>NC_034195.2:18016130-18643675 GCF_002021735.2 Oncorhynchus kisutch | reverse complement strand
AGAGAGAGAGAGAGAGAGAGAGAGAGAGCAAGGAATGAAAACAGAGAAAGAGAGAGAGAAACAGAGAGAGAAAGAGAGGGGAGAGAGAGAAAGGAAGGAAAACCGAGAGAGAGAGAAACAGAGAGAGATACAGGAGAGAGAGAAAGGAAGGAAAACCGAGAGGGAGAGAAACAGAAAGAGAGAAAGGAGAGAGAGAAGAGAGAGAGAAAGGAAGGAAAACCGAGAGGGAGAGAGAGAGAGAGAGAGAGAGAGAGAGCAAGGAATGAAAACAGAGAAAGAGAGAGAGAAACAGAGAGAGAAAGAGAGGGGAGAGAGAGAAAGGAGAGAGAGAAAGGAAGAGAGAGGGGAGAGAGAGAGAGATAAACAGAGAGAGAGAAAGGAGAGAGAGAGATAGATAAACAGAGAGAGAGAAAGGAGAGAGAGAGAACGAGAGAGAGAGAGAGAGAGGGTAGAGAGAGAGAAACAGAGAGAGCGTAGAGAGAGAGAGAGAGAGGGTAGAGAGAGAGAGAGAGATAAACAGAGATGGAGAGAGAGCACAAGAGAGAGTGTAGAGAGAGAGAGAGAGAGAGAGAGAGAGAGAGAGAGAGAGAGAGAGAGAGAGAGAGAGAGAGAGAGAGAGAGAGAAAGAGAAAGAGAGAGGGTAGAGAGAGAGAGAATGATAGAGAAACAGAGAGAGGGTAGAGAGAGAGAGAGGGTAGATATATATAGAGAGAGAGTAGAGAGAGAGAGGAGGAGAGAGAAACAGAGAGAGGGTAGAGAGAGAGAGAGAGAGGAGAGAGAGAGAGGAGAGAGAGAGAGAGAAGAAGAGAGGAGAGAGAGAGAGAGAGAGAGAGAAAGAGAGAGGGTAGAGAGAGAGAATGAGAGAAACAGAGAGAGGGTAGAGAAAGAGAGAGAGAGACAGAGAGAGAGGGTAGAGAAACAGAGGGGGTAGAGTGAAACAGAGAGAGGGTAGAGAAACAGAGAGAGGGTAGAGAAACAGAGGGGGTAGAGAAACAGAGAGAGGGTAGAGAAACAGAGAGGGTAGAGAGAGAGAATGAGAGAGAAATAGAGAGCGGGCAGAGAGAAACAGAGAGAGGGTAGAGAAACAGAGAGGGTAGAGAGAAACAGAGAGGGTAGAGAAACAGAGAGAGGGTAGAGAGAAACAGAGAGAGAGAGGGTAGAGAAACAGAGAGGGTAGAGAGGAGAGAATGAGAGAGAAATAGAGAGAGGGCAGAGAGAAACAGAGAGAGGGTAGAGAGAAACAGAGAGGGTAGAGAGAAACAGAGAGAGGGTAGAGAGAAACAGAGAGGGGTAGAGAGAAACAGAGAGAGGGTAGAGAGAAACAGAGAGGGTAGAGAGAAACAGAGAGATGGTAGAGAGAAACAGAGAGGGTAGAGAAACAGAGAGAGGGGTAGAGAGAAACAGAGAGAGGGTTAGAGAGAAACAGAGAGAGGGTAGAGAGAAACAGAGAGAGGGTAGAGAGAAACAGAGAGAGGGTATAGAGAAACAGAGAGGGTAGAGAGAAACAGAGAGAGGGTAGAGAGAAACAGAGAGAGGGTAGAGAAACAGAGAGAGGGTAGAGAGAAACAGAGAGGGTAGAGAGAAACAGAGAGGGTAGAGAGAAACAGAGAGAGGGTAGAGAGAAACCGAGAGGGTAGAGAGAAACAGAGAGAGGGTAGAGAAACAGAGAGAGGGTAGAGAAACAGAGAGGGTAGAGAGAAACAGAGAGGGGTAGAGAAACAGAGAGAGGGTAGAGAAACAGAGAGAGGGTAGAGAAACAGGAGAGAGGGTTAGAGAGAAACAGGGAGGGTAGAGAAACAGAGAGAGGGTAGAGAGAAACAGAGAAGGTAGAGAAACAGAGAGAGGGTAGAGAAACAGAGAGTGTAGAGAAACAGAGAGGGTAGAGAGAAACAGAGAGAGGGTAGAGAGGAAACAGAGAGAGGGTAGAGAAACAGAGAGAGGGTAGAGAGAAACAGGAGAGAGGTAGAGAAACAGAGAGAGGTAGAGAAACAGAGAGGGTAGAGAGAAACAGAGAGAGGGTAGAGAAACAGAGAGGGTAGAGAGAAACAGAGAGAGGGTAGAGAGAAACAGAGAGAGGGTAGAGAAACAGAGAGGGTAGAGAGCAAAGTCAGAGGAGGTGCTTTGAGCTCCAGCACATTTCTCCGTTTTAATAAACAACTTTCAGTTTTCCGAGCCGGATCAATAGAGTGCAGATTGTTTCAGAGTAGAGGGTCACTGATTCAAAATGGAAACATTTCTTATTACTTATCTAGGCAGGCCTGCCAGAGCAAGGCCCAGCACGGTACACTACCTGCTGGGTCTTTCTGCAGCTGAGGTTGGGTGGGTGGAAGGACACAATCTTCACACACTGCTGCTTGGGGCTCCACAGCCAGCCGTTCTTCTCCTCCGCTCGCCGGCAGGAGGACCTCCTGGTACACCTGGAAAAACGCCAACGCCCATCAGCCACTGCTCTCCGTCCAGCTTGTCCAGCTGGTCACACGTGACTTCCTGTCTCACAGTGACCTCTGACCCCTCTCGTCTGAGTGTTATCAGCTACCGTACCGATGGACAGAGTCACTTATTCAGTGTATGACCCTAACGAAAAGACTGACTGCTCTCGGGACTGTCAACCATAAACCACTAGAGCAACTCCACAGATGGAGGCTGGCCCTATCAAGGGCTGTTTAGAGGGACATGGGAGAGAAATACGCTGATCTGGATCTCTGCAGGACATGATTAGGAGCACACAGAGTGTGCGGCTTTCCTGCGTTTTTCTTACCTGCCCTCCAGAACACACCAGCCACAGTAGGGGTCTCGTGTGGACACACAGGACTGGCAGTCTGTTTTCAAATGGCACGCCTGCACTGGCACCTTGGTGATCTATAGCAGTAGTACACAGACACAAACAAGAGACGCAAACATGTCAGGACTGGGGGTCTGTCGGGACACTGAAATGTCTGTGACGTTGAAATTCACTTTAAAACTGGCACCTTGGAGATCTGTAGTATCACACTGTCAACAACACGAACACTAACAGCATGAATGCCTCTAACTGGGATAAACACACAGGGGCTGTCCCTTTCTCTCTACAGCAATAACAATAACACTGACAAACGGTGGAACTGTCAGGAGGTCGGTACAGAACTTCCTGGAGGACTGAACAGAACGGTAATGGAGCACTGTACAGAACTTCCTGGAGGACTGAACAGAACGGTAATGGAACACTGTACAGAACGGTAATGGAGCACTGTACAGAACTTCCTGGAGGACTGAACAGAACGGTAATGGAGCACTGTACAGAACGGTAATGGAGGACTGAACAGAACGGTAATGGAGGACTGTACAGAACGGTAATGGAGGACTGTAGAGAACGGTAATGGAGGACTGTACAGAACGGTAATGGAGCCCGGAACAGAACGGTAATGGAGGACTGTACAGAACGGTAATGGAGCACTGTTTCCAGACGGCAATGGAGGACTGTACAAAACGGTAATGGAGCACTGTACAGAACGGTAATGGAGCACTGTACAGAATGGTAATGGAGGACTGTACAGAATAGTAATGGAGCACTGTTTCCAGATGGCAATGGAGGACTGTACAGAATGGTAATGGAGCACTGTACAGAACAGTAATGGAGGACTGTACAGAATGGTAATGGAGGACTGTTTCCGGACGGTAATGGAGGACAGTACAGAACGGTAATGGAGGACTGTACAGAACGGTAATGGAGGACTGTATAGAACGGTAATGGAGGACTGTAGAGAACGGTAATGGAGGACTGTACAGAACGGTAATGGAGGACTGTAGAGAATGGTAATGGAGCACTGTACAGAATGGTAATGGACGACTGTAGAGAATGGTAATGGAGGACTGTACATAACGGTAATGGAGGACTGTAGAGAATGGTAATGGAGGACTGTATAGAACGGTAATGGAGGACTGTAGAGAACAGTAACGGAGGACTGTATAGAACGGTAATGGAGGACTGTAGAGAACAGTAACGGAGGACTGTATAGAACGGTAATGGAGGACTGTAGAGAATGTAATGGAGGACTGTATAGAATGGTAATGGAGGACTGTAGAGAATGGTAATGGAGGACTGTATAGAACGGTAATGGAGGACTGTAGAGAATGGTAATGGAGGACTGTATAGAACGGTAATGGAGGACTGTAGAGAATGTAATGGAGGACTGTATAGAACGGTAATGGAGGACTGTAGATAATGGTAATGGAGGACTGTATAGAACGGTAATGGAGGACTGTAGAGAATGTAATGGAGGACTGTATAGAACGGTAATGGAGGACTGTAGAGAATGGTAATGGATGACTGTAGAGAATGGTAATGGATGACTGTAGAGAATGGTAATGGAGGACTGTATAGAACGGTAATGGAGGACTGTAGAGAATGGTAATGGATGACTGTAGAGAATGGTAATGGAGGACTGTATAGAACGGTAATGGAGGACTGTAGAGAATGGTAATGGATGACTGTAGAGAATGGTAATGGATGACTGTAGAGAATGGTAATGGATGACTGTAGAGAATGGTAATGGATGACTGTAGAGAATGGTAATGGAGGACTGTATAGAACGGTAATGGAGGACTGTAGAGAATGTAATGGAGGACTGTATAGAACGGTAATGGAGGACTGTAGAGAATGGTAATGGAGGACTGTAGAGAATGTAATGGATGACTGTATAGAACGGTAATGGAGGACTGTAGAGAATGGTAATGGATGACTGTAGAGAACGGTAATGGAGGACTGTAGAGAATGGTAATGGAGGACTGTAGAGAACGGTAATGGAGGACTGTACAGAACGGTAAAGGTGGACTGTAGAGAATGGTAATGGAGGACTGTAGAGAATGGTAATGGAGGACTGTAGAGAACGGTAATGGAGGACTGTAGAGAATGGTAATGGAGGACTGTAGAGAACGGTAATGGAGGACTGTAGAGAATGGTAATGGAGGACTGTAGAGAATGGTAATGGAGGACTGTAGAGAACGGTAATGGAGGACTGTACAGAACAGTAATGGATGACTGTACAGAACGGTAATGGATGACTGTAGAGAACGGTAATGGATGACTGTACAGAACGGTAATGGAGGACTGTACAGAACGGTAATGGAGGACTGTACTTTTTTCTCGGTGGTGATATACAGGTGGCTGTGGCCGGCGTCGAAGAAGAGGTTTTTGTTGACTCGTTCCCCCGTGGTGTCCCCTGGTCCTCTGCTGTACACCTCTGGGTTGGTGGTCAGATGTACCTGCCAAGCAGAAACAGACAAACAACTGTTAACAATGAACCCACACTAGGCCCCTTCTCAACACACGCTGGGCTCATTCAATGGGGCACAGCACAAACAACAAAATAATCTGTCCACCAGCAACTCCCTCTATCATAGCATCCGCCCGTAGCCCCTTTACCTTGTATGGTTCCCCTACATCTCCCCCAGCACCACATCTTGTACACCTCCCCGAAAGCCCCTCTTCCACACCACACGTCCTGTTCCGTAGCATCCTCTCCTTACCTTGTACACCTCTCCCAGGCTGTTCCCCAGGAAAGCGATAGTGTGGTCGTTCTCCACGGCGACGGCCACAGCGGTCAGTATGCTCGTCCTAGTGATGACCACCTCTGCCTGCAGGGCAAACTCTGGCTTACTGGCCAGTGGAGCTGGAAGGAAGTCCGCCCCCACACTTAAAGTTGTTCAGCGTGTCTTTCTGCAGGGGGGGAGGGAGAAGAGATAAGAGATATACTAGGTCCCTTAGCGGGGCAATCTGCGGGGGGGGGGGGGGGGGGGGGGGGAGATAGGAGATATACTAGATCCCTTAGCGGGGCAATCTGCAGGGGGGGGGAAGGAAGAGATAGGAGATATACTAGGTCCCTTAGCGGGGCAATCTGCAGGGGGGGGGGGGAGAAGAGATAGGAGATATACTAGGTCCCTTAGCAGGGCAATCTGCAGGGGGGGGGGGGGAGAGATAGGAGATATACCAGGTCCCTTAGCAGGGCAATCTGCAGGGGGGGGGGAGAAGAAGAGATAGGAGATATACTAGGTCCCTTAGCGGGGCAATCTGCAGGGGGGGGGGAAGGAAGAGATAGGAGATATACTAGGTCCCTTAGCGGGGCAATCTGCAGGGGGGGGGGGAGAGATAGGAGATATACTAGGTCCCTTAGCGGGGCAATCTGCAGGGGGGGGGGAAGAGATAGGAGATATACTAGGTCCCTTAGCGGGGCAATCTGCAGGGGGGGGGGAAGAAGAGATAGGAGATATACTAGGTCCCTTAGCGGGGCAATCTGCAGGGGGGGGGAAGAAGAGATAGGAGATATACTAGGTCCCTTAGCGGGGCAATCTGCAGGGGGGGGGGGGGAGAAGAGATAGGAGATATACTAGGTCCCTTAGCGGGGCAATCTGCAGGGGGGGGGGAAGGAAGAGATAGGAGATATACTAGGTCCCTTAGCGGGGCAATCTGCAGGGGGGGGGGGGGGGGAGAAGAGATAGGAGATATACTAGGTCCCTTAGCGGGGCAATCTGCAGGGGGGGGGGGGAAGAGATAGGAGATATACTATGTCCCTTAGCGGGGCAATCTGCAGGGGGGGGAAGAGATAGGAGATATACTAGGTCCCTTAGCGGGGCAATCTGCAGGGGGGGGGAAGAGATAGGAGATATACTAGGTCCCTTAGCGGGGCAATCTGCAGGGGGGGGGGAAGAAGAGATAGGAGATATACTAGGTCCCTTAGCGGGGCAATCTGCAGGGGGGGGGGAAGAAGAGATAGGAGATATACTAGGTCCCTTAGCGGGGCAATCTGCAGGGGGGGGGGGGGGGGAGAAGAGATAGGAGATATACTAGGTCCCTTAGCGGGGCAATCTGCAGGGGGGGGGGAAGGAAGAGATAGGAGATATACTAGGTCCCTTAGCGGGGCAATCTGCAGGGGGGGGGGGGGGGGGAGAAGAGATAGGAGATATACTAGGTCCCTTAGCGGGGCAATCTGCAGGGGGGGGGGGAAGAGATAGGAGATATACTATGTCCCTTAGCGGGGCAATCTGCAGGGGGGGGAAGAGATAGGAGATATACTAGGTCCCTTAGCGGGGCAATCTGCAGGGGGGGGGAAGAGATAGGAGATATACTAGGTCCCTTAGCGGGGCAATCTGCAGGGGGGGGGGGAGAAGAGATAGGAGATATACTAGGTCCCTTAGCGGGGCAATCTGCAGGGGGGGGGGGGGAAGAAGAGATAGGAGATATACTAGGTCCCTTAGCAGGGCAATCTGCAGGGGGGGGGGGAGAAGAGATAGGAGATATACTAGGTCCTTTAGCAGGGCAATCTGCAGGGGGGGGGAGAAGAGATAGGAGATATACTAGGTCTCTTAGCGGGGCAATCTGCAGGGGGGGGAGAAGAGATAGGAGATATACTAGGTCCCTTAGCGGAGCAATCTGCAGGGGGGGGGGGGAAGAAGAGATAGGAGATATACTAGGTCCCTTAGCGGGGCAATCTGCAGGGGGGGGGGAGAAGAAGAGATAGGAGATATACTAGGTCCCTTAGCGGGGCAATCTGCAGGGGGGGGGAAGAAGAGATAGGAGATATACTAGGTCCCTTAGCGGGGCAATCTGCAGGGGGGGGGGGGAGATAGGAGATATACTAGGTCCCTTAGCGGGGCAATCTGCAGGGGGGGGGGGGGGGATAGGAGATATACTAGGTCCCTTAGCGGGGCAATCTGCAGGGGGGGGGGAGAAGAAGAGATAGGAGATATACTAGGTCCCTTAGCGGGGCAATCTGCGGTTGCCACATATTTTTGGGGACGTATAAATTATAAATGAATGATGTATCCATTGATTCTTGAAGAATATAACTTATAAATGCCTCGTGAGCTTAGTTCAACTGTCGTACCCCATCGGAACCCAACATATGAGCTCGTTTAACTCCAGTGTTTGAAAACATTGCACATGTAAATCTCTCTTTTGTTTTTACATGGTGGCCGGTCAGACCTGACATCCACAGCTCTGTGTATGAATCTGAGAATGGTTACATTTCCCCAGGCTTTTTACTAAAACAGAGGTGGGGTGTCCACGTTGTTATTATTTCAACTGCACATTGGCTTTTTAAAGCCATCTATCAAGGGAAAGAGATGAGTGATACAGCCCCACCCCCCACCACCCTACCCCTGAACACAAAGGCCTGAAATCCAACCCAAACGTGTCATATCTTTGCATTATTGATTAAAGGGAGAGAAAAAAAATGGTTTCAAATCACTGACTCTCTTTCTCCTCTTCTGACGCGCCGTTTGAAGTGGATGACAAAGGCTGCACTACTTAC
This sequence comes from Oncorhynchus kisutch, assembly GCF_002021735.2. Lineage (NCBI taxonomy): Eukaryota > Metazoa > Chordata > Actinopteri > Salmoniformes > Salmonidae > Oncorhynchus > Oncorhynchus kisutch. The sequence goes on along the minus strand of NC_034195.2, from coordinate 18,635,390 downwards.
ATCGATGCGGGAGGTGCAGAACTCGTCTGTCTTGGAGGAGTAGGGGATGTCCACGGCTGGGGTGCCGGCGATCTTGCCCGAGTCGCTGTAGCAGGCGCTGATGAGGTCCACCAGCCTCTCGTTGATGGCCTTTAGAGGGTACATGCACAGGGCCGAGTCAGCGCTGTCATCGTAGGGACTGGCCACCATGAACAACACCTTGTGCCAGGGGAGTACTTGACCATACTGGCCCGACTCCGTCATCCCCCGGGCCAGCTCTTTACCTGGGGACGCCACATAGGCTGCCTGCACCTTGTTGTACCTGTTCCCCGGGCCACAGTTGAGCTGCAGCTCTGTGTAAGAGTAGTAGTGAGGGTCGTCCTCACACAGCCGAGACACGAAGGTGAAGTTCTTGTTATCGGTGCTTCCCATGGTCCTGGAGAACAGGAAGTAGACAAAGCCCTCCTCTTTGAAGGCGTGGCGGAAGTCGTGCAGGTACTTGGGCACGAAGGGCGTGGCCTGCACGGTGGACGCCTCGACGATGCTCTCGAACACCACCCAGTCGCGGTAGTCCTGGAGGATGCGCGTGCTGATGAGCTTGGAGCTGTCCAGGCTGCCGTAGCCCTTCCCCACCAGGAACACATTGAAGGCGTTGCCGTCCTTAACGTACGTAGACATGACGCCCACCACGGCCACCCCGTCCTCGATACTAGCCACATAGGTCCTCTCGCCCTTCGAGTCGCTGTAGTACAGCTGCTGCTCCACGTTGGTCAGGTTGAGGAGGGAACAGATTCCCCGGTAGCGAGAGCCACAGACAATGAGCGAGCCGTTGGCCGGGTGCACCAGCAGCAGCTTGTTGACGTTAGGGCTGGGCTTGGTGTCCTGGCAGGCCGAGACGGGCGGGGTGCAGGTGCGGGCGTCCTCCCTGGGGCCCGTCTCGGCGCGGGCCTCCTCGCGCAGCACTGCGTCCAGCTGGTAGATGGTGTTGATGGCGCCCAGGTAGACGCGGCCGCTCCGAGGGTCCTGCACCACGTTGTTGATGGCCGTTTTGGAGGAGAAGTCCAGGACCGCCTCCTCCTGCAGCGGGCCCCCGGCTGCAGTCAGGCAGAACAGGAGGAGCAGGGGGAGGAGAGGAGCGGCCTGGACCCAGCTCGCCATCTCTGGATGAGAGAAGAGAGAGAGAGAGAGAGAGAGAGAGAGAGAGAGAGAGAGAGAGGGGGTAAGTGGTGATAAACACCCGATGAAGACAATGTCGGTTGAAATGCTGTAACGGCATCATATCACCTAAAGCAGCGGTTCCCAACTCCGGTCCTCCAGTACCTCCCACAGGATGTTGTTGTTGCCCCGGACGAACCAGATTCAACTCCTTGATGGTTAGTTGACAAGTTGAATCAGGTGTGCTTGTCCGGGGCCACAGTAACAACGGGTACAGTTAGGGGTACTCGAGGATCGCAATTGGGATCCACTGACGTAAGGCATCACATTTGAGAGCAGCATAACGGTGAGTTTAAGACTGCATCGTGGCACAGCGAACAAGCAGGTGTTATGATGACATGGGTCGGCCCAGAGGGTCCTCAGTCATGAGGTTGGGGTCGGGAGGGAAACCCCTGAATGTAATGCACGTCAAAGGACATCTAGAAGCAGGTCAATCTGAAAAGCATGCTCCCTCAACGATGCCCGTCCGTGTTCCAGTTACTCACGTTGATGAAGGATGCTTCGTATCAGGATGAATGAGATCGTAAACGTCGATCGGATACACTTTACAGAGAAACTCCCAGGGCTGAGTAGAATATGGCCAAGAACTAGATCGCAGAGCCGTAGTTTGAAATCAAACAATGGCAGTCGGCAGAGCAGGGCAGAAATCCACCATGTTTCTTCTCTGCTGTTTTTACAGGAAATGCAATATGTGCAGGAAGCAGGTTTCTTTGTTAAATGGAGGGATATGATCACACGGCACCATTTGATACACAAAAACAGACGCACACTTCCAAACAGCAGGTGGCAAAGACACCCACCTCCCACGCAGCTGATTGCCCACCGCTGTGGTTAATGTCGAGCTGCAGGTGGGTGAATCTGCAATGGCCCACCTCTGTGACTATTGTTCTCACACACAAATACACACCTATACGCCCACACACACACACACACACACACACACACACACACACACACACACACACACACACACACACACACACACACACACACACACACACACACACACACACACACACACACACAGAGATAGATATGGTTCTGCTCATTTCACCTAGGCAGTTAAGCCCATAGCCACACTCGTCAAATTGAAAATCCCTGATGAAGCTTCCCGGGAAGAAGGAAGGCAGCCTGTGCCTGGCTGTGAATCAGTGTTTTATTATGTTAACCTGCCTTCCCTCAGAGTACTAAGTGAGGAGAGGACTGATTAGACATTTGCCCTCAGGGCCCAGTTAATTTAAGCTCCTACCCCCATTTTCATGAAAGTGTCCATCCTCCCCTATTCCCTGATTTTATTTAGCTTTTTTTTCATTTCACAACCTCATTCCTTTCGGAGCCCCATTTCTCTAGGTCAACTTATCTGCTCTTTTTAATTCATACCCTTAAACAATTTCATTCCAATTGAAACTGCGTTATAAACACACTCACTCCCACCAGGAGTGTTTGGTTAGTCTTCTTTAGAGGATAGCAGGGTGGTGTTTGGCTGAAAGTCTCCCTGGTCTCTTAACACCGACAAAACAGGCTACATTTACACAGGCAGCCCAATTTGGATCTTTTGAACCAACTATTGGCAAAAAAGCAGATCTGATTGGTCAAAATACCAATTAGTCAAAGAAGGATGAGAATTGGGCTGCTTGTGTAAACACAGCCATAGTGATTCACGGACGTGTTCATGTACTAGGCTAGCATGCGCCTACTCTCCAATGAAATGATTCACTTTTTACAGGGTTACTTAGGACCAATACCAATGGCCCCTCACTAAAGGCAAAAAGCCAATGTAACATAATGGGTGGTTGATGGGCTTTCCTATAAAGAAATCAACTATAGATGCCTTCATGATGTGTTCATTGTGTAGACCGAGCAAGACTTATCAAACGTTCGGTTACTTTGTTAGGGTTATTCCGCCTTCGTTTAGTCTAGAATAAGAGCTATGACTTCTTAAAATGTGGTTTTAAAACTGCAATTCCGATCGTGACCCTGCCGGTGATAATCACTCATAGAAAAGAGGACATTCGATTTCTCATCCATTCATATTCTTTACTCCACATCTATAATCCGCTGTCAGTCTAGCAATCCAACTTCCTGTTGCAAAACCTTTCACACAAAGAAATAATATATGGATTTTCAAAATGTCACTGGCTGCTTTCTCTCGCCTAGCATATCCCGACTTAGGTCCACTGCCTATGAACAGTGCATGATCAAACAGACTGTTCGAAGCAGCTTTCCCAAACTAGGATGTAGACGAGGCTACAATAGTTGGTAGAATTGTCAGGAAGCATTCACTTGGGTAACAGGAAACTCAGCTTGACTTACTTCCATTACATCAAAGACTATTTATTTCGCCTATTCATGCAAATCTCTCACTCCCTATATATATATATATATAAAAAATCTGCTGTTAAACAAATTTGCACTCTTTTTCAAAGGAGCTCGTTCTCTCCTAGGATGTCTCCTCTCCTCTCTATCACTCTTCATCCTTTTTTCATGGGCTTAATCCAGAACACTAGAGTTAAGGAGGCTTCAAAGAGCTTCAGAGGAACAGTCAGACTCACAGTGGTAATGACACAGGTGGAGGTGGCCCCTTTGTCCCTGGGCTGTCCCGGCTTTTCTCTACTCTGAAGAAGCCTCTCTCTCTCTCTCTCTCTCTCTCTCTCTCTCTCTCTATGCCTCTGTATGGGATATGAAGGCAGGGAAAGTCTCTCCTACATAGGCTGAGCCATTCTAAAGAAAATAAAAAGCTGCTGAAATTAGTGGGTCACTCAGCGTGCTGCGTAAGCCTGCAGCTAATGAAGCCTCCAATGGCCGGGGATAAATAATAATGAAACGAGCGAGGCGCTAACGAAGCAGGCACATCTGGAAAGTGAGACGCTCCCGAGAAAGCCTCGGCCCTGATCGTCTCTCTCCCAGCGCAGAAGAGAGACGACGTACCTCGAGGAGAGAAAATTATTAACTAGATGTGCCAATCTCTCATCATGGCTTCATGGTAAACGCTACCGGCTGCCTTAACTTCACAGGCTTGTCTGCAAAGTTTGGAAATACTAGTGTACGGGCAAGGAGAGAGAAAGGGACATTTTTCTAGGGGAGCTACTTGTACAGGCCTGAAAAGCAGGGCAAAGACTGGGTGTGTCCTGCTGCCTGTTAACTGGATAGCCCTCATGCTTCTGGCAGCCTACCATCTCTTCTCCACATCACCACCCTTCCTCCTCTAATACGTCAGGACATGCCCGCACAGGAAAAGCATCTCCCAGAAGAGGAAAATTAAATATAATTGAAAAATGGCAGGTGTGAGCAGGCCATGAACACACTCGAATGAACACATACACACACAGCTTGAAACGCTGACAGAGGAATCCTTTCCTGCCGCCCGGATACCTTTCTCCAGACTGCCATTGGGTGTCCGCAGCAGAACGGAGGTCTACAGTACCCTAACCATCATCCTCTCTGGCACAGACGAGGACCCCCCCCCCCCCGCCACTAGGATAACACCCCGGCCAGGCCGCCTGCAGGAGGAAGTGAGTGTCCGCTGATTACATCTCCACTATGCTGAACAGACAGACGTCTGATGCGTCCCAAATGGGCACCTTGTTACATATTTAGAGCCCTATGGGTCCCGGTCAAAAGTAGTGCACTTTGTAGGGAGTAGGGTGCCATTTGAGACGCAAGACAGTGAGTCACGGACACCGATCTTCAAACCCAGCACGAGTGCTGCTCTCAGACCTAGCTCTCATTAAACAGATAGTGAGATATCAATAAAGAAATAACAGACCCCCCCCCCCCCCTCCATCGCAAACATAATAGGATATCACCCCATAAGGCGGCAGCCCACATTCATATTCATATTCAGCATTTCTCATATTAGCGCTCCTATCCTCCCTCTTTCACTGTCCAGCAGATGCCGTTCCTGACAGTGACGGTGACGTCTTTATATTAAAGCCTTTCTTAGTGTTACGTTGCTGATAAAAGTGAACCACCATTAAATTAGTGGCCCGACCCTAGGGGCCGGGGGTGAGAGAGGGGTTAACGCCCAATTGCCTATCTGGCCCTGTGTGTCTGTCTGTCTCCGCGCGTCTCAGTGCGAGGGTGTTAAAGCGAGTTACAGGCAAAATGACAAAGTGGGTTTAGCGGCGCACAAGGAGCGGCGGCGGCGGAAACAAATGTCTCCGTCAGGTGCATTACACGCCGCCGAGAGCTCTTTGTTCTTTCTTCCAGTCAGGGAGAGGAAAAAATGCATGAGCCTGTCCCCTCCTACCCATCTGAGTGAAATTGTTTTAAAAGTGCTTAGGGAAGCTTGTGTGAAAATGTAAATCCAATTTCCATATGAACAATTACCCTGCCGTCAGGGTAGGCAGTTAATTTATTTCAATTTGACTGACTGCAATGAGCCACTGGCCCAGGCAACCAGTCTAGCCATCGTGATCAGGCAGGGCATTGAGCAGGCAGCCATTGATGGAACTAGCCTGGTCTATAACACTCAGAGACCCAGCTGTCCTGGCCGAAGTACCATCCCCCTGAAACCTACCATGACCAGAATACACTAAAACACACATTATCCTCACATTAGTGTGTGTGTACGTGTGTGTCAGGGCTTCCGTTAGCCAGTAATATTTTGGCCGTTAAAATCAAATTGGCACCGGCCAATTGTCCGGGAGAAGTAAAATCCCATTGCAAAAATGCCTTTTTAGCCTATTCATTGATTGAAATAAGAGTCGTTGTGGAGCGAGAGCTGCTGCTATAGTTCATCAAACAGCTGGTTCGTTGCTGCTGGAGCGAAACGTGCATATATTAGTCCAATCATGGCGCATCAATTCTAAATGCAATCGCGTGTTAACGGTTTCGATGGCCACGATTAAAAATAGCTACTATTTTTATTTCTCAACTGGTAATTGAAGCGGGCTTTCCATTCACCATTCAAGTGCATCGGCAACGAGGCAGGCTTCATCATGTCACACACCATGAAGTATGATCATCCTGAATTAAACGTGTGTAATGACGAATGAGAAAGTTGCAGACGCACAAATGTGGCACACATATCATACCCCATGGTTAGAAATCAAACTGTTCCTGGTGCAAAAAACAATGTCCTATCCCGGAGCTTTACTAAGCATTACGAAGCTGCTCCCGAATGTACTACGTCTGGACTGGGACATTGATTCTATCGTAGTCCATGTGGGTTTTAATGATGTTATGAAGGGCAGCTCTGAACAGTTGAAACTGGATTTCAAAAAGCTGATTGCATCTCTGCTAGACACTAACAAAAGACCCATCATATCTGGCCCTGTGCCCTCTCTGAATCGTGGCATTGAACACTTTAGCAGGATTCTTTCCCTTCACAACTGGCTAACCTGTGTTAAGTGATTATTGCAGCTCAATGGGTGTAACTTTTGTTGACAATTTCGATTCCTTCTGGAAACAAAACACGTTTTATAAGGAGGATGGGATCCACCCAAATCATTTGAGTACCTGGATCCTTTCACAGAATTATAAGGCTGCGTTGAGACAACCACTTATCAATGACCCAAGCCCAGCTCAGTTAATCCCTACCATTGAGTCGTCATAATGCTCTAGAAAATATACATTATACCAGGGGCGTTGTTAGACACAATGTAAGCAGTCTAATTTATGTCCCTCTAACTGCCCTGAATGCCTCTGCTGATTCAACAGCTATTCTATGCAGTAATCATGTGCCTATGAACCAGATGTATGCTGTTAGCACTGAGGCGGTGTGCCGTAGTAGGAAGTCCACTGTGTTCAACTCATCCTGTACTAACATAAATAACATGAGAATCCAACGAGAAGGATATACTGCTCTCCCGGCACCAGATCCCAGTCATTTGCGTGAAGAAAAGCCAGAGGAAAAGAGCACGCAGATCGGGCTGCTTTTTGAGAATCCGTAGGCGAGCGAGTCAACTCCCACTGTCAATTCTATTGCACTTCATTGGCAAATAAAATGTATGACCTATAATTACGATTATCCTACCAACGGGATTTTAAGAAGTGCAATATCTTGTGTTTCACAGAGTCGTGGCTAAACAACTACACGGATAATATAGAGCTGGAGGGATTTTCAATGCACCGGAAGAACAGAGAACTACGTCTGGTAAGACAGCTGGTGTGCGATTTCTAATATTAAAGAAGACTCAAGGTATTGTTCGCCTAAGGTAGAGTACCTTATGATAAGCTGTAGACCACACTATCTACAAAGAGAGTTCTCATCTATATTATTTGTAGCCGTCTATTTACCACCACAGACCGATGCTGACACTAAGACCGCTCTCAACCAACTCTATAAGACCATAAGCAAACAAGAAAATGCTCACCCAGAAGCGGCGCTCCTAGTGGCCGGGGACTTTAATGCAGGCAAACTTAAATCAGTTTTACCAAATTTTTACCAGCATGTCACATGTGCAACCAGAGGAAAAAATAACTTTACACAGACTCTAACTCTATGCAGCAATGAACTCCACACACAGAGACGCATTCAAAACTGTCCCTCGCCCTCCATTTGGCAAATCTGACCATAATTCTATCCTCCTGATTCCCGCTTACAAGCAAAAACTAAAGCAGGAAGTACCACTCGCACAATACGGAAGTGGTCAGATGACACGGATGCTACGCTACAGGACTATTTTGCTAGCACAGACTGGAATATATTCCGGGATTCATCCAATGGCATTGAGGAGTATACCATCTCAGTCATCGGCTTCATAAATAAGTGCATCGATGACGTCGTCCCCACAGTGACTGTTCATACATATCCGAAACAGAAGCCATGGATTATAGGCAACATCTGCATTGAGCTAAAGGCTAGAGCTGCCACTTTCAAGGAGCGGGACACTAATCCGGACGCCTATAAGAAATCCCGCTAGGCACTCAGACGAACCAGCAAACAAGCAAAGCATCAATACAGGATTAAGATTGAATCCTATTACACCGGCTCTGACGCTCGTTGGATGTGGCAGGGCTTGAAAACTATTACGGTCTACAAAGGGAAACCCAGATGCGAGCTGCCCAGTGACGTGAGCCTACCAGACGAGCTAAATGCCTTTTATGCTCGCTTCGAGGCAAGCAACACTGAAGCATGCACGAGAGCACCAGCTGTTCTGGATGACTGTGTGATAATGCTCTCGGTAGCCGATGTGAGCAAGACCTTTAAACAGGTCAACATTCAGGCCAGGTGGATTACCAGGACGTGTACTCAAAGCATGCGCGGACCAACTGACAAGTGTCTAGTACAAAAAGGCTTCTCAACAGTTTTTACCCCCAAGACATAAGACTCCTGAACAGGTAACCAAATGGTTACCCGGACTATTTGCATTATGTGCCCCACCCCAACCCCTCTTTTACGCTGCTTCTACTCTCTGTTTATCTTATTTGCATAGTCACTTTAACTATACATTCATGTACATACTACCTAAATTGGCCCGACCAACCAGTGCTCCCGCACATTGGCTAACCGGGCTATCTGCATTGTGTCCCACCACCCGCCAAGCCCTCTTTTTTACGCTTCTGCTACTCTCTGTTCATCATATATGCACAGTCACTTTAACGATACCTACATGTACATACTACCTCAATAAGCCTGACTAACAGGTGTCTGTATATATATAGCCTTGCTACTCTTTTTTCAAATGTATTTTTACTGTTGTTTTATTTCTTTACTTACCTACACACACACACACACTGGTTAGAGCCTGTAAGTAAGCATTTCACTGTAAGGTCTACACCTGTTGTATTCGGCGCACGTGACAAATAAACTTTAATTTGATTTGATTTAATCCAGGTAGAATCAGGAATTCCCCAGGGCTGCTGTCTAGGCCCCTTACTTTTTTCAATCTTTACTAAAGACATGCCAGTAAGTAAAGCCAGTGTGTCTATGTATGCGGATGACTCAACACTATACACATCAGCTACTACATGACCGAAATGACTGCAACACTTAACAAAGAGCCGCAGTTAGTTTCAGAATGGGTGGCAAGTTCTAAATATTTCTTAAACTAAAAGCACAGTATTTGGGACAAATCATTCACTAAACCCTAAACCTCAGTTAAATCTTGTAATAAAAAATGTGTAAACTGCCTGGAATAACCCTGGATTGTAAGCTGTCATGGTCAAAATATATGAATACAACAGAAGCTAAAATGGGGAAAAGTCTGTCCATAATAAAGCGCTGCTCTGCCTTCTTAACAGCACTATCAACAAGGAAGGTCCTACAGGCCTTAGTTTTAATAGCACCTGGACTACTGTTCAGTTGTGTGTTCAGGTGCCACAAAGAGGGACTTGGCTCAGAACAGGGCAGCACGGGTGGCCCTTGGATGTACACAGAGAACAAACATTAATAATATGCATTTCAATCTCTCCTGGCTCAAAGTGGAGGAGAGATTGACTTCATCATTACTTGTATTTGTGAGTGGTATTGACATTGAAAGCACTGAGCTGTCTGTTAAAACGATTAGCACACAGCTCAGACACTCATATGCACACCCCACAAGACATGTCACTAGAGGTCTCTTCACAGTCCCCATGTCCAGAACAGACTATAGGAGGCACATAGTACTACATAGAGCCATGACTACATGGAACTCTATTCCATATCAGGTAACTGATGCAAGCAGTAAAATCTGATTTAAAAACAGATAAAAAAATCACCTTATGGGACAGCGGGGACTGTGAAGCAAAACGAACATAGGCACAGACACATGCATACACACACATGATAACATACGCACTATACACACACGTACACATGGATTTTGTGTTGTAGATACGTGGTAGTGGAGTAGGGGCCTAAGGGCACACGCTTAGTGTGTTGTGAAATATGTTATGAATGTATTGTAATGTTTTTAAAATTGTATAATTGCCTTAATTTTGCCGGACCCCAGGAAGAGTTGCTTCTGCTTGGTGATCCATAATAAATACAAATACCCCAAGACATGCTAACCTCTCACCATGACAATAACAGGGGAGGTTAGCATTTTATATCACACCTGCAAGACATGCTAATCTCTCACCATTACAATAACAGGGGAGGTTAGCATTTTATATCACACCTGCAAGACATGCTAACCTCTCACCATGGCAATAACAGGGGAGGTTAGCATTTTATATCACACCTGCAAGACATGTTAATCTCTCACCATTACAATAACAGGGGAGGTTAGCATTTTATATCACACCTGCAAGACATGCTAACCTCTCACCATGACAATAACAGGGGAGGTTAGCATTTTATATCACACCTGCAAGACATGCTAACCTCTCACCATGACAATAACAGGGGAGGTTAGCATTTTATATCACACCTGCAAGACATGCTAACTCTCACCATGACAATAACAGGGGAGGTTAGCATTTTATATCACACCTGCAAGACATGCTAACCTCTGACCATGACAATAACAGGGGAGGTTAGTATTTTACATCATACCTCCAAGACATGCTAACCTCTCACCATTACAATAACAGGAGAGGTTAGCATTTTATATCATATGTCCAAGACATGCTAACCTCTCACCATCACAATATCAGGAGAGGTTAGCATTTTATATCATATGTCCAAGACATGCTAACCTCTCACCATTAAAATATCAGGAGAGGTTAGCATGTTATATCACACCTGCAAGACATGCTAACCTCTCACCATGACAATAACAGGGGAGGTTAGCATTTTATATCATACCTCCAAGACATGCTAACCTCTCACCATCACAATATCAGGAGAGGTTAGCATTTTATATCATATGTCCAAGACATGCTAACCTCTCACCATTAAAATATCAGGAGAGGTTAGCATGTTATATCACACCTGCAAGACATGCTAACCTCTCACCATGACAATAACAGGGGAGGTTAGCATTTTATATCATACCTCCAAGACATGCTAACCTCTCACCATTACAATATCAGGAGAGTTAGCATTTTATAATCATACGTCCAAGACATGCTAACCTCTCACCATGACAATAACAGGGGAGGCTAGCATTTTATATCACACCTGTAAGACATGCTAATCTCTCACCATTACAATAACAGGGGAGGTTAGTATTTTATATCACACCTGCAAGACATGCTAATCTCTCACCATTACAATAACAGGGGAGGTTAGCATTTTATATCACACCTCCAAGACATGCTAATCTCTCACCATTGCAATAACAGGGGAGATTACCATTTAATATCACACCTCCAAGACATGCTAATAACAGGGGAGGTTAGCATTTTATATCATATGTCCAAGACATTATAACCTCTCACCATTACAATATCGGGAGAGGTTAGCATTTTATAATCATACGTCCAAATCATGCTAACCTCTCACCATTACAATATCAGGAGAGGTTAGCATTTTATATCATGCGTCCAATACATGCTAACTCTCACCATTACAATAACAGGGGAGGTTAGTATTTTATATCATACCTGCAAGACATGTTAATCTCTCACCATGACAATAACAGGGGAGGTTAGCATTTTATATCATACGTCCAAGACATGCTAACTCTCACCATTACAATAACAGGGGAGGTTAGTATTTTATATCATACCTGCAAGACATGCTAATCTCTCACCATGACAATAACAGGGGAGGTTAGCATTTTATATCATACGTCCAAGACATGCTAACTCTCACCATTACAATAACAGGGGAGGTTAGCATTTTATATCACACCTGCAAGACATGCTAACTCTCACCATGACAATAACAGGGGAGGTTAGCATTTTATATCACACCTGCAAGACATGCTAACCTCTCACCATGACAATAACAGGGGAGTTTAGCATTTTATATCATACCTCCAAGACATGCTAACCTCTGACCATGACAATAACAGGGGAGGTTAGTATTTTACATCATACCTCCAAGACATGCTAACCTCTCACCATTACAATAACAGGAGAGGTTAGCATTTTATATCATATGTCCAAGACATGCTAACCTCTCACCATCACAATATCAGGAGAGGTTAGCATTTTATATCATATGTCCAAGACATGCTAACCTCTCACCATTAAAATATCAGGAGAGGTTAGCATGTTATATCACACCTGCAAGACATGCTAACCTCTCACCATGACAATAACAGGGGAGGTTAGCATTTTATATCATACCTCCAAGACATGCTAACCTCTCACCATTACAATATCAGGAGAGTTAGCATTTTATAATCATACGTCCAAGACATGCTAACCTCTCACCATGACAATAACAGGGGAGGCTAGCATTTTATATCACACCTGTAAGACATGCTAATCTCTCACCATTACAATAACAGGGGAGGTTAGTATTTTATATCACACCTGCAAGACATGCTAATCTCTCACCATTACAATAACAGGGGAGGTTAGCATTTTATATCACACCTCCAAGACATGCTAACCTCTCACCATTACAATAACAGGAGAGGTTAGCATTTTATATCATATGTCCAAGACATGCTAACCTCTCACCATCACAATATCAGGAGAGGTTAGCATTTTATATCATATGTCCAAGACATGCTAACCTCTCACCATTAAAATATCAGGAGAGGTTAGCATGTTATATCACACCTGCAAGACATGCTAACCTCTCACCATGACAATAACAGGGGAGGTTAGCATTTTATATCATACCTCCAAGACATGCTAACCTCTCACCATTACAATATCAGGAGAGTTAGCATTTTATAATCATACGTCCAAGACATGCTAACCTCTCACCATGACAATAACAGGGGAGGCTAGCATTTTATATCACACCTGTAAGACATGCTAATCTCTCACCATTACAATAACAGGGGAGGTTAGTATTTTATATCACACCTGCAAGACATGCTAATCTCTCACCATTACAATAACAGGGGAGGTTAGCATTTTATATCACACCTCCAAGACATGCTAATCTCTCACCATTGCAATAACAGGGGAGATTACCATTTAATATCACACCTCCAAGACATGCTAATAACAGGGGAGGTTAGCATTTTATATCATATGTCCAAGACATTATAACCTCTCACCATTACAATATCGGGAGAGGTTAGCATTTTATAATCATACGTCCAAGACATGCTAACCTCTCACCATTACAATATCAGGAGAGGTTAGCATTTTATATCATGCGTCCAATACATGCTAACTCTCACCATTACAATAACAGGGGAGGTTAGTATTTTATATCATACCTGCAAGACATGCTAATCTCTCACCATGACAATAACAGGGGAGGTTAGCATTTTATATCATACGTCCAAGACATGCTAACTCTCACCATTACAATAACAGGGGAGGTTAGCATTTTATATCATACGTCCAAGACATGCTAACTCTCACCATTACAATAACAGGGGAGGTTTGTATTTTATATCATACCTGCAAGACATGCTAACCTCTCACCATGACAATAACAGGGGAGATTAGCATTTTATATCACACCTGCAAGACATGCTAATCTCTCACCATTACAATAACAGGGGAGGTTAGCATTTTATATCACACCTCCAAGACATGCTAATCTCTCACCATTACAATAACAGGGGAGGTTAGCATTTTATATCACACCTGCAAGACATGCTAACCTCTCACCATTACAATAACAGGGGAGGTTAGCATTTTTGGGGGGGTATGAAATGTAGGCCTCTGTAACTTCTCACTCATTATCCGTAATCATGGTAGCATCCACATTGATATAGAAGTGTTTAGAAACATATTCTATTCTTATTTACAATAAAAGTGACTCCAAAACAGAACGGCTCATAATAATGGCTGGAACAGAGCAAATGGAATGGCATCAAACACCTGGAAACCATTTGTTTGATGTATTTGATACCATTCCACTGATACCGCTCCAGTCATTACCACGAGCCCGTTCTCCCTAAGGTACCACCAACCTCCTGTGCTCCAAAATGACACAATCGATGATTTACCATTAATTTATATTGGGCACAAAATAATCCGAAACACAACCAAAACAAACAGCAAATGCATCCAACAAGTTTGTAGAGTCACAATCTTGATTTAATCAGACTTTGGGTCCAAATACTAAACTTTTGACTGCTTTAATAAGTTAATTTGTCCCAATACCTTCAGTCCCCTGAAATGAGTGGACTATTTCGAAAAACATCTGTAATTTCTAAACGGTTCACCCGATATGGATGAAAATACACTCAAATTAAAGATGACAGTCTGCACTTTAACCTCATAGTCATTTAATCATTTCAAATCTAAAGTGCTGGAGTACAGAGCCAAAACAACAACACGTACCCTGTCCCAATACTTTTGGAGCTCACCGTAAACTCTGGATTACCAATAAGAGGCTTTGAAGCCATCGATCGGCCATATTGGCACTCCCCAGAAAAAGCAGTCCTCCATAGGAATGAATGGAATTCTACATTATTTCAATTCAATGTTTCAAGAACAAAATGACATGTATTTAAGTATCTTTGTATTGTATAATATAAAAGTATGCATTGAGGTGTCTGTAATGTAATACATCTGGCAAAAAAACAAACGTAGACATGAATAAATGCATTTCTATAGCTTCCAAAATATTTGTAACAATGGTGGGGGAGTGCCAAGATGGAGGTGCAGAGGCTTCAAAACAGTGCCCCCTATCAGTCATCTAGTGCATATATAAATCTTTGGTTACACACCACTTTGTAATGAGCTGGAGGCAGTATGCATTTCGAAAACATATACTTGTGTGTGTATCGGGGAGCAGCAGAGGTCAGTATGGCCCCCACTTCGTTTTCCGTTCAGGTACAGCACATTTCCTCATTAGGAATGATAGCCTGTTTGTCTGTTTACTGCATCGTCGCTGGTCCCAAGGCCCTAGCTATCTACTGTCTGCCAGCTGGCCACTTGAGTGGAGAGTAGACTACAAACTGCAAGTGGAGTAGCCGACACACTGATTCGCTGCTTGCACACATACAGTACACACACTCTCTGTCACAGACACACACACACCGTCCCTCACACCGCAGCAGCAGGTTGGGATAATCTCCCAGTTCTTTCTGGCCTCCTCCCTCCCTGCTGGATGAGTGTCCTCTTCACTGGGACAGAGAGGCTATTTGCTGTGGACACAGCTGGCGTGCAGGGAACCTGATTAAGCACTAGGCCCACTGCAGAAGAGACACACACACACCTTCAGCAGCCAGGCCCACTGTAGAAGAGACACACACACCTTCAGCAGCCAGGCCCACTGTAGAAGAGACACACACACCTTCAGCAGCCAGGCCCACTGTAGAAGAGACACACACACCTTCAGCAGCCAGGCCCACTGTAGAAGAGACACACACACACACACACCTTCAGCAGCCAGGCCCACTGCAGAAGAGACACACACACCTTCAGCAGCCAGGCCCACTGAAGAAGAGACACACACACACCTTCAG
Organism: Oncorhynchus kisutch; assembly: GCF_002021735.2. Classification (NCBI taxonomy): domain Eukaryota; kingdom Metazoa; phylum Chordata; class Actinopteri; order Salmoniformes; family Salmonidae; genus Oncorhynchus; species Oncorhynchus kisutch. The sequence continues at coordinate 18,619,827 of NC_034195.2, read as the reverse complement.
CAGCCAGGCCCACTGCAGAAGAGACACACACACACCTTCAGCAGCCAGGCCCACTGCAGAAGAGACACACACACACCTTCAGCAGCCAGGCCCACTGCAGAAGAGACACACATACCTTCAGCAGCTAGGCCCACTGCAGAAGAGACACACACACCTTCAGCAGCCAGGCCCACTGCAGAAGAGACACATACACATCTTCAGCAGCTAGGCCCACTGCAGAAGAGACACACACACCTTCAGCAGCTAGGCCCACTGCAGAAGAGACACACACACCTTCAGCAGCCAGGCCCACTGTAGAAGAGACACACACACCTTCAGCAGCTTGGCCCACTGCAGAAGAGACACATACACCTTCAGCAGCCAGGCCCACTGCAGAAGAGACACACACACCTTCAGCAGCCAGGCCCACTGCAGAAGAGACACACACACACACCTTCAGCAGCCAGGCCCACTGCAGAAGAGACACACACACACACCTTCAGCAGCCAGGCCCACTGTAGAAGACACACACACACACACCTTCAGCAGCCAGGCCCACTGCAGAAGAGACACACACACACACCTTCAGCAGCCAGGCCCACTGTAGAAGACACACACACACACCTTCAGCAGCCAGGCCCACTGCAGAAGAGACACACACACCTTCAGCAGCCAGGCCCACTGCAGAAGAGACACACACACACACACCTTCAGCAGCCAGGCCCACTGCAGAAGAGACACACACACACCTTCAGCAGCCAGGCCCACTGTAGAAGACACACACACACACCTTCAGCAGCCAGGCCCACTGCAGAAGAGACACACACACCTTCAGCAGCCAGGCCCACTGCAGAAGAGACACACATACCAGTTGTCAAAACTACCTCAAAGCTCAGGCCCATTGCAGAAAAGACACCAGCCAACACTCTCAGTCCTCCAAACTCTTCCCACAGTCTTCCCGTTCATTAACAAACAAGTCCACACCTTCCTACAATTAAGAAGTCAGGGAAGGAATCCATTACACACCTTATTGGTTATAATGATTTAACATCGGTGGCATAAATGGCAATGAGCCATGAAAGTATCATCCTGTAACATAATATGGTTTAGTCTCACCCTTCTGTTTCTGGAGTTTCAAGGGGAATATTGTCTCCATTAAATATACTGTACATTAAACAGTGTACTGTATATCCTGTTATATCACCGGGAATCCTATTCTTACACAAGTCACACGTACAGTATGGGGCGTGCACATGCTGGTGGATTAAAAACACCAAGCTTACACACGTTACAACCAAACCTGACTGGCGCTAATCCCTCCCATTCATCTGTAACGGATACAGCCTAACCCTAAACACTGGTACTGTGTAAAGCAGTGTGGTTTTCAAACAATGACGCACTGAGAGAGACTGTGAACAGAGGGAAGTGTGGAGAGAGAATTTGTTCTGACTTGTGAAAGCAGAGTGGGAGAGATGGAAAAAGAAGGAGAGAAGTAAGAGAGAGAGTGTGAATTAGAGAGAAAGAGACAGACGGAGGGAGACAGACAGAAAGACAGACAGACAGACGGAGAGAGAGACAGACAGAGAAAACAGACAGAGAGAAACAGACAGACAGACAGACAGACAGACAGACAGACAGACAGACAGACAGACAGACAGACAGACAGACAGACAGACAGACAGACAGACAGACAGACAGACAGACAGACAGACAGACAGACAGACAGACAGACAGACAGACAGACAGACAGACAGACAGACAGACAGGGAGACAGACAGGCAGAGAGTGAGACAGACAGAGAGAGACAGATAGAGAGAGAGAGAGAGAGACAGAGAGAGAGAGGGGAGAGAGAGAGGGGAGAGAAAGAGAGAGAGAGAGAGAGAGTGAGAGAGAGAGAGAGAGAGAGAGGGGAGAGAGAGAGGGGAGAGAGAGAGAGAGAGGGGAGAAAGAGAGAGGGGAGAGCTGTGATGGTTTTAAATGGCTGTTTTGTGTAGGCTGCTACATGTCAGTCACACCTCCAGATGAGTCAGTGTACTGACAGACTGAGTGTTTAGGAGTAGATATCAAGCCTAGGAGTCCACTTACTGATGCTGACAATAGCCAGTTACAGCAAAACCATAAAGAATCTAGTAACTAGCTACACACACAGGTCTAATTGATCAACTGTAGACCATCCTATTTACCAAGAGAGTTTCCATCTGTATTTTTTGTTGCTGTTTATTTAACACCACAAAACCATGCTGGCACTAAGACCGCCCTCAACGAGCTGTATTGGGCCACAAGCAGACAGGAACATGCTTATCCAAAGGCATCACACCTAGTGGTCGGGGATTTTAACACAAGGCCATAGGGCCAGACAGATTACCAGAACGCGCACTCAGAGCATGCATTGACCAGCTGGCAAGTGTCTCCACTGACATTTTCAACCTCTTCCTGACCCAGTCTGTAATATCTACATGTTTCAAGCAGACCATCATAGTCCCTGTGCCCAGGAACGCCAAGGTAACCTGTCTAAATGACTACCGCCCCGTAGCACTCACGTCTGTAGCCATGAAGTGCTTTGAAAGGCTGGTCATGGCTCACATCAACACCATCATCCCGGAAACCCTACTCTGCCTACATTCACATCTACCACCAAAATCCTATAAAGTATCCTTCTCCCCTCTCATCCCTAATCTGTCACACTGCGGCCTGTTTGTCTGTCTGTCTGTCTGTCGGTCTATCTTGATGAGGCCCCCAGAGCAGAGCAGAGAGAGGCTGCTAAACGGAGCCTGACTAATGGCTAAACAAACACCATTATCTGGCCTTCATAGCCCAGCCCTGAACAGTCCAGTGCTGAGTAGACTAGATATAGTAGAGCCCTGCCTGCAGCTGAGATTCACTTAATCCCAGTTCTCTACCCACTAATGAGGGCCCTTCACCGGACACGCCACAGCCCATTGGGGGTCCACAGGAGCCCACTTGGGCCCAGCCAAGCATGGCGACAAAGCACAGCCAGTGAAAGAGGGTTGGAGGGGGGAATGGAGAGGGGGGGATGTCTCGGTCGACTCACTCTCAAAGGGCAACTCTACCACAATTTCAGCCTTTGCCCAACAAACAATGCATTCAGGTGAGAAGTTGTGGGTGGAGGGAATTGCTCATAAATATTCATTTTGGGGGTGGGTAAAATGTTTTGAGTGCGCTTCAAGGCTACGCCCATTTCAATGTGGCTCAAATCTCTAAGGGGCCATACTTTGCTCAGAATATTGGTTTAAACCATTGGTTTAAATGGCTAGCTGGTAGATTTTCTCATAGGCCAACGTGGAAAAATTAGCCACGATGCTAGCGACGGCCAGCTGAGCACATAGTTGTACCTGATCCCAACACTTTCTCACTTACCAGAAGTCCACTAGCACGTTCAGCTAATTATATTAGCTACAGTGGTAAGGGGCAGCGTTCCTGACATCTATTTCTACATGCAGTGCAAGTTCAAATCCCCCATGGTTGAATCGTTATAGATTTTTTTTATGTGATCTTACATTCATTGCAGTATTGTGTTGAGAAGAAAAGTGCAGTCATCACCTAGAAAATTAAGAATATGAATGAATTTCTAAATAAAATATGTCTTTCTTCAGCCTTGTTCACAAACACACTGCCGGGGCCTAACAATCCTATTATATTACATATATTGCATGGATGTGTCTAAATGGAGGCATTGTTTTAATGATCTACTTCAATATGCATCGTTTGACTTGAGGACCAGCAGCAGAGTGACATTTCCTTTATAAATAAACTGCCCCATGTGGGATTTGAACTCACAACCATGCAACTTTACACCAACTGTTTTAGCAGACGCGGTTTGCATCAGTTGCAAGGACTGCTACTATCTATCCAGTGATCCTGCCGACCAAGGCCAGGTCTGAGGAGCTGTTTGGTGTAGCAGCTAGCCTAGCAACTAGATAGCGTTTTCTTGGGGGCTTGAACACAGCCCGTGATGCCATTGTGGCTGAGACTGAGGATTGTCCTGGGCATGTGCCTGTTTGTCCTCGCTGTTTTTTTGTTGTTGTTTACAATCTTCCCTCCGACCTGCCCTGTCTGGCACCGTGAGGAGTAACAGCGTAACCTACGTTGCTACCATGACAAAGACCAAAGCCGGCGGGAGTACCGTTGAGGACAGTGGTGTCTCTCTGTCACAGGTGAAGGATCTTTTAAACAAACAAAACGAGTTCTACAAGCAGTTGTTACAACAACAAGAAAATAGCTTCAAGTGTTTTGTCCAAATACTGGTGGAGTCAACTAATAAAATAATAGACTACCTGACCAGAGAGATCCAGGACCTGAAGAACAGATTGCAGTTCTCTCGGGGTCAGATCGATGCATTTAAACAGGTACGATGGCAAGATGACAGCAATCTGTAAGTCATTGAGAGAGGACATCAGTTCTGTATGTTAATCCATGACAATAATGACAGAGAAAACTGATTATCAAGGGACAATCAAGGCGGAACAACATTGTTGTAGACGGAATTGCAAAATCTCCACGAGACCTGGATGGAGTCTCAGGACAAAGTGAGGGAAATGATCTCAGAGAAACTGAAGCTGGACCACAGGAAGATTCAGGTGGAGCGAGCCCACAGGACTGGAAAACATACCACCGGCTCAGGTAACAGGCCCAGGCCGATAGTGGTCAAGTTCCTGGTGTGATGACTCACGCTTCACCATCTGGCAGTCCGACCCAATACATAATTCCATCTGTGAAGTTTGGTAGGGGAGGAAGAATGGCCTGGGGCTGTTTTTCATGGTTCGTCTAGGCCCCTTAGCTCCAGTGAAGGGAAATATTAATGCTACAGCATACAATTACATTTTAGACGATTCTGTGCTTCCAACTTTCTGGCAAAAGTTTGGGGCAGGCTCTTTGCTGTTAAGGCATGACAATGCCCCCGTGCACAAAGCGAGGTCAGTGTGGAAGAACTTGAGTGGCCTGCACAGAGCCCTGATGTCAACCCAATCGAACGCCTTTGGGATGATTTGGAATGCCACTGCGAGCCAGGCCTAATCGCCCAACACCAGTGCCCGACCTCACTAATGCTCTTGTGGCTGAATATTCCAACATCTAGTGGAAAGCATTCCTAGAAGAGTGGAGCCTGTTTTGGCAGCAAAGGGGAGACCAACTTCATGTTAAAGACCATGATTTTGGAATGAGATGTTCGACAAGTAGGTGTCCACATACCTTTGGTCACGTAGTGTATTTCATGTGTTATTACAGTGTTGTGGTTGCAGGTTCACCTGGCAACTCTAAAGCCTTTTTCATTTTGGGGTGTTGCTATAGGCCACCAAGTGCTAACAGTCAGTATCAAAATAATATGTGTGAAATGCTTGATAGTGTATGTGATGTAAACAGAGAGGTCTACTTTCTTGGGGACCTGAATATTGGCTGGTTTTCATCAAGCTGTCCGCTCAAGAGGAAGCTTCTCACTGTAACCAGTACCTGTAATGTGGTTCAGGTTATCAAATAACCTACTAGGGTGTTTACAAACACTGCAGGAACAAGATAATCAAAGATCACATTTGTACTAATAATGTCACATTTTGTTCTGAAGCTGGATCTGCACCCATTGGATGGAGTGATCACAATAAGGTGGCTATATCCAGGAAAGCCAAAGTTCCAAAAGCTGGGCTTAAAATAGTGTATAAGAGATTATACAAAATATTTGTCTGTGACTCTTATGTGGATGATGTTAAACATATTTGCTGGTCTGATGTGATAAGGAGCATGCACAATGTATGAAATTGCTTCTTACAATTATTGATAAACATGGACCTGTTAAGAAACAGACTGTTAGAACTGTTAAGGCTCCATGGATTGATGAGGAATAAAACTCAAATTGATGGCTGAAAGAGATGGGTCAAAAGGAGTGGCTAATAAGTCTGTCTGCACGTCTGACTGGCTGACTTACTGAAAATTGAGAAATTAAATGACTAAACTCTACAGAAATAAGAAGAAACTGTATTTTGAAGCCAAGATCAATGATATAAAGAATGATTCAACTCCATCTTTCACAGCATTTCAACACAAAACCATTTGATGTTGCCAATTATTTCAATGATTACTTCATTGACAAAGTGGGCAAAGTCAGGCAGGAAATGCCATTGTACTCAAGCATAATGAAAGAAAAGCATTAAGTTAGAGTGGGAGAGGTGGAAAAATGATTGTTATTGACCAATAATGACAAACCTGACACTGACAACTTAGATGTAAAGTTACTGAGGATGGTAGCTGACTCTACAGCCACTCCTATCTGTCATATCTGTAATCTGAGCCTAGAGGAAAGTCTTTGTCCTCATTCCTGGAGGGAAGCCAAAGTCATTCCGCTACCCAAGAGTGGTAAAGCGGCCTTGACTGGTTCTAACAGCAGACCTTTCAGCTTGCTGCCAGCTCTTAGCAAACTGTTGGGAAAAATTGTGTTTGATCAATGTTATTTCTCTGTAAACAAATGAACAACAGACTTTCAGCATGCTTATAGAGAAGGGCACTCAACATGTACTGCACTGACACAAATGACTGTTGATTGGTTGAAAGCAATAGATAAGAAGATTATGGGAGCTGTACTGTTAGATTTCAGTGCAGCCTTTGATATTACTGACCATAACCTATTGTTGAGAAAACTGACATGTTATGGATTTTCAACCTCTACCATTTCATGGATTCAAAGCTATCTATCTAATATAACTCAGAGGGTTTTCTTTAATGGAAGCTTCTCTTATATCAAACACGTAAAGTGTGATGTACTGCAGGGCATCCCTTTAGGCCCTCTACACTTTTCTATTTTTACCAATGACCTGCCATTGGCATTAAACAAAGCATGTGTGTCCATGTATGCTGATGATTCAACCATATACAGCAACCACAACTAATGATGTCACTGAAACCCTTAACAAAGAGTTGCAGTCTGTTTTGGAATGGGTGGCCAGTAATAAACTGGTCTTGAACATCTCTAAAACTAAGATCATTGTATTTGGTGCAAATCATTCACTAAGTTCTAGACCTCAGCAGAATTGTGTGGCTGTTGAACAAGTTGAGGAGACTAAATTACTTGGTGTTAGCTTAGATCGTAAACTGACATGGTCAAAAAATATAGATTAAATTGTTGTAAAGATGGGGAGAGGTCTGTCTGTAATAAAGGGATGGTCTGCTTTTTTGACACCACACTCCATAAAGCAAGTCCTGCAGGCTATAGTTTTATGTTATCTTGATTATTGTCCAGTAATGTAGTCAAGTGCTGCCAAGAAAGACCCGGTGAAGCTGCAGCTTGCCTAGAACAGAGCCGCAAGTCTTGTCCTTCATTGTAATCAGAGGGTCTCTCTTGGGTAAGAGAGACTGGCAAACAACAACGTCACTTCTGACTGTGTCACACATGAATGTGTTAGAAATTCCATATTGTTTGCATAGTCAACTTACACACAGCACTGACACCAGACATGCCACCAGGGGTCTTTTCACAGTCCCCAGATCCAGAACAAATTCAAGGAAACGTACAGTATTATTCAGAGCTATGAGTGCATGGAACTCCCTTCCATCTCATATAGTGCAAGTGAACAGAACCTGGTTTCAAAAAACAAATAAAGCAACACCTCACGGCACAACGCCTCTCCCCCATGTGACCTACTTGTTGTGTGCATGTACTGACGTGTATGTGTAACTGATAGATACACACACTACATGTTAATGTTTTTAAATGTAGGTAAATTGCAGTCTTTTTTTTGGTCTGTAATGTATTTTTGGTTATGTGTCGGACCCCAGTAAGACTAGTTGTTGCCATTGGCATCGGCTAATGGGGATCCTAATAAATCAAATCAAAATGCCAAGTAGGCATGCTGTCTCCTGCTTTTATAGTAAGTCTTGGACGGTACCACCAGGCACATCTACTTAACACAGAACCGCTCCCTTGAGATGAAAATGGAGGACCTTTCGGCTAGTGGCCAATCCTTAAAAAAAGGGCTTTAGTTTTTGAGATACCCTTACCCGAGATGGAACAAAACACAACCATATTTTTTATCCTTTAAATGTCTCCCATTTATAAAATGGATGGTTGTGAATTCATATTTTATTGCAAAAGTGGTTAAATGTATAGATATTTTGACACACCCCCTAACCTCAGAACTTGCAGAATAATGCCTGGCTGGAGGGGGTGGGCCACATAAACTCATGTTATCCAATATTGCAATCTCTGATATTGTAGAAAATGTGGAATACAAGTTGTCAGATGTCTGACCTGCATTCAGAAACAAACAACATTAGAATAGGAAGCCTAGAGGTTAGAGTGTTGGACTAGTAACCGAAAGGTTGCAAGATTGAATCCCCGAACTGACAAGGTAAAAATCTGTAATTCTGCCACTGAAAACGGCAGTTAACCCACTGTTCCTAGGCCGTCATTGTAAATAGGAATTTGTTCTTAACTGACTTGCCTATTTAAATAAAGGTTAAATAAAATATTAAAGCATCTTGGAAATATAGACTTGTAAACAGATATACAATAGGCAGAAATATCAATATTTATGATGAAAGTCAAATTTTCTCTCATTCAGTGCTGTTTGGTCCTGCCTGACCAAAATACATAGTTACACATGTTTTATATAGTGAGGCTATTGTAATCTAATCAGATCAAAGGAAAAAAAGTGGGCTGAGTGAAAACTGTCATTTATTTTCAGTCAAAGGCTCTGTGGATTTTATTACGTTACAGGGCACACCTAGATTAGACTTCAAATCCATTACAGAATCCAAAATCCAATATTTATGACAATACCATTAAATCGTGGTTTATTCACGTTTTAAATAAGATCTTTCAGATTTGTGTACTGTACTTATGACCTCTACTCAAAAATATAAAACACAACATGTAAAGTGTTGGTCCAATGTTTCATGAGTTGAAATAAAAGACCCCAGAAATGTTCCATAGGCACAAAAAGCGAATTTCTTTCAAATTTGGTGTTTACATTCCTGTTGGTGTGTTTACATTCCTGTTGGTGTGTTTACATTCCTGTTGGTGAGCATTTCTCCTTTGCCAAGATAATCCATCCACCTGACAGGTGTGGCACATCAAGAAGTTGATTAAACAGCATGATCATTACATCATTACACTGGGGACAATAAAAGGCCTATTTAAAACGTTAAAAAGCTGTTTCTATACCAACGTCGTTTTAGAAAATTTGGCAGTAAGTCCAACAGGCCTCACAGCCGCAGACCACGTGTAACCGCACCAGCCCAGGACCTTTACATCCGTCTTCTTCACCTGCGGGATCGTCTGAGACCAGCCACCCGGAAAGCTGATGAAACTGTGGGTTTGCACAACCGAAGAATTTCTGCACATACTATCAGAAAACGGCTCAGTGAAACTTTGATTTGATTTGTATGTTTTAATGAAGACAGAGATATCGTGGAACTGAACTGTCACATGTCAGGAGGCCATTCAAAAATGCCATCTGGAAAGTGCTGCCGTGTTATTGCCCTCATATGTACCTATTTTGCTTCCACCCATGGCTGGCCAGCCCATGTGACACCTGAACCGCACTTGTATGCGAAGAATGAGATCTCAGGCTGTGGTGACTCATGCATTGGTCTGGAAATGGTTCAGTAATCCCAACATCCCTATAAGGACATAATGCCATCTATGGCAAAAAAAAGAGGCCCCTTAGGATGGTCAAACTTAAACAAAGATGCTGTACTGTATATCATAATGGACTTTGTGCATCATGCTTGATCAGCTCCACTACCTCTGCAACCCCCTTTACTTTCCATCCACACCTAGGGATCATCTTCAAATGTATATGTACCCTGCAAGTCATACAGGAAGGATACTGCCCTTGTCACTGCAGCTTGCCCAGAATGACCAGTTAGAACTAGAACCACTACTGGCTACTTTGTTTCCTCACCCTGTTAGGACACACTCATGCCCCGACCACCTCAAGAATTTGAATCAACCTTGCACACTTAGTTTCACTTACGAAAAGAGGGAAAAGGTTAGAGCTGTACATATACACGACTAGAGTAGTTGACTGTTGTATTACAGGTTTCTTTCCTGTTACTTGGTTTCACTACAATTGGCTTGTGTCGTGGAAAACATGAAAACACACATTGAAAAGCTAGTTTCAGCCATTTAAACACAACAGAGGCATGTCAGTGTAGGAAAATATGTTTTGAGTGTAATTATGTTTGCCATATTGGATTCTGAATAAAATTGATTCACACCAACCAAAACATTATTTATGGGCATGAGTGTTTTGACCTCCATCAAATGGTATGTCAGCCATATTGGATTTTGGACACCATATTGAATTTGAGACAAAATCCAGGGTATCGATGAGATGTCTGAGCCCATTTGTTTTCCTTAGAGCCAATTACAATAGCCACAACACCAAAAAATGTGTAACTATATGTATTCTTGTCAGGAGGACCAGCACTGAATAAGAGCAAATTTGACTTGGAAAGTTTACCAAAAAGTAAAGCTTACATTCATAATAAATATTCATAGTTTATATTTCTGCTTATTTTATCTCTGTGTTTACAGGCCTATATTTGCAAGAAGCATTAAGACATCCTAATGCTGTTTGTTTGTTTGTTTCTGTAGGGCAGACAATTGACTACGCTCATTTTAGCAATATCAAAGCTTGCAATATTAGGTTACATGAGAATAGGTGGCCCATCACCCCTCCAGCCAGGTATTATTCTGTGTGTCACAATATATATCAATTTATGTACATTTTCAGATTTCTTCCTTTCTCACAACCATCCATTTCATAAATGGTCCATCATTTCATAAATGGTCCATCATTACATTAAGACATTGAGTCAGTCAATCTGGAAAATGTCAAGAACTTTGAATGTTTCTTCAAGCGCAAAAACCATCAAGCGCTATGATGAAACTGGCTCTCATGAGGACCGCCACAGGAAAGGAAGACCCAGAGTTACCTCTGCTGCTAAGTTCATTAGAGTTACCAACCTCAGATTGCAGCCCAAATAAATGCTTCTCAGAGTTCAAGTAACAGAAACATCTCAACATCAACTGTTCAGAGGAGACTGTGTGAATCAGGCCTTCATGGTCCAATTGCTGTAAAGAAACTAGAGGTCGACCGATTATGATTTTTCAGCGCCGATACGGATTATTGGAGGACCAAAAACGCCGATACCGATTAATCGCCCGATTTTCTTAAATGTATTTGTAATAATGACAATTACAACAATACTGATTGAACACTTATTTTAACTTAATATAATACACCAATAAAAATCTATTTAGCCTCAAATAAATAATGAAACATGTTCAATTTGGTTTAAATAATGCAAAAACAAAGTGTTGGAGAAGTAAAAGTGCAATATGTGCCATGTAAAAAAGCTAACATTTAAGTTCCTTGCTCAGAACATGAGAACATATGAAAGTTGGTGGTTCCTTTTAACATGAGACTTCAATATTCCAAGGTAAGAGGTTTTAGGTTGTAGTTAATATAGTATTTATAGGACTAGTTCTCTCTATACCATTTGTATTTCATATACCTTTGACTATTGGATGTTCTTATAGGCACTATAGTATTGCCAGTGTAACAGTATAGCTTCCGTCCCTCTCCTCGCCCCTACCTGGGCTCGAACCAGGAACACATCGACAACAGCCACACTCGAAGCAGCGTTACCCATGCAGAGCAAGGGCAATGACCACTCCAAGTCTCAGAGCGAGTGACGTTTGAAACAGTATTAGCGCACACCCAGCTAACTAGCTAGCCATTTCACATTGGTTACACCAGCCATTAGACTGATTGGCTTGAAGTCATAAACAGCCCTGTGCCTGCGAAGAGCTGCTGGCAAAACGCACAAAACTGCTGTTTGAATGAATGCTTACAAGCCTGCTGCTGCCTACCATCGCTCAGTCAGACTGCTCTATCAAATCATAGACTTCATTATAACATAATAACACACAGAAATACGAGCCTTTGGTCATTAATATGGTCGAATCATTCCGAAAACAAAACGTTTATTATTTCAGTGAAATACATAACCGTTCAGTATTTTATCTAAGGGGTGGCATCCCTAAGTCTAAATATTCTTGTTACATTGCACAACCTTCAATGTTATGTCATAATTACGTAAAATTCTGGCAAATTAGTTCGCAATGAGCCAGGCTGCCCAAACTGTTGCATATACCCTGATTCTACGTGCAATGAACGCAAGAGAAATGACCATTTCACCTGGTTAATATTGCCTGCTAACCTGGATTTTTTTTAGCTAAATATGCAGGTTTAAAAATATATACTTCTGTGTACTGATTTTAAGAAAGGCATTGGTGTTTATGGTTAGGTACAGTCGTGCAATGATTGTGCTTTTTACGCAAATGCACTTTTGTTAAATCATCCCCCAGCGTTGCATCGATTATATGCAACGCAGGACACGCTAGATAAACAAGTAATATCTTCAACCATGTGTAGTTATAACTAGTGATTATGATTGATTGATTGTTTTTTATAAGATAAGTTTAATGCTAGCTAGCAACTTACCATGTCTTCTACTGCATTCGTGTAACAGGCAGGCTCCTCGTGGAGTGCAATGAGAGGCAGGTGGTTAGAGCGTTGGACTAGATAACTGTCAGGTTGCAAGATTGGCTCCCCCGAGCTGACAAGGTGAAAATCTGTAGTTAACCCACCGTTCCTAGGCTGTCATTGAAAATAAGAATGTGTTCTTAACTGACTTGCCTAGTTAAATAAAGATTAAATTAAAAGGTGTAAAAAATTAAAAATATTTTAAAAATCGGCCAAATTGGTGTCCAAAAATACCGGTTTAAGATTTAAATAAAACATAAATACTTAAATAAAGGTATAAAAAAAATACAGTTTTCTGATTGTTATGAAAACTTGAAATCGGCCCTAATTAATCAGCAATTCCGATTAATCGGTCGACCTCTAAAAGAAACCACTACTAAATGACACAAATAAGAAGAAGAGACTTGCTTGGGCCAAGAAACACGAGCAATGGACATTAGACCGGTGGAAATGTGTCCTTTGACATACAGTACCAGTGACCCAGTATACAGTACCAGTGATATTGTCACGCCTTGGTCTTAGTGTTTTGTGTTTTCGTTATATATTTGGTCAGGCCAGGGTGTGACAGGGGTTTACGTGTTGTATTCGTATTGGGTTTTGTAGGCATTGGGATTGTGGTTGATTAGGGGTGTGTCGAGTGTAGGCTTGGCTGCCTGAGGCGGTTCTCGATCAGGGTCAGGTGCTTCTCATTGCCTCTGATTGGGAACCGTATTTAGGTAGCCTGAGTTTCGCTTTGTATTTCGTGGGTGATTGTTCCTGTCTCTGTGTAGTGTTCACCAGATAGGCTGTAACAAGTTTCACGTTCCGTTTGTTGTTTTGTATTTATTAGTTATTTCATGTATCGCCGTTTTCTTTATTAAAGATCATGAGTAACCACCACGCTGCATTTCGGTCCGACTCTCTTTCAACAAACGAAGAACGCCGTTACAGAATCACCCACCACACACGGACCGAGCAGCGTGGAACCAGGCAGCGACCGCAGGAAAAGCGAATGGAGTATACGACGTGGGAAGAAATCGACAGGTGGGCGGCCGACCCAGAGAGAATGCCTGAGCCCGCATGGGATTCGCTGGAGCAGTGCGAAGAGGGCTATAGGCGAATGGAGTTGGAGAAAAGAAAGACACGGCGGCGCAGAGCGAAGCCCGAAAAGCAGCCCCAAAAATGTATTGGGGGGGGGCTCAGAGGGAGAGTGGCTGAGTCAGGAGATGGACCTGAGCCAACTCTCCTTGTTTATCGTGAGGAGCCATGGAGGAGACCAGAACCAGAGCCGGTGTTAGAGGTGAGCGAAGATGAGACTGTGAAGGAGTTAATGGGGAAAGTGGAGTGGAGAGTAATGAGGGAGTTGCTAGCTTGGTGCTATAGATATCATATTCGTCCGACGGATCGTGTCGGGGATTTGATGGCACCTGAGTTAGCGCTCCATACTCGTCCTGAGGTGCGTGTTAGTCGGCTGGTGAAGTTGGTGCCAGCCTCACGCACCAGGCCTCCTGTGCACATCCCTAGCCTTGCACATCCTGTGCCACCTCCACACACCAGTCCTCCGGTAGCAGCTCCCCGCACCAGGCTTCCTGTGCGTGTCCTCGCTCCAGTATCACCAGTGCCCGCACCACGCATCAGGCCTACAGTGCGCCTCGCCTCTCCTGCTCTGTCTGAGTCTCCCGCCTGTTCAGCGCTATCAGAGCCTTTCTTCTCTACAGCGCTGCTGGAGCCTCCTGCCTGTTTGAAGCAGCCTGAGCTGCCAGTCTGCAAGGAGCTGCCAGTCTGCAAGGAGCTGCCAGTCTGCAAGGAGCTGCCAGTCTGCAAGGAGCTGTCAGTCTGCAAGGAGCTGCCAGTTTGCAAGGAGCTGCCAGTCTGCAAGGAGCTGCCAGTCTGCAAGGAGCTGCCAGTCTGCAGGGAGTTGTCAGCCTGCAAGGAGCTGCCAGTCTGCAGGGAGCTGTCAGTCTGCAAGGAGCTGTCAGTCTGCAAGGAGCTGCCAGTCTGCAAGGAGCTGTCAGTCTGCATGAAGCAGCTAGAGATGTCAGTCTGCAAGGAGCTGCCAGTCTGTAAGGAGCTGCCAGTCTGCAAGGAGCTGTCAGTCTGCAAGGAGCTGCCAGTCTGCAAGGAGCTGCCAGTCTGCAAGGAGCTGTCAGTCTGCAAGGAGCTGCCAGTCTGCAAGGAGCTGTCAGCCTGCATGGAGCAGTCAGAGCTGTCATTCTGCAAAGAGCTGCCAGTCTGCAAGGAGCTGTCAGCCTGCATGGAGCAGTCAGAGCTGTCAGTCTGCATAGAGCAGCTAGATCCGCCAGTCAACCAGAATCTTCCAGATCTGCTAGTCAACCAGAATCTACCAGATCTACTAGTCAACTTGAATCTTCCAGATCCGCCAGCCAGCCAGGATCTACCGGAGCCTACTACTTACCTGAGCTTCATCTCAGTACTAGGCTTCCTCTCAGTACTGGGCTTCCCCTCTGTTCCGGGCTGCCCCTCAGTTCCGGGCTGCCCCTCAGTCCCGAGCTGCCTCAGCCCCGAGCTGCCCCTCAGTCCCGAGCTGCCCCTCAGTCCCGAGCTGCCCCTCAGTCCCGAGCTGCCCCTCAGTCCCGAGATGCCCCTCAGTCACGAGCTGCTCCTTAGTCCTGTGGGGTTGTGGGCGAGGACTATTATGCCATGGTCGGCGGCGAGGGTGGATTATCCCAGGACGCGAAGGGGAGGAACGAGGACATTAATGAAGGGGGGTCCACGTCCCGAGCCGGAGCCGCCACCAATGACAGACGCCCACCCGGACCCTCCCTTTGGTTTTGAGGTGCGTCCGGGAGTCCGCACCTTGGGGGGGGGGGTTCTGTCACGCCTTGGTCTTAGTGTTTTGTGTTTTCGTTATATATTTGGTCAGGCCAGGGTGTGACAGGGGTTTACGTGTTGTATTCGTATTGGGTTTTGTAGGCATTGGGATTGTGGTTGATTAGGGGTGTTGTGTAGGCTTGGCTGCCTGAGGCGGTTCTCGATCAGGGTCAGGTGCTTGTCATTGCCTCTGATTGGGAACCGTATTTAGGTAGCCTGAGTTTCGCTTTGTATTTCGTGGGTGATTGTTCCTGTCTCTGTGTAGTGTTCACCAGATAGGCTGTAATAAGTTTCACGTTCCGTTTGTTGTTTTGTATTTATCAGTTATTTCATGTATCGCCGTTTTCTTTATTAAAGATCATGAGTAACCACCACGCTGCATTTCGGTCCGACTCTCTTTCAACAAACGAAGAACGCCGTTACAGATATACAGTACCTGTGACAGTATATATATACATTACCAGTGACCCAAAACGTATATATATATACATATATATATATATACACAGTACATATAACTTTTGCAATAAAATGTCAAAATGAAGACCAGAAACATCTGGTTTCTGCTGGAAAAAAATGTTTTTTTAATGATAGTAACTCTTTAAAAAGGGGACTGAATTAATGAGCCTGTTAAAACCACATAGCTTCGGTTGAGGCTGCTGCCACTCGCTCACTCACACCACGTTTGCTCTTTGGTGTGAGAGACGTGTGTGTGTGTGTGTCTGTGTGTGGCTGAGCCTCACGACCTAGAGCGGCGGTCATCTGCCGATGCATGTGTGCATACAAACACATACACAGAAAATGGACACTGGCACACGCATGCATATGCACACACAAACATACACCAGCACTCGCACGCACGTACACACACCCTCACACACACACAGAGTGAGATAGTCATTGAATGCAGTGAGAGCTGAGAGCTGGTGATTGGGCCCACGGAGACCGGCACTGACCTTTTCCTCAACATGTTTTTATGAGTCAGTGAAAGCTCAGCTCGCGGGCCACCGCCACTTCACATGAAATGTCACTGAGCGTCTTAAATGAGCAGCCGAGAGACAGACAGAGAGACGTGGACCGACAGACAGAGAGCCTCGTCATCACCAGTTGATCTGGGCACGCCACAACAGCCCCATTCCCTCTGACCTCGTTTGCATGAGAAACAGCCAAGTGTGGGCATTTTTGAATTCCTCAGTGGTTTGTGGGAATAATACAGGAGCCTGTTCTGGATGCTCCATCGTCAAGAAGGAACCTGCAAGTGAGCGTTGGACGTGTACACCACGTGTATCCGGTACTTATGACTAATACCCTGCCCTCTCCCCTGGGGTTGAGTCGATGCTTCCACACTCCCCAGACCTGACAGACAGACTACTGAGTCCAATAAGGGAGGAGAAGAGAGCGAGAGAGAGGCTGTAGTTTGACTACTCCTGTACAGTAGCTCTCCTTTCCTCTTCTGTCCAGTACGGCTGTGGCGGTCATGACATTTTGTCATGCAAAAGACTGCTGGTCCCATCGTAAATGTCTGTTAATTAACATAAACACGTTTAGTATCTCCAGGCCTCCACACATACAAGCCGCTGATGCCTCCCTTTGGAACATTTACGTTTTTAAAAAGTATAATAAATCAATTTAATATACACCATCACAATACATCCATTCTATATTTTAGGCAGGTCTAAAGAAACACGATATGAAGAAAATGTATTTCAAAAGAACAGAATATGAGTTGACCTTCTGTATGTTTTCTGGCTATGCGCCATGCCATAGGCTGTGGGCTTGTTCATTTAGCAGACAAGATATGCTTATAAGTCCCGTGACATTATTTTATTTAGTAACAAGGATATAATTGAACATAGCTGAATAAAATAGAAAGGATATTTTTCCCATTCCGGAATGCATATGAAGTGGCTATGTTGAGCGTAAAAGTGATCATTTGAAACAGGTGGTTTAGACTTATTTGTCAACTTTAGACGTGAATGATACAAACCGTAGAATGTCTTAGAAATCAGAACATATATGGGCTTTATGATGTAACTATAGGCTATTGATCAAATCACATAGCATTTTATTTTATGCGCCGATTACGCACCTTACAGTGAAATGCTAACTTACGAGCCCCTAACCAACAATGCAGTTTAAAAAAATATGGATAAGAATAAGAAATGAAACAAGTAATTAAAGAGTAGCAGTAAAATAACAATAGCGAGACTATATACAGGGGGGTACCGGTACAGAGGAACAGAGTCAGTGTGCGGGGGCACCAGTTAGTTGAGGTAATATGTACATGTTAGTAGAGTTATTTTAAAGTGACTATGCATAGATGATAACAACAGAGAGTAGCAGCGGTGTAAAGGGGGGCGGGGGGGGCAATGCAAATAGTCTGGGTAGCCATTTGATTAGATGTTCAGGAGTCTTATGGCTTGGGGGTAGAAAATGTTTAGAAGCCTTTTGGATCTAGACTTGGAGGTAGCAGAGAGAACAATCTATGACTAGAGTGGCTGGAGTCTTTGACAATTTTTAGGGCCTTCCTCTGACACTGCCTGGTATAGAGGTCCTGGATGGCAGGAAGCTTGGCCCCGTCACTGGCCCCAGTGATGTACTGGGCCGTTCGCACTATCCCCTGCAGTGCCTTGCGGTCGAAGACCGAGCAGTTACCATACCAGGCAGTGACGCAACCTGTCATGATGCTCTCGATGGTGCAGCTGTAGAACCTTTTGAGGATCTGAGGACCCATGCTAAATGTTTTCAGTCTCCTGGGGGGGAATAGGTTTTGTCGTGCCCTCTTCACGACTGTCTTCATGTGCTTGGACCATGTTAGTTTGTTGGTAATGTGGACACCAAGGAACTTGAAGCTCTCAACCTGCTCCACTGAGAATGGGGGCGTGCTCTGTCCTCTTTTTCCTGTAGTCCACAATCATCTCCATTGTCTTGATCACATTGAGGGAAAGGTTGTTGTCTTGGCACCACACGGCCAGGTCTCTGACCTCCTCCCTATAGGCTGTCTCGTTGTTGTTGGTGATCAGGCCTACCACTGTTGTGTCATCTGCAAACTTAATGATGGTGTTGGTGTCATGCCTGGCTGTGTATTCATGAGTGCACAGGAAGTACAGGAGGGGACTGAGCACACACCCCTGAGGGGCCCCTGTGTTGAGGATCAGCATGGCAGATGTGTTGTTAACCTACACAGGTGGTAAACCTGTGGGAGGGCCTGTCAGGAAGTCCAGGATCCAGTTGCAGAGGGAGGTGTTTAGTCCCAGGGTCCTTAGCTTATTGATGAGATTTGAGGGCACTATGGTGTTGAACGCTGAGGTGTAGTCAATGAATAGCATTCTCACATAGGTGTTCCTTTTGTCCATGTGGGAAAGGGCAGTTTGGAGTGCAATACAGATTGCATCATCTGTGGATCTGTTGGGCCGGTATGAAAATTGGAGTGGGTCTAGGGTTTCTGGGATAATGGTGTTGATGTGAGCATGCATCCTTTCTCGCTACAAGACAGGTGATATTCCACCCAAACTCGGTGTGCCATGGGATCTCCAACCATGTTCCTGCAGCTACCCAGTTCTTCATTTGGGAAACCAAGTGAAATATGTTCAGGAACATTAATAGTAACATGTTTTCACATCTAAATATATTGCATTAAACTGTTGACAACTCCTCTCTCCTCGCTCGACAAAGGAATGAAGGAGAGCGAGAGGAGATGGA
This sequence comes from Oncorhynchus kisutch, assembly GCF_002021735.2. NCBI lineage: Eukaryota > Metazoa > Chordata > Actinopteri > Salmoniformes > Salmonidae > Oncorhynchus > Oncorhynchus kisutch. Next base: position 18,600,775 of record NC_034195.2, on the reverse strand, counting down.
AATGCATGGTGGTGAGATATTCTGTAGCTAAAAGGTAATATGTCCGCCTTTTAGTTATCAAAATGTAAATAATGCCCTATTACTAGGCTATTCAACATTAAATACAAATTCACTATAATTGCAGGCTCCCGTAAACTGCCCTGCACAACCATCACTAGGCCAGGGATGGGAAACTTTGATCATGGTGGGGGCCACAAAAAAACGGAACTCATCATGAGGGACCGCAGTGCCTCGTGGGCCTGCGAACCCACATCCATACCCCACCTTGCGAGCAAAACATTTTTGCGGTCCCCTCATGACAGCGAAGAGAAACAATTTCAGTTTAAAAGTTCATCTCCTGCAATTGTACTCATTTTGCCAGGGGGCGGAGAGAAAATGTGCAGTTTTACAGCTAATTTCCAGCAATTCTACACATTTTGCCATAGGGGGGAGGCAAATGTTTGCAGTTTTGAATATGATACAAATACATGTCCAGAGTGCATAAGAGGAGATTACTGTGAGTCAAAGTACAAGAGGCACATCCTTGGGTCTCTAAGTCTCCCCTCACTCCTGACCCTACACATCTCTCTCCTGCTATGACAGTTGACCTTTAATTATATTCCTGTGACTTAGGTCTGGACTGGCCTGGTGGGACTGGATTGGAGTACAGACGTACGGTATGGTCCTCTCCTCCTCCACTCCCCTCACCACCGCAGATCTGTCCAGCGATAGAAACGCCTCGCCATCAACGGACCGGGCGGACGCGGCCGACCGACCGAAGCGGAGGTTAATTAAGTTTGAAATCGGGGAGATGATCAGCTGCCTGTCAGTCAGGCTCGTAGGGTTCGCAGCGTCCCACTCTTTTCCCTTCTACTCCGTGCTGTGCTGTCTGACAGGTAGTGTGAGTGTGTGTGTGTGACTGTGTGTGTATGAGAGAGAGAGAGAGAGAGAGAGAGAGAGAGAGAGAGAGAGAGAGACAGAGACACGGCACATACACTCTCTCCTATCAGTGTGTGTGAGGTTTCAGCAGCCAGTGAAAACACAGCATCTCTAAATCCCAGCCAAAGACCACAGCGCTCTGTGAGATGATTGCTCTGTTACCCAGGAGGAATCTGAAAATAAATATGACTCCAGTGGTTGTTGATGAATTTTTATTAGCATGTACAGCACGTAGCGGACGGGTAATCCTTGAAAAATGGACTGAGGTATTAGAGAAGCTGCTTTAAGGCAGGAGGCGTTTCATATATCACCAACCTGTACTGTGTTTAGGGGCTCAGGGCCATTATCCCCAGGGCTTACTATCAAACAGACTGTACCAGGACTCAGTGTGGGTGTCTGTGTGTTTGCATGTGTGTGTGTGTGTGTGTATGCGTGTGCGTGTGTGTGCGTGTGCGTGTGTGTGATCTTGTATGTGTTCGTGTGTGCCAGCCATGTTTAATCTAGAGTAAAAGGAACAAAGGTCAAATTAAATGAGCCCCCCCCATGAAAACCAACTGGTTTAATCAGGTTTCAGACGACCTGATAAGCTCTGGGGGGGCGTCTTTGATGAGCCCATTTGGCATAAGGTTGAGGCTGAGGGACGTCACAGATAGCATCTCCACCTTGTTCTAAAGGTGCCACGTCTTTCATGTCAAGTGAACGCTGTGACATTTTGTCAGGGCTTAGATGGGTCTAGGCTGACATCAAAGCCTGGGCTTTTGTTGGCATTGGTTTGATAGAACACACACACACAGAGCCTCAAGGACACATATGTGTACACACACACACACACCAACAGCACGACCAGCACCGAGCAGAATCGAAGGCTTAGATAGCGTTGGTGTCTGCCAGTGGGTCCTGTACATTCCAACCTCTTTATCTCCCCAGCCTTCTGTTGATAATTACAGCCCTCCACGCGCCTGTCCGGCCCCACAGCCCCCCTCCAGCCAGCTAGATAGTCAGACCAGAAAGCACAGAGGCAGGGAACAGGGAGAGGAATTATCACCTATACCATCACACGGAGGAAGACCCAAGGTCAGGCTCTGTTGAATTTCCCTTTTGATTTGAGTCCACCTGCCCGACTTCACTGGGCTAACCTCCATTTCCAGACGCCGCCACTGCAACACTAATTCATTTCCAATTCCGGAGAGCAGCTCCCTGAATGGAAATTGACGATTACATTTTTTGGAATGAAACTCGGGAGTCCTTTCTGGAATTGACTCCCCGCCCCGTTATCTCCGTCCTGGTCGGCTGAGTAGACCCAATTTCTCTGCTCCTGTGAAGACGCGGGGGCGAGATGGCCACCGTCCGTCCACAAAGCGCCACCACTTAAACCCCCCCCCCCCCCCCCCCCACCCCCACCTCGCAAACTAACTCAATCTTAAAAAAGAAACAGCTCGCTCTGACAATTTATGTCGCCATGAGGCGTTTTACACTCGCCCACTCGTTGTTGGGTGTTGAGAAATTTAAAAATCATCTATGCAAATGTAAATTCACTGTGTGTCATCTCACACGGCCAATTAATAACGTTTTGAGTTGTTCTCTAACCCATAAATTAAGCGAGTCTAGATATAATAACTAGATGAATGTGTTTTTGTATCACTGCCTAATTGCTCTAAAACTCTGGTGGGGTAAATCCAAACGGTTCCCTTTCTAAATGATGAGAGAGGAAACATCTTAGTCTTACTACTCAATCTTTCATTTATGAACTACATTGCTTCCCCTAATTGCATCATATAGACTGTGGGCCTATTTGCTGAGCAATGTGGAAGATATTCTAACTCGCTCTCACTAGACTTTACCCTAAGTAACAGAAGAGGCAAAAGCTGGTACGTGAGGTCATGAAGACAGACTACTGAACTACTGGTATTTTGGCAAACCACGGCACAGTCCCAAAAAAATGCTAACATTAAGCATTGCATGTGGGCATTGATGTTCGTTCCTTGCTGAAATAGGGCGTTGAGGTGAAAGAGAGAATCATACAGAGGGAGAGAGAGAGAGCCTATCGGACCAAACAGCGCATCATCACCAACAAGGCAACCCTTTGTCCCCCCCCCCCCCCTCTCTCTCTCCAACGACCGTTCTCTCTGCCGAGGGTGAGAACACTAATCCGCCATGGAATGGGGAGTTGGGAGGATTTACTCTAAGTATCCTTATTAGGGGGAATTCACTGATGTAATGGAATAAATGAAGAAGCAGCCTAACACAGTGTGCTGGGTGTTGTGTATGTGCTGTAGGTACCGTATGACTCTTTAACACAGGGCTTAATGGACAGAGAGGGGGAGGGATGGAGGAGGGGAGGAGAGAGAGAAGAAGCTCTTACAGGGGTTTGGTAAGCCCCCCTATCAGAGCTCTCCTCTTACTGATAAGCTGCAGCCCCCGAGGATCAAAGCTAAATTCACTACAGTTCCTCGCCGACCGACCGTCTCTCCTTTGAGAGACTCACCGGGAGGAAAATAAAAACAAAAATCCCTTTGCATTAAACAAACACTAAGGGGGCTGGTTGAGGCATCGAGATAAAAATGGATAATGGATCTTTCCAGGTGATAAATTTCCTAATTGCTTCGCTAAATACACATCCTGCTTAAACCGGCCATGTTACATCATTTTAATTATTCGCACAAGAGTCTAATTAGTTGTATCTGTGGAACCAGAGGCTAACGTACACCCAATTAGTCTGCTATCAAAGTCTGCTGGATCCAGGCGATGTAGAGGCCCGAGCTTCACTATAATCTCACCCATCTAAACTCACCCTGCCTTGGAACAGTGAGAAAGTAGAGAGCTTTCAACTTCTGTTCTGTTCACAGCTAAACTTCACAGCTAAATAATGTCATGCCATTGCACTCTCGTTCTTGCTCATACTGATCTTTGCCACCTCTCAATGCTGCTGCGGTGTGTGTGCAACTATTTGCCAAAATATAGACATTAAGGCTACATTTACACAGGCATCCCAATTCTGATCTTTTTTTGCCACGAATTGGTCTTTTGACCAATCAGATCAGATCTGTTGCCAGTAATTGGGTCAGAGATCGGAATTGGTATGCCTGTGTAAACGCAGCCAAAGTGTCGCTACTTGTCTTATCAGATACAGTTAGATACAGTTGAAGTCGGAAGTTTACATAGACTTAGGTTGGTGTCATTAAAACTTGTTTTTCAACCACTCCACACATTTCTTGTTAACAAACTATAGGTTTGACAAGTTGGTTAGGACATCTACTTTGTGCATGACAAGTAATTTTTCCAACAATTGTTTACAGACAGATTATTTCATTTATAATTCACCGTATCACAATTCCAGTGGGTCAGAAATATACATACACTAAGTTGACTGTGCCTTTAAACAGCTTGGAAAATTCCAGAAAATGATGTCATGGCTTTAGAAGCTTCTGATAGGCTAATTGACATAATTTGAGTCAATTGGAGGTGTACCTGTGGATGTATTTAAAGGCCTACCTTCAAACTCAGTGCCTCTTTGCTTGACATCATGGGAAAATCAAAAGAAATCAGCCAAGACTTCAGAAAAACAGTTGTAGACTTCCACAAGTCTGGTTCATCCTTGGAAGCAATTTCCGCCTGAAGGTACCACATTCATCTGTACAAACAATAGTACGCAAGTATAAACACCATGGGACCACGCAGCCGTCATACCGCTCAGGAAGGCGAAGTGTTCTGTCTCGTAGAGATGAACGTACTTTGGTGCTAAAAGTGGAAATCAATATCAGAACAACAGCAAAGGACCTTGTGAAGATGCTGGAGGAAACAGGTGCAAAAGTATCTATAATCACAGTAAAACTAGTTCTACATCGACATAACCTGAAAGGCTGCTCAGCAAGGAAGAAACCACTGCTCTAAAACCGCCATAAAAAAGACAAACTTCGGTTTGCAACTGCACATGGGGACAAAGATCATACTTTTTGGAGAAATGTCCTCTGGTCTGATGAAACAAAAATAGATCTGTTCGGCCATAATTACCATCGTTATGTTTGGAGGAAAAAGGGGAGGCTTGCAAGCCGAACACCATCCCAACCGTGAAGCACAGGGGTGGCAGCATCATGTTGTGCGGGTGCTTTGCTGTAGGAGGGTCTGGTGCACTTCACAAAATAGATGGCATCATGAGAATGGAAAATTCTGTGGATATATTGAAGCTACATCTCAAGACATCAGTCAGGAAGTTAAAGCTTGGAAGATGGGTCTTCCAAATGGACAATAACCCCAAACATACTTCCAAAGTTGTGGCAAAATGGCTTAAGGACAACAAAGTCAAGGTATTGGAGTGGCCATCACAAAGTCCTGACCTCAATCCTATAGAACATTTGTTGGCAGAACTGAAAAAGCGTGTGCGAGCAAGAAGGCCTACAAATCTGACTCCGTTACACCAGCCCTGTCAGGAGGAATGGGCCAAAATTCACCCAACTTATTGTGGGAAGGTTGTGGAAGGCTATTCGAAACGTTTGACACCAAGTTAAACAATTTAAAGGCAATGCTACCAAATACTAATTGACTTGTCGCTCACAGTGGTGTCCTCGGGGGGGGAGTGATACCTAGGAAAGTTGGATGAGCGCTGCCTCAGGCGTAGACCATCCCCAAACTGTTAAGTCTTTGTGTCTCTCTTCGAGTTCTATCATCATACCAAGACCAATATCCTGAAAACTACTGTATATGACTGAGATAGAGAAGCACTACAGCACGATCCAAGAAAACATGAATAACTAGACAAGCACTAGCCTACACATCCAGACAAAAGCCACCACTACTTTCCATTCTCTGGGCTGCTCTACCGCATACTGAGAAGACCTCAGAGAGCTCCCTGGCTAGCTACCCCAGGTAGGTCTCCTGATTCCTTCCTGCATCTAAACGCATCTCAGACGTAAGATAATGATCTCCCATGGCGACGGCACACGGTTTAGACGGAGCCAGAGTGAGAAACGTTTCATCCCCGCGCATTCCTCGTTACTGCGGCGTGCTGTTAGTTTCCATACCACTCTACTGCGAGACCCTACGAGCGTGCTGATGTGAGTCTTAAAACGATACGAGGAATGTTCCCCAAATGGAGTCAGCTGAGTGAGTCTTTGATGTTTCAAGCCACAATTACAGCTCAGAGTGCATTATTCTCCACAGAAGGAGACGGTCTCTAGGGTACACAAACACAGCTGGCGTAGCTTTCACCACCTAAGCTGGCAACGCTACCGTTCACAACTCAGACAGTGAAAAACAGCACCCTATTCTCAGGATCACAGTGTGTTAGTGTCTAGTTGAACAGTGATAGGATCATTCTTCCAGACAGATATGATAGGCCGCAGCATTCTGGCGGATACTGTATGTAAGTGGCATGTGGTGCAGCTGGTCAAGCTGTCTCCATGATTGCTACAAATGTGGGATTTTGATTTGATCACTTTTTGCTGCTGACAATTTTCCGGCACCGTAGGAAATGCAGATAAGCTTCCTGGTTTACATAAATTCACAGAAAGTTCGTACTAACACAGTATTGCACTTTTCAAGTAGTAATTTTGGCCAGTTGACAGCCTAACCACCAATTAATAATCATTACGGACTAATAGGTTAAAATCCTGTTGCTGCAGGATTAATTTGCTGCGACAATACTGGTCAAATTAAGATCACACATTCACTACATGGCCAAGAGTATGTGGACACCACTTCAAATGAGTGGATTTGGCTATTTCAGCCACACTCATTGCTGACAGGTGTATAAAATTGGGCACACAGCCATGCAATCTCCACTGACAAACATTGGCAGTAGAATGGTCCATAATGTGACTTTCAATGTGACACCGTCGTAGGATGCCACCTTTCCAATAAGTCAGTTCGTCAAATGTCTGCCCTGCTAAAGCTGCCCTGATCAACTAAAGGGCTGTTATTGTGAATTGGAAACGTCTAGGAGTAACAATGGCTCAGCCGACAAGTGGTAGGCCACACAAGCTCACAGAACGAGACTGCTGAGTGTTTGTGCGCGCTTCAGCACTCACTACTGAGTTCCAAACTGCCTCTGGACCAAGAACTGTATATCGGGAGCTTCATTAAATGGGTTTCTGTGCCGCGCACACAAGCCTAAGATTACCGTCCGCAATGCCAAGAGTCGGCTGGAGTGGTTTAAAGCTCTCCACCAGTGAAAATGCGTTCTCTGGAATGATGAATCACGCTTCACCATCTGGCAGTTCAATGGATGAATCTGGGTCTGGCGGATGCCAGGAGAATGCTACCAGACCCAATGCATAGTGCCAACTGTAAAGTTTGGTGGAGGAGGAATAATGGCCCTGGGCTGCTTTTCATGGTTCAGGCTAGGCCCCTTAGCTCCAGTGAAGGGGAATCTTAACGCTACAGCATACATTTATATTCTAGACGATTCTGTGCTTCCAACTTTGTTTAAACAGTTTGGGCAAGGCCCTTTCCTCTTTCAGCATGACAATTCTGCCCTGAACAAAACAAGATCCATACAGAAATGGTTGTTCAAGATCAGTGTGGAAGAACTTGACTGGCCTGCGTAGAGCCCTGACTTCAACCCCCTCGAACACCTTTGGAATGAATTGGAACGCTGACTGGGAGACAGGCCTAATCGCCCAACATCAGTGCCCAACCTCACTTATGCTTTTGTGGCTGAATGGAAACAAGTCCCCGCAGCAATGTTACAACAACTAGTGGAAAACCTTCCCGGAAGAGTAGAGGCTGTTATGGCAGCAAAGGGGGACCATATTAATGGCCATGATTATGGAATGAGATGTCCACATACAAGCAAATGTCCACATACTTTTGGCCATGTCATGTATGTACACTGCAGGCAGGCAGGCTGGCAACCTGAATCTTCTTCCTGGCAACTGACAACTGACAATTTATTGCCTGTGATTGTTACCATGGCAATGAGATCGGAAGATTAGAAGGTTATCAGATGGAGTGTGCCTCCTGATAGCTACATATAGAAGCAACACATGATGTTACTGGCTCCTCAAGGTCCATAATCTCTCTGTGTGGCCAGGTCACCATCGCTATAGTCCTAGTCTATAGTTTCCTAGCGTGTGTGAGAATGGTCTTTGCGGAGGAACTCCCTCAGATTACAACCAGCAGTGAAATGAAGTCCTCCTACTCCAAGCTTTACCATGAGTGACAATCGTCACGAGGAGGTTGGATCACTCCACTGAGCAAAGTTCGACTCATGTTAATGTGGGATAGAGCCGGAGTTTACTGCTCAAGGGTAGAATATGAAGATGCCATGTTTGCACGTCCCTTGGCCTTTCTTTGTTTCTCTGTCTGCTTTAAAAGCCTTTTCATAATCATCATCATCATCATCATCACAGTGAAGGCAATAGAGTTGGTCCGACTACACTCATCATGACTTTCATGCTGGATTTCATCATGCGACACTTAGAGGGCCTGGCAGGTTTAGAGTTGTCTCTCACTGGTTGGGTGGGTTGTCAATTTAGCAGCTAATCTCTATCACAAGAAATAACACTGATTAAATCCGTGGGATGTTGGAGGAAATGTGCTGGAATTAAAGAGGATGAGGGGAGAGGGGGGAGGAGAGGAGAGGAGGGGAGAGAAAGGGAGTAGAGAGGTAGGGGGAGATGCTCATAATGACAGGCAGCAGAGCTGAATGAGAGAAGGAATAAGTTTGGCAGGCACTCGGAGTTGGGGGAAGTAAGACAGAGGCCCGACAGAGAAACTGGCCTTAATGGCCATGTACTCTTATAATCTCCACCCGGCACAGCCAGAAGAGGACTGGCCACCCCTCCGAGCCTGGTTCCTCTCTTAGGTTTCTTCCTAGGTTTTCCTAGCCACTGTGCTTCTTCATCTGCATTGGTTGCTGTTTGGGGTTTTAGGCTGGGTTTCTGTATAAGCACTTTGTGAAAAATGACTTTATAAATACATTTGATTGATTGATTAATTGATTGATGGCCATTTCACTAGGAGAATATCAGGTTCTGTGTCAGGGAAGCAGACCACTGACAAACATGGCTTTTTTTTACAGGGATACACAGACACACTCACACGCTCACAAAATAGTAGTTTTGGTAACAGAGAGAAAAGGGTGGCTCAAGTTTCAACGACCAGAAAACAAAACAGAAAATAACCAAACTACCAGCGTGCCTTTGCCAAGAAACTATCAACATTAATTCAATTATTTTCTCAGTTATAATATTAGTATCTATCCTGATGTCTAGTCACTTTACCCTGCCTTCATGTACATATCTACCTCATATACCTAATTAGTATCGATCCTGATGTCTAGTCACTTTACCCTGCCTTCATGTACATCTCTACCTCATATACCTAATTAGTATCTATCCTGATGCCTAGTCACTTTACCCTGCCTTCATGTACATGTCTACCTCAAATACCTTATTATTATTATCTATCCTGATGTCTAGTAACTTTACCCTGCCTTCATGTACATGTCTACCTCAAATACCTTATTATTATTATCTATCCTGATGTCTAGTCACTTTACCCTGCCTTCATGTACATGTCTACCTCAAATACCTTATTATTATTATCTATCCTGATGCCTAGTCACTTTACCCTGCCTTCATGTACATGTCTACCTCAAATACCTTATTATTATTATCTATCCTGATGCCTAGTCACTTTACCCTGCCTTCATGTACATGTCTACCTCAAATACCTTATTATTATTATCTATCCTGATGCCTAGTCACTTTACCCTGCCTTCATGTACATGTCTACCTCAAATACCTTATTATTATTATCTATCCTGATGCCTAGTCACTTTACCCTGCCTTCATCTACATCAGTTATAATATTTTAGATTTAGCCAAATACATTTAAACTCAGTTTTTCACAATTCCTGACATTTAATCCTAGTACAAATTCCCTGTCTTAGGTCAGTTAGGATCACCACTTTATTTTAAGAATGTGAAATGTCAGAATAATAGTAGAGAGAATGATTTATTTCAGCTTTTATTTCTTTCATCACATTCCCAGTGGGTCAGAAGTTTACATACACTCAATTAGTATTTGGTAGCATTGCCTTTAAATTGTTTAACTTGGTGTAACGGAGTCAGGTTTGTAGGATCTTTGCTCGCACACGCTTTTTCAGTTCTGCCCACAAATGTTCTGTAGGATATAGGTCAGGGCTTTGTGATGGCCACTCCAATACTTTGACTTTGTCCTTAAGCCATTTTGCCACAACTTTGGAAGTATGTTTGGGGTCATTGTCCATTTGGAAGACCCATCTACGACCAAGCTTTAACTGATGTCTTGAGATGTTGCTTCAATATATCCACAGAATTTTCCCACCTCATGATGCCATCTATTTTGTGAAGTGCACCAGACCCTCATGCAGCAAAACACCCGCACAACATGATGCTGCCACTCCCGAGCTTCACAGTTGGGATGGTGTTCGGCTTGCAAGCCTCCCCCTTTTTCCTCCAAACAATAACGTTGGTCTGAGTTTGAAGGTAGGCCTTGAAATACATTGACAGGTACACCTCCAATTGACTCAAATTAAATCAATTGTCCTAACAGAAGCTTCTAAAGCCATGACATCATTTTCTGGAATTTTCCAAGCTGTTTAAAGGCACAGTCAACTTCATGTATGTAAACTTCTGACCCACTGGAATTGTGAAACAGGGAATGATAAGTGAAATAATCTGTCTGTAAACAATTGTTGGAAAAATGACTTTTGTCATGCACAAAGTAGATGTCCTAACTGACTTGCCAAAACTATAGTTTGTTAACAAGAAATGTGTGGAGTGGTTGAAAAACGACATTCAATGACACCAACCTAAGTCTATGTAAACTTCCAACTTCAACTGTAGGTCACAGCGACATCTTGTTATCCTTTTTGTAATCACAAATACAGTACTGTATCTCCAAATGTCTATACTTACTGTAGGCAGTACAACAACAAAAAAAATCAAATCCATCTTTTGGGGAAAAAAAAGAGGGGTTATTGTGCTAAACCTGCTTTCCAAATCCCAATCTGTTCTGTTCTTAGTTCTGCAAAACAGAGTACAATAATCATCCCTTGTGTTTCCTTGGCCATAATCACCATCATCGCTGTAACCCTGTTTCAATGAAGGCAGATGAAATGATAGATCCATGCTGTGCTGCTGGGATGTGAATGGACTGTTACAAGTTGTCTTGGGGTAAACAACCCAAAGCAACCAAGGTCAGTATTACGTCACTTAACAGATCCTATCAATCCATTTGAAGATGATCCAATAGGTTTATTAATATGTTTGTTGTCGCGTTTATCGTGCAACACATGTTCCACAGGGATTGAATGTCTGTCCTGAGGGATTATTGGTCCGGCTCGGGTTTTTCATTATCAAACTACTATATAAACTGAAAACAACCAAATTATCAATAAGGGCGAAGGAAAAGAGACACGACCTCCCTCACACACTGTCTTGATTACACACAGTCAATCACTTCCCTTTATAAAGTCATCCTTGTAGGTAAAAAAAAGGGGCCCAACAACTGCCACAGCCACAGATGCAATGGATCAAGACGATGTTGTTGTAAAGATGAGAGCGTGGAAAACGTGTGTGACGCAGGAAACGGGGATAAATGGAGAGGAAGCTTATGTCTGTGAGTCTGACGTCACACACGGCAGTCTTAAGCTATAACATTTTTCATATCTAAGCTCTTTATCCTATATGCACTTGGAATATGATTTGGTTTGACACCGTAAACAACGGAATCCTCTTACTTGCGTCTTTATGGGGTCAGTCGGTGGAAAAAAATAGGCACGGTTCAGACAGAAGGGGTTAGAGAGAGGGAGGGAGAAGGAGAGAGAGAGACGGGATAAGAGCGTCTGCTAAATTACTCAAATGTAAAGTAAATGAGAGAGAGGGGGGAGGGAGGGGGGAAGTCACTCTGGATAAGAGAGTCTGCTAAATGACTCAAATGTAAAGTAAATGAGAGAGAGAGAGAGAGAGAGGGGGGGGGGGGGGGGGAGATGGAGAAAATGAGAGTGAAGGAATGGGAGAGATATAACTGTGCGGGTTAGCTGGTGTTCTGGTCTATGAGGTCCTAGTTCAGCTGATTTCCTCTTGGCATTAAATGATTAAGGCAAAGATGTCCTGTCCCTCCCTAAGGAATCAAGTCACAGTGAAGTGCACCTGAAATCGGTCTAAGGCATCTTCTTACCCTCAACTAAGATACGTTTCCCTCCTTCCCTTCTTCCTCCTACAACTGCAGTGCCCCCTAAACAGCAATGTGCCCACTCTTGCCTGCCTGGGCCTCGCATCATCCTCTGAAAATGACTCTGAGTTAGGCATGGATGGCTGTCTACTCGGAGGCCCTGATAAAAGTACACATTTTCCACTTCAACTCTCTGATCTCCTGCTCCAGTCTGTTCCAGTCGGTTCCCAATCCACTCGCTAGAGATTAACCAGTCAGAGGGTGAACCATCCTCCCATCCTAATAACCACGGCACTGACAACAATCTACCCCCCAGAAGAATCCATCCCACTCCAATAGGCTGCTGAGAGAAAGTGTTGATGCTAACAAAATGGCTAGTAGAGCTGTTAGTAGAGCACGCGCCTGCTCCCATTGGAGTCTGGTTTATTTTCAATCACCCCGGCCCTCTCACATCTGAACTCTGCGGTCTCAGGAGTGGAGGGAGGCTGACAGGGACCGAGACAGCTCTTCTTCGCCAGGGGTTTGAACTCTCTGTCCTGAAGTGGGATGGATGTGTAGGGTGGAGTAGGGGTAGGGGGTGGGGGTGGAGGGAGGGGGGGGGGGGGGGGGGGCTCCAGAGAAGAGGCACATCAATATCCTGTCATGCCTGCCTGAGAGCTCCATGGAAACACAGAGATAACACCAGACAGCCAAGTTTAGTTTCTCATTCTTTCATACGGGGAGAAAAACAACTGGGATAAGTTTGTTGCGATGGATTTGGCTTGGGCGGGAGGATTTGTGTGGAATCACTGTCAATGCGTAGAACATTGTGGACGTTTGTACAATAATCACGAAACTGGAATTGAAGAGGTGCCAAGCAGAGTGCACCAGGCCTGGCCAATGTCTGTACCTCTAATGTTATTCAATGACAACCAGTAAACAGAAGTGATCCTTAGAGGAACAGCCAGGCCTGACAGTTAAGAGGATGCTAGGTCAGAGATTGTAAGGCTAAGGCCAGATTGGAGTGGATTTAATCGCCTCAGTTTTGTTAATCAACAGCTCAAGAGAGAGTCAATTGTTGAAAGGTTAAGAGTTTTGCAGAGAATAGATTTCACCCGGATGACTTCCTGCTGCCCTGTCAAACTAATCATGCATGGCTGGCAGTGCTTAAGGACACTTCCAACTTTTATTTGGCAATACTTTCTCTTCTCCACTGATTAATTTGGACTGTTGCCAAGAGACAACCTATGGGTGTTGATTATGAATGTGTAACAACTGCTGTTATCATCACTTTGACAAACAAGTTGCCTGTTGGCACTTACAGCTCTGCTGGCAAGTCTGATGGGACAAGGACAGCTTCCCAAAGCCATTCTATACTCAAGATCGTCTCAATAAGGCATTTTCTTTTTTAAGATGTCGGATAAAAAATATCCATATTGACTCCTACTTCAGTTGCCGACACGTTTGCAAGAGTTTGGCAAGGAGAGAGTCTGACTTTGTGGACAACTTCCAGGCATTTCTTCTGTATTTGATTGAATATGCATGCATTGAGAGTTAGATTCATACCTCTACAGGGAATTGAAGCACGTGTGGCGCTAGACTCCTCTCTCTGATACCCTCACTCAGCCAATCCTGGAGCCTGAGCACATTTAATTCAGCAAATCTCTAGTCTCGGAAATGGCCACCCTCTCCAATCTGATCTCTCGCTCTCATACAAAAGGACACAATACACATCTCTTATTGTTCTTCAAAACCACCTTTTTTTCTCCCCTCTCCTTATTTTTGTCCGCTCCACGCATTTGCCTTCCTGGAGAGCTTCCACACAGGCTGAATAAAGATGTGTCTTCACCTCCTATCACATCAAAGATAGCGGATCCCAGTGAGTAGGCTGCAGGGCCTATACCTCCCTCATCCACTACTGATAGTGTGTTTGCAGACATTCCACGACAGTATGGTTGTGATGGCGCATTCAGCGTTTGTGCTGAGCCTTTAGTGGAATATCGACTGCTAAGTAGGCTAGATAACGTAAAGGTGTATGTGCCCTCCAACTAAAACAACTTCCCAGTAGAAACGAGTGCATTTGATCATGGCTCACAACACATGGCACACATCCTCTTTCAAAACATGGATGCACGTTTCATTGGTTTTAGTGTTTTCTTGCGCTATTGCTAAGGAGTTCTTTGACTATTGATCCAACAACCCTGAACCAATCTAGTATTCAGTACAGTGGAGCTTAACCACAGTACAGTACTACAAGACCGTTAGTCCTGTCAAAGCCCTCCACTGATGTTCAGTCTTGAAACAGGTGTGTGAAACTGTGAACGTGTGTGTGAGTTCTCCTTCTCTAACATAACCTCTGTAACTGAATCTGTATCCCCCAAAAGGACATCACACCTTGGCCAAACCCCTCCTCCGCCACCCATCGAACTACTCTCCCCTAGGCAGCATGTGAAGTGCGGGCATACAACTCACAATTATTCTTGTTGACGGGGTTTCAGTGTTAGAAAGGTGGGCGAAGAGATTAGGTTTGGGCTATTTTGGAGACTTCATATTTCTCAAATGGGAGGGAGGGCTTGTTGCCAATTGACCAGACCCCACAGACACTTACTGTACATACTGTAAATTGCCAAGACTCTCAGAATTACCTATTCCAACCAATCACTGCCAAGGAATCACAGCAGAACAGAAGTAGACAGTCACACAGAATATAATTTCCTCTCTCACCCTCTCTCTTTCACACACTCTCACTCTCTCTCAGAACGGCGCAGTCTAACCATCAGGCAGCACACGCTACAGAAAAATCATCTAATTGGAAAAATCTACAGTGAGGCTCTGGGAAAGAAGAGAAGAGAAGGAAGAAAGGAAGTTAAAGTCACAGCTATCTGGTGAGCCTTTGATCAGGAAGGCCCGCGGACTAGAGGGGATTCTCCGCAAGTTTCCTCTTAATCTCCTTAACATTCTATAAAACCAGCAGTCGATGTAGCAGCTAACTCAAGAAGAGCTGCACCCCCCAAGGTCGATTTACACCCGATCCATCCACCACACCAGAGTACCCACCCATCGGATGCATGGGATTCACATACACTCCAGTCAAAGTTAGTGAGTCAGTGTTCTAGAAGCTAATTCATACTTACCTAAAAAATACATCATTATCCACTTTGGAAAAATAAAAAAGATATACGGGATCCTCCAGGTCACCTTTTCCTTCTACCACATTAGGTGGATGTAAGTAAGCCTCATCCAATGCAGAACAGCCCATAGAGCAGGAGCCTGTTTTTGTGAGGCAGCTTGATCTACAAGCACACTCCCTGGACTGGACGCTAGTCTTAGGCCTATGAGGAAGAGATGTTTTGCGAGAAAACCAAGAGGAAGGGTTGATAGAGCCATTTCTCTGAAAGCGTGTGTTTCAACCCTGTCGAGAACACAGGAGGTTGGTGACACCTTAATTAGGGAGAACGGGCTCGTGGGAATGGCTGGAGCGGAATGGGTGGAATGGTATCAAACACATCACACACTTGGTTCCCATGTGTTTGATGCCATTCCATTCCCTCTGTTCCAGCCATTATTATGAGCCGTCCTCCCCTCAGCAGCCTCCACTGGTGTGAGAAGCTGTGATGTTTCTGCCCCACCTCCAGCGGCATTTGAACTTTAAGTGTCACGTCTCTCGAAACAACTTCAGATTGTGTTTTTGGTTGGTGTGTGTTTTCCCTCGCGGGGAGTGTATTACGTCTGGGGAGAGCATGATGAGACAAGCGCCCAACAGAAACAGAAACGCTTTGTCGTCAATCAACCTCATGTACTGTAAATTATTTCTCATTTGGCCCCCAGGGTGAAAAATACCCAAACATAATGGAGGGTGTGGGGTGCGCCAGTGGTTTTTGGTGCGGAAGCAATTGGGGGTATGGGAGGTGGGAGACACCCCCCCCCCCCCAGAGCGCTACAATCGAGGTGCTGTACACGTTTTTCCATCTGAGCACTAACACTAACGTAGCACTCCCGGCTATGAGCAGTGATGAACTCCGCCGCCTACGGCACCAGTCTTCCATCTTCGTGTGAAAGCTATCGGATAGGGAGGGGGGAGGGTCTGACGTGGGCGCTGGCTGCCAAATGATGCCAGTGCTCCCCTTCATCAGCCCAGTTGTCCTGGAGAGGGGCTGCCCCTGGCTAACGCTAAACCACTAGCCAAGCAACACATCTGTGCAGCTGGGGCCCTCTGTGGTAACACAGTACACACGCAGTGCCAACGGCAACCAGGGGGAGGAGAGGGGAGAGGAGGAGGGGTGTGCCTCAGACTCTAAGAACTGGCACCAAAACTAAAACGGTACCTCCTCCCCCCTTGTAACCACGGCAGTGGCCAACAGAAACCAAAAACAGCGACGCCAGAGGAACTCCAGCCTGTTACTCCTTCTGGAATCCTCCTCCACTCTGTTTTCCCCTCTTTTCCCTTCTAAATGTGTGTTTGCTCCTATCTATTTTCATGGGATGTAATAAAGGCCGCTGTATATATTGTGAGGATTAAGATGATTCATTTGCTGTAGCGGGATGGGATGGCTTCCCTAGTCTGGTCGGTTGATGGTTTGGTGTTTTATCCCCTGCTGGCTGTGTCTCACCGTTTTTTTACTGCTGATACATGAGAGGCATTTGTTCTGCTAGTGTAGTGCTGAGCTGACATTTACTTTTAGTTACGACCGTTTGTGCCTCCGCTTTCTAGGGACGTTTACGTCTTGTTGCAACACAAAACAAGTATTATATTTACCAAATGACCAAAGAGGCTCAACCACCACCTGACCCAAATGATAGACAGGAAGACTAAACTCGTCCCACAAAACCACTGAATATAATTAAGCCGAATCCACTATAGAATTATAGGAAAGACAGATTGGAAGTAAATATTTACTTAGTCTTTCAATGGTTTGGTTCACTGGTTTAAGGATGGAAAACATAATCTTGTGAAATATCCAATTCCACTCGCTCAGTGAGGCTGGTGACTTGAGAATGGCAAAAGCAAAGGCAAACGCTCTCGATCTCTAAAGCAGTTGCTGCTCATTCAGATGTGTTTTTTATTCGAATCATTCTTTACAGGATTCTACTCAAGAAAATCTGTCTAGTTAGATTATGGAATGCAATCTGCAGAGGGCAAGATAAAGTGGCAGCAGGTCACACTCAATATCTGAGCTTATGTAAGAACAAGACATGGTGCGTCCGTCTAATATGCCCCCCCCCCCTTCAGGCCTCCAAGAAGAAACAGTCCAACTTGCAGTCTTTTCATTCGACACAGGGACATAAGAATGCCGCCACAGCAGACGCATATGAATTGGGAGTTTAATTTGTGTGAGTTGCTGAAAATCAAAAACGGCCAAATCCAACATTCCCTCTCTCCCTCCATATCTTACTCTGTTCTCCATGTCATTACAATGCCATTTGAATACTAATGCTCTATAATATTTGCGCTGCATACTGCCTTCACATCACATACAGTAACTATAACTTTAAAAAACAATAAAGTGTAGGATACAATACAGTACAGTATACATTCAGAATAGGCCATAAACACAATCTAGGAAATTCACAACTGTAACTGCCATTTCTACTCAGCACCTTTTTCACAAAAGCAATTTTCCGTACCGTGTGAGGGGAAAATGGCATGCAAATGGATGTTCTCTCATGTGTTCTCGATGAACAATCGCCTCAAAACGCAGCTCCGCAAATCACTTAATGCAGCAGGAAAATTGGCATTTCTGCTTAGTCTTAAACCGCCTAAGATGGAGTGGGAGATTGTCACAGTCTAATTCCGCATGCCACACTGTGCCAGAAAACACTCCAAAATATTTCAGCCATGATTTATGGATAAAAACCCAACACTAGCTTCTTCCGTTTGCAACGGCTAAATTATTTTTTGCATTATAGAAAGGGGGGAGAAAAACTCTCCTTGCCATTACCAGTGGATTATTGGCAGTTTGTGAAATCCCATCAGAAAGGAATTGGGTGGAAATAGATCACTGTGTGTTACATGCTCGAAAGAGGTCTGACTCTGCACGCTCCACGGCCAAACCCCTTCCACCACCCTTTCCTCTTCCCCCTCCTCAGCTTCTAGTCTCCTAGCTGTTCCAGAGCTCTGGCCACTCCCTGGGGAATTAACCCTGCCATCATTATGGCAGTGAGGGTCACTGGCTATGTAACATGTGTGGAAACACCAGCACAGAGACAGCAGCAGTCTACCCCGGCCCTGCCCCGCCTCAGGCTGCCTTACATCCCTACACACTACTGGCTCTCTGGTTTCCATCCACACCGACTGGCTGGATCATCAGAGAGACACCAGTCAACCCACTTAATAAGGATGCTCCCTTAATAACAGGGTCAGAAGAACAGGACCCAATGTTACCCCTTTTTAGCCAAACACTCCCCTCAGAAAAGCCCTGGGAAGAATAACCTTCATAGTGGCTCTCAACCAAAGATATAGAGCCCAAATACTCCCTGTGTATAAACATAGTTCGACAAGGGCACACACACACACACACACACACACGATTCATCTTAATCAGAGGTAGATTCACAGAGGTGACAGACCTTGCCTCAACCATGAAGACAATTGCTTAGAGAGGGCAGGCTGATCTCCTGGAGTGGCTAGCGCTACATCACACTCCCAGGGTGACACAGTTTAATGCTGCCTGCCCAGAACAATGGGCAGAATGAGAATAGGCAGGCTGAGCTGGTCAGGCTGTAGGGGCTGGGGCGTCTGCTAGTGTAAACCACAGCATTACTTTTAATTGCAGTATTCTCCTTTCTAGCCAGAGGAGAGGGGCTTCTCTGTCACGTTCAATCCGTGACCTGCCATCCCCTCCCCCTCGCTGATCAAACATATGGAGAATAACTGATTTGAGACATTCAGACAGACATTGAGACATTCATTTCCATCCAGGGTACTGGGTTGTGCCACAAAAAGAGTGACCTTTGATATTTTAAGTAGAAATTGTGCACCAATATTGATTTTTAAAAGCCTGTTATTTTAAATGAAGTGCCCTTTAATATAGACCACACGGAGAATTCAATAAATCCGATTTTTAATATGAATTAAAGCCTTGCTAAAGTGCGATATTTCAGCATTCTAGGAAGATTTCAACCATCCCAATCAAAACAAGTTTCACCGTCATTGTAAAGCTTTAGTTATTTTCTTGCTTTCGCAGAGTAATTAATTACTGAAGATAATGATTTATTATTATGTGATTAGTGATTCATTTACATCTGTCCCTCATTTTAAGGTCAACCCTGTTACCCATAGATACAGGCTATACATGTTTTATCTAATTATTTTTGGGGGGTGAAGCTTGCATTTATTAGCCACTCCCTGTTGCGTACAACAAGCGCACAACAAGAAGTTTATGGCTGATTTTCAATGAAATTGTCAACCCTGTTATGGTCCACCGTGTTACTTTATTTGGGACTTTATTCAACCTTTTCAGATGGGAAAATGTGTTTTTTATGAAGTTGACAGAATGACAATATTTTATGAAGTTGAACTTTATGACATAATGATAATATTGGGTGAAATCAAAACATTTTTGGGACCAATATACACTTCTCAAAAGGCACCGAATTGGTGGAACGACTACTACCATTACTATAAACAGCAATAAGTTGTACGGGGTTAGCAGGCTACCAGCCTCATGGACATCTCTCATAGCACAATGGGAAGGGGAGTATACAGTCCTTGGAATCATGGAAACAGTGCAAGGGGCTATACATGGGATTATGTGAATTAGCAAAAAGGTGTGGGGGTAGAAAGCGAGGGGTCGAGCCGGTGGGGGTGGCATTCAGTTATTGTCGTCTGTGTTCCAGTTTAGTACTGTGCTGTTCTGTGCTGAGTTGTAGCGGCGCTGCCACTTCCCAGAACACACTACAATACTTTTAATCCCGCCAAATAAAACAAGATCCTGAATTCTCACTCCATCTCGCTTCTGACTTGGCTCTCCGCACATCTGCGCTAGTACTCACATAAACGAATACACACACACACACACACACACACACACACACACACACACACACACACACACACACACACACACACACACACACACACACACACACACACACACACACACACACACACACACACACACACACACACACACACACACACACACACACACACACACACAGTCTGACCAGGGCAATGCAATCACAAGGCAGAGGAAGGAATCGTGGAACGGGAATGGTTTCAATAACGTAGGGTTTTCTATGTGAGACAAGCTCCTTTCTCCAATCCCCCCCAGTCCTGTAGTTCCAGGAGATTCAACCTGACATAAGAGAGAGATTTACGAGGTGTAGATGGAGGGCTATTTTCGCAGAGACACTCAGGCCTATCAATGTGATGCAGAAGAATATCAATCACGGACTGAGAGATTCCCCCTCCTGTATTCAACAGGTTTGAACCCAGTCTGGGGAGGAACCAAACATTGTGCTGCTGAGAATATAATGTAGACTATAATACACCTCTATTTGTCTTTAAACAACATTATTTGATTGCTTTTCTCTCACACAGTTCCAGCCTAAACGTATCCTGAAGGTAAAAAAACGAGCTAAGTAAAACATTCAGAAATGACACCCAGCACCAAACATTGGTAGAACACAACACAGCAGAAGCTCATTTGCAATTTAAGAGTCCGTTCTAAACATCCGATTAGGGATGAGGCTACCAGGGTCCGGTTAAGTGGATGAGTGCTGTAGCACAGTGTTATCCTTTTCACACAATTGTGCCAACCCGAAGTCCGGGACCATACTGTGCTGGCTTGGGCTCAGATATTTCCTTTTCACATTGTTCTTTCCAGCATGCAACTATGGTCATTGGATGAGTAACCAGGACAGCGTAGTACATCTCGGTTTGGCTCAGCCGGCTTGGCTCAATAGTTGTGAAAAGGGTACATATTTTCACCCCTTCTCTCCAAACTATAACCAAAGGGCCTGGCCCTGTTCTCCACTTGCTGTTCTGCCTTGGAGCCTGTAGCAACACTATCAGCTAGTTCCATCTGTAGCCCGCAGCAAGTGTAAAATTGAGCTGCTTGAAAGTCGTCTGATATCGATATGTGGCACATTAATTCCAGTAATGCTAAGTATGTAACCATTTGATATGGACATGGAGCTGGTGTGGCGTTACGCTGAGTAGAGATACAGCCTGCTAGTTAACGTGTCGGTCAGGGTCATGAACAGGTCTATCTATTGGCTGTATCTCTACGGGAGATGAACAATTAGCTTCTTTCCGATAGGAGCCAGTGAACAGAATAGCAGAGTTCAGTAGGGTTCATATTGGCTTCATCACAGAGATGTTGTACCTCAACTAAACGATGCATTTCCCTATTTAAGATCAGCATTAAAAAAAGGTGCCAGAACTTGTTAACACCAGTTATGGTAGTGTAAATGACTGAGGATATATCAGAAACTGAAAGCACCTACTAATTTAATCCTCAAATTGATTTATGTTTTTGTTTTGACTGTGAGGAAAAATATGTCTTTATGCTTCTGCATAAATATGTGTGTTTGATTGAAGCACTACGGAACGTGAACCACCACTATAGAGCTCACTCTGACACCACTTTAAAGAGTTACACGCATCCTAAAATGCTCTCTCACAGAAACACTCAAACCCGGGAAAAAAAAAATCATAGGTTTTACCCAAAGAGAAAAGTCATCTTCGGATAACAGTGTTAGCTAAAATACATTTGTTACTTCACAGCCAGATGCTAAAACCACATTAATTCCTAATCTCTCTGGGCTTGCAGAGAGAGAGGGGAAAGAGAGCACCCGTGGGGCCTGGTAGGGGTGGGGTGAGTGCGCGGAGGGATGCAGAGAGGAGGGGTATAGGTAGGTCCTACACCTACAGGCTCCTCCCCAGCGCTTGGCCATTGTGGTTGACAGAGATCGATAGATCACGTCAATAGATCATTAGACAATCCCAGCGCTCCCGAAATAACACAGGATTCATAGTGGCGATAAGACCCCAGATCAATCCTGGACGGGTGGAGGGCGGTGGAGGAGGAGGCACTATGCCCTGTCATGGTGGTGACACTGTGCGCTGTTTGGGCATTGGGTGGGAGGGGCTGCATGGGTGACAACGTGACCGTGCCAAATCTCTCCAGCATGAGCTCATCAGAGCGTGTGTAGCTAGGCCAGTGGTTGGCTGCCTCTCTCTCTCTCTGTAGGTGGAGCTCCTAGATTGGCCAGACCAACAGGATTTGGGTTGGGACTGGGAGGGCTGGTGGTGGGGCCATATGGGGTGAGGCTTGGAGGACTTGGAAAGGAGGGAGGGGGGTTTGGGGGTTCGAAAAAGCTGTGGCCTCAACTGACTAATGGAACGGCACAATCGGGATAAACACAAAGCTATTAATGATAAACACATAACCCTTAAATGCTAAAGCTAGTAATGAGTTTAACGTCCCTTTTCATTCCACTAATACAGATGATGACTGCTGCCGCTAACTCATTAACATCAATTGTGATGGTGGAACAAACATCTTTAATGGAAGGCATTACTCTATCTGCCTCTGCCTCTGGGCGACTGAAGCAACATAATGCACGGAATCGCAAAAATATATATTCTATCAGATAAGAAGATATTTACGCAGACAGCAAAAAATATAATTAAGTAAACTCACCCACCCCCAAAATTTCTGGGTTAAAAACGGGTAAATAGTGGGTAAATTTAATGGGTAAGTAGTGGACAGAGCACACGTTGGGTCATTTAGCAAATGATCCACCGGCTCAGATCAGAAGACTGGAGGCATAGCTTAGTAGGGGTGTGGCTTTTAAATAGTTATTACTGGCCATCTGTGAGAGTAATTTTCCGGTTAATCTGTTCTGTTGTATAGTCAACACATGTTTTGTATCTTAATGAGGCTTAAACAAGTGTCTATGCATGTCCCAATGTTGGGATTGTTACCACTTTGATATTTACATAATAATTATATTAATTGTATATTACAATATCATGTGCAAAAATATTAAATGGAAACTTAAATTTGCAGTGTATAAAATAACATGATGAACAGGAATGATATTTACTCTCACGGATGGCCAAAAATACCTTTCTGAAAGCCATGTCCCCAATAGGCCACGGCTCCTGAAAATAACCTATGGATTACATTGAAAAATACCCATCTGCTGGGCCAACCCAGGATTAACGTGAACAAAAATCCAATTGATGATTAAATTAACCCATGTTTGGGTAATCCAAGGGTGTGGCCCATTAGAGATATGGCTTTCAGATAGCTTTTTTCTGCCACCTGTTATTTTTCCTTCACATTAAATATTTTTATATAAATAATGTTATTATTCAAATATTAGAATATTAGAACAATGTGTTAACTATCCCAAAATTGGAATAGGCACTTAAGGAACTCATCATTTTGTGTAAACCTTATTTAAAAAACTACAAAAGCATCAGAGCGCAATCTTAACATGTGTTGACAATATAACAGAACAGGTTAACCGGAATGACATTTACTCTCACGGGTGCCCAAAAATAACTATCTGATAACCATGCCCCTTCTAAGCCAAGCCAGTCTTCTGAACTGACCTGTGGATCATAGCTCAATAACCCAGCATAAAAAACCCAATTTAAATAAAACAATGGGTTGTGTGTTCTGTCCAATTTTTACCTGAATTGGATTGTTGTTAACCCAGCATTTTGTAGAGTGCACACTCTAAAAAAAATCCTGAGTTGTTTGGTTTACCGAACTGCTGTGTTTCAGATGTTGGGTCACTTATTTGGGTTATTTTCTTTGAAAACTGCTGAGTTATTGATGCTAGATGCTGTGTTACGATTGCTGGGTTATTTAGATATGAAGACTGGAGGCGTAGTTTAGTAGGGGCGTAGTTATTTTAAGCCACCCATGAGAGTAAATCCCATTCCTGTTAATCTGTTCTGTTGCATCGTTACCACATGTTAAGGTTGAATATTGACATTTTTGTAGCTTCAATGATGCGTCCCTAAAAGCTTACGCAAATCCCATTCTTGGGATACAATAAGGTTGTATACCTTATTATAAAAGAGAGCCGCACACTCAGAGCGTGCGGCTCTCTTTTATTTTCAAGTGTTCTACTCCGCTAGCTAGCACCTCGCCTAAATAGGTGTGTGTTTCTTTTTCTTCTAGATTGTATACCTTATTATAACCTGTCATAAATAATTGTAATGTTATAGAAGAATGTAAAACATTTGGGGAGGCATTTGTAGTACGTAAACTTCTTAAACAGGAATGACATTTAGTCTCATGGGTGGCCAATATGATATAGGTGAAAGAAAGGTCCCTGAAAATAACATAAGGATTATATTTAAAAAATTATCCAGCTGCTAGATCAATCAAGCATGAGAGTTGATGGTTAAATTAACCCATGTTTGGATATTCCCAACAACCCAACTTGTTGGGTTATTCACGCAACCCAATTGGCTGGCTCAAAATAACCGAACATGAGTTCTGTCCACCATTTAATCTGCGCTGGGTTACCAAAAAACCCAAATTGGGTCGTTTTTTTAGCCTATCATTTTTTACAGTCCAGTTTTATGCTTGTGGGGCAAAAATCTAAAAAAGGCCATTTAATGACAATTTCTATGACTGACTGTCAATCCATGCATCACCATTGGGATCATCTGAGCGGTTAAGGCCAGGTGTGTATCACCTTCCTTTTTCATACAAAGTATACCCAACATTTGCTTTAAATCATAGCAACATCAAATCCCCCTCAATGAAGTTGAAGGCCATTCCAGAACAGTACATACCTCTTTTTATTGAAAAAATGATAATAAAAAAGCAGTTCCTCATTACAGTTCTGTATGCAGGCCTACAAAAACAAAGAGAGCAGGGGGTTGAGGCCCTGAGACCATGTTTCCTGCCCCCTGCCTGACTCCGCTGTGGGCCCTTCCTGTGTCAGGCCCAGTTGGAGTGAAGGGATGCGCCATGCGTGGGAAGGGGTGGAGGAGCGCCACACGGCACGCGCAGACTCCACCCTAAACAGGAACAGCCCGCCGGCCCCAGTGGACATCTGTTTTCACAGGTGTGCTGCCCCGATGTGATTAAGATTGGCGATACGCTCTCGAGATCCGGGCCGCACTGTTACGCCACGCAGCACTCTGTTGAGAAGGGCAGCAGCGTGTGAGACGCATGAAACAGTTGTGTTGTTTTGGGCCAGATGGAGACGAGAGGGAGAGAGAGCGAGCGAGAGGGAGAGGGCGGCGGAGGGGGGGATTATGCAAGTAATGTTCAGATAAAGCACAAGGCCTCCTCATTGCAAACAACTCTTGGGAGAATCATTATTTATTTAAAGGAGTGTAGGATTATTCCAAAGGAAGCAGAGATGCAGATTATGTTCCCTTTTCAAATGTTCAAAGTGAAGGAGAGATCAAATGAAAGGATAGGAACATATCACCCAGGGGAACATGGTGTTTATAAATACCACAACAATCACACTGAAAACCGTCCATGGTTGCAACCCTGTAGATATCGGGCCTACTCTGAAAGGATTGCTTTCAGCCCTTGAAAAAGCCTATAGGATATAGGTGGGCAGTAGTTTTGGCAGGAGCACCGTTGCTCGTGGTACCCAATGCTACAACGTGCCTGCTGCTCCCATGGCAACGAGAAGAGATTGCTTTCCTTTCCTCACTCCACCAGGCCACTTCATGCTTTAATGTAAAGTGACAACTTGCCAGAATTAATTTGTGTGTTGAAAAAAGTATTGAAAATTAAATTCGAAAAAAATAAATAAATGAAAATGCAATTTTCTTCTATTTCTCTTTGCTCCCCCCCAAACACATAAATCTCCAGTGGTTTAGAGAACTTTCAGCCTGTTGGAGTGGTCCCACTCCCCGACTACTACAAGGCAGCGACAAGAAAATCTTTAACGAACGAGAAAGCAATTTCATTTCACAGCAGAGAGAAGTAGAAGTGGCGGGGGAGAGTCACCCTCTGAAGAGAAATGGAAGCCTTGGATGAAAGCAGCTCACCTAAAACTCCAAAGATATCTCCAGAAAGAGGAGCAGACAGGTTTAGCACCAAATGGTATATGAGGTGGGACTTATCTAGCTGTGACACTGACAACTGCCAGCAACAGTATGTTATTAGGCCTAGTTTGAATGCGTCGGTCTTCCTCAGGCATATGAACTCTGTAAAACTCCACACCTTCATTACAGGTCTGAAATAACTGAATTGCTATATCAAACAAGTGTGTAGGTGTGTAACAAGTCTATAACTCAGTTTATTGGCTAATCCCATTATTAATAATACTATTATTGCGACTGCAAACCCGTGCATGCTTCAGACAAAAATCTCGTATAGCCGTGGAAAAGTCTGGAAATGCCTGTGGTTCTCTGAAATGTGAAGTTGGAATATGTGAAGCTTGCATGGACAGACATTCATTCCCCTGTTGTGAGTGAATAAATACAGTATAAGTTAACAATGCCTGTGTTAATATTTCCGAAGATCAGGATAAACAGCTTCCTGTCCTTATGACCTATGAAGTAAGTTACCACACACACACACGTTATTGGGAGTATATCCAAACTTTGTATAAACAAGACAGAATGAAAGAACAAGTTTCCTCCGTTTTCTGACAGGGATGGTAGTTGAACTCTGACCTCTCGTTATGGTGGGGAAGTGACATATGCAGAGAGATGATCCATGCCAGTGTTTGTGGCGCTAAACTCCTCTCTGTGATACCACATGTGCGGAGAGGGGCCCTCACTCAGCTAATCCTGGAGCCTGAGCACATTTCATTCAGCCAATCCCGAGCATTGGAAATATAACACAGCCATATAAACCAGAGTTGTGGGAACAGTTGATTGCTTCTGCTTCATGGCTTTGCTCCACTTGTCCACCCTCTCCAATCTGCTCTCTCACTACGACTCCTGGCAACATGTCTTGGCCAGTTGACTGATTGAATATATATATATATATATATACACACACATATATACACACACACACACACACACACACACACATATATATATATATATATATATATATATATATATATATATACATACAGTGGGGCAAAAAAGTATTTAGTCAGCCACCAATTGTGCAAGTTCTCCCACTTAAAAAGATGAGAGGCCTGTAATTTTCATCATAGGTACACTTCAACTATGACAGACAAAGTAAGGGAAAAAAATCCAGAAAATCACATTGTAGGATTTCTTATGAATTTATTTGCAAATTATGGGGGAATTATGGTCCTTTCATCACATTCCTAGTGGGTCAGAAGTTTACATACACTCAATTAGTATTTGGTAGCATTGCCTTTAAATTGTTTAACTTGGGTCAAACGTTTCAGGTAGCCTTCCACAAGCTTCCAACAATAAGTTGGGTGAATTTAGGCTCATTCCTCCTGACAGAGCTGGTGTAACTGAGTCAGGTTTGTAGGCCTCCTTGCTCGCACATTCTTTTTCAGTTCTGCCCCAAAAAATTCTATGGGATTGAGGTCAGGGCTTTGTGATGGCCACTCCAATACCTTGACTTTGTTGTCCTTAAGCCATTTTGCCACAACTTTGGAAGTATGCTTGGGGTTATTGTTCATTTGGAAGACCCATTTGCGACCAAGCTTTAACTTCCTGTCTGATGTCTTGAAATGTTGCTTCAATATATCCACATAATGTTCCTACCTCATGATGCCATCCATTTTGTGAACTGCACCAGTCCCTCCTGCAGCAAAGCACTCCCACAACATGATGCTGCCACCCCCGTGCTTCACGGTTGGGATGGTGTTCTTCGGCTTGCAAGCCTCCCCCTTTTTCCTCCAAACATAACAATGGTCATTATGGCCAAACAGTTTGTTTCATCAGACCAGAGGACATTTCTCCAGAAAGTACAATATTTGTCGCCATATGCAGTTGCAAACCGTAGTCTGGCTTTTTATGGAGTTTTTGGAGCAGTGGCTTTTTCCTTGCTGAGCGGCCTTTCAGGTTATGTTGATATAGGACTCGTTTTACTGTGGATATAGATACTTTTGTACCGGTTTCCTCCAGCATCTTCACAAGGTCCTTTGCTGTTGTTCTGGGATTGATTTTCACTTTTCGCACTTTTCGATTTTCACTAGGAGACAGAACGCGTCTCCTTCCTGAGCGGTATGGCGGCTGCATGGTCCCATGGTGTTTATACTTGAGTGCTATTGTTTATACAGATGAACGTGGTACCTTGTGAACCAGACTTGTGCAGGTCTACAGATGAACCAGACGTGTGGAAGTCAACAAATTTTTTTCTGAAGGCTTGGCTGATTTCTTTAGATTTTCTCATGATGTCAAGCAAGTTTGAAGGTAGGCCTTGAAATACATCCACAGGTACACCTCCAATTGACTCAAATGATGTCAATTAGCCTATCAGAAGCTTCTAAAGCCATGGCATAATTTCCTGAAATTTTCCAAGCTGTTTAAAGGCACAGTCAACTTAGTGTATGTAAACTTCTGACCCACTGGAATTGTGATACAGTGAATTGTAAGTGAAATAATCTCTCTGTAAACAATTGTTGGAAAAATGACTTTTGTCATGCACAAAGTAGATGTCCTAACCAACTTGCCAAAACTACAGTTATTTATATTTAACAAGACATTTGTGGAGTGGTTGAAAAACAAGAGTTAATGACTCCAATCTAAGTGTATGTAAACTTCCGACTTCAACTGTATGTATATATATACACACAGTTATATATATTTGTTATATATATTTGCTAGTGCAAACACACAGAATGCAGAAAGTTGGCTAGGTCCAAACACATCCCAGACAGATGGTTCTCAGTGAGACAGAGTGAGATCAGAGAGAACCCTCTTCAACTCCTCTATCCTCCTCCACTCGTCTCTGAGGGGCATCAGTATCGGGGCACCGGGGGGGCCTATAGAACAAGACAAAATCCCTAATGGAGAATTCAGCAGCTCTAACAAGAGTATCAAAGTGGCGCATCAGTCAGAGGATATCTACAACTAAACGTCTGTGAGAAAACCCTAGAGGAAAGGACAACTAGCCAGCCCAACTGGCAGCCTGTAGAGTGGGAGGTGGTTCACTCCCTCTCTCCCTCTCTCCCTCCCTCTCTCCCTCCCTCTCTCCCTCCCTCTCTCCCTCTCTCCCAACTGTAACGGAACCC
Organism: Oncorhynchus kisutch; assembly: GCF_002021735.2. Classification (NCBI taxonomy): domain Eukaryota; kingdom Metazoa; phylum Chordata; class Actinopteri; order Salmoniformes; family Salmonidae; genus Oncorhynchus; species Oncorhynchus kisutch. Next base: position 18,571,603 of record NC_034195.2, on the reverse strand, counting down.
AATGACTGAGGGGAGAAAACTAATGACATGGAAATGTGTCTTGTATGGACGTTTTTTAAAGCCACAATTTGCCTTGCCGGAGTGTGTCGCTCGTAAAACATTGCCAGAGTAGATTAATTGATACCATCTAAAGGCCAACTGAGCTCAATTTATGAAGCAGGCCAGGGTGCTGCTGCTGTGAGGTCGGGAGCACAGAGGAGACAGACAGAGAAAAATGACGGGTTCTTTTATTTTTTTATTTTTACGGGAGACAGATTTCATGTCTTTATTTGGCATGCGTCCACTTTACACTCTCGGCTCTCCCCGGCACCTCAGAGGAGGCCGGGGTCAAACGGAGTGCAGGGGAGTTTTAGTTTTACAGTGCTCACCGGGGGCGAGGGGGAGCGGGACAGCTTGCTCAGCACTTGATAGATACACAGCAGAAAAACTAAACTTCCTCTCAGCGTGACTGACTGACTGACTTGAGCAGCAGATCTACTGGGTCACATAAGACAGACAGCCATGTCTTCAGACTACTGGTCCAATGCATGGAACGAAATGCATTCCAAAAGTGTGAAGCGTGTACAATGTGTCTGGTTGCTCCAGTCGAGTTACTTTGGAATTCTCAGTCTAGGTAGTTTCTCATATACCGTGAAGAAGTCAATCAAGAGTGATGGCTGACTGAGACTGCTCAGCTGGATGGATACACTTCCGTACTGACTGATGACAGATTTTCATTCTTGAAAGTTGTATTGATGAAGATGTCATTGTGCTTTGGAGATAAAGCTTACTTTGTCTATTCCTGTGCCTTTTTCAGGCCCTTGCAGAAGCCAAATGTGGGTGTGAAGCTTAGGGGGAATAGTGTCTGTTCTGTGTATGACACACCCGTCACAGATTGCAGAGTTGGCATGGCACGGCGGGCACAGACTGCAGACCCGGGAACTATCCTCTCTGCCCCATCTTGAGGCCTCCAGTACACACCAGAGAGAGAGCTGTCGCTATCGTCCCGCACTCTGCCTTTCCAAAAGACAACAGCAGCACAGACACAAGCCTCGGTAGACAACAACTCCGACAAACAGATAAACGCATGGAAATAGATGGAAATAACCGAGTGATCACAAGGGGATAACAACAACGGAACGGGCGGAAGGCATGGGAGGCTGGCAGTGGTCCATACATAGACAGCTGGCACGACATCCTCCACAAACATGGCTAAGCCAACGGGATGGGAGCACTTTCCAGAGAGAGGGAGAGAGGGTGAGAGAAAGAGAGAGGAGAGGTGAGAAAGAGCGAGAGGGTGCAAGGGGGTGAGAGATAGGGAGTGAGTAGGGAGTGTTGTAATGATAACGCATCTCGGTCTTCAGGCTCCCGTACTAATTAACACAGTTCCTGCAGAGCTAGTGGGCCACACGGTACCCAGTCACAGTCAGGGTGGGGGGGCTCGGTCAACAGCGACGGCTCAGGTTATGGAAAGAAGGGAAACAGGGAGATAGGGATGAAGGGAGGGGGCAGAGAAGATGTAAGAGGGGTGTGGGGTGAAGGAAGGGAGGGAAGGCGGGTTGGGGGAGGGCAGAGGAGAGGAGACGTTCGGCGCGGTCTGGAGGTGACACTGTGCCCCTGTAGCCCGTCCATCTGGTGGATGGAGGGATGGAGACGGATGGGTTTGGAGAGCAAGGACCCTAAAGCCCTGTTCTGCTTGGTCTGGGGAAGGAAGGAGAACAGGAACAGAGGAGGGAAGGAGGAGAGGAGTAGAGGAGAAGGAAGGTGGGGGGGGGGGGGGGGGGGCACTGCTCCGGTCACAACACCACAGACACAAATCCGCCGGTTCTGACTCATTACCTCCCCAGGACCATAAATCAGACAGCCAGGCGGGGGTTAGAAACAGAGAGAAGGAGAGAGGGAAAGAGGGAGAGAGAAGGAGAGAGGGAAAGAGAGAGTGAGAATGAGAGGGAGTGAGAGAGTGAGTGAGTGTGAGAGAGAGAGAGAGTAAGAGAGAGAGTGTGCGAGAGGGAGAGAGAGCGAGAGGGAGAAAGGGGGTGAGAGATGGGGAGAGAGGATAGAAAGAGGGAGAGAGGGTGTTGTGGTGGTAGATAAGTGCCTCTTCCCCCTCAGGAAGCTAAAAGGATTTGTCATGGGCCCTCAGATCCTCAAAAAGTTCTAGATCTGCACCATTGAGAGCATCTTGACTGGCTGCATCTCCACTCGGTACAAAAACTGCAAGGCACCCGACCGTAAAGCGCAACATAGGGAGCAGATCACCGGGGCCGAGCTCCCTGCAATCCAGGACATTTATACCAGGCAGTGTCAGAGGAAGGCCCCAGCAAATTGTCAAAGACTCCAGCCACCCAAGCCATAGAATGTTCTCTCTGCTACTGCACGGCAATCAGTACCAATGCACCAAGTCTGGAACCAATAGGATCCTGAAAAGCTCCTACCCCCAAACCATAACACTGCTAAACAGGACTGCTAAACAGGACTGCTAAACAGGACTGCTAAATAGATGATCAAACAGCTTACCGGACTACCTGCTTTTACCCTGTTTTGAACTAACTCTCTTGCACTGAAACCCCAACACACACACACACTGGACTCTACCCACACTGACACCCCAACACACACACACTGGACTCTACCCACACTGACACCCCAACACACACACACTGGACTCTACCCACACTGACACCCCAACACACGCACACTGGACTCTACCCACACTGACACCCCAACACACACACACACACTGGACTCTACCCACACTGACACCCCAACACACACACACTGGACTCTACCCACACTGAAACCCCAACACACACACACACTGGACTCTACCCACACTGACACCCCAACACACACACACTGGACTCTACCCACACTGACACCCCAACACACACACACTGGACTCTACCCACACTGACACCCCAACACACACACACTGGACTCTACCCACACTGAAACCCCAACACACACACACACTGGACTCTACCCACACTGACACCCCAACACACACACACTGGACTCTACCCACACTGACACCACAACACACGCACACTGGAGTCTACCCACACTGACACCCCAACACACACACACACACACACTCGACTCTACCCACATTGACACCCCAACACACACACACTGGACTCTACCCACACTGACTTACACTAACACCCCAACACACACACACTGGACTCTACCCACACTGACTTACATTGACACCCCAACACACACAAACACACACACACGGTTGCAACACTCGCGGGTGAGGTCCAAACTACCTCTAGAATGAACATCAGAACAAGAACTGTTCATCGTGAGCTTCATGAAATGCGTTTCCTTGGCTGAACATCCGCACACAAGCGTAAGATCACCATGCCCAATGGCAAGTGTTGGCTGGAGTGGTATAAAGCTTGTCGCCATTGGACTCTGGAGCAGTGGAAACACGTTCTCTGGAGTGAAGAATCAAGCGTCACCATCTGGCAATCCAACGGACGAATCTGAGTTTGGCGGATGTCAGGAGAACACTACCTGCCCGAATGCATAGTGCCAACTGTAAAGTTTGGTGGAGGAGGAATAATGGGATAATGGGATATTTTTAATGGTTCGGTCTTGGCCCCTTAGCTCCAGTGAAGGGACATTTTAATGTTACAGCATGACAATGCCCGATGCACAAAGCAAGGTCCATACAGAAATGGTTTGTCGGGATCCATATTAAGACGCGTGATTTTGGAATTAAATGTTAAACGAGCAGGTGTCCACATACTTCTGGTCACGTAGTGTAGCATGCGCAAACATGCATTCTGATGCCACACTAGAGCTGGGACGATAAAACTGAAAATGACCGACGCCTACATTTCGAAGTCCTACCGAAGCAATTTTGCATATGTCGGTCATTTTCGGTGAATACACAATGTCGGTGATAACTCCCTATGCAACACACTCACAGATGGGATGAAATAACAGATGCCATAATGTAACACATCGCAAAAGACATGGCTCCAGATTCAATAGTCAAGAAGATGGTTCCCACTCTGGACAAGAAATACAAAAATGCCATGTAAGAAACAGAGCTGAAAAATGCCATGTTTTAGAGCTGAAACAGGTGCACTATTTCGCAATAACAACTGGAGCCCTTACGTGTCATTGACACTGCACTACATCAATGCCCGACTGGAAGCTGCGCAGCAGGTGCTTGCAAAGGGAGCCTGCCTACTTTCCAGAAGACCACACTTGGGAGATAATAACCCAGGCCAGGGAATGTGGGACTTGCTAGCAGCCTGGGATCAGCCGGAGGAGAAGCAGCTGTGTGTCGCAATGGAAAGTGGGGCAAACGTTGTGAAAGCCTCCTACCTATATGGATGGACGATGTTGCAGTGTTTTGGCCATCGACTTCACCTCGCCATCGGTATGTACAGTCAAAAGGTTGTACAGACCTACTCAAAGGGTTTTTCTTTATTTGTACTATTTTCTACATTGTAGAATAATAGTGAAGACATCAAAACTATGAAATAACACATATGGAATCATGTAGTAGCCAAAAGTGTATATATATTTTATATTTGAGATTCTTCAAAGTTGCCAACCTTTCCCTTGATGACAGCTTTGCACACTCTTAGCCCGTACTGGCCCGTACTGAAGAGCCCAGTGAATTTCAACGTGGCACCGTCCAACAAGTCAGTTCGTCAAATTTCTGCCCTGCTAGAGCTGCCCCGGTCAACTCTAAGTGCTGTTATTGTGAAGTGGAAACGTCTAGGATCAACAATGGCTCTGCGAAGTGGTAGGCCACACAAGCTCACAGAACGAGACCACTGAGTGCTGGAGCGCGTAGCGCGTAAAAATTGTCTGTCCTCGGTAGCAGCACTCACTGCCGAGTTCCAAACTGCTTCTGGAAGCAACATCAGCACAATAACTGTTTATCGGGAACTTAATGAAATGGGTTTCCTTGGCTGAGCAGTCTAAGGTTGCCAGGCGCAATGCCAAGCTTCGGCTGGAGTGGTGTAAAGCTCGGCACTACATTGGATTCTGGAACAGTGGAAATTATATCTCTAGAGTGATGAATCACACTTCACCATCTGGCAGTCCGACAGATGAATCTGGGTCTGGCGGATGCCAGGAGAACACTACCTGCCCGAATGCATAGTGCCAACTGTAAAGTTTGGTGGAGGAATATAAATGGTCTGGGGCTGTTTTTCCTGATTTGGGCTAGGCCACTTAGTTCCAGTGAAGGGAAATCTTAATGCTACAGCATTCAATGACATTCTTGATGATTCTGTGGCAACAGTTCGGGGGAGGCCCTTTCCTGTTTCAGGATGACAATGCCCCTGTGCACAGAGCAAGGTCCATACAGAAATGGTTTGTTGAGATCAGTGTGGAAGGACTTGGCTGGTCTGCACAGAGCCCTGACCTCAACCCCATCGAACACCTTTGGGATAAATTGGAACGCTGCCCTGGCTCAGTGCCCGACCTCACTAATGGTCTTGTGGCTGAATGGAAGCAAGTCCCTGCAGCAATGTTCCAACATTCCCACAGCAATGTTCCAAAAATCTAGTGGAAAGCCTTCCCAGAAGAGTGGAGGCTGTTATAGCAGCAAATGGGGGACCAACTCCATATTGATGCCCATGTTTTTGGAATGAGACGTTCGACGAGCAGGCGTCCACATACTTTTGGCCACATAGTGTGTCTTTACTCTGCATTGTTGGAAAGGGACCTGTTAGTCTACACCAGTTTTTTTAACGAAGAATGTGAAAAATCAAATTAGATTTGATTTAAAGGGCTCTTCATTTGGACCCACTGCTTCTAGAGCCAAAGATTAACCAGAACTCTACCAGAACTCCATACTGTTACCCCACCAGTGAATTACTAGCCCAGCCATCTGAGGCCTAGCTGCATGATGAACGTACACCACAGTCAGACAGCTGACAGAACTCCACTGCAGTATGTTTTGAACCATATAAATGTGGGTAGGGAGATTATTTGTGTGAGGTGGGGGGGCTGCTTGATTTGCATAGAGGTGGGGGGGGGGGGGGGGGGGAGAGGGTGGGGGTGCAGGTAGCGTGAAGTTACACTGTGCCACGGACCGGAGGCTCAGCGTTCCTCATTTTCCACACCAGGTGAGAGGAGTGCCCGCCGCTGTCCCCATTCCACAACATACACAGGCGAGCCATAGGGGATCACTATTAAACTGTGACCCAATTAATTTAATCTCCACACTCCGACATGAAAGAACAGCGAGGAGGGATCGGGGAGGGAGGAAAGTGGGGTGAGAGAGAGAGAGAGAGAGAGAGAGCGGGGGAGAGGGGAGTTGGGGTGAGTAGCGAGAGAAAGTGAGAGAGAGGGAAAGGGGACGGAGGAAGGTGTGGAGAAAGAGAGAGAGTGAGAAAGAGAGAGAGAGAGCAACAGAGACAGACAAGGGCAAATCTTACATTTCACCACATCTTACGTTTGACTTGCTGCATGGGAGAAAAAAAAGCAATTACACCGGCCTGAGTATGACAGCAGCGCGGCCCTCTCAGCCTTTCAGGCGAGCGTGGCAGCGGTGAGTTTGTGCCCTATGGCAATGGCAACTTGCTCTCTGTCTACGTTAATGGCCACTGGTTCTCCCTTCTGCCAGGCGGCCTGTTGAGTAGGGGGGTAAGGGGGGCAGGGGAGGAGGGTGAGGGGGTCTGACGCCTTGCCTCTGCTGATGGAGAATAAACATAACTCTGCAGGGACTTCAAAGCAAATGCTCTCCATTTCCTGTACTGATTGTGGCCTGATATAAATATAATCGGCCTGATATAAATATAATCGGCCTGATATAAATATGCGAGCAGCAGGGCACACACACATTCCAACACACACCGAGCAAAACAAGTGCAAAACAAGTGCTTTGTTGAGAAATGAGAAAAACCCTTCAGTTTGGACTGAATAGATTTTGCTGCTAAGCTTTTGTTTGTTGTCACTTCCAAAATATCTACCCAACTCATCCCTAACCAGGGTCACCAATTATGCAACTTGCAGTAAGGCCTTCAACGAGACCCCGGTCATGCCTCCGTCAACCGAGCTGGAAAGGTGAGAGAGGGGAGAAAAACCACTGAGATTAGGGATCCTCGAGTCAGTCTTGACGGTGTAGGAACACCTCAGCAGTGAGTCTGTGTTACGTGTTGTTGCTCTGGTCCGGGGCTGTATCCATCACAGCAACACATGTACACGCATCAGCTCCAACTGATAATCCAGGAAAGGAGAGGGAGACCTTCAGCTAGAAACATAAACTAGCCTGCCAGTGGCCTTGTGAAATGACTCATTTGATCTGTCTTTTATGAAGCCTTGGCTGCCCACAGGGGGTGAGAAGGGTGAGGGGTTGGGAGGAGAGGAAGGCACACAAGCAAGACAGAGAGTAGAGGAGAGAGCCAGATAGGACACACATCTGGTTCTATTCAGAATGCCTAGGATTCCTCGTCTGGCTGTTTCATATTACTCACAGGCAGCCAGCGCCTTGACTGCCCAAGAGAGCATAAAAACTGCACCCCTGCACACAAAGCCAGCCAGTCTTTTTAAGCTTGTGAGGTTGGAGGTCGAGGGGGTTGGTGGGTCGGAGTGGGGGTGGAGAGGTAGAGGGGCTCAGAGAGGCAGGAGTACCCCCATAGGACATTCCTGAGTCAGCTTGGCATGCCCTGGGAGTGGTTCCCAGAGGAGCACTTTAAAAGTGAGCCAGAGCAGAACCTTCCTTCGACATCCCTCCATGATGATGTCCACAGAAGGAAGCCCCGTGGAGGAGAGGGTCATCTCCCTGGAGCTCCAGCACCACAGAGACAAGAGAAATGATACAAGGTCGACGGAGGATATCCTTCACCACATCCATATGTTGGCTGGTCAGTTCATCATGTCCACTTGAAAGAGAGGGAAATGAACTCCTTCAAAGGAGAAGTAAAAAATACCTCACTAAGCAAAGTCAAACATCCGTCAAACTGTGAGACCTGAAACCATAGCACCTTCACAGTTTCAGAACTAGAGTCCGTCATGCCCCCCTCCTCTCTTTTGGGAAAGTGATGTGAAGACCACGGTCAGCATTAGTTCCCCAGGAGATGGAGTGCTGGTAATGTAGACGAATCAATCGGCGAAGCAGCAGGAGTGGAGATCAGAGACAATGCGTGCCGGCCCCATTACCCTCTGCCATGGAGCCGTGGTTACCGTCACCGCCCGGCGAGGAGTGCTTAGCTCGGCCCTATCTAATGGGCCATAATATGATTTTACGCCATGTTCCAGCTCTCTTTACTACCTCCAAACATAACTCTGTCACGAAGCACAATAAAAACAGATATATTTCTTTATTACTCGCTCACGCCGTATCCCTTTATCTGCTCCCGTACAAAGAAAAGCAATATCAGTAGAGACCCGATCCTCCCTAGCCTCGTTGAGAGCAGCAGACACAGACTATTATTACCTAGAGTTGTCGTCTGCTCCCTCATGCCATTCACTCAGGGCGGAATGGATGTTTTATTATAATCAAATGAATACAATATCTTCCCATAAATAGCCTACTTAAAAAGTCATTTTCTCTGCCAGCAATATGTTTGAATGTCCATCACACCCGGGGCGCAGAGGTGCCACATGTTTAATTCAAAGCCAATGCAATTTACACGCACTGCACAGCGAAACACAGACTATGGTTTTTGTCCTCCCTCTATAATCCCTCCCTCCACCCACCTTACCTTCAACTGTCCCCGTTTACAAAACCATTTAGGTCTGTGGGAACAGACTGTGTAGAATAACATTCAGTGCATCTGAGAAAACTGGGGTATAAAAGGGTTGCACTTATGTACTGTAGGGCACTCAGAGGTGAAGAAAGTGAAGTGCATAATCACATTGGAAAGCCAATGGGGCAACTCCGGAGCACATATTTCAGCCAGCATGTGATCCATCCAAGACCTTGGACTCTCCCCTATGCTGTACTGTACTACCACAGTCCCCTATATACGTCAGGTCTGGACATCACATCTATCTATGTGGATCTGACATGAGTTGAGTGAACACCTTGGTGTGTGTGTGTGTGTGTGTGTGTGTGGTGGTGGTGGTGGGGGGGGGGGGGTTGAGGAGAGGGAATCCAATCTCTCAAACAGAGGAGCAGAGACAGGCAGGCAGATACGCTCTGGTCCCAAAATAACCCTGGAGGTATCCATGAATGAAATGACAGGATTACAGGGGTATTAGAAAACCCGCTGAGATGGTTGATAATGCTGTTTATAGTGAGGCGTGACACCGCTAGCAGGGAAAGAGTCAAACTGTTTGACTAATTAAAATATGGACAAGCTTTTCAGAGTCGCCAAGCAGAAAATTCTAAACTGAGCCGAGGTTCTGCCTTGCCTTCTCGAAGCTCTACTGCCGACGCGGCCGGCCGAGCATTGACATTGATGGATATAGCAGGTGTAAACGGCCAAATATAAAGCCTTTACAATATCTGTGAATCCCTCTTGAAATGGGGGCGGTAAACATAAACCCTGATATCCCAGCTAAGGATGGGATTATTGTTGTGTCAACACTCAACGACCCCCACAGATAATAGCAATTACTGTCCTCTCTGCAGCGCCATCAGACTGAGGCAATGACTTAGCTAGCTGACAGCCTGGTCCTAATTACCAAGAACCGCCAATTACTGGCTCCATTTAATTATTTATATAGCTAGCCTGCTAGCTTCACACACCCAAATAAAAAGAGACTTTTCTGACTCCAAGCACTGATATCGGTGGCAGCTGGTCTACATGACTTGCTGAATCATGCTGGCTTTGGATTGAACTGGATTCAGGCAGTGTCAGCCTGTAAGATACTCAACGTCCCTTCAGATACGAGCTATAAATCCGGCATGGCTATGAATTCAGTATTCAGTAACTGTTTGCACATGGCTCCAACATCGTCATGAAGTTTTCCGACAATACGACGGTGGTCGGCCTGATCACAGACAACGATGAGACAGCCTATAGGGAGGAGGTCAGAGACCTGGCAGTGTGGTGCCAGGAGAGCAACCTCTCCCTCAACGATGAGACAACCTATAGGGAGGAGGTCAGAGACCTGGCAGTGTGGTGCCAGGAGAGCAACCTCTCCCTCAACGATGAGACAACCTATAGGGAGGAGGTCAGAGACCTGGCAGTGTGGTGCCAGGAGAGCAACCTCTCCCTCAACGATGAGACAGCCTATAGGGAGGAGGTCAGAGACCTGGCAGTGTGGTGCCAGGAGAGCAACCTCTCCCTCAACGATGAGACAGCCTATAGGGAGGAGGTCAGAGACCTGGCAGTGTGGTGCCAGGAGAGCAACCTCTCCCACAACGATGAGACAGCCTATAGGGAGGAGGTCAGAGACCTGGCAGTGTGGTGCCAGGAGAGCAACCTCTCCCACAACGATGAGACAGCCTATAGGGAGGAGGTCAGAGACCTGGCAGTGTGGTGCCAGGAGAGCAACCTCTCCCACAACGTCGGCGAGACAAAGGAGCTGATTGTGGACTACAGGAAACGGAGGGCTGAGCACACCCCCATTCACAACGACGGGACTGTAGTGGAGATGGAAGTTCCTCTGTGTCCACATCACTAAGGACCTATCATGGTCCAAACAGACCACAACAGTTCTGAAGAGGGCACTACAATGCCTCTCCCTGAAGAGGGCACTACAGTGCCTCTCCCCCTCAGGAAGCTGAAAAGATGTGGCATGGGCATAAGATCCTCAAAAGGTTCTACAGCTGCACCCTTGAGAGCATCTTGGCTGGCCGCTTGGTATGGCAACTGCTCGGCATCCGACCGCAAGACACTATAGAAAGTAGTGCATACGGCCTAGAACATCAATTGGGGGCCAAGCTACCTGTCATCCAGGACCTCTATACCAGGCGGTGTCAGAGGAAGGCCCTAAAAATGGTCAAAGACTCCAGCTATCCAAGTCACGGTCTGTTCTCTCTGCTACCGCACGACAAGCGGTACTGGAGCGCCAAGTCTGGGACCAAAAGGCTCCTGAACAGCTTCTACCCCAAAGTCATAAGACTGCTGAACAGTTCATCAGATGGCTACCTGGACTTTCTGCTTTTCAACCCCTACCTACATGTACATAGCACTATCAATCAACTAAACAAACCTACGTGTACATAATCAATCACCCCAACTACCTTGTGCCCCAGTAGACTGTCTTGGTACTGGTATTCCTTGTATATAGCCTTTACAGTGCATTTGGAAAGTATTCAGACCCCTTGACTTTTTCTACATTTAGTTAAAATTATTCTAAAATGTATTAAATGGTTTTCCCCCTCATCAATCTACATACAATACCCCACAATGACAAAGCAAAACAAAACATGTCTATAAGGTGTTGCACATATTACATAAGAATTCAGACCTTTTACTCAGTACTTTGTTGAAGCACCTTTGGAAGTGAATACAGCCTCAAATCTTCTTGTGTATGACGCTACAAGCTTGGCATACCTGTATTTTGGGAGTTTCTTCCATTCTTCTCTGCAGATCCCCTCAAGCTCGGTCAGGTTGGATGGAGAGCTTCGCTGCACAGCTATTTTCAGTTCTCTCCAGAGAAGTTTGATTGGGTTCAAGTCCGGGCTCTGGCTGGGCCACTCAAGGACATTCAGAGAAGCCACTTCTGTGTTGTCTTGGCTGTGAGCATAGGAAGATAAACCTTCACCCCAGTCTGAGGCCCTGAGTGCTCTGGGAGCAGGTATTCATCAAGGATCTCTCTGTACTTTGTTCCGTTCTTCTTTCCCTTGATCCTGTCTAGTCTCCCAGTCCCTGCCGCTGAAAAACATCCCCAACAGCATGATGCTGCCACCACCATGCTTCACAGTAGGGATGGTGCCAGGTTCTCCCCCAATGTGACTATTGGCATTCAGGCCAAAGAGTTCAATCTTGGTTTCATCAGACCAGAGAATCTTGTTTTTCATGGTCTGAATACTTTAGGTCCCATACAGAAAACTCCAATGGGGCTGCCATGTGCCTTTTACTGAGGAGTGGCTTCCGTCTGGCCACTCTACCATAAAGGACTGATTGGTGGAGTGCTGCAGAGATGGTTGTCTTTTTGGAAGGTTCTCCCATCTCCACATAGGAACTCAGGAGCTCTGTCAAACTTACCATAGGGTTCTTGGTCACCTCCCTGACCAAGGCCCTTCTCTCCCGATTGCTCAGTTTGGCCGGGCGGCAAGCTCTAGGAAGTCTTGGTGGTTCCAAACTTCTTCCATTTAATAATGATGGAGGCCACTGTGTTCTTGGGGACCTCAATGCTGCATATATTTTTTGTACTCTTCCCCAGATGTGTGCCTCGACACAATTCCTTTGACATCATGGCTTTTTTTTAACACATTTGCAAACATTTCTAAAAACCTGTTTTCGCTTTTTCATGATGGGGTATTGCGTGTAGATTAAAGAGGAACATTTTTTATTTAATCCAGTTTAGAATAAGGGTGTAACGTAAGAAAAATGTGGGAAAAGTCAAGTGGTCTAAATACCGAATGTTGTTATTTCATTGTGTTACTATCACATTTTTTACCTATTTGCTCATTTTCTTACTTTTTAATTGCATTTTTGGTAAACGGCTTCTAAGAATTTCACAGTAATGCACTTGTTGTTGACAAATAAAATGCTATTTGATTTGAGATAGCTAGGCCTTTACAGTTATATCATAGTCATAGGAACACAATGGAAAACGAACAGGGACATCTGCAGGGGATCTGTAGTAGATTCAGTCCTTGAATGCTGCTGCTCAATGTGTTACCAGCTAGACTTGTGCAGAGTAGCACAGTAAACAATAGAAAAATAACAGGGATAACTGTAGGGGTTTGTCCTTACTTCCTGTAGAGCTCAATTACTTCCTGTAGTTGCCGAGGAGGAAGTGCACAATCATATCCCCTCGCCGTCCGCTCTCCTTTTCATTCAGGCCTCTTCAGGGTGGCCACAGTAAATAAGTGCTGAAAGACATAAAAAGACAGCGGTTCTACATTGTGTCATACTGAGAGAAAATACGGTATCTGCAGAATGTTCATATCTAAACATACATGGCTGGTTGAGATCTGTTCTTGTGTAAACGACTCTTCTACTGCCAATACCAAAGTTCCTCCGAAAACAATCCCTCCCTTTACTTTATCTGGCGAGTGAACACTAACTCAGTTACTGCAGATGTTTCCTATCACCCACGGCTGCCAAGCAGCACCCAGTCAGTGGCTGCTAGTGCTTGAGAGAGGAGGGTGAGAAGAGAAGAGAGAGGAGAGAGCAGGGGAGGGAGAAAATTCTACCATTCGTGCTCCAGTGAATCCTGCCGAAACTTGGCAGATCACCCTGAGATTTGTTTGTCTCTGGATTTGACACGAAAATGTTACGTCTTGTCTGGAGTCTATCGCTCACCTCACGCCCAACACTCATCTTAATGTATAGGCCTGGCTGGCTGTTTAGCTTATGTTCTCATAAACTCTGACATCCAAATTTCTCAGCCCCAGGGTGCAGATGGCCGATTAGCTCAGTCGGCAGCGACGCAGCAATGAGCGAGTGTCTTCTCTGGAGGTGCAAGTCCACAATCAGTTGAAAGATAACCAATACAACACTTTGTTGCCCTGAGAAAATATGTCACCGCGTTGGCATCTCCTTACGAGGCAACACACTCCTACAGATCCTACAGAGTCATGCAGATCTTTCAACAGAGCTGAGTTGCTAGTGTAGATTCGTATTTGTAAGATCCCTTTCTAACGGATCATTTCCTCTAACCCGCCAGAACTCCAGCAACCAGATTCTAAGGGGGAAAATCCCCATTGTCCTCATGTAGCAAAAACTGAACCAGGACACTATTTGTTCTAGTTATGCATACTCAGATTGTGCCTCTCAGTGGAGGTCTTTAAACATGAGCCCAGTTCATCTCCAATCAGTGTTGCCAGATCTGGATGACAGCCACTGAAACACAAAGAAACACAACACACCACCGCACGCTCCATGCTCACTAAGCATTAAAACATGTTGTAAGAAGACTATCTGTGCTAAGCGATAAAGTGTGTACAAAAGATCCACCGTCGCGGCGCTCCAAAGCGCTTAGCATTTAGATGACAGTTGCGAGGGGCTCGAGTAGAGGAGTGGTTGTGGCCCGGAGGCCGGATCTGTTCCAACCGTGCACTGGCAAGAGAGACGGAGCCCAGTCAGCCTCGACAGCTTGGATACTCACAGGGGGTGATGGGATACTGGAGGGCTGGTGTACCATGTTGAAGTTGGGGAAGGGAAGGAGGGGGAAGGATGGGAGGAGGAGGGGTAAGGTGGAACAATGTGTTATTTTATTATTTTAGAACCCCAAGGACTTACCATCCACAGTGTTGTATGAGCAAAATCTAAAAGTAGGCCCTCTGATGAAGAACTGAGCTGTGGGTATCGGTATACCCTCTATTGGATTAAAGGTAATCATCGTTCAGCTAGACCTTGAGGGGAAGAGCAGCAATATTTTCACTGATGTCACACATTCCAAGGCTGTTATGCCTCCGCGTGATATGAAACACCTTACATTAATGATGATGGGTATTTCCATGTAAAAAGTCCCAGGAACACTAACATGTGAAGTTCATAGGAGTTCATCAAAGTTGGTGTCAAGTGAAAGCAAAGAGCTTAATTATTTTCTTATCAAGGTATTTATACATTTTTCAACCATTTTCCATTCTGAAACTTAGGAATATGCAAAGACTATGATTTCTGGTCAAACAGATGGAAAAGGGGTCTTAGAAACATGTAGTAGAAAACGTGTTAAAGGTATCAGAAATACATTAAAAACCACTAATCTTGAAGTAAACACCCCTGCCAACTAATATCAACACTTTTATTTCATTTTCTGAAATGATTTGCCTTCTGTAAGTTTCAGAATTATTGCCTTAGTGTCTTGTCATTCTGTTACCAGATACCGCGGATCTTTAAGATATAAATGCAACATGTAAAGTGTTGGTACCATGTTTCATGAGCTGAAATAAAAGATCCCAGAAATGTTCCACACACACAAAAAGTTGGGACAAATTTGGTTATATAGATGCTAGTGAGGATTTCTCCTTTACCAAGATAATCAATCCATCTGACATGTGTGGAATATCTAGGAGCTGATTAAACAGCCTGATCATTACACAGGTTCACCTTGTGTGGTAGAGAATAAAAGGCCACTCTAAAATGTTTTGTCACACAACACAATGCCACAGATGTCTCAATTTGAGGGAGTGAGCATTTGGCATGTTGACTGCATGAATGTCCACCAGTGCTGTTGCGGGAGAATTTAATGTGCATTTCTCTACCATAAGCCGCCTCCAACGTCATTTTAGAGAATTTGGCAGTACGACCAACAGGCCTCACAACCTCAGACCACGTGTAACCGCACCAGCCCAGGACCTTTAGATCCGTCTTCTTCACCTGTGGGATCATCTGAGACCAGCCACCCGGAAAGCTGATGAAAACTGTGGGTTTGCACAACTAAACAATTTCGGCACACACTGTCAGAAACCGTCTCAGGGAAACTCATCTGCGTGCTCATCGTCCTCACCAGTGTCTTGACCTGACTGCAGTGTGGCGTCGTAACCGACTATAGTGGGAAAATGCCCACCTTTGATGGCCACTGGCACGCTGGAGAAGTCTGCTATTCATGGTTGAATCCGTACTGGGCAGATGGCAGACAGCGTGTATGGAGTCGTGTGGGCGAGCGGTTTGGTGATGTCAATGTTGTGAACAGAGTGCCCCATGGTGGTGATGGGGTTATGGAATGGGCAAGCATAACCTTTGGACAATGAACACAATTTTATTTTATCGAAGGCAATTTGAATACACAGAGACAACATGATGAAACCCTGAGGCCTATTGTCGTACCATTCATTCGCTGCCATCACCTCATGTTTCAGCATGATAATGCACGGCCCCATGTTGCAAGGATCTGTAAACAATTCCTGAAAGCTGAACATTTCCAGGTTCTTCCATGGCCTGCATACTCACCAGACATGTCACCCATTGTGCATGTTTGGGATGCTCTGAATCAGTGTGTACGACAGCGTGTTCTAGTTCCCGCCAATATCCAGCAACTTCGCACAGCGAAGAGGAGTGGGACAACATTCCACAGGCTACAATCAACAGCCTGATCAACTCTGCGATGGAGATGTGTTGCGCTGCATGAGGCAAAAGGTGGTCACACCAGATAGATTAGGGCTGCATGAGGCAAAAGGTGGTCACACCAGATAGATTAGGGCTGCATGAGGCAAAAGGTGGTCACACCAGATAGATTAGGGCTGCATGAGGCAAAAGGTGGTCACACCAGATAGATTAGGGCTGCATGAGGCAAAAGGTGGTCACACCAGATAGATTAGGGCTGCATGAGGCAAAAGGTGGTCACACCAGATAGATTAGGGCTGCATGAGGCAAAAGGTGGTCACACCAGATAGATTAGGGCTGCATGAGGCAAAAGGTGGTCACACCAGATAGATTAGGGCTGCATGAGGCAAAAGGTGGTCACACCAGATAGATTAGGGCTGCATGAGGCAAAAGGTGGTCACACCAGATAGATTAGGGCTGCATGAGGCAAAAGGTGGTCACACCAGATAGATTAGGGCTGCATGAGGCAAAAGGTGGTCACACCAGATAGATTAGGGCTGCATGAGGCAAAAGGTGGTCACACCAGATAGATTAGGGCTGCATGAGGCAAAAGGTGGTCACACCAGATAGATTAGGGCTGCATGAGGCAAAAGGTGGTCACACCAGATAGATTAGGGCTGCATGAGGCAAAAGGTGGTCACACCAGATAGATTAGGGCTGCATGAGGCAAAAGGTGGTCACACCAGATAGATTAGGGCTGCATGAGGCAAAAGGTGGTCACACCAGATAGATTAGGGCTGCATGAGGCAAAAGGTGGTCACACCAGATAGATTAGGGCTGCATGAGGCAAAAGGTGGTCACACCAGATAGATTAGGGCTGCATGAGGCAAAAGGTGGTCACACCAGATAGATTAGGGCTGCATGAGGCAAAAGGTGGTCACACCAGATAGATTAGGGCTGCATGAGGCAAAAGGTGGTCACACCAGATAGATTAGGGCTGCATGAGGCAAAAGGTGGTCACACCAGATAGATTAGGGCTGCATGAGGCAAAAGGTGGTCACACCAGATAGATTAGGGCTGCATGAGGCAAAAGGTGGTCACACCAGATAGATTAGGGCTGCATGAGGCAAAAGGTGGTCACACCAGATAGATTAGGGCTGCATGAGGCAAAAGGTGGTCACACCAGATAGATTAGGGCTGCATGAGGCAAAAGGTGGTCACACCAGATAGATTAGGGCTGCATGAGGCAAAAGGTGGTCACACCAGATAGATTAGGGCTGCATGAGGCAAAAGGTGGTCACACCAGATAGATTAGGGCTGCATGAGGCAAAAGGTGGTCACACCAGATAGATTAGGGCTGCATGAGGCAAAAGGTGGTCACACCAGATAGATTAGGGCTGCATGAGGCAAAAGGTGGTCACACCAGATAGATTAGGGCTGCATGAGGCAAAAGGTGGTCACACCAGATAGATTAGGGCTGCATGAGGCAAAAGGTGGTCACACCAGATAGATTAGGGCTGCATGAGGCAAAAGGTGGTCACACCAGATAGATTAGGGCTGCATGAGGCAAAAGGTGGTCACACCAGATAGATTAGGGCTGCATGAGGCAAAAGGTGGTCACACCAGATAGATTAGGGCTGCATGAGGCAAAAGGTGGTCACACCAGATAGATTAGGGCTGCATGAGGCAAAAGGTGGTCACACCAGATAGATTAGGGCTGCATGAGGCAAAAGGTGGTCACACCAGATAGATTAGGGCTGCATGAGGCAAAAGGTGGTCACACCAGATAGATTAGGGCTGCATGAGGCAAAAGGTGGTCACACCAGATAGATTAGGGCTGCATGAGGCAAAAGGTGGTCACACCAGATAGATTAGGGCTGCATGAGGCAAAAGGTGGTCACACCAGATAGATTAGGGCTGCATGAGGCAAAAGGTGGTCACACCAGATAGATTAGGGCTGCATGAGGCAAAAGGTGGTCACACCAGATAGATTAGGGCTGCATGAGGCAAAAGGTGGTCACACCAGATAGATTAGGGCTGCATGAGGCAAAAGGTGGTCACACCAGATAGATTAGGGCTGCATGAGGCAAAAGGTGGTCACACCAGATAGATTAGGGCTGCATGAGGCAAAAGGTGGTCACACCAGATAGATTAGGGCTGCATGAGGCAAAAGGTGGTCACACCAGATAGATTAGGGCTGCATGAGGCAAAAGGTGGTCACACCAGATAGATTAGGGCCAAATGTATTTATTTATATTGACCAATTTCCTTATATAAATTATAACTTAGTGAAATCTATTAAATTGTTGCATGTTGGGTTTATATTTTTGTTCAGTTTAATTTCTCTCCCTCAGTAGAAGGGAGGATAATGAAAGTTCACAGATGTAACAAGTAAAGGTAGACCTACCAATTACTTAGTGTTTTTACTGATAACAATTTGGTTTAGGATTTATTAAACGATTAAAACATGTTGAAACAATTCTGTTACAGATTTTTTTGTCATTCTATTACAGATTTTTTGTCATTCTGTTAGCAATTTGGTAACAGAATGACTGCAAGTGAATTGGCTACAATGGGAAATCATAATAGTCACAAACCACAGTTGGGTCACCTACTACTGTCCTCCCTTCCATTGGCATACTCTTATGTTCAGCTCATAACGTCTCTCTCTCTATTAATCAATTTACCGCATGGTGATGAAAAACCCGAAACTCAAACCATGCAAACCTGTTCATCAGAAGTTCCTGTGTAGATTGTATTTTCAACGAGTAACTATCAGGAAGTGGCACTGATAAAAATAATCACACTTTTACAGAGTTAGTTTCATCAGCTGCTGTACAATATGATACAAAACACAGGAAAAAAATGAATTTTGACTGCACTGGGCCTTTAAGAAAGATGACATAAAATGTCGGGCTAGCCCCAAGGATGCATGGAGACTACTTGTTATTTGGGGACGTTCGCTGCAATTTCATAGATCACGGTAATTTAAATCGTGATGATCACTGTGAATTATTATAAATGAATTATTCACACTCATCTTTGAGGATGCCTACTTATATTCTGAGTCATTCTGAATATCATAAAGAGGACTTTTGATGTTTAAGTGTTTTTTTTCTCCTGCCGATTAACCTGAATCAACTTCAAAAGTGTAAGAGGGAGTGAATCACCTGGGGCAACATTCTAAACAAACGCAATGAGTTTTTTGGGGAAATTGTTTTAAATTTCATTTCTCTTTCAATATATAGTGCCCGGAAAATGTAAAATAAGGAGCTTATCTATGTTTGTAGTCCTTTGCACTCATACCCGTGTATATGGGTTGAAAATGGCAGATTTGGGCACAAATAAGCACCTAAATTGGAACACAGTAGATGTACAGTAAGTAACATGCTATTAATGATGTCAGACCTCAGGCTCTGCGCTTCACAGCACTTTATGGGTTTTGACTGACAGCCGTTCTGAACTTGCTCCCATCCCTCACGCTAACTGGGCCATTTTTTTTTATGTCTGATTGAGGGAAATGCTGTAACTGAAAAGGACACAATGTATTTGGATTGATTCTAATAAACAGCACTTTGATGTTATACAAGCAACCAAATGTGTCCAAATGTGCAGTTTGTGGTGACTTGACTTTAACATGAATCGGAAGAAGAATATTTATCTTAATTAACTATGTTTAATTGTTACCCGATTCAATTCATCATGTTACAATTAACTCATTAGGATCTAGGGCACCAAGAGAGTGTTTGTTTAAAGAGTTACCGTCTCCTGAATTAAACTCTAAAAGGTCTTTACCTATCACGTCTATAAACAGTCAACTTATTAATCATAACCTCTTAATCATAACCTCTTCGTCGTAACCTCCTTGCATCTGCAAAAACCCGAGCCTTACTTACGATTCAGTACTACACAAACTGGTTTAATTATTTATTTACTAACTAATTAAATGGGAAGACATGATAAACATACACATTCTGCACTGGTTATTGACTGGAGACATAATATGCTGAAAACAGGTCCCTAGAGGAATGACAACCACATGGATGCTTGTTAAAGAGATGGAGAGAGAGAGAGTGTTACGGTTTTCTAGGTGTGGTGAAGGAGAGTCGGACCAAACTGCAGCGTGTCGATTGCGATCCATGTTTATTTAAACAAACGTAAACACGACTAAACACGAACACTACAAAAACAATAAACGAAACGAAAACCGAAAACAGCCTATACTTGTGTCAACTAACATCAAACAAGGACACTCAGGACAAATAGGACACTAAGGACAATCACCCACGACAAACTCAAAGAATATGGCTGCCTAAATATGGTTCCCAATCAGAGACAACGATAAACACCTGCCTCTGATTGAGAACCACTCCAGACAGCCATAGACTTAGCTAGATACCCCACTAAGCTACAATCCCAATACCAACACCAAAACCGCAAAACACACCCCAATATAAAAACCCCATGCCACACCCTGGCCTGACCAAATACATAAAGATAAACACAAAATACTTTGACCAGGGCGTGACAGAGAGGGACAGAGACACTTAACATTGCCACATTCAGAAACTATTTTCACCTACAGTAACCATATACTTTGCACACAAACAGTCACACTTTGAGAAAGAAATCATGAATGTATTTACGTGAAATGCCTGGGTTCGCCGCGGATCTCTCAGTGAACGGGGTAGCTTTGGAAAGGGGGTTGTGCTTGTAAGGCTCTGATTGACCAAAATGTTTACAACAACTCTTCTCCTGTTGTCCTTCTTCGTAGTTGTCCGGTATCCGGTGACTTGTCGTGAAGTCCTGAACAGAACTACAGAGTTGATTTTCCTTCCTATTCACTCTTGAAGATTCTTCTTTGAAGATAGGGTTAGCCAGTCGTATTGACGGTTCCCCAATGGGGTGATGAGAGTAACATAATACGATTGTTTGAGCAGAGTAACAGGATGGTCCTACTTAAATTTGCTTTCGAAGATACCTTACTTACGACAGCTAATTAGCCATACCAATGATTATACGGGAGGTGAGTTTATAGTCTCTTCCTAGTGTTGAGATTCAAAGTTCAAACCATGTTAAACGCACAGCTGCCACTTCTCGCTTTTTCTGGTTCCATGTGTTAACTTCTTCACCCATCTTTTCTACCTTTTGCTTGAAATGGGTGGTTCCAGCAGGCTGGCACGCTCCCCGACCTCACTCCGGGGCGGTAATTACTCACTGTGCAAAGTTTTGGAAAACAATTATCTCTTATAACTTCTCAAATCACATCCCTCTCTTAACAAAAACACTAATAATTTGTCATATTACATGCACTATGTGTAGTATGGAAACTTCATATATGTTGTGAGTATACTTCCCAAGTTACAGTATTTTCCTTTAAAACATTTTGAATGACATCACAAAATAACAAACAAAATGACAGTGTCATATAGAAAGCCTCTCCATAAAATATTGTTCCAGTATTCACTTTTGAACGTGTTAGAGTTTCAGTGGGGGAAGTCTGTTGAGACAAAGCACATTCCTATGGTGAATCTTGAGAGCGCAGGCCTTGATCTTTACCCTTGATTTACAACAGGACGTGAGTTGTTAATTCCCACTAGTTCCTTCCTTCCCCCTCTACGGGTTTGAGGTGGTCTGATTGAAGTTATTCATTGCAAACCTGATCTGACCTATTTGGATTCTCATGGACAGTCGAGACAACTTCACATTTCCATATCATAAAACCCATGTCATTATCAGTGTCGACGTTTATGATCAGTGTTTGATGTACAGTTACAAGATGACATGGCGTCATACCCGGGGTTGTCCTGAACATAATGAGCCTATGTTTGTCTACTGCAAAGAAAACAACCACCTGAATGCACACCACTCCTTTCTATGTGCACCTAACTCACTTTCTCTGAAATGCCCTGTGAAAGCCTAACACCGTAATATCATACTTTACAACTTAGCTAGTCAAGATGGCAATAGAACAAGTATTCAAATGATTCCCACTTGGCCTAAACTGCGATTTATAATGGGCTGTTTTTGGTTTGCGTAAACATCAACAGTAATTGTGTGATGGCGGGGCTGCAGGGTTGTGTTCCAAATAAAACAACTACAAGTGTGTTTGCTGTAGTTCCTCAACAGCACAGCTAGGAGAGTTCAAAAAAGCAATTTCTAGTTGAAGACTCTTTAAGTCATAAAAGTGCATTGAAATGACTTAGGAACTGTGCACACTTTGGAGAGGTGTGGCCCCTTGTCATTTTTTTAAATTTATGTTGCAACTACCTCACATTTTCCAGGAATATTCTCATAATGTTACTGAATGTATCCAGAGCATTTGTTTGATTTCAGAATCAACGAATGCAGTGAAAAGTACAGTAAATGTAAAATGCACATAAAAGCAACAGTGTAATGTTTGGATTCAGTCTTGTGTCAGGTGAACTGTTTTCTGAATTGCTTTTTCATATATCTTCTGTGAAAAACATTTCAATTCAGCCCAATCCATATTGGGCAATTCCCACGAGTGTAAAGGGTTAAATAGAATTTTAAAGTACATGTGAAACTTAAAACAATGTCTACTTTGCCTGTATTCTCAAAATTAACACATTTTGAGTGTTGGTCAAAAATGAGTCATTTTCACAAGGAAATTAGAGTGACAACCTGTAACGCAAAGTCACAAGTCACTGAAAATGTGTAAAAACATGTCATAATGTCAAGCTAATTGATACAAAAAGCTATCCATGTGTTGTGGACACACCAGATAAGGGTGAGGTTATGCTCGATCTCAAGGGGGTACCACGCCTCAGATTCACCAGGCCCAACAACAAAAGAGACGAAAAATTTAGATCTTTTGTTCGCTCCTGTGCACTCTAATTTATTCATCCCCAAGCATTTCTTGCTCTGGGGCGCAGCCAAGGCAAAGCCCAGGGGGAAGATGATTGACACTTCCTAACCCATGTGGATACCCCAGACCACGTCATTAGCATGCTATTTACATGATCATACGGGAGTAAGCTGCAGGAGATCGGAACAAGAGAGAGCAACAGAACAGAAACAGAAATGGTCATGTTTTATGTGGTATGTTTTTTTTGTTGGTCTCAAATGTAGCCTAAGCACCCAGAGTGGGAGCAGCACTCGCCTCCCGCCCAGTTTCACCCCCAATATTACAACGCAGACCGCAGAACCACCTGGGGTATGGGACTGACATTTCAGCTGAACCATATTTTGTCTGGAGTTGACACCTGCAGGCATCAGGGCCGGGACATGACCAAGAACCCGATGGTCACTCTGACAGAGTTCCAGAGTTCCTCTGTGGAGATGGGATAACCTTCCAGAAGGACAACCATCTCTGCAGCACTCCACCAAACAGACCTTTATGGTACAGTGTCCAGATGGAAGCCACTCCTCAGTAAAAGGCACATGACAGCCCGCTTAGAGTTTGCCAAAAGGCACCTAAAGGACACTCAGACCATGAGAAACAAGAATTGGCCTGATTGCCAAGCGTCACATCTGGAGGAAACCTATCCCTAGGGTGAAGCATGGTTGTGGCATTATCATGCTGTGGGGATGTTTTTTAGCGGCAGGGACTGGGTACTCGTCAGGATCGAGGAAAAGATGAATGGAGCTAAGTACAGAGATCCTTGATGAAAACCTGCTCTAGAGAAGCTCAGGACATTAGACTGGGGCGAAGGTTCAGCTTCCAAAAGGACAACAATCCTAAGCACACAGACACGACAATGCAGGAGTGGCTTCGGGACAAGTCTCTGAATGTCCTTGAGTGACCCAGCCAGAGCCCGGACTTGAACCCGATCAAACGTCTCTGGAGAGACCTGAAAATAGCTATGCAGCGACGCTCCCCATCCAACCTGACAGAGCTTTAGGGGATCTGCAGAGAAGAATGGGAGAAACTCCCCAAATACAGGTGTGCCAAGCTTGTAGCGTCATAACCAAGAAGACTTGAGGCTGTAATCGCTGCCAAAGGTGTTTCAACAAAGTACTGAGTAAAGGGTCTGAATACTTATGTAAACGTGATATTTCAGTTTTTGATTTGTCATTATGGGGCGTGTAGATTGATGAGGGGATTTCTTTTATTATCCAGGTTGTAACGTAACAAAATATGGAAAAAGTGAAGGGGTCTGAATACTTTCCGAATGCACTGTAGATGTCCTAGCCTACCTCTTTCAGGTAATAGATTCAATGCAGTATTAGTCTTTTCTGCAGCTAATTAATGATGGGTTACTAAGCTTCTAACTTATAGCCTCTGTCTCTTGGGCAATACACATGCACCTGTGCTCCGCTGGCCTCTCTCCTTAAAAAAAACACTCCTTAGATCTTGGAGTCCCATGCAGGAAATGCTAGACTAGAATAGTTTGCTGGACATCATTATTTTTAGCATTTCTTCTACCGATAGACTATTAGAAGAGGGACGCAAGCTCTTGTTCGCTGAACGTTAAATACAGCAGTCAATAGAACTCACTTTTAGTTTGAAAGAAGAGTGAACACAGCATGGAGGTAGGCTATAGCAGTTATTTATTCAGACCCATAACCATTCAATCCTGGTGAAGAGACGTGAAAGCCTTCTGCATCTAATTCTAGTCCTGTATTATTCAGGGCTGTTATTAGAATGGCGGAGATAAGGACAACAAAACATATTTCATTTAACTGTTGAAAGCGAAGGAAGGAATGAAGCAACAATAGAGAGAGAAAGAGGAGGAAGGATAATAGCATTAGGGGAAATATTATGAAAGGTGTATACATATGCATCAGCCAACTAATTCTACAAATAGGCCTTCAAATCTAATTCGCTAGCCGATACTTGTAACTTTGTAAGCAGCATGTGCTGCACCTGAATTGCATGTTCTCATTATCATGGTTTGAACGATGCATATTTCCAGTCCATATAATACAGTATAATTTTATTTTATTTTTATTTCACCTTTATTTAACCAGGTAGGCAAGTTGAGAACAAGTTCTCGTTTACAATTGCGACCTGGCCAAAATACATAATACAGTAATACAGTTCACATTAAAAAACGATTTGCCTGTTGGAGCTAGTTTCATGTATTTACCCAAGAGAGCATAAAGCTATTTAAATCTATGGGCTTCTATGTTTTTCTGTCGTGCGTAACCTATATAATATATGCTTTGGATAACGGCACAATCATTTGGACTTTTTTGGGCTTGGGCTCACTAAATGTCTTTAACATAGGACTCACAAAATGTATTTAATGTAGGGCTCATAAACTGTCCTTAATGTACGGCTCATAAAATGTATTTAATGTAGGGCTCATAAAATGTATTTAATGTAGGGCTCATAAAATGTCCTTAATGTAGGGCTCATTAAATGTCCTTAATGTAGGGCTCATAAAATGTATTTAATGTAGGGCTCATAAAATGTCCTTAATGTAAGGGCTCATTAAATGTCCTTAATGTAGGGCTCATTAAATGTATTTAATGTAGGGCTCATAAAATGTATTTAATGTAGGGCTCACAAAATGTATTTGATGTAGGGCTCATTAAATGTCCTTAATGTAGGGCTCATAAAATGTATTTAATGTAGGGCTCACAAAATGTATTTAATGTAGGGCTCATTAAATGTCCTTAATGTAGGGCTCATAAAATGTATTTAATGTAGGGCTCATAAAATGTATTTAATGTAGGGCTCATTAAATGTCCTTAATGTAGGGCTCATAAAATGTATTTAATGTAGGGCTCATTAAATGTCCTTAATGTAGGGCTCATTAAATGCCTTTAATGTAGGGCTCATAAAATGTATTTAATGTAGGGCTCATTAAATGTCCTTAATGTAGGGCTCATTAAATGCCTTTAATGTAGGGCTCATAAAATGTATTTAATGTAGGGCTCACAAAATGTATTTAATGTAGGGCTCATAAAATGTATTTAATGTAGGGCTCATAAAATGTATTTAATGTAGGGCTCATAAAATGTATTTAATGTAGGGCTCATTAAATGTCCTTATAATGTAGGGCTCATAAAATGTATTTAATGTAGTGCTCATCAGGCTCAGGTAGCATCAGGCTTGAATTTTCAATCAAATCTCTCATCAAATTCAGATATAGGCCCATTTATATGCTTTATAATACTTTTGAATGACACTTCTGGTTTTGGCCCTAAATGCCGGGTTACGAGGGAGAAAGTTGACTTATTCTCGGGATGGAACATTTGTAAAATACCGGAAAGATACTCAACACTCATCTCACCTAAATAAACAGCAGATTATGGAGGAGTCAATGTATTGAGGAAGGACTGCCGTCTGGTCCCTAAGCCCAGCACAGATGGACCCCAGTCAGTCCCGACTCCCAGCTAGACTGAGACGCAGAGTGTTTGTGGTTTTGTGGCTTAGAAGATTTCACAGTGGACCTCAGAAAAGTTTACAGTGGTGGCGACGGGTAGTGGGCTCCAATCAAACACAGCTGTGTTAACATATCAATTTATCCCATTTATCTGTCTTTCAGCAACATTAATTATGGGAGCTGTGGTGATTATTCCCTGTCAGGTTACATGACAAGAGATAATATTCTTAGCGTATTGCACAAAACAATACTAGCAAAGGATAATGGGCATGTAATCTTTTCAAGATGAACTGTTTTAAAGCCGTCCATAAAAGGGAGGAGTTTAACAGCAATTTTACTGGCTTGAGGAGATGAAAGTTTAGACAGACCTGATACAACTTTTCTGAGTACTGGCCAAGTATTGACAGATCGCCTGAATGGACCGTTGTTCCTTTGCCAGACAACAATGTATTTTATCACACTGTCCTTTTCACAGTTCCTATAGTGTCCTATTGGAGAATGGTCGCTCATTGTTGTGTAGTGTGGGCTGAGCTAGCTTCACATTCTCAGCCAGTGGGTTTGGGCATGCAACAGGTACCACAGCCTAAGACAGGCCATCTATTCCTGCTACAGGCTACCGCGTGTTGTGGCCCATTTTCTATTCTTTCCCCTGAGACTGCATTCTCAGCTCTAAGCCTCTGGTTGATAGCCAAACAATGGAAGCCAGAACTGCCTTAATGAGGAGAGAGAGGAAGCTCAGCTAATTATGGCACCCCCCCCCCCTATCTTCTCTGTATCCCCCTCCCCTCTCCCCCTCCCTCCCTCCCTCCCTCCCTCCCTCCCAACACAGTACAGTATGGGGGTAGAACTCAGCCCAGCAGCTAGCTGTCAGACGGTCGTGGGAGAAATGAAGCTGGTTTTTCCTGGACACTGTCCAACGGGAACATGGAAATTGCCCAAATCGCACTGTGGCAAGTGAGGGGGAAGAGAGAGAGAGAGAGTGATGGGTGGTCAGAGCAAGAGAGTGAGCGAGACTGTGAGAAAGTCTTAGGAATGAGAGGGAGAAGGAGAGGACAAAATAATAGGTGAAAGAGAACAAAAGGGAAAGTGTTAGCATGAACATGAAGGAAAGTGTTAGCATGAACATGAAGGAAAGTGTGCGGGAGAAATTAAAATGCAAATATAGATGTGTATATAAGAGAAAGCTAATAAGACACAGCTAGTGAGAAATGTTGTGAAAGTAAGAGGTAATGAGAGGGAGAGAGAAAGAGAAAGAAGAGGTGAGAGAGAGGAGAGAGAGAGATGGGAGAGTGTGGGGTGCGCTTCTAAGTCTCTGAGCTGAGCTCACTAAAGAGTAG
Source organism: Oncorhynchus kisutch (assembly GCF_002021735.2). Taxonomy (NCBI): domain Eukaryota; kingdom Metazoa; phylum Chordata; class Actinopteri; order Salmoniformes; family Salmonidae; genus Oncorhynchus; species Oncorhynchus kisutch. The sequence goes on along the minus strand of NC_034195.2, from coordinate 18,543,955 downwards.
AGGTGTTGTGAGTGTCTTGGCTATTCTCTGCTGGAGCGGAACCGGGGCGCAGCAGCAAAGTGGGCCCTTGCTGGACGCTTCAATCACAGGCAGCCAGAGCCTCGGGCAAACTTGGCCAATTAGCCACACACTGCCGTTGACCCCCAGCTTCATTAAGGCACCCTGGCTCAGCGCAGGGCGGCCAGGAGGGAGAGCTCACTGTCAACACACATAGGCCACACCAGACCCTCACACAGGGGCAAAACACACACACACACACTAGCCTCACCCTGTCTCTCCCATCCCCAGTGGGGTTAGACTCCCAGCAGGGGAAGGGGCAGAGTCTGTCTCTCTCTCCATCTCGAGGCTGACGAAGTGGAGGCGGCTCCTCTCCCAAGCGTCATACAGAGGGAGGGGCCACCACCGTTGAGAAGGGTGCATGAGCAACCACAGGGGGGGGGGGCACCCCCGTTTCCACTCCTACAAGTGACAACAGAGACTTACATGCCTGTTCCCTCCAGCCAACATCAGCAAAAACAACGAACAGACATAGAGACAGCTCTCTCTGACCCCTCCTCCCTCTGACAAGAGACAGGGGGAGTCAGGGGAGAGGGAGGTGAGGTTCAGAGCTTGCCGGGTCTGACTGGTTCGGGTCTCTCTGTGGAAGAGAGATTTCTACTCTGTTCTTTTCATTCTAAATCCCTCCATCTCAGTCCGCACAGCAGAGGTCTGTGGTGTGGAGCAGACCAACACCGCAGACTGTACAGCACACACCCGGTGTACAGCCGACACAATGTACTGTGTTACTTCGGTGGTCTGGGGAGAGTTGGGATGTCTGTGTGTGTGTGTGTGGGGGGGGAGGGGGTTGTATGTGTTTGTAGTGAGTGTTGTGTAGTGTGCATCGACACGAGACCGACTTACGTCAGACTTGGTAGTGACATCAGGAGCACTCCCCTCTCCCCGGTGGAGTAAGGGTAGCGGTTTCACTCCTCTCCTCTCAGATTACACTTCGATCAGTCTAAAGTAGTGTTGGTGCGCCGCCCGCGATCGTAGCAATCACTGCTGTCAGAGCCCAGGCATGCTTGGATGGAGAAGAGATACCGCTTTTATTTAAAACAAGCCAAGGGTAAAAGATCAATGGTCCATTTGAGCCACGGATGGAGGGAAAGTTCACAAACATCGTGGAGATTATGAGAGGGTAAGGCGACGGGGGATGCTGGGAGAAGTGGAGGCAGGGGAGGGGACGAGGAGGGTGGGGCGGGGCGGGGAGGCGAGAGCAGCCCCCATCTAGCTCATACGGGTGCTAGTGGCTTATTGATCTGTGAGACATAGAGCTCAGAGCCATTCATCACAGGCCACTCAGGCCCTTAGATAACTCCTCTGATAGGGCCCTGCCTGCCTCGGCCGAGCAGCTGCAACCCACTACATCCATTATTCCTCACTATGCCCAGAGGCTGGGGCTGAGGCTGAGGCTGGGGCTGAGGCTGGGGAACATTGGCCTGGGGGTATACGGATGGGGCTGATGTTGGGGTTGGGGCTGAACAGCACTGCTCTTGACTGCTCTTGTTTGATGTTTGCTCATGTTGGAGGGAAAAAAAACAGGGCTCCATTGTTTCCAGTCCTACCCCAAACAGCATTAGCAAAGCTGTTTTATAGCAGATAGCACACAGCGAAGCGACAGCCTGTTCCTAAAACTGCTGAGTGAGAGGGTGTGTGTGTGTGTGTGTGTGTGTGTGTGTGTGTGTGTGTGTGTGTGTGTGTGTGTGTGTAGTCACAGACTGGGCAGGTGGGGATAAGCCATAATGAGCCAAACAGGGAGGGAGGGAGAAAAAGAGGCAGGGGGGGGGGGGGGGGGGGGTGAGAGGGAGAAAGATGGAGGGAGATAGAGGGTGTGTGTGTGTCTGTGTGAGAGAGAGAGCAAGAGAGAAAGAGGGAGCCAGAGAGCAGGCCCCAAAAGAGCAATTAAAAGGGAAGGTGTGGGCCTGGCCCCGAGGCCCAGTCTGAAACACCCCTACCACAGCCAGCCAGACACACACATCCACAGCACTGGAGAATTCATCAAACTCAACCCCTTACAATAGAGGTCAAATGCCAGGAAGATAGAGAGGGAGATACACTCTCTCTAGGCTGAGTAAGGTAGAGAGAGAGCGAGAGAGAGAGAGAAGCAGGCAGAGAAAGCAAGCAGGGTGTGGGAGTATTTTCTGAAACTAAGAGCCTATACCTCTTCCAAAAACATGACCATGCATTGGCTCCCTCACTTTCCTTCAAAACATTGCCTAAATCCAAACTCATTCTCACAGCAATAGAGTCCCGAAAACATATACCAAACAGATGAGGTCAGAGCGACTTTGAAGTCAGTTGTGATCGTGTGGAGGCTGCGAAACAATCCAGAAGTCCTCCGCAAGACGCTGGACAGCTTCACTCTATGGTGCCTGTCACACAGGAGATTGAGATCGCTTCTGAAAGCAACCGTCTCCAGCTCTCCTTCTATTCCCCCCCACCGTGAGTCACGCCGCAGAGAGAGAGAGAGGGAGAGAGATGAGAGAGAGAAAGCGAGAAAGCGAGAGGGAGGGAGAGAAATTAGAAAGAGCGATGAGAGAGATGTGCAAATAGATAAAGGGGGAAATTAAATTAAGAGAAAAGTTCTCTCACACCGGTATGCACCATTGATTTCCTATTCTCTTGGAAACATTTAATGAGCTTAAATAGGAGCCTTGTTTGACAGAGAGAGAGAGACTAGGAGGAGCCTCCCAGTGAGAGGGAATCGTTCAGTGGCCGTGACGGAGAGGAGGAAGAGCAGGATGAGAGGAGAAGAAGAGAACATGTACGGAGGTCTTTGTATGACTGCTAGGAGAGGTGAAGAGGAGGTAGAGGAGGAGGTAGAGGAGGAGGTAGAGGACGTGCGACGGTTTCAGATGAGCAGATGTGTGAGTTGAGACAGATGCTGGGGAAATGGTCCATGGTGAGACCGTTACTAGGCTTGCCTGTTGACAACCAGACACGGAGAAAGGGGGAGGGTGTGATCGGCTGCAAGAAGTTTGTTGATAGATATTTATTTATATCTTCTTTTTTTATCATTTAAGTTTCATTCATTGGTGTTCAGGTGACCGTAGCTGAGGTGGTCAGAATCAGGGCATGTCAACAAAGCCTCTCACACATGGAGCTTGTTCTAAATACAGATGCCATGACAACCCATTGATTGGCAGGCATTGGCCCTCAATTGCATGATCCACTGTTCACTTCCAATGGGGAACTAGACATTCGACAGAGCCCCTCAACAGAGCCCTAGTGCATGGCGCCCATCGTGTTTCCAACCTCCCCACTCACTTTCTCTCCCTCCCTGTGGTGCGTTGTTATACTCCCTCCACACCACTTCACACAGGCCACGGTCCAGAAGAGAGGAACTCCTCTGCTCTACAATGTGCCACTGATGAGGTCCCTACTGGGAACCAAGGCCCAGGCAGATCCTTTATGAAGTTGTCTGGAGGGGGGAATGCATTCAGGGTCGCACCAGTCTTTGAGGCGGCGATAATAGAGTGAGTCGTCAGACAGGGCTGCACACAGCCACCACAGGGGTTCCGTCTCTGAGTGCAGGGGAAGTGGAGTGGATAGACGGAGAGAAGAGGCCTCCGAGCTGGCTGGCTCAATGTTGAAAAGTTGTAGTGTTCTCGGTACAGGGCAGACCACAAGGTATAGCAAGGATGACTGACAGAAGGACTGTGTGATTACGCGTGTGCGCGCGCTACTGGTCAGAGTGTATGTGTGTGTGTGTGTGCGTGCGTGCGTGCCTGCGCACGCTAATGATCAGAGTGAGTGTGTTTGTGTTTATGCATGTAAGTACGCATGAGACAGCAGTAACATTACTGTATTACATTGTCTGTTTATCAGCTTAGTTCCATTTTTTCAGCCTAACTCCAGGATTTCCAGACGCTGCACTTGATGAATTTATGAAATTGCTCCTTCCAATTATTGATAAACATGCACCTGTTAAGAAACGGACTGTTAGAACTGATGAGGCTCCATGGGTTGATGAGGAATTGAAAAAACTCTATGGTTGAAGGAGATGGGGCAAAAGGAAGTGGCTAATAAGTCTGTCTGCACGTCTGACTGGCTGACTTGCTGCAAATTCAGAAATTATGTGACTAAACTCAACAAAAAGTAGAAACTGTATCATGAATGCCAAGAGCAATGATATAAAGAATGGTGATTTTTTTTGAGGGGGGAAGTAGTTTAAATGAAATTATGGGCAGAAAGACGAATTCAACTCCATCTTTCATCGATGGCTTAATCATCACAAAACCATTTGATGTTGCCAATCATTTCAATGACTACTTCATCGGCAAAGTGGGCAAACTTAGGCAGTAAATGCCAACAACGAACAGTGAGTCGTACTCATCGTACTCATGAAAAAAAAACTAATAATGAAAGAAAAGCATTGCAAGTTTGAATTGTGTAAAGTTTTGTTAGTGTGGGAGAGGTGGACAAATGATTGTTATCGATCAATAATGACAAACCTCCTGGCAGTGACAACTTAGATGGAAAGCTAATGAGGATGGTAGCTGACTCTATAGCCACTCCTATCTGTCATATCTTTAATCTGAGCCTAGAGGAAAGTCTTTGTCCTCAGGCCTGGAGGGAAGCCAAAGTCATTCCACTACCCAACAGTTGTAAAGCGGCCTTGACTGGTTCTAACAGCAGACCTATCAGCTTGCTGCCAGCTCTTAGCAAACGGTTGGAAAAATAAGTGTTAGACCAACTACAATGCTACTTCTCTGTAAACAAATTAACAACAGACTTTCAGCATGCTTATAGAGAAGGGCGCTCAACATGTACTGCACTGACACAAATGACTGATGATTGGTTGAAAGAAATTGATAATATGAAGATTGTGGGAGCTGTACTGTTAGATTTCAGTGCAGCCTTAGACATTATTGACCATAACCTGTTGTTGAGAAAACTGACATGTTATGGATTTTCAACCTCTGCCATATTGTGGATTCAGAGCCATCTATCTAATAGAACTCTGATGGTTTTCTTTAATGGAAGCTCCTCTAATGTCAAACAGGTCAAATGTGGTGTACCACAGGGCAGCTCTCTAGGCGCTCTATTCCTTTCTAAGTTTACCAATGACCTGCCATTGGCATTAAATAAATCATGTGTGTCCACGTATGCTGATGATTCAACCATATACGCATCAGCGTATATGTCTGTAATAAAGAGATGGTCTGCTTTTTTGACACCACACTCCATAAAGCAAGTTACGCAGGGTCTAGTTTCATCTTATTTTGATTATTGTCCAGTCATGTGGTCAAGTGCTGCAAAGAAAGACCTAGTTAAGCTGCAGCTGGCCCAGAACAGAGCGGCACGTCTTGTTCTTCACTGTAATCAGAGGGATAATATAAATACTATGCATGCCAGTCTCTCTTGGCTAAGAGTTGAGGAAAGACATTAATAAGAAACATTAATGTGTTGGAGATTCCAAATCGTTTGCATAGACAACTTACACACAGCTCTGACAAACACTTACCCCACCAGACATGCCACCAGGGGTCTTTCACAGTCCCCAGATCCAGAACAAATTCATGGAAACGTACAGTATTATTCAGAGCCATGAGTGCATGGAACTCCCTTCCATCTTATATAGCGCAAGTGAACAGAACCTGGTTTCAAAATACAAATAAAGCAACACCTCACGGCACAACGCCTCTCCCCCATGTGACCTACTTGTTCTGTGCATGTACTGACGTGTATGTGTAACAGATGGATACACACTCTACATGTCAGTCTTTTGTCTGTAATGTCTTTTTGGTTATGTGTCAGACCCCAGTAAGTCTAGCTGTGTCCATGGGGATAATGGGGATCCTTCCTAATAAATCAAATCAAATCTTTCCTGGCGTGGCCATTGGCTCTTCACCTCTCTCTCTCTCTCTCTCTCTCTCTCTCTCTCTCTGAATATCTAACCAGAGACAGATGTCATCAAAATAAGAATTTGGTGGTTGCTTATCTTTATTTATTTTATTTGTACTATTTCACACATGCACACGTGGGAATTGGAAATGTGTTTTTTTGCATGTCCCAAGAGTGGGGTCAGGGCCAGGCATTATCAACAGCGACGCTGGAGCAATTAGGGTTAAGTGCCTTGCTCAAGGGCACATTGACAGATTTATTCACCTTGTCGGCTCGGAAATTCGAACAAGCGCTTTGTCGGTTACTGGCCCAACACTAACTGCTAGGCTACCTGCTACCCATATGTAGGCTGTGGGATGGCATGCAGCAGTGTGGGTGGAGGTTTTGCAGTGCCTACATAGGTTTGGCCGGGCGGTCATGTGTGAGTAGCTGAATGATCTCTCAGAGATGACCTATCATCCTCTGGGCCCAGCGGATTTCCGCTATCGGATAGGATAACATGCATAGAAATAGGATGAGTAGAATGGGACTCTCCTTTCAATGAATTGATTTGTCCGTTCTATTTATTCTACACCAGGCGGTGTCAGAGGAAGGCCCTAAAAATGGTCAAATAGTCCAGCCACCCACGTCATAGACTGCTACCGCACGGCAAGCGGTACCGGTGAACCAGGTCTGGAACCAACAGGACCATGAACAGCTTCTACCCCCAAGCCATTTAGACTGCTAAATAGTTAACCAGTAGCTACCCGGACTAACTCTTTAACTATCTGCATTGACCCTATTTGCACTAACTTCTCTGACTCATCACATACACTGCTGCTACTGTTTATTATCTATCCTGTTGCCTAGTCACTTTACTATATGTACATATCTACCTCGATGACCTCGTGCCCCCGCACATCTACTCGGTACTGGTACCCCGTGTATAAAGCCAAGTTATGGTTACTCACTGATTTATTTACTCCTTATTTTTCTATCATCTCTATTTGTTTTCTCTCTGCATTGTTGGGAAGGGCCTGTATCTAAGCATTTCACTGTTAGTCTACACCTGTTGTTTACCAAGCACGTTACAAAGAACATTTGATTTGATTCATCATATCCAAATGCCGAAATCCAGAAAGATTACTTTTGAAAAACTGGGCCCTGGTGATGAATTACAGTGGGTTAGGATGAGAGCCTCACATCCAGCCCACATGGGAATGTCCCTTTCTGCAACTCCGCTCGCGCGCACACATACAGACAGACGTAAATGTGAGCACACATGCACACACCTTTATTTTATTTTTATTTTTATTTTTTTACCTTTATTTAACTAGGCAAGTCAGTTAAGAACAAATTCTTATTTTCAATGACGGCCTAGGAACAGTGGGTTAACTGCCTGTTCAGGGGCAGAACGACAGATTTTGTACCTTGTCAGCTCGGGGGTTTGAACTTGCAACCTTCCGGTTACTAGTCCAACGCTCTAACCACTAGGCTACGCTGCCGCCCCAAAACAAAGAGACAAAACACACAGACAGGAACGAGAAGTGACAGACTTGGCTCGGGAAGTCAGGAACACACATCACGGGAAACTACCTGGAAAAACAGAACAGAAATAGGAGCCTTGTCTTTTCAAACACCCAGTCACTGAAACCCCGTATACAGTGCAGTCCGTAAATATTGGGACAGAGAAGCATTTTTTTTCTTATTTTGTGTCTACACTCCAAAGGTTTGGATTTCAAATCAAACATTGACTATCAGGTTAAAGGTCAGCTTTCATTTGAAGGGTTAACCATTTACAAATGACAGCGGTTTTTGTACACGGTCCCCCCATTTCAGGGGAGCAAAAGTATTATGATAAACTCACTTAAATATGTGTTTTATAGTAATAAAACGTTTAGTATTTGGTCCCATATTCATAGCACGCAATGAATAACGACATCAAGCTTGATTATTGTCCAGTATTTTGCTGTTTGTTTTGGTTGTGTTTCAGATTACTTTGTGTCCAATAGAATTGAATGGTAAATAATGTATTGTGTCATTTTGGAGTCGCTTTTATTGTAAATAAGAATAGAATATGTTTCTAAACACTTCTACATGAATGTGGATGCTACCATGACTACGGATAATCCTAAATGAAGAGTGAATAATGAATAGAGATTAAGTTAGACGGACAAATATCATAACCCCAAGACATGCTATCCTCTCACCATTACAATAACAGGTTAGCATTTCTGGGGATATGATATTTGTGCGTCTTTAACTTTCTCACTCATCATTATTCCCAATTCACTCAGGATTATCCGTAATCGTGGTACAGTAGCATCCACATCCATGTAGAAGTGTTTTACACGTTTTATTCTTATTTACAAGAAAAATGGGCACAACATAATCTGAAACACAACCAAAACAAACAGCAATAGTCATTGTTTGATTTCAAGTCCAAACTTTTGAAATACAGAGCCAAAAGAAGGAAACATGCTTTCCTGTCCCAATAATTGCAGAGGTCACTGTACTCTATACTTCTCTTGAAGGCTCGAATAGGACAGATAATTCCAACCATACTCGATCTATCTGTCTATTCAACCATTGGGGAGAGGATCTATATTGGATAAAAGCTGATATAATTGGCCATGCTACTCTCTCCGAACTGAATTGTCTCTCGAGAATGTGCTTTGTGTGTCTGTCTGTCTGTCTGTCTGTCTGCTGGAGTGTGTGCGTGCGTGTGTTTCTTCTCTACCGTCCGTCCGTCTGTCTGTCTGCTGGAGAGGGTTGTTATTAGACAGCCCAGCAGCAGGTCCCTCCTGATGTTCTAACCACCTCCATTTGCACGGTGGCGGGTAGCCGCATCGACATCGGTGGGCAGCCGGGTACATTAAACAGACAGGCTAATCAACCATACAGGAAGCTAGCGGTTGCTGTGGCTGAGCCCAGAGACTGGCGGCTTTTACCACTCGACTTCTACAGCAACAGGCTAACAGCCCCCATTAGGACTCAATTATCCCAGTCTTCAATGAGGAACAATATAACCTCCTCAGACAAAGTCCATCAGACATCATCAGCCGCCAGCCAAGCCCACAAACACAAAAGAGCTGCTTAAACCTGGCCCACTCTGTGTTACACCACTGGCTACGTTCAATACTATAATACTGTACCCCTAAAAGGCAGAGAAAATGATACAGAACACATGGTGATGCTCCTAATTATCATAATTGTCACATATACTCCCTCTCTGGCCTTTAGGTCACCAGACTGCTGATTATTACGCACTCCTGTCACCATTGTCACGCGTACCAGCGCTTAGTGACACTCACCTGGACTCCATCACCTCCTTGATTACCTGCCCTATTTATGTCACTCCCTTTGGTTCCTTCCCCAGGCGTTATTGTTTCGGTATCTGTTTCATGTCGGTGCGCTGTTCGCGTTTCCTGTTATGTTAAATTTTGTTTATTAATTAAATGTATTCACTTCCTGAACTTGCTTCCCGACTCTCAGCGTACATCATTCCAATAGTAGTATTCATTTAACCCTTCCCTTTTGTTCCGGGTCAATTTGTCACACCCTGATCTGTTTCACCTGTCTTTGTGAATGTCTCCACCCCCTTCCAAGGTGTCGCCAATCTTCCCCATTATCCCCTGTGTATTTATACCTGTGTTCTCTGTTTGTCTGTTGCCAGTTCGTTTTGTTTCGTCAAGCCTACCATTGTTCTTCCCTTTGCTCCGGCCTCTCGATTGTTCCTGTTTTCTAGTTTTCCTGGTGTTGACCGTTATGCCTGCCCTGACCCTGAGCTTGCCAGCCGTCCTGTACCTTTGCCCCACCTATCTGGATTACTGACCCCTGCCTGTCCTTGACCTGCCTTTTGCCTGCCCCTGTTTGGATTAATAAACTGTTGTTACTTCGACGTTGTCTGCACCTGGGCCTTACCTGAAACGTGATAAAAATGTATGACCTTGATGTACTTAAATTGCCCCAGAACATGAATGGTGTAGGCGGAATCGAACATAAGGGAACAGGGAATACAAAAAAACGGAGGGAACATTCACTGACTGTACCATCGTGCACTTTAGCAAACAGCCCAACAGTAACAAAGCACCAAGGTGTTGTTTAGGGGAGGACTTACTGTCGTGTCTCATTTCAGCACATTTCCCTGGAGTCCGGATGGCAGGACCAGAGAGGAGGAGAGGGACAACAGAACAATACGAGGGATGCTGCTTGTCCCTGTGGTCATTTACAATGTGCTGGCAGAGGGAGAGCCAGATAAGAGTTTGGATCACTGCCACCGTGGGGTTGTCTCCCGCTCTGGAATTGACCGTCCATCAATCCCAGGCAAAGGACGAGCCAGGCAACTTGATTGGAGCGCAAGACGAGATTTTGTGATCCAATGACCTCCAAGAGAATGTGTCATAGTGCATAGTGTTCACAGACATACACACAGAGAGTATACACAGAGTGTAGAAAACATGAGGAACACATTCCTAATATTGATTTGCACCCCCGTTTGCCTTCAGAACAGCCTCAGTTCGTCAGGGCGTGGACTCTACAAGGTGTTGAAAGTGTTCCACAGGGATGCTGGCCCATGTTGACTCCAATGCTTCCCACAGTTGTGTCAAGTTGTCTGGATGTCCTTTGGGTGGTGGTGCATTCTTGATACATATGGGAAACTGTTGCGAGTGAAAAACCCGGGAGTGTTGCAGTTCTTGACACACTCAAACCGGTGCGCCTGGCACCAACTACCATACCCCGTTCAAAGGCACTTCAATATTTTGTCTTGCCCATTCACCCTCTGAATGGCACACATACACAATCAATGTCTCAATTGTTTCAAGTCTCAAAAATCCTTCTTTAACCTGTCTCCTCCCCTTCATCTACAGTAATTGAAGTGGATTTAACAAGTGATATCAACAAGGGACCATAGCTTTCACCTGGATTCACCTGGTCACTCTATCATGGAAAGAGCAGGTGTTCCTAATGTTTTGTACACTCAGTATATACACAGACGTCTGCAAAGAAACACAAACATCCACACATACACAACCATTCGTACACAGACTCACACAAAGCGTGGCAGGTATGCATTCAATACACTCCCTCCCACACACACACGCACACACGCACATTCCGGAACTCCCCTAATCCCAATCTGTCCCTCACCTTGTGTTCTGGCCCTGAAAATGAGTCCATACTCCTGAGAGCCACGGGAGAGTGCGAGCGAGCGATGGTAACGAGGGGAGGGAAAGAGAGAGCGTGTCAGGAAGTAGATTATTTCTGCTGAGCGCCATCTGGAAGTTGCAAGGTAGATAAACAATGACAGGAGCTGCATCCCATCTCATCTCCCAAACCGGTCGACACACACACACACACACACACACACACACACACACACACACACACACGAAGGCACAAATGTAATGCACAGCAGCCATCGCCGGCGCTCTTGCTCACCACGCCAAGGATTGTCAGGGATTCTGGGCTTATCAATCGGCGGCCAGATACCAACTGGAACGGCAGAGCAAACAAAGGGACGGGGGAAAAAACGACGGTAATTTCAGGCAACAATGAGAACACAAATGGGATGATGTCAGAAAGCTATTATTTCGGCAGCCGTGTATTTAATCTGGTCAAGCCTCCCCAAATCTCTGCAATCTCTCCAGTGAGCAGAGAGGGAGAGAATCAGCCAGCCAATCCCCCAAAATAGGAACTTGGTATGGAATTGGATAAGGGATATGGACGGATATGGACGGATATGGACGGTTAGCAAGGAAAGTGCAGACTGTCTGCTGCTGCAGTACTGGATGGGGAATCTGGTTAACACAACCACGAAAAGCATTACTGTAGCTTGCACAATGAGGCCTGAAGCAATGCTTACTACAGGATTCCATGCTGCTAAAGCCAACACAACACGCAAGGGCAACAGCTGCAGCTACGATCCCCATTGGAGACTACTGCCTGTAGGGTGGGCTGGGGGTTGGGTGGGCTGTGGTAGGGTGAGCCTGGGGTGAGCCTGGGGTGAGCCTGGGGTGAGCCTGTCACAGGAGCCATGCCATGGGGGAAGGGAAGAGATAGAGAGGGGGGGGGGGGTGGACAGGGTGTTGGTGAGACAGTGACAGGGCCCCTCAGGCAGCAAGGAGGAACCGCACCTGAATCCAGCCTCTCTCTCTCTCTCCAGACTCAGCCACGTGGCAGCTGGCCTCTTCTACTCCAATGGCCCTGATGCAGTGACGATGGAGTCAGGTGGCTCGGCTGAGAGACGGGGAAGGAGGGAGAGGTTGACAAATGAGCCTGGTCAGGTAACATCCACAAAAATGGAGGGATGGAGGGAGGGAGGGAGGGAGGGGGTGTCTGTCGGCTCATATCGGATCATCCGCAGAAATCTGTGGGCCGATTGCGAAGCGGTCCGGTCAGGGGAGACTTTAAATCCTCCCTCCGTAGGTCTGTTAGCGATTCTGATTGAGAAGACAACGGAGAGAGGGGAGTCAGGGAGGACTCTCCCTGGGAAGGTTTTCACTGAGACAGATCTGATGAAACAGAACAGGGACGACAAGCAGGAAGAAAAGCTTGCCATGTCCCAAACGGCAGCCTATTCCCCACATGGGCCTATGGGCCCTGGTCACAAGTATTGCACTACATAGCAATTAGGGTTCAATTTCGACCTGGCCCCCGTCTGTACTCACGGAAAGCGTGGGAATTTGGGCCGGGTGCATCACATATTTATACCCTGATGGACGAGAAGGAAAAGGAGAAAAGGAAAAGCGTATAGCAAGGCTGAGAGAAGAAGCCCAAATCTGAACTGAGAGAATAGATCCCTGTTTGAGCACATCTCAGTGTGGAGGAAGAGTTTCTCTGGCCCACGTTTGGGAGCAAAAGGCTCAGTCTATAATCGTGTTAAGGCTTTTGGCTAAACAAGTGTCCTCTCTTCTTCTGTATTTAAAGCTTGATGAATGCCCATTGTCTGGCTGTTATTCAACATAGCAGTCCCTATGCCAGGCGCACACACACACACACACATCCAAACTCCAATTAGTACTACCAGCCAAGAATCAGCGTCACTGGTCTAACTACCTTAGGTAAACACAAACAACAACATCTTGGCATAAACTTGCTCTTGGCACATTTAAAAAAAAAGACACATTTTATGTTCCAATCCTTCGCCAGAGGTCGTGAACAGTCCTCCCACTGTTGTCTCGTTATCCTTGCAATAGGCAATATTGTACCGAGCAGCTCCATTTATCTTCACTACCTTTAAGAGAGCAGGGAATGAGGATGAGTGTTACCGTTAACAGCAAAACATGTATCTTTCATGGCGCACGTGTTCAGCCATTTGTTCTGTCGCTTCACTGAAACTGTATGAGAGACTCTGCAGCTACACAATAGACTAGAGGCCTCGACATCTCCTCCTCCTCCTCCTCCTCCTCCCTCGTCTCTCCACTCACTCGGAGCCATTCAGCTTGAAGAGTGTGCTTTTTGTGCCCACCTCCATTTCCAACCCGTGAGCAGAAAACCTTCATTAGCATACTGATGGTGATGGCGTACATCTAGCCTAGTCATAGCAACTCCGCATTACTAGACCAGAGATTTTGTAGGGGGTGGGGCCTGAGGTTTGTTCACACTTGTTTTCATCGTCATTTAGCCTTTAGCCTAATCCAAGACACAAACATACGCTCACCGGACACAATTGCAGCTTTCAGACACACACACACACACACACACACACACACACACACACACACACACACACACACACACACACACACACACACACACACCGGTCGTAATTACAGCACGCAAATACACACACAGTCAGCGGACTGACTAATCACCCATCTGGAGCAGCCTTTTCCAGGGCTGGATGACAAAGCGCCCATCCCTACAGGTTAATGGCCTTGGATCAAACAGTTTAGCTCATATTACAGTGACGCGGGTCAGGGGGGCTGGTGACTGACCGGACAAGGAAGTGGCGACATCACAGATAAGAACATGACTACACTGGCTGCAGGCGCTGCTGTCAAGGCCGTAGTGCCTTTCCTCGAACTCAAAAACAGTCCCGAGTCAAGGGCAAGGAGAGGGTGAGCTGAGCCAGAACAGAACAGGAGAAAAAGCCATTTCCATGTGGCTAGTTTGTGAAGTGAAATACCCTCTGTGGCTAAACGGCTTTTCCTGCGAAAGCTCTGGTTCTGTATAAGTGCTGGTGCCAGCTAAGCAAACTAAGCTGACTGTTTCTGGCCGAGGCCCTTTGAAAACAGCCCGTAGAGTAATCCCAAAATGCCTTATACATTGCGAAGAGACTGGTTGTGCAACTAGGCTGTGCGCTGGGCTGATCCAGGTAAGACTGCTTGTTCTCTGTGGCCCCTGGCAGCAAGGCTCAAACTGGGATAACACTGGAACAGGGCCAGGGGGCCATTAGAGTGGAGAGAGGGACTGCATCCCAAATGGCACCCTATTCCCTATTTAGTGTGCTACTTTTGATTGTGGGCCCTGGTGAAAAGTAGTGCATTCAATAGGGAATAGGGTGCCATTTTCAGATGCAACCAATGTCTGTCTGACACGGTAGTTGGAACATGACATTCTCAAAGACCAAGGAGGACTTTACGCGAGCCGGACTCGAAGATGCTATAGGGGAACTATAGGAGAGCCAGGCAGCTGTTTCATTCAACTGCTCAGATAACAAACACAGCCTCTCCAATTGAATACAGCCAGGCCTAACAAGCTGAAGGGCCGAGAGCAAGCTGGCATGCAAATCAATGTTTTGATCCACGGTCGATGTGGCGGGACTGGGGTAAATCACTGACTCACCTTCCTTAGTTGCCTGATTAGGACCTGCGGCCCGATATTATTGAGGAATGTCACCGTACATGCGGACGCGTAAATCAGACAACAAACGCTTCCCTTGAAATGCATGAAACCATGTTCAGGTGGTAAATGTTCAAGGACAAAAAACATACTCCAGCGAGTGCTTGGCTTGCGCCATCAGTACATACCAGCTGACCGACTGTAATGGTTCCTAACCACATCCTCTCCGGTCACATGATCAGTGGCAGAGGGACACTGATTCTCCTCAGACAGGGAGGAGGAACCGTCAATACTCTGTTACCACAGCCACAAAGTCAAAAGCGTCTATATCGTTCAAATTAAACAAATCAAAAAATTAGCTTTTTGGTCTTAATTTAAGGTTAGGGCTAGGCATAAGGTTAGTAGTGTGGTTAATGTTAGGGCTAGGCATTAGGTTAGCAGTGTGGTTAATGTTTTTCGGACTAAATATACCTCGAAAATGTATAGATGAAATATGAATTTGCCATTTGGAGCACTTCAAAGTGATACAAATGAAGGTTTTACGAATTATAAGTACAGCAGTTTAGTACAAATGGAAGGTAAGATTTCTCCGGGTAATTGTGACGCGGAGGCCGACTGATCATTTATCTCGTGCACATTCTATCTTTCCCTCTCCATCCATGACTACAGCAACACATCAACAACACATCAACATTACATATCGGGACTCATAAATGAGAGTCGAGTGACACGCAATAAATGTGTCATTTAGCTGACAAATGCACGTCGTAATGGTTAATAATATTGTCTCCCGGCTGTCAGTCCATCTGTGCGTCTATTTGTCTGTGCGAAAGCTGATAGGCCAACGCAGGAGCGCCGATTTGAAAACACTGGTGGGTCTGTAATTACAAAGTTGCTTTGATGTCGCTAGCTTAAGCTTCTGACTGAAAACTGGAATTGAGGTCGATTTTCATTCAGCAAGGGATTGAGAATATTTTCTTAGTGGAACACTTGCTAGTTGGACCATATTTCAGACTTCTCAGCACAACTAGTGCCAGCAGCATGTTGGACACTATGGATAATAATCGCAAAAGCCAGCTCTGTCTACTGGTATGTGAAGCTAGCTCGCTAATTTAGCTCTCCAGAAAACCGATAGATCCACACGATTGCTTTCAAATGTGCACAGCCTACCGGTGGGTGATTAGTCTACATCCAAATAAACGTTCATACACTTGCAAACTTTGCTGGAGTTGCTAGCTTGCTACGGTAATTGTTTTCCTCTAGGATGTGGAGTTTACTATTGCAACCTTTTGATGGAAAATGTATTCAATCCTATAGCTGTTGAGGGTCGACTTTTTCATGTGTTTGCACTGCTAGAGACCAAGCAGATAACGGCGCTACCGTTGCAACGCTTTAGGCGGCCTATATTGTTGAACTTGTCTACATACCGTAAAATATGAAAACATTTTACTGTTGTAACATTCATAGCCGACTCCACTTGTAAATGGTCATATTTTTATCCAGTAGAGTAACGTACATGCTTGTTGTAGGCTACAAGCAAACAAGAACACCAGCTGTCTAAAAGCTGTTTGATACTGACTGATCGAAAGGTTGCTGGCCCAACGGCTGCTTGAGAACTTTCAGATAGAGTATGTTATGACGTCTCACCTGGGTTTGGTTACATGATGTCTCGCCTGGGTTTGGTTACATGACGTCTCGCCTGGGTTTGGTTACATGACGTCTCGCCTGGGTTTGGTTACATGACGTCTCGCCTGGGTTTGGTTACATGACGTCTCGCCTGGGTTCGTTTACATGACGTCTCGCCTGGGTTCGTTGACATGACGTCTCGCCTGGGTTCGGTTACATGACGTCTCCCCTGGGTTCGGTTACATGACGTCTCGTCTGGGTTCGGTTACATGACGTCTCGTCTGGGTTCGGTTACATGACGTCTCGTCTGGGTTCGGTTACATGACGTCTCGTCTGGGTTCGGTTACATGACGTCTCCCCTGGGTTCGGTTACATGACGTCTCCCCTGGGTTCGGTTACATGACGTCTCCCCTGGGTTCGGTTACATGACGTCTCCCCCGGGTTCGGTTACATGACGTCTCCCCCGGGTTCGGTTACATGACGTCTCCCCCGGGTTCGGTTACATGACGTCTCCCCCGGGTTCGGTTACATGACGTCTCCCCTGGGTTCGGTTACATGATGTCTCCCCTGAGTTTGTTTTGTCATCCCAACAGTTGGATATTTCATAATCACAAATGACTTAAATGAGACTTGCTCAGTCTGGCTTTAAGATAAATATAATTGACATTTATTACCATCCAAATGATGTAAACATGTTCACAATGGGCAATAAGTCTGTGATTACTTTTTCATACCACATTTTTTTTTATAGGTGTGTGTTACGACAGGCTCGTAACGCCCAGGCTGACAGTGCTTCTGTATGGAGCAGAGGTTCCCTGCCTTGAGCTGTGAGCTAGTCCTCTGCTTTGCTCTGAACAGCCTTCAACCGGTTTGGGAGGAGGACTGACCATGCTGGCCTTACGGCACATGCCAAGAGTCACCCCGCCCTGCGCCAAAAACACCACAGGTCCACATATGGGACCATAGATCACTCAATAGCCATCAAACCGTCGCGCTACGTTCTGTGAGCAAGCCCACCTTTGTAATTGGTTCCTCTGCAACCATTCCCACTCTGGATGACCAATATAAACAAGGCAATAATAATTGCCATCCAACCAAGACGCTAGATCCAGAATGTTGGAGAGGGTGAGTCATTCTCCCAAAGACAGAACATGAAAACATCCTGATTCAGAATGTTCTATGTTCTATACCTATAATCAGGACGGTATAAGATGGAGCTGAAAGAAAACGTCCAAACAATGTAATCCGGTTTCAAACGAAGAGTGATTCTGCTGGTGGCGGTATGAGCTCACAGTGTATCACAGTGTGTCTGACTGTGGGTTGATTGCACACCTCCAGGTAAGAGCTCCCACTCACTGTCGCACACACAGGGCTGTGAAACGGATCTAACACCTCTGAACTCTGCTGAGAGAGAGAGGGGGCCAGAACCATATCATTATCACAGCCCACACTCTGGGATACACATGAGAGGGTGTGTGTGTGGGTGTGTGTGTGTGTGTGTGTGTGTGTGTGTGCGCGCGCGTCAGGGTCTGCTCTGGTCTGAACGAGTGCCATGGAGATGTTCGTCAAGTCAGAGCCAGTCAGAGCATGTCTGGACTGGGATGAGACCAAACGAAAGAGTCGGAACTCATAGAGACTGACACAAAGCCACTGGGGGCTCTTTCACAGCAACACAGAGCAGGACCAGGATGTTCAATATAACAGCAGTACTCCAAACCCATGCTGTGGGTCTCAACACCACTCATTAATAAAAAACAATATAACGGTGAGGAACGGGGGGGTCAGGGGTGGTGTTGGGGAGGACTAATGGGGAAATTGCGTGATTTATAAGCCAAAAGTAAGAAATTATTACGAGCCAGTTGACAATAACAGCCCACAATCAGTCATAATTGTTTTTATGTGTGTGACATGACTGCAGATAGAGGGTTCTAATTGTTATTCCAAACCGACTTTGTTAATTAAAGCGCTGATTATTCCACTGAGCAGACCTCGACAACTGGAGGCGCTGCAGTGCCCTTTAGGAGACTGTTGTTCCCTTTCCAAAACATTCACTGCTATTCCTGTGAGCCTGAATTTTAGCCACTGATATACACTGTCCAGGGAAGATGACCAATATTTATGAACAAACACAAAAACAGGGGGAAACTGTTTTGCATACAAGAGGATCCTCAATCTGAACGCATTCATTTTGCTTTCTGTAGGCGGAGTAAATGTTAATTGATTGAGCAACACAGGAACAATTGCCCACAAAGGAGAAGAAGAGTTTAATGTAGGCTCTGGTGATGTCACCTCTCTCTGCTGGAGAAATTCGAGGTTGAAAAGTTACAGCAACAAAGATAATTCCACAACAACTTCTACACACTCAACAAAAACACCACAGACGACCGTAAACCACAAAAATCATCTAAATCCTGAGCTGAAATCTCCCTTCTAGTTGTGGGGCGAGCATTTCTGTGTGATGTGAGAGCCTCAGAGGGCTGTAAGCAGGCTAGGGCTGGCCAGGAACAATGGGCCTCATCTGTGAGAGGAGAGTCCGTGCACGGCTTGGGGAGACTGGCTGGTGAAGACAGCAACCTTAATGGATGTGACAGTCAGCAGATACACACCAGGCAGCCAGACCCGCTGCAATCACTCCTTCACCACTGTGCCCAGATGAGAAAACAGAGAAAAAACACAAGCTACCTCTCTACTGGTTACACACTACACGATACAGCATCCTCACAGTCAGACAGACAGACAGACAGACAGACAGACAGACAGAGAGACAGACAGACAGACAGACAGACAGACAGACAGACAGACAGACAGACAGACAGACAGACAGACAGACAGACAGACAGACAGACAGACAGACAGACAGACAGACAGACAGACACAGACAGACAGACAGACAGACAGACAGACAGACAGACAGACAGACAGACAGAGAGAGACACAGACAGACAGACAGACATACAGAGAGAGAGAGACATACAGACAGACAGACAGACAGACAGACAGAGACACATACATACATACATACATACAGACAGACAGACAGACAGACAGACAGACAGACAGACAGACAGACAGACAGACAGACAGACAGACAGACAGACAGACAGACAGACAGACATGCATACATACACACATACAGACAGACAGACAGAGACAGACAGACAGACATACTTACATATAGACAGAGAGACAGAGAGACATACCTACAGACAGACAGACATACAGACAGAGAGACATACATACATACAGACAGAGAGAGAGACATACATACAGACACACAGAGAGACATACATACAGACAGACAGAGAGACATACATACATACAGACAGACAGAGAGACATACATACATACGCACATACATACAGACAGACAGAGAGACATGCATACAGACAGACAGACAGACAGACAGACAGACATACAGTGCCTTGCGAAAGTATTCGGCTCCTTGAACTTTGCGACCTTTTGCCACATTTCAGGCTTCAAACATAAAGATATAAAACTGTATTTTTTTGTGAAGAATCAACAACAAGTGGGACACAATCATGAAGTGGAACGACATTTATTGGATGTTTCAAACTTTTTGAACAAATCAAAAACGGAAAAATTGGGCGTGCAAAATTATTCAGCCCCTTTACTTTCAGTGCAGCAAACTCTCTCCAGAAGTTCAGTGAGGATCTCTGAATTATCCAATGTTGACCTAAATGACTAATGATGATAAATACAATCCACCTGTGTGTAATCAAGTCTCCGTATAAATGCACCTGCACTGTGATAGTCTCAGAGGTCCGTTAAAAGCGCAGAGAGCATCATGAAGAACAAGGAACACACCAGGCAGGTCCGAGATACTGTTGTGAAGAAATTTAAAGCCGGATTTGGATACAAAAAGATTTCTCATGCTTTAAATATCCCAAGGAGCACTGTGCAAGCGATAATATTGAAATGGAAGGAGTATCAGACCACTGCAAATCTACCAAGACCTGGCCGTCCCTCTAAACTTTCAGCTCATACAAGGAGAAGACTGATCAGAGATGCAGCCAAGAGGCCCATGACCACTCTGGATGAACTGCAGAGATCTACAGCTGAGGTGGGAGACTCTGTCCATAGGACAACAATCAGTCGTATATTGTACAAATCTGGCCTTTATGGAAGAGTGGCAAGAAGAAAGCCATTTCTTAAAGATATCCATAAAAAGTGTTGTTTAAAGTTTGCCACAAGCCACCTGGGAGACACACCAAACATGTGGAAGAAGGTGCTCTGGTCAGGTGAAACCAAAATTGAACTTTTTGGCAACAATGCAAAACGTTATGTCAAGGCATAAAATCAACACAGCTCTGAACCCTGAACACACCATCCCCACTGGCAAACATGGTGGTGGCAGCATCATGGTTTGGGCCTGCTTTTCTTCAGCAGGGACAGGGAAGATGGTTAAAATTGATGGGAAGATGGATGGAGCCAAATACAGGACCATTCTGGAGGAAAACCTGATGGAGTCTGCAAAAGACCTGAGACTGGGACGGAGATTTGTCTTCCAACAAGACAATGATCCAAAACATAAAGCAAAATCTACAATGGAATGGTTCAAAAATAAACATATCCAGGTGTTAGAATGGCCAAGTCAAAGTCCAGACTTGAATCCAATCGAGAATCTGTGGAAAGAACTGAAAACTGCTGTTCACAAATGCTCTCCATCCAACCTCACTGAGCTCAAGCTGTTTTGCAAGGAGGAATGTGAAAAGATTTCAGTCTCTCGATGTGCAAAACTGATAGAGACATACCCCAAGCGACTTACAGCTGTAATCGCAGCAAAAGGTGGCGCTACAAAGTATTAACTTAAGGGGGCTGAATAATTTTGCACGCCCAATTTTTCAGTTTTTGATTTGTTAAAAAAGTTTGAAATATCCAATAAATGTCGTTCCACTTCATGATTGTGTCCCACTTGTTGTTGATTCTTCACAAAAAATACAGTTTTATATCTTTATGTTTGAATCCTGAAATGTGGCAAAAGGTTGCAAAGTTCAAGGGGGCCGAATACTTTCGCAAGGCACTAGACAGACAGACAGACAGACAGACAGACAGACAGACAGAGAGACAGACAGAGAGACAGACAGAGAGACAGACAGACAGACAGACAGACAGACAGACAGACAGACAGACAGACAGACAGACAGACAGACAGACAGACAGACAGACAGACAGAATAGCAGGAGGGTGCTGCCTACTTTTAGAAAGTGTGGTTATCAGTAGAAGAGAAGAAAAAAGAGAGAAGTTTACTGTTGTTGTTTTATCAGGACGCCAGGGTTTTTTAATTAAAGCGAGAGACACATCAGGTTTTTTTTATAGTGAGAGACACATCAGGGTTTTTAAAGTGAGAGACACACCAGGGTTTTTTAAAGCGAGAGACACACCAGGGTTTTATAAAGCGAGAGACACACCAGGGTTTTATAAAGCAAGAGACACACCAGGGTTTTTTAAAGCAAAAGACACACCAGGGTTTTTTAAAGCAAGAGACACACCAGGGACATATAGAGGAAAGAACCCAGCGAGGAAAACAGGAGGAGACTGTCCAGACTAAAGTTGACCACAATCAGCTTCCTGAAGTACCCTGTCACGTCACAGAGTTTCTCCAAGGCTGGAAGTGGACTAGGGATCACGGTCAACTCAAGGCCTTTGATATTGTCCTGAAAGAGAGTCACAAACGAGGATGTAGACTGCTAGCAGATCGGGCAGTGTGTGGTTGATATAGTGAGAGTAAAACAGAGTGTGGCTTTTGATAAGACACAGAGGGGATAAAAACAGCTCTAGCAGTAGGCAGCTGATTGGGGCAGGTATATGAGAGAGAAAGAGAGAGGGCTCTAGAACAGTCTGCAGCACCAGGCCTCACCCTACTAGAACCTGAAGTAAAATGTATACTGTTTGCTGACGATCTGGTGCTTCTATCACCAACCAAGGAGGGCCTACAGCAGCACCTAGATCTTCTACACAGATTCTGTCAGACCTGGGCCCTGACAGTAAATCTCAGTAAGACTAAAATAATGGTTAATAATGAATTCCAAAAAAGTACAAATACAAATTCCATATTTACACCGTTGCCCTAGAGCACACAAAAAAAACGATACTACATACCTCAGCCTAAACATCAGCGCCACAGGCAACTTCCAGAAAGCTGTGAACAAGCTGAGAGACAAGGCAAGAATATGCCATCAAAAGGAACATGAAATTCGACATAGAATCTAGCAAAAAATACTTTAATCAGTTAGAGAACCCATTGCCTTTTATGGTTGTCAGATCTGGGGTCCGCTCACCAACCAAGAATACACTAAATGGATTGAGACTGCATGCAGAATTCTGCTAAATTATCCTGTGTACAATGTAAAACACAAAATAATGCATGCAGAGCAGAGCAGAATTAGGCCGATACCCGCTAATTATCAAAATCTAGACAAGAGCCGTTAAATTCTACAGCCACCTAAAAGGAAGTGATTCCCAAACCTTCCATAACAAACCATCACCTACAGAGATATGAACATGGAGAAGAGTCCCCTAAGCAAGCTGGTCCTGGGTCTCTGTTCACCAACAGACCCCACAGAGACCCAGGACAGCTTTAGACCCAACCAAATCATGAGAAAACAAAAAGATCATTACTTGACACATTCGAAAGAATTCACAAAATAACAGAGACTAGAATGCTATTTAGCCCTAAACAGAGAGCACACAGTTGCAGAATACCTGGCCACTGTGACTGACCCAAATTTAAGGAAAGCTTTGACTATGTACAGACTCAGTGAGCATAGCCTTGCTATTGAGAGAGGCCACTGTAGGCAGACCTGGCTCTCAAGAGAAGACAGGCTATGTGCACACTGCCCACCAAATGAGGTGAAAACTGAGCTGCACTTCATGACCTCCTGCTAAATGTATGACCATATTAGAGACACATATTTCCCTCAGATCACACAGATCCACAAAGAATTCAAAAACAAACCCAACTTTGATAAACTCCCATATGTACTGGGTGAAATTCCACAGTGTGCCATCACAGCAGCAAGATGTGACCTGTTGCCACAAGAAAAGAGAAACCAGTGAAGAACAAACACCACTGTAAATACTACTTACACTTATGTTGATTTATCTTCCCTTTTGTACTTTAACAATTTGCACATCGTTACAACACTGTGTATAGACATAATATGACATTTCTAATGTCTTTATTCTTTTGGAACTTCTTTGAGTGTAATGTTTACTGTTCATTTGTATTGTTTATTTAGCTTTTGTTGATCTATTTCACTTGCTTTGGCAATGTTAACATATGTTTCCCATGCCAATAAAGCCCCTTGAATTGAATTGAGAGAGAGTAGGGTGGGGAGTTAGGGAACGACTGGGGTGTGGGAGAGTTCTGTGTCCTTGACTGATGACCATGACCCTGACCGGAACTGGTTGCATGGTGTGTGGAGGTGTGAGGAGGGCTGCCCTGAGGCCTGGGCTGGAAAGGGATGAGAGGACCCGTGTGGAGAGCCCCAGCTAGCCTAAGCTCCCCCCAGGTCCCCTCTCTGCTCCCCTACTCTCCCCAGCTCCCTACTGCCTGTCTGGGCTCTGCTAATCAGAGGACTTAGCCCCTGCCCCTCCACAGGCTTCACACCTTCAATGAGATCCACGCCTTTGATATCCCCAAACCACCTGAGGGGAGAGACGTCACACACACACACACACGCGCACGCAGGCACACACACAAAGATGTGGACACACAATCATCCACACAGTGCCATGGATACATGCATACACAAACACACACACTGACCAGTGAACACACACACACACACATAAGCCCAGCTCGGCTCAAGGACAGAACGCCCACCTTGTTAAGGGGAGGACAGGGGGGGGGGGGGGTGCAGGTGAGATTGGATCCAGACATGCTTGTGCACAGACAGAATTGAATTATTGATCAGCCGACACGTTGCGTTATGAGGAATTCATGGATCCATGGCTCAGCTGCCCGCCTCCCTTAGGCTGGATGGAAAGAGAGGGAGGGAGTGTGCGTGCTTGTAATGATTGTATGTGTTTCTCTTTGTGTGCTTGCTTGCCCGTGTTTGTCAGGCAGGGCAGGGGAAGAGAGTGGGCCTGGTGATTATTGCCAACCCACACAGCTCACGTCCCGTTAGCAACGTTAGCATTGGATTGGTCGCTCAGCTCAACTCTATAATCTCGGATTGATTGATTTGAGAAAAAGACAGGGCCAACAGTGCTGTTTTGAGCTGGTCAGGTTGAGTAGGGCACAAGAAGATAGTCCACTTCCCCACCATACTGCACTTTGAGGGCATTTCTAACTATTAATTACCCATACTGCATCATGGCTGAAGGAAATGCCAAGGGCAGACTGACAGGATGCATTTCACACCACATCCCTTTTTCTGAGGCTTAACCAACTTCAGAAAAATCCCTTTTAACCTAGGCCACGCTGCTCGCTGCCTGCCTGGCCTGTCTGCCTCCTGCCTGGCCTCTGCTTTAAGGAGACCTCACCATCACACCATGCATAGGCCTTTAAGTGCTATTCACTAGTACACTGACACAGTCATATCGCCTGTAGGGACACATTACTGTACAGTAATGCCAGGCCACAATGGCCCAAACTCAAAGGGTTGTGGGATGTGGGTTTAGTTCATGTAGATCCCAGGTTTATCCCTTCCGATCACATGTTCCATATAGGTGACAAAGCACATAATCGGGAGGCTTTTGAATTATTTTCTTTACATTTGACAGACATGACATTCGGCACAGACGCACTGGTTAAACACACTTCACTGTTGAGTGAGAACATCTTGCTTTCTGGTTTGACTAGGATTTTCTTTTTAAAAAGGTGAAATGACAGACTCTCACAGACACAAGAAGATCGGCCCAATGGAGTGAGACTGTGTGGTTTCCCATCACGGCCCCTAAACAATAACGCTCTCCATATGCGTAATTAACCATTCAACCCTGAGGACTGTGATGACGACATCAAGACAGCTCTCAAACAGGGAAATGAAACAGAAGAGAACTGCCTAGAAAACCACTTGGCAGATCAAATTCACAGAAGGGAAGGCCCAAAAGAAGAGAGAGAGCGGTAGAGGATGGCCCTGTCAGTAAAGGTCAGTTTCCCCATAGCACCCAGACAGGCACAACAGGCCCATAGAAAGTCAGGGCCAGAGAAAGTCACCCAGTCCCATCTTTAGAAGTCTTGATGCACACATCAAAGTGGTAAATAGATGCTTCCACTGTCTAGGTCAGTCCTCCAATCTGTCCAAGTCCACCAATCACAACGGTCGCCAGACACGGCCTTAACACCCCACTTTGCTTCAATCTGTTATTGGAACTGCACTCACTTCACCCTTATCCAATTGAAAAAGGGATGGAGAAAAAAAGAATTGGAGAGGGTAGCGATTTGGGGATCCAATTTGGCATTGTGTTTGCTGTAAACATTGCAAGTGCTGGGGCATACGCTGTTTTTTTCCGGAAAGGTAGAGGCAGCAGCAGTAGCATGCAGGCAGACGGGTTGGTGGGGGGGGGGGGGGGGGGGGGGGGGGAGCAAAGACAAGGTCTCCCTAATAAGGTGCTCTAACCTCAGAAGCAGCACTCCTCTTAGCTAATGAGTGTAATTAAAGAGCTGAGAGTCTCTGAGAGATCAATGACGTGGGATCAGATGAGACAGGAGGCAAACTGCATCGGAGGGATGCTTCAGACTTAAAGAGCAGGGAGATCGTTCAAGATTGATGTCGAAATTGGACATCTATCCATGTCCTGAGGATTTTGAGAAATGCTTTCAAAAACCGTCCACTAGGGGCAAAAGTGAGCCCTATTACCATCAAGTAGGCTTGGGTTTTGCTTGGATGCTGTGGACAGGGGCAGCAGATGGGTGTAATCCCATGACTTTGCATCAGAATGTGGCATGTTTGATCCCAGTCATGGACACTGGTTTTCAATGTTTTGTTTTAACCCTATCCCAAACGTTAACCCTTCGGAATGAATGCCAAAACTTAACCGTTAACATTGAAATTTAACATTTGGAGAACTTGAACGATATAGAGCAGCAGGGGGAAGGATAGAGCAGCAGGAGGAAGGATATAGAGCAGCAGGAGGAAGGATATAGAGCAGCAGGGGGACGGATATATAGAGCAGCAGAGGGAAGGATATAGAGCAGCAGGAGCAAGGATATAGAGCAGCAGGAGGAAGGATAGAGCAGCAGGAGGAAGGATAGAGCAGCAGGAGGAAGGATATAGAGCAGCAGGAGGAAGGATATATAGAGCAGCAGGGGGAAGGATATAGAGCAGCAGGAGGAAGGCTATATAGAGCAGCAGGAGGAAGGATAGAGCAGCAGGAGAAAGGATAGAGCAGCAGGAGGAAGGATAGAGCAGCAGGAGGAAGTATATATAGAGCAGCAGGAGGAAGTATATATAGAGCAGCAGGAGAAAGGATATAGAGCAGCAGGAGGAAGGATAGAGCAGCAGGAGGAAGGATATAGAGCAGCAGGAGGAAGGATATATAGAGCAGCAGGGGGAAGGATATATAGAGCAGCAGGGGGAAGGATATAGAGCAGCAGGAGGAAGGCTATATAGAGCAGCAGGAGGAAGGATATATAGAGCAGCAGGAGGAAGGATATAGAGCAGCAGGAGGAAGGATAGAGCAGCAGGAGAAAGGATAGAGCAGCAGGAGGAAGGATAGAGCAGCAGGAGGAAGTATATATAGAGCAGCAGGAGGAAGTATATATAGAGCAGCAGGAGAAAGGATATAGAGCAGCAGGAGGAAGGATATAGAGCAGCAGGAGGAAGGATATAGAGCAGCAGGAGGAAGGATATAGAGCAGCAGGAGGAAGGATATAGAGCAGCAGGAGTAACAAAAACACCTTGAAATTTGACATTTGGAGAACGTGGATGAACATCTAATTCTGCAGTGAGACTGTGAGCACTTGTTATTAAAGAGAGACGACGGGTACTGTGTGCGTGTTTGTGTGAGTGCGTGCAAGTATATGCTGTGTGAGCATGTAAATATTTAGGCTTAGGCATTCTTTTGGGGGCATCTGGCACAGACTGTGATGTCATGACTTGGATGAAGGTCGGTCATTTGGTTTGGCCTAAAGCAGAAAAGCCATACAGGGGAAATGAACTGTTAACACAACTCTATGAAAGGGCTACACTGGGAGATGCCGTGTCTTGCCTCTGGGTGACACAAACAAACCGCGTGGAAGGGTTAAGTTAGCAGAACATCACAGATCTAATCTGAACAAGATGCACGCGATAAACCCGTAAGACCTTGAACTCAGTGAAATGCAGAACCAGCCCCAGATTTGAATTAGCTCCTAAGATGCAAACGCAGACAAAATATCTCTGCAATCTTCCTTGTTTTTACACATGTGCTGGGGTGAAACCAGAGTGTGGGGCTTTGGAGCCTGTCCCATGGTTACATGATGAGTCAGAGAGGAATAATGGATTTCATCAGTACTGTTTCTGAACAAGAGAGGGAGGCTGGGGGGCACACACAGACACCCTAGACACACAGCTATGGTGACACCCCCACAGATCTGCATTTTGGGAGATAGATCCACGCCTGGGGCTAGAAACATGAAGATTAATATCCACACAGAATACAGGGACACCGAGAACTAGAGGGAAGGGGAAAGAAAGAGAGTTGGAAAAAGAGAGAAACGAGAAGAAGAAAAAAGTCAAAGGCAAGCGGGTAAAGCAGAGAGAAATGCAGATCTGATAAAGAAGGCGGACAAGCAAGTTAGCATAAGAGACAGATACAGGGCCTTCAGAAAGTATTCATACCCCTTGACTTCCACGTTTTGTTGTGTTACAGTCTGGATTCAAAAGCGCCTTTTATTTTTTTAAATGCTCACCCATTTACACAATAAAATGTTTGTGTAAAAAAAAATATACAAATGTTAAAAAATGAAATACAGAAATATCTAATTTACTTAAGTATTCACACCCCTGAGTCAATACTTTGTAGAAATACCTTTGACAGTGATTACAACTGTGAGTCTTTCTGGGTAAGTCTCTAAGAGCTTTACTCACTTGGATTGTGAAACAGTCACCCATTATTGTCTTCAAAATTCTTCAAGCTCTGTCAGGATGTTGGTTGATCATTGCTAGAAAACCATTTTCAGGTCTTGTCATAGATTTTCAAGTAGATTTAAGTCAAAACTGTAACTTAGCCACTCAGGAACATCCACTGTCTTCTTGGTACGCAACTCCGGTGTAGATTTGGCCTTGTGTTTTAGGTTATTGTCCTGCTGAAAGGGGAATTCATCTCCCAGTGTCTGGTGGAAAGCAGACAACCAGGTCTTCATCTAGAACTTTGACTGTGCTTAGCTCCATTCCGTTTATTTTTTATTCTGAAAAACTCCCCAGTCCTTAATGATTACAAGTATACCCATAACATGATGCAGCCACCACTATTCTTGAAAATATGGAGAGTGGTACTCAGTATTGGATTTGCCCCAAACATAACACTTTGTATTCAGGACATAATGTTAATTTCCTTGCCACATGTTTTACATGATTTCTTTAGTTCCTTGTTACCAATAGGTGCCCTTCTTTGCGAGGCCTTGGAAAACCTCCCTGGTATTCGTGGTTGAATCTGTGTTTGAAATTCACTGCTGAGGGACCTTACAGATAATTGTATGTGTGACTTGTTAAGCACATTTTTACTCCTGAACTTATTCATGCTTGCCATAACACAGGGGTTGAATACTTATTGACTCTAGACATTTCAGCTTTTCATTTTTTATTCATTCGTAAACATTTCGGAAAACACATTTCCACTTTGACATGGGCTATTGTGTCTAGGCCAGTAACAAATCCGTTTTCAATTCAAGTTGGAAAAGGTCTAGGGGTGTGAAGACTTTCTCACGGCATTGTATGTACAATGGGGTCTGGAATGATTGGATCCCTTCACAAAGATGAGCACAAGATACTGAGCTATATTGTACGCTCAAATAATAATTTTACTTCTCAGAGTAAGAGATTGTGTTTAACAAGGAACAAATCTAAAAAAGACAAGGGTCAAAGCTATTGGCATCCGTGTTTTCAATACTCTAGCACCCTCCCCTTGCGAGGATAACAACACTGAGCCTTTTTCTGAAATGTTTTATGAGTTGGAGAACACATTGGCAGGGATTCCTACTTACAGAATCTTTACAGATCCTGACATCCTTCGGTCTGCGCTTCTGGACTGCTCTCTGCAATTCAAACCACAGAGACTGAGATGGCCATTGCAAAGTGTTGATTTTTTTGGCCAATTAACTATTTTTTTGTGGATGTTGATGTGTGCTTGGGGTCATTGTCTTGTTGGAAGATCCACCTGTGGCCAAGATTCAGCCTCCTGGCAGAGGCAACCAGATTTTTGGATAAAATGTATTGGTATTGGGTAAAGTTCATGATGCCTTTGACATTAACAAGGGCCCCAGGACCAGTGGAAGAGATATCGTCCCATAACATCAAAGATCCACCACCCTATACTACAGTAGGTATGGGGTTATTTTCTGTTTAGGCGTTCACATTTCGACACCAAACCCACCACTGCTGTGCATGGCCAAATAGCTCTATTTTCTTCCAGCAAGACAATAACCCAAAGCACACATCAAAATCCAAAAAAGAAATGGTTAATTGCCCGAAAAATATAAATGTTGCAATGGCCATCTCAGTCTTTGGACTTGAAACCCATTGAAAAGCTGTGGTTTGAATTGAAGAGGGCTGTCCATAAGGGCAGACAAAGGATGTCAGGATCTGGAAGGATTCTGTATGGAGGAATGGTCCAAGATCCCTCAGAATGTGTTAACACATTCTGAGGGAGAAAAAGGCTTAGAGCTGTTATCCTCGCAAGGTAAAATATTGAAAGGTATGGAACACAGGGGTGTCGACTGCTGACACATTGGTGCAGCTGGCTTCCGGGTTGGATGCGTGCTGTGTTAAGAAGCAGTGTGGCTTGGTTGGAATGCATGACTTTTGAGCTTCATCTCTCCCGAGCCCGTACGGGAGTTGCAGCGATGAGACAAGATAGTAACTACTAAACAATTGGATACTATGAAAATGGGGGGAAAATCCAACACAAAAAAAGACCCCTTACTTTTGAGGGGGAAAAAAGTATTACTTGTTAAACAAAACGTATTTCTCAAAGCAATTGTATTAGTATAAAATAAACTAATTTGCATTTGATTTTTAGCATACAATAAAGCTCAGTATTTGAATTATATACAGTCATTTCTGCTCATCTTTATCAAAGGTGTCAATAATTTCAGAACCCCAATAAATGTATCATCCACAAACATAGATAGATGCACTACATTATAAACGTAGCCTCGCACAAGCTGACTGACGCCACATCTCCTTCACACTCCCCTTGGCAGTTGAGTAGTCTCAAGTCTATCTCACTCCATCTCGCTCTTTCCATTTCTCTCGCTCAATCTCTCTCTCCATTAGTTCCTCTCTCTCTCTCTCTCTCTCTCTATCGTTCTCTCCAGCTCTCTAGTTGGTGTTTGGAACGACCTTCATCTCCAGCCGTTGCCAGTGCACTGACCCTTCCTGTATCTGTTGCACAACACCAGCCCTGCATGGCTGGCTGGCTGGCTGGCTGCTGCCCACTTACTACTTCATAATTAATCGCCCAGTGAGCACACAAAAAAATAAGCACAAAGAAGAAAATACCCAACAGATTTCACCACATTAACAGGAAACAGCTGGAATTCCTATTAGCTGTATAGCGGAGGTGTTGATTAAAAATGATCTTGGCGTAAGGAAATTAGTCCGTTTCCAGGATTAACTGCGACGATGCTCACATGGGTACAAATGTATCGCACCCTCCGGTGCTGCCTGAGATAGGATTCAACTCTACGCGTCACTCTAAAACAAAAGCTGTAAAAATGGCATTACAGAAAGAGTGAAAGAGTGAATGGTTGTGTAGTTTTTCAATTATTTGTTAACTTTAAGGTCTGCTTCCATTCCCAAATCTCTTTAAGAAAGCCACATATCATCCATCCCTCAATTCCTATGAGAGTGTATTCAATTTACACTGAAATGATGCGTCAACTAATCTTCATTACACTCAAAAGTCGGAGAGATCCGATGGTCCTCTTTTCATTATAAAGCAGAGTTGGGCCTAACGTTCTCAGTCAACATCACACTGATGCAAACAGGCATAAGTGACTCCTCTCCTCTGAAGACTTAAATGGATAGCATTTCACTAGCCCTACTTTCCCACGCTCAATTACCAAAGCACAAAATGAATTAGAGTCTCCCTCCATCTCTCCCCCTCTCTCTTCTCACACCAAAACGACTCCGGAATAGAAATCATTTGACTAATATTGCAAAGTATGAAGGTGACCCTGACAGAGTTTTCAAATCCCTCCTTTTCCATCCATCTAGAGCATCTGTATGAACTCATGCCAGTGGGCAGCCATGATGACATGATGTCTCCAATCAGCAGGCATAATCTAAAGCCCATCCAGCCTGTCTGTGTGTCAGCCTGTCAGTTCAACTAGCAGCTAGACAAGGGCATGTGGGAGAGCGAGACAGGGGCTTAGTCGTGACTCTTACATTTTCCCAGGGGGCCTTGGGGCATGCCGTGATACGTTCTTTTTGAAAAGGATAGAGACAAATCTTAACTTACAAATGGGCAAATGAACAAGGATAAGGGGGGGGGGGGGCTTGCAGAGGTGCACTTACTCTGGTAGTCCAATCAGTCTGAGGGCCCTTCATACTGTACCGAATACCCGTGTGACTTAATGTGGATATATTCAATTAAACAACCATTTTGAACTCTTTTCTCTGCTACTGTATGATTCATTTCCTAGTATTTTTCTGACTTCCCCCATGTCAGGTTGTTAGAGTGCTTTCAGGAAGTATTCATATCCCTGGACCTGTTCCACATTCTGTTGTGTTACAGCCTGAATTCAACATTGATTAAATAAAAATTTGAAAAATCCCTCACCCATCTACACATAATGACAAAGTGAAAACACGTTTTTAGAAATGTTTGCAAATGTATTGAAAATGAAATACAGTAATATCTCATTTACATACAGTACCAGTCAAAAGTTAGGACACACCTACTAATTCAAGGGTTTGAGAGACATTGGACAACCTCCCTGGTCTTTGTGGTTGAATCTTTGTGTGAAATTCACTGCTCGAATGAGGGACCTTGCAGATCATTGTATGTGTGGGGTACAGAGATGAGGTAGTCGTTCAGAAATCACACTATTATTGCAACTTATTATGTGACTTGTTTATTTAGGCTTGCCACAACAAAGGGGTTGAATATTATTGACTCAAGACATTTCAGCTTTTTATTTGTTATTCATTTGTAAAAAAATATATATTTTAAAACAACATAATTGTACATTGACATTATGGGGGTATTGTGTGTAGACCCGTGACCAAAAATCTCAATTTACTCCATTTTAAATTCAGGTTGTAACACAACACAATTTGGAAAAAGTCAAGGGGTGTGAATACTTTCTGAAGGCACTGTACTACTGCTGCTCTACATACTCTATGGTTAGAAACTTAACATAATATTTCCGACTCGGGTGGCTCAGGTCATCAAGGACCTCCACCAGCCGAGCCACGGCCTCTTCACCCTGCTATCACCCAGAAAGCGAGGTCAGTACAAGTACATCAAAGCTGGGACGAGAAACTGAAAAACAGCTTCTATCTCAAGGCCATCAGACTGTTAAATAGCCATCACTAGCCGGCCTCCACCCAGTACCCTGCCCCGAACTTAGTCACTGGTACTAGCCGGCTACCACCCAGTTACTCAACCCTGCACCTTAGAGGCTGTTGTCCTGTGTACATAGACATAGAACACTGGTCACTTTAATAATGTTTACATACTGTTTTACCCACGTCACATATACAGTACCGTGTACTGTATTTTTTTTTATTTTACCTTTATTTAACTAGACAAGTCAGTTAAGAACAAATTCTTATTTTCAATGACGGCCTAGGAACAGTGTGTTAACTGCCTGTTCAGGGGCAGAACGACAGATTTGTACCTTGTCAGCTTGGGGGTTTGAACTAGCACCCTTCCAGTTACTAGTCCAACGCAATAACCACTAGGCTACCCTGCCGTCAAGTCCATCCTATTCAACTATTGCTGTATACATACTATTCCATCTACATATTCTTCAGACTACTTAATATATTCTATCCACATACTGTCCATAATGTCTAACGTATATATACACTGTGTGTGTGTTGAGTATTGCTAGATATTACTGCACTGTTTGTTGGAGCTAGGAACACTAGCATCTCTCTACACCCGCAACAACATCTGCTAAACATGTGTATGCGACCAAAAACATTTGATTTGATTTTGTCTGCCGGTGGGTATCATTGCCTGTAACATGCCTCTCTCCTGCATGATGTTGACACGTGCAACACACCCTCTAGACCTAAGCTGCTATAATTCTGATTGATTCACACCGACAGATCATCAGTCTATGAACTCTATCGGCCTGGAGAGGCACTTCTCCCTCTCTGCCGGTCTGTTTGTTCATGGCTGTCAGTCTCCTGCCATGATCATGATAACGCCAAACAGTCTTAACACATGGAACACACCTTCATGACCCATAATCACCGTGATGACACTAAAGACATCGAAGCACTCACATTTGCCAGCTAGTTTGCCAGGGGTGGTGTGCGGGCAGTTGCCAAGAACTTACATACAGTCCTTTACACTCCTTTGAAAAAACGTCCCTCTTTTTTTTTTAGCTTCTTGCTTGGTGACACCCATTGTTAACTTGCTGACCCTATGATAAAGACTAGCAGTGATGGCGCAAGTTATTTGTAAGCGAGCAAGTATTCTTGGCTTCAAAACATTCACTGTCAGTTTTTCACACTGCCAGAGCTACCCTGCGTTAGCTAGTTAGATAAAAACCTGACACAGCTACAAAATGACTAAACTGTCAATTTAAAGCTAACTAGCCAGGAGAAAGAGTATGGTTGCTCAGTTTGTTCTATAGCAAAGTTCACATTCATACACTTTTTACTGTTGCCAACAACACCTATTTACCCAGTGCGGTGAGCAATGAAGGTGATGCTGCGTTCTCTCTCGCACACAGCCACACTGCTTGTAACAACCGAGACAGAACTAAGCAGTCAGTGGAGGGGGAGGGGGTGATGTTATGTTCCAGCAGCAGAGTATTTTTCTAAATAAAAGTCACTCAACAAATCTGGTTACTCATTGGTGAGAGAGAAGAGAGGAATGTCTGGCCCAGGAAGAGTGGGTGCGGGGGAAATCATGAATAATGAGTGAGTGAGAAAGTGACAAAGTTACAGAGGAACAAAGATCATACACCCCCCCCCCCCCCCCCACACACACACACACACACACACACACACAAAAAAAAAGAAAATGCTAACCTCCCCTGTTATTGGTAATGGTGAGAGGTTAGTATGTTTTGGGGGAGACATGATCTTTGTGCATCTGTAACTTTCTCACTCATCGCTGTTCAACATTCATTCATGATCATCCGAAATCATGGTAGCATCCAACATTAACGTAGAAGTGTTCAGAGGCATATTCTATTCTTATTTACGATAAAAGTGACTCCAAAATGACACAATACATCATTTATCATTCATTTCTATTGGGCACAACATAATCCGAAACACAACCGACACAAACTGTAAATGCATTCAACAAGTTTGCAGTGACTTTGGGACCAAATCGCAAACTTTTAATTAAACGTAATACACAAGAAGTGAATATGGCAAAATACTTGGCACCTTCAAATGTGGGGACTAGAAACATAAAGTGCATTCATTTCTTAACGGTAAAACACACGTATAACAATATGCTCAAATAAAAAGGTGATATTCGGTACTTTCACCTCATATAAAACATTTGATCTCATAATCCAAAGTGCTGGAGTACAGAGCCAAATTAAAAGTAGTAGCTTTACTGTTCAAATACATTAAATACGTAGGGGAGTATACGTTCCTAATTCAGACTATTAGATGAGTAGTGAAGATCGTGTTTTCATCTTGGCTGACATTCTGAATAGTCTTCCCCTCCCTTTCCCCCAGTTCCCACCACACCTCATATCATAGCAAGTATCTCCCTCGGCTCTATCCCTGTGAAATATTAGTACTTCTAACCGCCGGCGCATAACAATGTACAACTTCTCAGTCAAGCAATTAAGTTATCTCATTCTCTCACAAATCATTTATCTCTGTGCAGAACATGTGTACTGTACAGAATTACACACATTCTCTCTCGGAGTCTGACTCATATGGGGAAGGGGAGTGTGGGGAGAGACGGACTGGGAATCGTTGAAGGTAAAGCTCCTAGTAGTCAGAGTTGGAGGGTGGGTAGTGTTTTGAGAATCAGCATGGGATGAGAAGTGGTGTGGAGAGCCATGGGTAGGTTGAGAGCCCTGTGGAGAGCATCGGTATAGGATAAAAGCAGTGTTGGTTGAGACAGAGTGTCAAGGTTGTTTGAGGGGTAAAGAGAACCCGGCCAAGTTTGGGTCCGGTCATAATGGTGAGGGCGAAGGGCTGAAGCGGAACCCTGCAGTATTAGGAGAGTCACTAGTAGAGGAGGGAAAGCCTTGGATGGTGTTGAATCTCTGTCTGTGTGAGGGTGGGTGGTAGGGACTAGGGAGGATCTGTGAGCAGCATGGTGGGGAGGGGTGTACAGTACCGACAGAGGGAGGCACGCCCCTGCCCCCAGCCCCCTGCAGGCGGACACAGCAGAGAGACAGCCCAGCCGAGCAGCCAGCTGTCGTTGAGGAACCGTGAGAGTGAATGTGATCTCCCGTCTTAGGCCTGTCATTAGCACAGTGGCTTTGTTATCAGCTCTAACTGACTTCAATGGGGATGGAATGTCAGAGGATACACTCCCTTACGTATGTATTTGGAAAGTGAAGCTGAAACATTTAATTTGGCTCTATACTCCAGCATTTTAGATTTGAGATGAAATGTTTTATATGAGGCGACAGTACAGAATGTTACCTTTTATTTGAGGGTATTTTCATACATACAGTGCATTCGGAAAGTATTCAGACCCCTTGACCTTTTCCACGGTTTATTACGTTACAGCTTTATTCGAAAATAGAATTCATTGTTTTTTTTAGGGATGCACCGATATGACATTTTTGGCCGATACCGATATTTTCCTTGCCAAAAACCCTGATACCGAAACCCAATAACCAATATTTAAAATTTTAGCGGCCTTTTAAGTATTCTAGTACAGTTAAATCATTGAAACACACACACACAAAAAAAATATTTGGTTGACATTTACTTATGTAAATATATTTTGATTTGTTTAACACTTTTGTCGTTACTACATGATTCCATATGTGTTATTTCATAGTTTCGATGTCTTCACTGTTATTTTACAATGTAGAAAATATTTTAAAAAACAGGAATGAGTAAGTGTGTCACATTTTTGACTTTTACTGTTTGTCCCAACAGGTGTAAATACATGGGTCATGACAGTGTTATGACCATATTATGACATGATTATGACTATCAAAATGTGTTATGACGCAGGGTTTCAACTAAAGTGTTACCGAATAGGTTTCGATCTGAACACCTATACATTAATGTAGATGCTACCATAATTATGGCTCACCATGAATGTGGATGCTACCATAATTATGGCTAATCATGAATGAATCATGAATAATTATGAGTTAGCATGTTTAGCATGTTTTTGCGGGCATGATCTTTGAGCTTCTGTAACCCTCACTCATTGTTATTCACAATGATCCATAATCATGGTAGCAAGTGTTCAAAAACATATTCTATTATATGTGCAATAAAAGTGACTCCAAAATAACAAATTACATTTACCATTCATTTCTATTGGACACAACATAATCCGAAACACAACCAAAACAAACTGCAAATGCATCCAACAAGTTTGTAGAGTCACAAGATTGATGTAGTCATGTCGTGCTAGGAATATATGGAACCAAATACAACCATTTTGATCAAATGTAATAGACTATATATGAATTTGTTCAAATACTTATGACACTTTCAAATTGGGGGGACAAGATACATAAGGTGCATTTATTTCTAAATGGCAAAACTGATATTTCTGCAAATACCCTCAAATAAAAGGTGACATTCTGTACTGTCGCCTCATATAAAACACTTGATCTCAAATCCAAAATGCTGGAGTACAGAGACAAATTAAAAGTTTTAGCTTCACTGGCCAAATAAATATGTAGGGGAGTGTATGTGGTGTATAGGCATGCATTTCTGTGTTACAACCACTAACCGAAATGATCTGCAAATACTTCAGTAAACCATATTTTTTTTGGTTGTTTTTGGATTATCCCAGATTTTATAAGAGATATTTTTCTTTGAGCTTCTTCTGTGATTCAGTGTTATTCAGTGATTTTACAAGAGATGTTTTTCTTTGAGCTTCTTCTGTGATTCAGTGTTAGTCAGTGATTTTACAAGAGATATTTTTCTTTGAGCTTCTTCTGTGATTCAGTGTTATTCAGTGATTTTACAAGAGATGTTTTTCTTTGAGCTTCTTCTGTGATTCAGTGTTAGTCAGTGATTTTACAAGAGATGTTTTTCTTTGAGCTTCTTCTGTGATTCAGTGTTAGTCAGTGATTTTACAAGAGATGTTTTTCTTTGAGCTTCTTCTGTGATTCAGTGTTAGTCAGTGATTTTACAAGAGATGTTTTTCTTTGAGCTTCTTCTGTGATTCAGTGTTAGTCAGTGATTTTACAAGAGATGTATTTCTTTGAGCTTCTTCTGTGATTCAGTGTTAGTCAGTGATTTTACAAGAGATGTTTTTCTTTGAGCTTCTTCTGTGATTCAGTGTTATTCAGTGTGAGGCATAAAGCTTCGGATGTGTTTGGTCAACAGTAGGGATGCTTCAATTAAGTGTTTGTTGTCATTCAGCGAGAGACAAATCGTTTTAATGCTATTTTTTTTCACTTCAGAAATACTGCAGCAAACATCTTAGTTAGACGTAAAATTGCACGACTTAGATCTCCTCAGCAAAAACAAACCTTTATGTCAGATTTCTTGAGTTATCTGACTATTTTGAGGAAGTGTATACTGGCTACGGAATCTCAAGATGGACAAACAGTACTATTGACACCTTTTTTAAATTGTTTTTCAAGCAAAGGTCTTTTATTAAGGGAGTATGCTCCAGCCGAACCGAAACGAGCGGAAGGCAGCAACATGACAGAGCTTGAAGGGGAGAGGATAGGAGGCCAGGGATAGGTTTGGGATGGGGCCATTAAGGCCAAGGGCATTAAGACAAGGGATGGGCGGCAGCCACAAATGCTAAGGGATGAGATCACAGAACCACCTCAGCATGACGCCGCCTCATCACAGGATAATCCTCCCGCCATAAAAAAGACAATCTCCAATCTGAAGGAAATCTCTATTCTCTTGAGCTTGAATTAATGCCAAACTGACACCCCCATCCCTACCCCATCCACAACTATCCTCCCAATCACCATACTGCAGCAAAATAAAAGTGTAGACCTTCTTCTGATAGACAAAGAATGAAATAGGCTACATGTTCTACAAGAGCCATAACTACATGCTGTACAAGAACCATGACAAGTAGCTGTTGAAATGCCATTGAAACCCATTTGGAAAAAGGATTACTGGTTTGGAACATTTAAGGTCATCACCATGAGATGCTCTGGAGTAGCAGACTGGTTTTGGGGTGAGGTGAGGTGGGGTGGTGGGGACAGGCTTTACCTTGCTTACCAGGATTAAGGCTTTGCTTTAATATAAATGAATAAACCTAATAGGTCTGTAATCCTGTAGAATGCAAACAAAGAGACAAAGGATGGACATATTCAACTAAATATGACCTTAAACACATACCAGAAGCATACCAGCTGAACATCAGACTAAACTATCTGGATAGAGGGTTCTGACTTAACAAAGAAGCATTTAGAAAGTCTATACTGAACAGTTATGTCCTAAAAGGACTACTGACATAGACTACATATAAGGGAAGCTATGATAAATTATACAAAGTCACTTTGGAAAAACATAGGTACGCTATGTAATGTTAGCTATTCCCTGAGTTTAAAAAAAATACAGTATAAGCTTAATAATAACATTATATAGATGCACCCTATGTTTTGAATAAAAGTGACTATATGTACGCTACTGAGCTTCACTGATGGTTTATGCACTGTGATTCAAAATTAAGATTCAAATGACTCAAGTGCGAGCCAGAAATCAATATAGTCTAGCCAGAAGAAAAACACCCTGTTCCTGACCCTCCTCCTCCCGCTGGCCTTTGCAGATTCTGCCGTTATGCCCCTAGAGTTGCCGGTAATAGGCTACACCAGTGATCGGCAACATTTTCCATTTGGAGTGCCAATTTATCGTACCATTTCTAGTGTACTCTGTGCCAGTTATGATTTTCATATGCAAATTTTTTCGTTAAACAGTTTTAGTTCATTTATAATAAAGTCTTCATATCTCAAAATCAACGTCATGTGGTTAATCATAATTCCATCGAAATGAAAATGATCCAAATTTAAAAGTAACTTCTATTGCCATTGCCAATATGTAAAAAATAGCCTACAATAAAGCCAACAAATAAAAACATTGCAGCCGGCAGGAAGAAAATATCCTGATCAAATAAATATCCTATAAATCACATTGTTGCAGACAGGCCATGCCTAGTCAAACTTGAAACATTGTATCAACTATTAACTTGGTCGGGATGAAGCATGCTAGCAAACTTGCAACATTTTATAAAATATTCTGGGCCCTCAGAAGAGACAGCTGTAGGCTATTTCCGCAAGGGATAAGAAGTAATCAGGTAGCCTATTTTATGATGCTTCCACCGACCGGATCAGAGCATGACATCTTTTCTACTTTTATGCTGAGTGGTTATCGAAAGGGAGCGAACTGGAATTATTTTTCAAATAGGCTATGTTGAGGAACTATTGTCATTCTCAATGGATGTAAAAACAGACTTTGTTTACTTGCTGTTTGAGGCAAAGAAAAATTGACTTATGACAATCAGAAATGGTATCAGATCCCCAAATGGGTACATTTATAGGTCTACATTTGCGTGCAGGCCAGGATGACTAGGCCCCCTTCTATGCGTAATCAAGATTGACAGGTGCACCCCAAACAAAAGACAATTAATTAATGGACAACTCGTAAATAGAACGAAATAAACCAAAACTTTTAAAAGTGTAGCCTAGGTTGTGTGCACTGCAAACATGTCCACACCTACAATGAGAACGGTAAGACTGTAATAACAATAATAATAATATATTGAATGCATCAACAGAGGTGACCGTAACCAAATAAACATTGTAGATTAGAAATGATGGGAATTAACGGGAAATGTACTACTGGTGACACCGTTGTGCCATCCCGGTGGCGTCCAAAATGGATGAATCCACTCAGAGTGAATCGGACAGGTGTCTCGTGTGCCATAAAATAAAGATGTGTAGATTGATGAGGGGGGGAAAAACGTTTTAGAATAAGGCTGTAACGTAACAAAATGTGGAAAAAGTCAAGGGGTCTGAATACTTTCCGAATGCACTATATATTTGTGAGTGCTCAACTAAAAAAATCTTGGTCGACCAACAGCCTATCGACCAAACAATGGACTAGTCAACTAAACTGGGGCAGCCCTCGTGGTATGCTTGTCTTTTTCACCCTTGTGCGGAGCTGAAGAAAACATGTATCACAAACCAGTCGCTCTCCTCTCCTCCACACTGATAAGGTGTCTCTATTTATTCAGAGAGGATGAGATAAACCCTGAATGAGGCATTGTGGGGAACAGACACAGAGAGAGACAGAGAGAGAGAGAGAAAGAGAGAGAGACCTGGTTTTAGGTTGCCTCACCGTGTGTGTCCCTATGAGCAGATGGCCCTTATTGAAAACTCAGCCTTGCTCTTTGAGGACTTCGGGGGCTAACCCACCCTCTGCCCACCCCACCCGGCCATCCTTCCTGCTTACCCCCGAGCGGTGTACCCCCCACTCGGACTAATCCATTTCCACCATGAGAGCATTTGTTTAATGTAATTTAATGGGGATAATCCCAGTAGATGGAGCATCCCATGTACAGTAGGTCTGTACGTGAGGATGGGTCAGCAAGGATGGATGTGGGACTGGGGAATAAAACGACGATTTAGATAGACAACATGGCTGTACAGTGAGCGATCCAAGCAGAGCAGAGTGCCGGGGCCAGGGACCGAGAGACACGAACTGACAGCACTACTCAGGAGATTCAAGGAGAACATGAATGGGGCTACTGTCTACATCAGGGATGGGCAACTTTGATGGGGGTGGGGGCCACAAAAAATATGGAACTCATCATGAGGGGCCGCAGTGGCTGCGTACCCACATCCATACCTTGTGAGCAGAACACTTTAGCGAGCGCCCTCGTTACAGCAAAAAGATATAGATGTTTTATTGCAAATTTGATGCAATTCTACACATTTTGCCATCGGGTGGAGAGAAGATGTAGCATTTTTATAACACATTTCATGCA
Source organism: Oncorhynchus kisutch (assembly GCF_002021735.2). Lineage (NCBI taxonomy): Eukaryota > Metazoa > Chordata > Actinopteri > Salmoniformes > Salmonidae > Oncorhynchus > Oncorhynchus kisutch. The sequence continues at coordinate 18,502,192 of NC_034195.2, read as the reverse complement.
ATTCTACTTCTTTTGCCATGGGGCAGAGAGAAAGAAATTGTACTTTTACAGCTATTTTCTACACATTTTGCCATAGGGTGTAGGCAAATGTTTGTCATTTTTAATATGATAATCAATGGGCCCCACGCCGGTCGGTAATTTGACCATGCTGACTACATGTTTAGATTGCTGGCCGTTAGACTAATTTACCAATCTAAAAAAAACAATTCTGACATGGGCCAATTGAGTGACTGTTGATGCACAACCACATTTCAAAACTGCACCTTGTGTATTCTATTACTCGAACTCTCAAATCTAAGTTGAGTCCCTGAATGAGTTTCTCCACAGCAAAGACAAACTCCAAATGGGCATTAAAGACTACTAGTACCAATCAAGACATAAAAAAGGCTTTTCTTTCATTAGCTACATGCACACACTAACATACATACAGACTCAGAGATGTGTTTTACATTTGTTTAACCTTTATTTAACTAGGCAAGTCAGTTAAGAATAAATTCTTATTTTCAATGACTGCCTACCCCAGCCAAACCCTAAACTGAACAACGCTGGGTCAATTGCGCGCCACCCTATGGGACTCCCAATCCTTCCATGGTTGTGATACAGCCTGGAATCGAACCAGGGTCTGTAGTGACACCTCTAGCACTGAGATGCAGTGCCTTTAGACCACTGTGCCACTTGGGAGCCCATGGTCAGGCTCACTGAGTTTGCCTGTCTGTGTGTGTGAGGGGAGATGTTTCTGGTTGAGAGACTGATGAATGACCAACTGCTCCACATTTTATGGACTGACAGGGCCATTATTCTGTCTTCACATTATCTTGAGAAAGAGAGGAGCAGAAAACAGCCCAGTAAAAGTGGTAATGTTTCCATAACCAAAGTATAGTTTATTACATATGAAAAACTAATGATGCCTGTGAAAGTTAGTGGTCAAGGATCTAGGCAGATGTCAGTTTACAGTGAACATTTAATTACTTAATATAGCATGGATCACTTTGTGCAAATTACCGGTAAGGAAATATACTGTAGGTTGGACTGTATCTCGACTCATACAAGTGACATGGGCGGGTTCAGCACTGTACAGTAGCCCATCATACAACTATACTAAGTGAATATAAATCCCATTACGTGTTTAAACTGCAAATACTGAAGTCTATGCTCAAACCTAGCTCGGGTTCACCAATAAATCATTATTTCCATAGAGTTGCATCACTTCATAATGCTGGAGGACCAACTGGTAGATTTACAAATAAATAGCTTCCAATCAATCACTATGTAGCAGGTATGGATCAATATGTTAATTTATGGTCGAACTTTTATTTTTTGATGTCAAGACAAATGTGGAAAAACATGCGTTTCTGTCCCTCGTGTCATGGCTGTTGTACAACGGAGCTGTTAAAGGAAGTAATACACTACTAGCATCGCGCTAGGAAATTCATCAGATCTTTACGCACACAAAGAATTATACAGGGTGGTATTTTCTAACCAACCGCATTTGCTTGTACATGTGCATAATAAATAGACAGAACAGAACAGACGGACACCGTCCGCGGCTATAAAGGTAGAACACCAATCACGTAAACTCACCTTGGAAGAACAGTAGTTGCCTGAAACTAACACGGAGCTGTCCAGATTTGAAAGTCCCCCTAAAAATGTATAATAAGTCCTCAAGCAAAATGCATGTAAAGTTCACATTTTATCTTCCCGAGAGCGCGGAGAGTTAGAGAAAGGCACTGTTCAGTCGAAAATACAAGGGGGCACTGGTTGACAATTCCTACTGCAAGACGACACGGACAACTCAACAAGAGTCCAGGACTTTATCCACGCCCAGGTACAGGATCACATGGTGATCCCAGGTGTGATTCTTCTCGAGCTATGGCTCAGTTGGCAAGGGACACACCTGTGAGATCCGCTCACATCCGCCTCCGGTGACATTGCGTTTGAGAACCAGGAAATTATAGGCGAGTGGAAAATGCGCAGGGAGGTAGAACGCAAAATCGACCGGGAAAGGAGAGGGATAATTCTCCTCCCCCTTTCAAAACGCAAAAGACCGTTTGGCCTGTAGATCACAGACTGCCAGGCAATGGTTACAAAATATCAATAAAAACGAAGGAGCAAGTCGTGTAATGTGCTCTTCCGTCGCCACCGGCTTGGAATGATTTGGAATGGAAGGGATTGGAATAGCTCGTGCATGCGAGATCACGTTGAGTATGGCAAAGCAGTCCCTTCTCGGCTGCTATTTCATGCAAATCTTAAAGTGCTTTTTATTTTAATCCATGGCAGATTAATGTCTAAAGGGAGATTAGGGCCGTTCCATTCCTCGGGTGGAATAAAATATATTCTGAAACCAATCAAACATTCAAACCATCCAAAAACATTTGTTTGTCCAAACTTGTCTCTGCATGGAAGGGACCATGGTTGATAGTGATACCTGCATCATGATGCCATAACAACTCGATGTCTTTGAGATGGAGGTTATGATTAATACGGGGATTATGGCTCTGACATAGCGCATTCTTCAATCACATACATTTATTAGGCTACGTTATTGTTAGGCTACATCAGCGTCTAGCTTTTATTGATATTTGGTTTGCGTCGTGAACTAACGTGAATTTAATGTGAAATCAACTAAACTTGTCACTATGTTATTGGATTTAGGTTAAAAGTTGGGTGAAAACAAGTCGAAATTCCCTTACATTGATTACTTTTTGTAAATCGAATCACATTTCCATCATCACATAATTAAACAAATATAATATTATGTGGAAACAACGTTGATTCAACAGGTTTTTGCCCAGTGGGGTAGTTCACTACAGGCTTCTTGTGTAGTTGACCTGGCTATGCGCAGCTTGAAGGTAATGAAATTGTTAGACAGTGTTTAGATAACTTAATTGATTGTAGAACCCATATGATGAATGATGAAACCATTTGTTATTCTTATGTTTTATTGACTCCATCAAGCCTAGGGCTACCTGTGTATAATGAAATAGTCAAGCCAGTGCAGTTACTAGCAGTGGCCAAATGGTCTTTTCACCATTAAAAGGTAAGGTTGCATCAAGCACAGTTGTACATTAGAAAACCTTGAAGAAACTATCAGGCTTCCTGCATACTGCCACATTCCAGTCAGGGGCTAAAAGCATGCGAGACTGAACCCAGATCAGCGTAGTCAACACACCATCACCATGAACATCTTCCATTGAATAGTTTGTATTCTTGCCTTGGAGCATCATGCCACAATGCAGTTTGGTACATAGAGTAATACTAGTTTTGTGGCCCTGTCATAGGCTACGTCCCAAATGGCGCCCTATCCCTATATAGCGCACAACATTTGACCAGAACTCTATGGGCCCTAGTCAAAAGTAGTGCACTATATAGAGAATATGGTGCTATTTGGGATGCAGACAAACTCCTTATTGTGTCTGGGTGTGTGTCAGTTTTGTGATTGATTTATGGCCATGCAAATGAGTCTGTCTGTCTGGGGGAAGCGACATGTTGTCTTTGCCCGATGGGCCCTGAGGGACTATGGGATTGAGGGGGAATGAGTCAGCCCCTTACTGCTGACACAGCCAGAAGAGTGGCAGAGATGCAGCAGGCAGAGCGAGATGGGGGAGATGGCCTTCACAAGTCTTCCCATTGACTGATGAGATCAAGGAGAATCTAGGCCATGCCAGACAAGTGTCAGGTAAACAGACACAGAGAGATAGAGCGAGAGAGACAAACAGAACACTACTCTCAGAGCAGAAACTGAACACTCAAGAAACACAGCTAAGAGAGTGTAGAGAGCAAACCAAGCAGAGCGAGAGATCTGCTATCTATGTGGTGCTTGAGTTTACAATGTTTGACCTGTTTGTCGAAGGGTTCAGGACTAACGTGTGTCTTGGAAGTAGGCTATATGGCCAGACCAAGGGCAGCGCTCACACACTGAGAGGTCCCCACGACCAGGCTGAATTCATTCACAATTGGAATAGAGAAACTGTTCATGTGAATAGGATCAACCATTAAATAAGGAACAAGTTGTCTGTTGCCTGTATGATGATAGTGTTCATGTGTAATTGATGTGTAACAAATTACAGTCAGACCTTTTACTCATGCAGAGGAGTGAAAGGGGATCGCGGCGCTCGATTTCTTGACATTAAAATCTGTGTGCTCAGTCATTTACCCGAGGAAAAATTATTCTATTCACACAATGTTAGTAATGAAGTCAGTGAGTTCATCCTCTCTTCTTGAGTGTTCAGACAAGGTCTAACAAAGACTTGTAGGTCAGTAGCATACTTCAGAACCGGTTTTTCATATGGATAGAGTGCACTCTGCTGGTTCCTTATTGCAGTGCAAGTGTTCAAGTGACCGCAAGTATCACGTAAAGTATTGATGCTGTACTTTATAATGTGGGTGCGACTCCATGTGGTGGCAGGGTTGCTTTTTTCCAGAAATGGATATTTGATTTGTCAGTGCTTCTCTTATAATGGATGTATGGTTTGTCATAACAGTGCATATTCAATAACTATGTGGACAATATTGATATCGCTACGTAGTGTTGCTATGTGTACCTCCAAAACATATCCAACAGTGCTATGCAATAGTATCAGCTTGTAAGGAACACATGCACCATTGTACCAGTGTCTGAAGGTTGCCAGATGTAGCATCTCTGGGATGGAGTTCAGAAGACAGGAGACACAAGGATAACAGATGGAGGTTACTCGCAGACACAAGTTGTCAAGGGGGGGGGGGGCAAGGTGTGAAAACTCACTGGAGAGACAGACGAAGGTTATTTAAAAGAGCATGAGAAGAAGCAGTTGAGTTTCAAACCACACCCTATATAGTGCACTATACAGGGAATAGTGTGACATTTGGAAGGCACCCTTCGATTTGAATAGCTGCCTGACCTAGCAGAGCACAGCGCTATCGGCCAATATGACTTATTACAGTGGAAGTCTGTGAGGGCTGGGGATGTTTGAGCGACCTTAGCCTCGTCGAGAACCAGGATATGGCTACTTAAGATTAAAACAACCGGAATTTACTATGTGCAGACTAGAGCCCTGGCTGGGTGTAAAGCATAGTGTAACATGGAGACATCAGTTTCAGCATAGGGGGGAGAGAGAGAGAGAGAGAGAGAGAGAGAGAGAGAGAGGAGAAAGAGATAAACTGGCGCACTTCGGACTCAGTCCAAGCAAAACCACCACATGCTGGGAATAGCAGGGTGGCAGCCGTGTGTGGGTTTGACTGGCTTGTGTGGGGAACAGTTTTGAGTATGTGCATGTTTCAGTATAATTAGTGTTTATATGAGTGTAATTATATGTTCAGAAGCACTTGCATTGGTAAAGACCTGTGTATGCTTTTGTGCCTGGCTTGCATGTGTTACATCTTGCCTTTGAGCTCATGATAGGTGGGGCTGTGTGAGGGTGATACCTCAAAACCCATTGAGGGATATTATTCTCCATCATATCAGATCTCAGATCTCCAATGCACTGGCTGAGCTAGCAGGCTTTTGTTACAGGGTAGACCTAATATCAGTAGGTTGTTTTGCTCTACTACAGGATCTAATCACAGTTTGCCCGGCTCAGCCTGTGCCCAGGTGGCACACGTTAGGGATGGTCAGCATCAATGCCTGCCTGCTTGCCTGTCCCTCACCCTGCTGTGATGTAACTCAGACCCCCCCACACACGGCACGCACATACAGTGGCACATACACAAAAACACAGACACACGTTCACACACACACCAGTGTTTCCCCTAGGATTGTTTTCAGCAGCGGTGGAAAAGGTAGCGGGCAGGGGGTGGGGGGGGGTGGGGGGGGCGTACGGTTCTGATGACTTTTTAAAAAGACATTCTACTCCGAAAAGAAAGTAAAAATACACTCTGCTGCTCCACTCTCCCTTCACCCTGCTGTTGCTTTACCCCCAGGGGCCACATTTGGTCTTCACCGAGGTCCGGAGGGCTGCATTTAAAATGGGTCATATTTCCTTGCCATCAAAATAAGCAAAAACTAGTCCCCTAGCCATCGCTTTTGGCATTTTTCGATGCTCCCAGACTGTGTAGTTTTCGTTTCGATGACTGCTAGCTAGCTGGACAGCGAAAAGAGACTATAAATGTAGGTGCATTATAATTTCTACACGGTTTCCATTTGATTTGAGTCATTTCAATGTCGATTGAGATCATCAAAAAATAAATCAACAAATGAAATCATATTTTTGTAGTGGATTAAACACCTGTGGAAACACGCAACAGACATGCACAAAAACAGAGAGAGAGACACAGACACACACACATCTCATTATGCCCTTTGATCCTGATTAATCACTGATCAGTGATGTAAGAAAGCTGAGTGAGTGTGTTGGTGGACTGAAGTGTGAGAGTGTCTGATTGGAGACAGGCAACTAGGGCTGTGGTTGGGAGGGTCTAAGCTGGATCAGCTTGGTTGGCACACACCAGTCTATGGGTTTTCCATGAAAGCCATTCTTGTGTTTCCCAGACAAAAATGCAAACTTAACCTAGTAGGAGCTGCTCCACGTAACATAAGCTAATCCTTATCCTGGATCCTGACCTGAGGATGACATTGATTTAAAAACTGCAATTTATTATGCTAAACTATGAAAAAAGGGAGAATGCCAGCAGGTTTAAGACCATGGACGCCACTGGGCAATATTGAAAGGCAGGGTATTATGTAGGCTGCCCAGCAGCCCATGTTGAATCAGTGCCATAGCCATCTGCCATACTCTATTTTCATCCCACACCCCACTGGTGGTGGAACAGCCTGAGCCAAAAGGGACTTCTATGGTTACAGAGCCCTTTGCTCTGCATTCATAACCAAACGCATCTTTGCTCAACAGGTCCAATCTCAGCCTCAGGGATGGCGAGTGGTCCAGATCTCATCTATAATTATGTACCAGGTGCTTACTATCTTTGAGTGGATGGATGGAAAGCCAGTAAGATTCTTGATAGGGTTGTAAGAGAACAGTAATCAAGGCACCTCAAGAGTATTAATGCGGATTATCACCACCACTGACCACCACCATTATCAAACATCCACAACTAGCACACAAGGGTGGCACACAAGCCTGGTTTGAGAGATTGTCTGGCTGGCAAAGGGAACAGCACTCTTCTCATATTTTCCTGTGTTGTACAGTAGTAATAGCCAGGTTGTAGTGTGATGATGAATATGGGTTGCCATGCCAGGCTCAGAATGAAACAGAAGCTGACCGGATTCATTTGAGATTATGTGTCCTGGACACAGTGTAATTCCCTTATCTACATACTTACCTGTCCTGTACCTGACGGTGATCCTGCCACTGTGGGGCTCATTGGCATGTCTGTCTCTGTCTGGTAGGAGACAATATTCAGGTGTCAGCAGCAAAGCACAGGTAGCACAGCACAGGCAGCACAGGACAGCCTTTTGAGCTTCTAGTCATGAAATCTATGCAGCCTACTCAATCACTTTTTATAGCTACTGTTTACAGGCCTCCTGGGCCATATACAGCGTTCCTCACTGAATTCCCTGAATTCCTATCGGACCTTGTAGTCATAGCAGATAATATTCTAATCTTTGGTGACTTTAATATTCACATGGAAAAGTCCACAGACCCACTTCAAAAGGCTTTCGGAGCCATCATCGACTCAGTGGGTTTTGTCCAACATGTCTCTGGACCCACTCACTGTCACAGTCATACGCTGGACCTAGTTTTGTCCCATGGAATAAATGTTGTGGATCTTAATGTTTTTCCTCATAATCCTGGACTATCGGACCACCATTTTATTACGTTTGCAATTGCAACAAATAATCTGCTCAGACCCCAACCAAGGAACATCAAAAGTCGTGCTATAAATTCACAGACTACACAAAGATTCCTTGATGTCCTTCCAGATTCCCTCTGTCTACCCAAGGACGCCAGAGGACAAAAATCAGTTAACCAATTTAACCTTGCGCAATACCCTAGATGCAGTTGCACCCCTAAAAACTAAAAACATTTCTCATAAGAAACTAGCTCCCTGGTACACAGAAAATACCCGAGCTCTGAAGCAAGCTTCCAGAAAATTGGAACGGAAATGGTGCGACACCAAACTGGAAGTCTTCCGACTAGCTTGGAAAGACAGTACCGTGCAGTACCGAAGAGCCCTTACTGCTGCTCGATCATCCTATTTTTCAAACTTAATTGAGGAAAATAAGAACAATCCGAAATTCATTTTTGATACTGTCGCAAAGCTAACTAAAAAGCAGCATTCCCCAAGAGAGTATGACTTTCACTTTAGCAGTGATAAATTCATGAACTTCTTTGAGGAAAAGATTATGATTATTAGAAAGCAAATTACGGACTCCTCTTTAAATCTGCATATTCCTTCAAAGCTCAGTTGTCCTGAGTCTGCACAACTCTCCCAGGACCTAGGATCAAGAGAGACGCTCAAGTGTTTTAGTAATATATCTCTTGACACAATGATGAAAATAATCATGGCATCTAAACCTTCAAGCTGCATACTGGACCCTATTCCAACTAAACTACTGAAAGAGCTGCTTCCTGTGCTTGGCCCTCCTATGTTGAACATAATAAACGGCTCTCTATCCACCGGATGTGTACCAAACTCACTAAAAGTGGCAGTAATAAAGCCTCTCTTGAAAAAGCCAAACCTTGATCCAGAAAATATAAAAAACTATCGGCCTATATCGAATCTTCCATTCCTCTCAAAATTTTTTGAAAAGGCTGTTGCGCAGCAACTTACTGCCTTCCTGAAGACAAACAATGTATACGAAATGCTTCAGTCTGGTTTTAGACCCCATCATAGCACTGAGACGGCACTTGTGAAGGTGGTAAATTACATTTTAATGGCATCGGACCGAGGCTCTGCATCTGTCCTCGTGCTCCTAGACCTTAGTGCTGCTTTTGATACCATCGATCACCACATTCTTTTGGAGAGATTGGAAACCCAAATTGGTCTACACGGACAAGTTCTGGCCTGGTTTAGATCTTATCTGTCGGAAAGATATCAGTTTGTCTCTGTGAATGGTTTGTCCTCTGACAAATCAACTGTAAATTTCGGTGTTCCTCAAGGTTCCGTTTTAGGACCACTATTGTTTTCACTATATATTTTACCTCTTGGGGATGTTATTCGAAAACATAATGTTAACTTTCACTGCTATGCGGATGACACACAGCTGTACATTTCAATGAAACATGGTGAAGCCCCAAAATTGCCCTTGCTAGAAGCATGTGTTTCAGACATAAGGAAGTGGATGGCTGCAAACTTTCTACTTTTAAACTTGGACAAAACAGAGATGCTTGTTCTAGGTCCCAAGAAACAAAGAGATCTTCTGTTGAATCTGACAATTACTCTTAATGGTTGTACAGTCGTCTCAAATAAAACTGTGAAGGACCTCGGCATTACTCTGGACCCTGATCTCTCTTTTGAAGAACATATCAAGACCATTTCAAGGACAGCTTTTTTCCATCTACGTAACATTGCAAAAATCAGAAACTTTCTGTCCAAAAATGATGCAGAAAAATTAATCCATGCTTTTGTCACTTCTAGGTTAGACTACTGCAATGCTCTACTTTCCGGCTACCCGGATAAAGCACTAAATAAACTTCAGTTGGTGCTAAATACGGCTGCTAGAATCCTGACTAGAACCAAAAAATGTGATCATATTACTCCAGTGCTAGCCTCTCTACACTGGCTTCCTGTCAAAGCAAGGGCTGATTTCAAGGTTTTACTGCTAACCTACAAAGCATTACATGGGCTTGCTCCTACCTATCTCTCTGATTTGGTCCTGCCGTACATACCTACACGTACGCTGCGGTCACAAGACGCAGGCCTCCTAATTGTCCCTAGAATTTCTAAGCAAACAGCTGGAGGCAGGGCTTTCTCCTATAGAGCTCCATTTTTATGGAACGGTCTGCCTACCCATGTCAGAGACGCAAACTCGGTCTCAACCTTTAAGTCTTTACTGAAGACTCATCTCTTCAGTGGGTCATATGATTGAGTGTAGTCTGGCCCAGGAGTGGGAAGGTGAACGGAAAGGCTCTGGAGAAACGAACCGCCCTTGCTGTCTCTGCCTGGCCGGTTCCCCTCTTTCCACTGGGATTCTCTGCCTCTAACCCTATTACAGGGGCTGAGTCACTGGCTTACTGGGGCCCTCTCATGCCGTCCCTGGAAGGGGTGCGTCACCTGAGTGGGTTGATTCACTGATGTGGTCATCCTGTCTGGGTTGGCGCCCCCCCTTGGGTTGTGCCATGGCGGAGATCTTTGTGGGCTATACTCGGCCTTGTCTCAGGATGGTAAGTTGGTGGCTGAAGATATCCCTCTAGTGGTGTGGGGGCTGTGCTTTGGCAAAGTGGGTGGGGTTATATCCTTCCTGTTTGGCCCTGTCTGGGGGTGTCCTCGGATGGGTCCACAGTGTCTCCTGACCCCTCCTGTCTCAGCCTCCAGTATTTATGCTGCAGTAGTTTATGTGTCAGGGGGCTAGGGTCAGTTTGTTATATCTGGAGTACTTCTCCTGTCCTATTCGGTGTCCTATGTGAATCTAAGTGTGCGTTCTCTAATTCTCTCCTTCTCTCTCTCGGAGGACCTGAGCCCTAGGACCATGCCCCAGGATTACCTGACATGATGACTCCTTGCTGTCCCCAGTCCACCTGGCCGTGCTGCTGCTCCAGTTTCAACTGTTCTGCCTTCTTATTATTCGAACATGCTGATCATTTATGAACATTTGAACATCTTGGCCATGTTCTGTTTTAATCTCCACCCGGCACAGCCAGAAGAGGACTGGCCACCCCACATAGCCTGGTTCCTCTCTAGGTTTCTTCCTAGGTTTTGGCCTTTCTAGGGAGTTTTTCCTAGCCACCGTGCTTCTACACCTGCATTGCTTGCTGTTTGGGGTTTTAGGCTGGGTTTCTGTACAGCACTTTGAGATATCAGCTGATGTACGAAGGGCTATATAAATACATTTGATTTGATTTGATGACAGGACAGGCAGCACAGGACAGGACAGGCAGCACAGGACGGGCAGTTTTCACCTTGCACTGGTTATCTGCTGCTGAGCATGCATAATATAAAGAGAATGGCATTATCCAAACAAGGTTTTTCAACAACAGAAATGCTTCTAATAGTGACTCTCCATAGGAAATGAGGGTTTATATTATTATCTGGTATTTCATTGACATATAGCCTACAAGTACACAGAACAAAAATATAAACGCAACATGTGAAGTGTTGGTCCCATATTTCATGAGGTGAAATAAAATGATCCCAGAAATGTTCCATACACATAAGAAGCTTATTTCTCTCAAATGTTGTGCAGGAATGTATTTACATCCCTGTTAGTGAGCATTTCTCATTTGCCAAGATAAGACTCTTTTCTCTGTATATATCAATGATGTTGCTCTTGCTGCGGGCGATTCCCTGATCCACCTCTACGCAGACGACACCATTCTGTATATTTCTGGCCCTTCCTTGGACACTGCGCTATCTAACCTCCAAACGAGCTTCAATGCCATACAACACTCCTTCCGTGGCCTCCAACTGCTCTTAAACGCTAGTAAAACCAAATGCATGCTTTTCAACCGTTCGCTGCCTGCACCCACACGCCCGACTAGCATCACCACCCTGGATGGTTCCGACCTAGAATATGTGGACATCTATAAGTACCTAGGTGTCTGGCTAGACTGTAAACTCTCCTTCCAGACTCATATCAAACATCTCCAATCTAAAATCAAATCTAGAGTCGGCTTTCTATTCTGCAACAAAGCCTCCTTCACTCACACCGCCAAACTTACCCTAGTAAAACTGACTATCCGACCGATAATCGACTTCGGCGATGTCATCTACAAAATACTCTACTCAGCAAACTGGATGCAGTTTATCACAGTGCCATCCGTTTTGTTACTAAAGCACCTTATACCACCCACCACTGCGACCTGTATGCTCTAGACGGCTGGTCCTCACTACATATTCATCGCCAGACCCACTGGCTCCAGGTCATCTACAAGTCCATGCTAGGTAAAGCTCCGCCTTATCTCAGTTCACTGGTCACGATGACAACACCCACCCGTAGCATGCGCTCCAGCAGGTGTATCTCACTGATCATCCCTAAAGCCAACACCTCATTTGGCCGCCTTTCCTTCCAGTTCTCTGCTGCCTGTGACTGGAACGAATTGCAAAAATCGCTGAAGTTGGAGACTTTTATCTCCCTCACCAACTTTAAACATCTGCTATCTGAGCAGCTAACCGATCGCTGCAGCTGTACATAGTCTATCGGTAAATAGCCCACCCAATTTATCTACCTCATCCCCATACTGTTTTTATTTATTTACTTTTCTGCTCTTTTGCACACCAGTATATCTTCCTGCACATGACCATCTGATCATTTATCACTCCAGTGTTAATCTGCAAAATTGTAATTATTCGCCTACCTTTTGCACACAATGTATATAGACTCTTAAAAAAAAAAAAATTATACTGTGTTATTGACTTGTTTATTGTTTGCTCCATGTGTAACTCTGTGTTGTTGTCTGTTCACACTGCTATGCTTTATCTTGGCCAGGTCGCAGTTGTAAATGAGAACTTGTTCTCAACTAGCCTACCTGGTTAAATAAAGGTGAAATAAAAAAATTGCTAACATGGGTTCGCTAGCTGTCAAGTGGCGGGTATGTGTAGTTTGATTGTTGTTGGTGCTTGTGCTTACTCTCACGCCAAAAAGATCATATTTGAATCAGATATGCGAGAAGAAAAAAAATCACTTCAAACTGCCAGTGTGAACAAGGCTTAGTGCAGCCTTATTCAGTATTATTATCTATCCCATCTCAACTAATATCAATAATCTGACAATGAAACTAACTTTTACTGTCAGGAGAAAATATAGGAGACAAAAATAAAAACATAGATAAAATACATCAGCAGTTGATATGCATTGATATGCAAATATATGTCGCTTTCCTGCTCCATGTCTGCATAGAAATGACAGTTCTTGTAATTGTTGAAATTGTCATGCTGTAGTCAAGTGGACACTTCAACTGATTATGTGAGTGCCCGTAACTCTCTTTGTGAGAGGTCTCTTTTTGGAATGGAGATACTGGGTTTAAAAAAAAAAAATATATATATATATATATATATATATATATATATATATATATTTCAGCTTTATTTAATCAGGTAGGCCAGTTGAGAACAAGTTCTCATTTAAAACTGCGACCTGGCCAAAAGCACAGCAGTGCAACAAAATCAAACAACACAGAGTTACACATAAACAAATGTACAGTCAATAACACAATAGAAAATAAAAATTGAAAATCTATGTACAGTGTGTGCAAATTTTTAATTTTTAATTTTTATTTCACCTTTATTTAACCAGGTAGGCTAGTTGAGAACAAGTTCTCATTTGCAACTGCGACCTGGCCAAGATAAAGCATAGCAGTGTGAGCATACAACAAAGAGTTACACATGGAGTAAACAATTAACAAGTCAATAACACAGTAGAAAACGAAGGGGGGGTCTATATACAATGTGTGCAAAAGGCATGAGGAGGTAGGCAAATAATTACAATTTTGCAGATTAACACTGGAGTGATAAAAGATCAGATGGTCATGTACAGGTAGAGATATTGGTGTGCAGAAGAGCAGAAAAGTAAATAAATAGAAACAGTACGGGGATGAGGTAGGTGAAAAGGGTGGACTATTTACCAATAGACTATGTACAGCTGCAGCGATCGGTTAGCTGCTCAGATAGCTGATGTTTGAAGTTGGTGAGGGAGATAAAAGTCTCCAACTTCAGCGATTTTTGCAATTCGTTCCAGTCACAGGCAGCAGAGTACTGGAACGAAAGGCGGCCAAATGAGGTGTTGGCTTTAGGGATGATCAGTGAGATACACCTGCTGGAGCGCGTGCTACGGATGGGTGTTGCCATCGTGACCAGTGAGCTGAGATAAGGCGGAGCTTTACCTAGCATAGACTTGTAGATGACCTGGAGCCAGTGGGTCTGGCGACGAATATGTAGCGAGGGCCAGCCGACTAGAGCATACAAGTCGCAGTGGTGGGTAGTATAAGGTGCTTTAGTGACAAAACGGATGGCACTGTGATAGACTGCATCCAGTTTGCTGAGTAGAGTGTTGGAAGCCATTTTGTAGATGACATCGCCGAAGTCGAGGATCGGTAGGATAGTCAGTTTTACTAGGGTAAGCTTGGCGGCTTGAGTGAAGGAGGCTTTGTTGCGGAATAGAAAGCCGACTCTTGATTTGATTTTCGATTGGAGATGTTTGATATGAGTCTGGAAGGAGAGTTTGCAGTCTAGCCAGACACCTAGGTACTTATAGACGTCCACATATTCTAGGTCGGAACCATCCAGGGTGGTGATGCTAGTCGGGCATGCAGGTGCAGGCAGCGACCGGTTGAAAAGCATGCATTTGGTCTTACTAGCGTTTAAGAGCAGTTGGAGGCCACGGAAGGAGTGTTGTATGGCATTGAAGCTTGTTTGGAGGTTAGATAGCACAGTGTCCAAAGACGGGCCGAAAGTATATAGAATGGTGTCGTCTGCGTAGAGGTGGATCAGGGAATCGCCCGCAGCAAGAGCAACATCATTGATATGTAGAAGAGTAGGGAGGTAGGCAATAAATAGGCCATAGAGGCGAAATAATTACATTTTAGCATTAATACTGGAGTGATAGATGTGCAGATGATGATGTGCAAGTAGAGATACCGGGGTGCAAAAGAGCAAGAGGGTAAATAATATTATGGGGATGATGAAGATTAGCCTAATAATGGATTAAAAGAGCCTAACGTTACTCCTTATGGACCTTACATGTTCTGTTTAAAGTCTAATTGGCTCTGGAAGCCAAAACCGCCAAATACTCCATTTAAACGTGAATTGATTTTCAACTGAGGTACGGTTCTAGAAACATAAATCCCTCTACTTTCATATCACATCAAAATAATTTCACAAATGCAAAACACATACGTACTGTTTCAACCAGTTTTATTTACGATTCTTGATCATGACTCTCAGTTCCATAACACAGTTATGTACAGTTGCAGCTGACAGTATTTTTCAGTGACAACACGTTTGTGGTGTCCGTCTTCCATTTACACACAGGTGTTCGGAGATGTAGATAGCTAATTAGATAGCTAAGCAGCACTCTGTAAAATGGAAATATGGCCTTACCCTTACCATATAAAATGTGTTTATCAGTTTAACCTTTAGTTAAACTCCCCCTTGTTCAGTAGATTATATGGAACTGAGAGTCATGATCAAGGGCTACATCAAGATAGAAAATGGGGGCAAGAGTCATATATTCATGAGCAGGGTTGGGGAGTAATAGATTACCCCCCCCCCAAAAAAAAACGGTAACTGTAATCCACGGATTGTGGATGTTGTTGGTGGCTGTTCACAAATCTAAATGTGTATTTGAACCCAATAATGGTTGAGTTCATGAAGTTTAAGCTGCCTATCAATCATTGTTTTTTTAAACCAGTGGACAGCCAATGAAAAATATGCTCTTGAAAGAGCTGCGTAGTGCGGATCCCAGCCTATGGAATTAAAATATGGCTTTTGTTGCTCAATCTAATTCATGCAGATTAAACAAATCCATAGGCCTAGTGGACACATGCTCAAATTCACACACTTTTGATAGACTTAAAGGGGCAATCTGTAGTTGCTACATCCATTTGTGGACTTATATATACATACAGTTGAAGTCAGAAGTTTACATACACTTAGGTTGGAGTCATTAAAACTCGTTTTTCAACCACTCCATAAATGTCTTGTTAACAAACTGTAGTTTTTGCAAGTTGGTTAGGACATATAACATTTATTGGAATGACTGGAATTCTGATAGACCTTGTTTTTAATGTAAAAATATAATTTAATTGTATTATGATATGTAGTAGAAAGTGATGGGTTCGAAGATTACATAACCAACCCATAAAGTAAAATGTAACATCCATATATGGCCAGCTATGTAAACTTTAACATGGATGTATCCTGCAATAGATGTGGTTCATTTGGTAACATATATTTTTGTCGTCTTCTAGTGCCTCTTAAGGGGAAAGTAAATCTAAAAGTAACGGAATGTAATGACATTATATTAGAGTTTGGGTAATCCAAAATGTACATTACTGATTACAATTTTGGACAGGTAACTAGTAACTGTAACGGATTACATTTAGAAAGTAACCTACCCAACCCTGTTGATGAGCAATGCTTTCTATACACAAAATAATTTTTGCAGTGTTCCTCTATTGCAAAAAATGTAATGAAGGGAAAATACACGGTTTTCTTTGTTTAATCTTGTAAAATTTGGAAATAAGATAAAACAATCACTAAATAAGTCAGATGTTCCATTTCTGGAGTGGTGATACTGTTAATTTGTCACCACAGACTGATGGTTTGTTTACATAGCAGGTAGTGATGGGGGGGGGGGGATAAAATCTATAGTTACACACGTGATATTATCTTTGATTATGCATCATATTATTTTTAGACAATATCGCAATATTGTTTTTGCACTAGTTGGCTGTACCTGCACCAATACTCTGTTTTTCCTTCACATCTTCTTTTTAAATAGGGAGACTGTTTGTTTTCAGCCCTTTTATTTCCATGACTGATCAAAACTAGTTTTTCTCCTGGCTCTTTTGTCCCTCTGCAGCAGACATACGGTGAGCAACATGTTTGGATCATCGAAGTGCTAAAAGAAAATCAGCACCTAAGTAAGTATCATGATAAAATCATGTAGTGAGGTCCCTGGTAATTCCCAGCCCTAATAGCAGGTTAGAACAATTAAACGTGGCACATGAGAACCCATGAAAATCATGAGCATTATAATCTGAATAGCCTACTCGGCCTATGTCTAATTTTGATACACAATGTAGTTGTGCATTTTGTAAAGCAAATCTTGTTGAAGAGGCTTTAAACTCGGAGGTCGTCACAGAAAGAATCTTGAAGATTTGTCACTTTGCATTAGATTAGATTGCCATCTGCTGGTTGGAATGTTACAAATTTTAAGTTTTAATGTCACGTACAATGAAATGCCTTGCAAACTAAAATTGACACGGCAAGGGGCTTCGTATATCAGACTAGAGAGCACTGATAGGCTCAGAAGAAAATTGTCATGAAATTCAGTGGTAACTAGGGGATAGTTTGGAAGTGTAGTCAGATAATGTTGTTGATATCAGCGACCTAATATTGCTCTCAAAATAGAAGTAGCATCACCTCAAGAATATTATTATAAGGTCCCATCCCGTGAGATGTTTTCAACCACAAGGAGTCAACAACCGCATTCGTACTTTATGGCCATCATACTTAGCAAAAGAGCGTGCACCATTTTAGAACGTTGTAGAAAGAAATGTAAAACATAGAAAAGACATGATTCTCAATTATTCCCAAAATGTTCTAAATAGGAATATATTTATATCGGAATACTCTGTAAGTGTCTTTTATCCAGCCTGTAGTCTACTAATCAGTGAAAGCCACGTTTTGAGACAATGTATCCCACAATGCACTGCGCGGTTGGTGTTTATTATAAATAATACAACTCTAAGTACTAACACATGTAATACTTTTTTCCTTAATCATATTTTACACCGATTCATAATTTACCTGTTTATATATTGTTGATATATTTATTGATTTAAACCGTCATAGGGACCGTAATTGTACCGATAGTCAATCCACTCGATTCCTTTTCTATGTCAGCTTTGCGCAGTGGCAGTATCGTAGCCGATGAGGTCTATCCGAGGCGCGATTATTGCTAGTTGAAAACTTTACCCAATACCCCGCTGAGACGACTTGAAATATAGTCGGCTTTGGCAATTTTTGACGGTCTCTAAGGAGACTGATCTAGCTGTATAAGGAAATACTTGAACAGAAAATAAAATCGTGTCTGTATTACTGACTGCGTGTGCAGGTCACTTTGTCATGAATTTATAAACTAATCTGCTTTGGAAGCTTACTATAAGGGACAACATATTAAAATTGATTTAAAATTCCCTGGAGATAAAAGTCTTCCCATTTATTTTTACCGTTTGCATGCAAATGTCATGGTTTCTTATTGATGACCAATAGATGTCACTGTCTACCAAAATACATTGGTTATGTAGTGACGTTCAGCAACCTGGTGTGGGCAGCATTGTATTGTATGAGACAATATAAGCATACCGGAAGAATATAATAATATATTCAATTTAGCAGACAATTTTATACAAAGCAACGTAGTGTAGTGCCGTGCGTGCATACATTATATTCATAAGGCTTTCCATTAGATGTTGGAGCATTACTGAGGGGACTTGCTTCCATTCAGCCACAAGATCATTAGTGAAGTCAGGCACTGATGTTGGGCGATTAGGCCTGGTTCGCAGTCGGCTTTCCAATTCATCCCAAAGGTGTTTGATGGGGGTTGAGGTCAGGGCTCTGTGCAGGCCAGTCAAGTTCTTCCACACTGATCTCAACAAACCATTTCTGTATGGACCTTGCTTTTTGCACGGGGGAACTGTCATGCTGAAACAGGAAAGGGTCTTCCCAAACTGTTGCCACAAAGTTGGAAGCCCAGAATCATCTAGAATGTTGTTGTATGCTGTAGCATTAAGATTTCCCTTCACTAGAACTAAGGGGCCTAATCCGAACCATGAAAAACAGCCCTCAGACCATTATTCCTCCTCCACCAAACTTTACAGTTATGCATTGGGGCAGGTAGCATTCTCTTAGCATTTGCCAAACCCAGATTTTGCCGTCGGACTGTCAGATGGTGAAGCGTGATTCATCACTCCAGAGAACTCGTTTCCACTGCTCCAGAGTCCAATGGCAGCAAGCCTTACACCACTCCAGCTGACGCTTGGCATTGCGCATGGTGATCTTAGGCTTGTGTGCGGCTGCTCAGCCATGGAAACCCCATTTCATGAAGCTCACAAAGAACAGTTATTGTGCTGAAGTTGCGTCCAGAGGCAGTTTGGAACTCGGTAGTGAGTGTTGCAACCGAGGACAGACGATTTCAGCACTCGGCGGTCCTGTTCTGTGATATTGTGTGGCCTACCACTTCGCAGCTGAGCCGTTGTTGCTCCTAGTTGTTTACACTTCACAGTAACAGCACTTACTGTTGGCCAGGGCTGTTCTAGCAGAGTAGAAATTTGACGAACTGACTTTGGAAAGGTGACATCCTATGATGGTGCCATGTTGAAAGTCACTGACCTGTTCCATTCTACTACCAAATTTTGGCAAAGTTATTAGAAAAAAAAGAAGAAAAAAAAACATATTTACATAAGTATTCAGATCTTTTGCTATGAGACTCGAAATTGAGCACAGGTGCATCCTGTTTCCATTGATCATCCTTGAGATGTTTCTACAACTTGATTGGAGTCCACCTGTGGTGAATTTGGAAAGGCACACACCTGTCTATTTAAGATCCCACAGCTGCCAGTGCATGTCAGAGCAAAAGTCAAGTCATGAGCTCGAAGGAAATGTCTGTAGAGCGTCGAGATAGGATTGTGTCGTGGAACAGATCTGGGGAAGTGTACTAAAACATTTCTGCAGTATTGAAAATCCCCAAGAACACAGTGGCCTCCATTATTCTTAAATGGAAGAAGTTTGGAACCACCAAGACTCATGCTAGAGCTGGCCATCCGGCCAAGCTGATGGTCACTCTGACAGAGCTCTGGAGTTACTCTGTGGAGATGGGAGGACCTTACAGTAGAACAACCATCTCTGCTGCACTCCACCAATCAGGCCTTTATGGTAGAGTGGCCAGACGGAAGCCACTCCTCTGTAAATGGCACATTATAGCTCGCTCGGAGTTCCAGACTCTCAGACCATAAGAAACCAGATTCTCTGGTCTGATGAAACCGAGACTGAACTCTTTGGCCTCAATGCCAAGCGTCACATCTGGAGGAAACCTGGCATCATCCCTACGGTGAATCATGGTGGTGGCAGCATCATGTTGTGGGGATGTTTTTCAGCGGCAGGGACTGAGAGACTTGTCAGGATCGAGGGAATGATTAACGGAGCAAAGTACAGAGAGATCCTTGATGAATACCTGCTCAAGAGCGCTCAGGACCTCAAACTGGGGTGAAGGTTCACCTTCCAACGACCATAAGCACACAGCCAAGACAATGCAGGAGTGGCTTCGGGACAAGTCTCTGAATGTCCTTGAGTGCCCCAGCCAGAGCCCGGACTTGAACCCGATCAAACATCTCTGAAGAGACCTGAAAATAGCTGTTGCGGTGATGCTCTCCATCCAACCTGACAGAGCTTGAGAGGATCTGCAGAGAAGAATGGGAGAAACTCTCCAAATACAGGTGTGCCCAGCTTGTAGCGTCATACCCAAGAAGACTCGATGTTGTAATCGCTGCCAAAGATGCTTCAACAACGTACTAAGTAAAAGGTCTGAATACTTATGCAAATGTGATATTTCAGTTTTATGATAATGCAGTATAACATGGAAGATTTGTGATTGACAAATTCAGTAGGGTCTGAGATATGCACAGGGAGGATTTGCTTGACGTTCAGTTCAGAGCATATGAACGTTCGATACTCTCTTCTTCCTAATGGTTGGAGAAATGAGGACATTGAACACTGCCCTAATATGTTAACCTAAATATCTCAAGACATTAACCCTTTTATACATGACTTGTTTTAAAAAAATGTATTTCTATACTCTATGCACCAGCAACCTTAGACAAAGACCATTTATCAGTCTCAGTTGAATTAATTTCCAGGCTTAATGTTGTCTTTGTGCTTCCACTGTCCTCCATGTGACCCAGGAGGATGTGACATAGGCTTACTCTGACCAAACAGACAGCATGTTCCATAGAAATAGATAGGCCTTGATTCCGTCAGTCAGAAGACGTGGTGAGATTGAACCATTCCGCAACACCTGCATTCCATTCCAGCTGTACTTGGAGGCATGCCAAAATAAAAATAAAAAATAAAATTGGTCCAGCACCACATGCAGGACTAGTTTCTAGGCAACCATGTGACACTGTCGGCAATTGCTATGGCAACCAACGCATCGCCCTCTCTCAATTCTTTGATGAAATGTGCAAGAATCTTCTCTTTGTGTGTGAATTGTTTCAATCCCTGTGCCATTCTCTAAGTGAGGAGTGAACAGTTGTGAAGATCCAGTCACTACATTCGTAGTGGCTTTTCAAAAGGTTCTCCTCCTCCATTGACATGCTGTCCTTTTCACGTCCTCCTTCCAGCTTTTTAGTTCATGTGAAGGTTCTGTGAAGTGTTTGAGTTCTAGGTATTATCTATGTAGAATGGATGTACAGTAAGCTCCCCGAGATGTTATGTATGATATGCCAAGCCGTACACTGTTATGGGCTTCTAAAATACATCTAACCTGTACTCCTCCACAAAAAAAATGCATGTTGTGTAGGCTGAGATTTTTATTTATTCACAAAATCCTTATGAACCTAATTTAGGACTTTTCTCAAAATAGTAGAAAACAGTCCATCTTTATGCTAGTGACAAGATCTGTAAAGCACACAGGCGTACAGGCACATTTAAAATGGATTTACATTTGGAAGAGACAGCACAATTCACTTATGAAGAACAGAAGGTGCCATTCTGAAGTGAAACGTCGTATGTCCAATTATAGATAGAGCTCACCATTTCAGATGTGAATCTGAGTCATCTCCAAGAGGTGACCATACATGACCCCATTATTTACACAATTTTGTGCCTCACTATCATATTAAAGATCACAGGAATCAATACCAACATCTCACAAGAACCGTGTTCATGATTCAGCTCCACCAATTAAACGTCCCCCGAAATCTTTTAATATTGTCTTTCGCTTAATCACTTCCCAGAGCAGGAGGGGTCGCCCCCAATTAACTGGCTAATTTGACTCTGACACCTCACCACACTGTTATTTCAGCATAAATACAGTCACAGTCCCACTGGGAAATATGATTGTGTGTGTGTGTGTTGGTAACAGGCTAAAGGACATTCACTCATGAGTGGAGTATAAAAGATCTATCAATCATCCTGTTTCACTCATACAAAGCTAGAGCTGACAATCCACATCTCATATTAGGAATCACTGTTCGTCACTTGTCATTTTGATCCCTCATCCCTTGAGTCTTTTTTGAAAGGCATTTGAAGTCGGTAATGATGTCCATGGACAGGGTCAGGTATGTGTGTGTGTGTGTGTGTGTGAGATGCACATGTTTGCAGTATCTGGGTGTGTGTGCGCATGTGCACGCCTGTGTGTCTTTAGACGGTGTGTGTGTGTACATTGATTAGCAGGGAGGCGGGAACCGCAGGTCCTGCTCGTTCCTGTCAGATTATAAGAAGCATCCAGTCAGGGCCCTGGTAGCCAGCGGGGCTCTGTAGTGACTTTTTTAAAGGGTATCTGCCTCCCCCTATTTCCTCAGAGCCCAGGTGCTTTTAATTGTATTTATGTTACCATATTACTGGCAGAGCACAGCAAAACCCTGAGACACACACTTTACAACATCACCCGGACACTGATACTACAGGCAAAGGTAGGATTCTGAAGTAGTTTTGAAATGTGCTCAACTGCAGTAATTTGACAGTCAGTGGTGTGTGTCACCAAGTTGTGCTATCAATTGTCATTTGTGCTTGAACAATTACATACATCTCCCCTATATGTATTAAGAATTTGGGAATTCTGAGGCGGTTTTAGGAATCTAGGGTAACATGGTCTTGCTGTAGATTTTTTTGAATCAGCCATTCGGGATATTTCTAGACCCATGGCCTTTAACAATAAGCCCCATCATTGAATGAAAATCCCCCAGATTGAGCAGACAGAATAAAAGCTTTTTATTCCCTGAGACCAGACCACTCAGAAGCGCCAACCTCCAAAATGAAAACGGGCTTTTCAAAGCTACAGTGTACTGTAGGCAATCACACAAACCCTTATTATCCCCAGAGAAACGCTTCTTGCAAATCCCATTATGGCAGAATATGAAAGGTCCAGGCCATGGTCAAGGCACTCAATTCTTATGAAGTTCATACAATTTCCACTTCTGAATAAGCACTTGTATTGGTAATAAGGAAAGAGTGAGGTAGAAGGATTTTGGCAAGTGCTGATATGAATGAATTTCATTATAGAATATATAACTTGAAAAGGAACAAAGCCACTTCAGGATCACTAATGTACCTATGAGGCCTGGCAGGGGTTGAGGGGGGCATAACCTGGCGGGGGGGTCTTTGGTGTCCTCCCTCAGAATTAGTTTGGGCATCTAAAGCAAATTTCCTGCATTCTTACACAATCCAATATGGCGTCTCCATTTAGAACGGAAAGTAAGCAAAAATGCACATAGTCATCAAGCATTATTAAATGTATTGAAGTGATTGATAAGACTGAACTAGATCAAAGGAAATTCAATAATAAATATTGTGTTACACCTTGAACCAATTGGCTAACAAATGAACAACCCTTGAAAAAATACAAATATACAGTACATTTGGAAAGTATTCAGACACCTTCCCTTTTTACACATTCTGTTACGGTACTCATCAATCTACACACAATACCCCATTCTGCCAAGGCAAAACAGTTTTTTCCGAAATAAATAACAGAAATACCTTGTTTACATAAGTATTCCGACCCTTTGCTATGAGACACGAAATTGAGCTCAGGTTCATCCTGTTTCCATTGATCATCCTTGATGTTTCTACAACTTGATTGGAGTCCACCTGTGGTAAATTCAATTGATTGGACATGTTTTCGAAAGGCACACACCTGTCTATAGAAGGTCCCACAGTTGACAGTGCATGTCAGAGCAAAAACCTAGCCACGAGGTCAAAGGAATTGTCCGAAGAGCTCAGAGATAGGATTGTGTCGAGGGACAGATCTGGGGAAGGGTACCAAAACATTTATGCAGCATTGAAGGTCCCCAAGAACACAGTGGCCTTGGAACCACCAAGACTCTTCCTAGAGCTGGCTGCCCGGCCAAACTGAGCAATCGGGGGAGAAGGACCTTGGTCTTGGATGTGACCAAGAAGCCGATGGTCACTCTGACAGAGCTCTAGAGTTCCTCTGTGGAGATGGGAGAACCTTCCAGAAGGACAACCATCTCTACAGCACTCCAACAATCAGGCCTTTATGGTAGAGTGGCCAGACGGAAGCCACTCCTCAGTAAATGGCACATGACAGCTCGCTCTGAGTTTGTGTCATGTATCTCCAGACTCTCAGACCATAAGAAACCAGATTCTCTGGTCTGATGAAACCAAGATTGAACTCTTTGGCCTGAATGCCAAGCGTCACATCTGGAGGAAACATGGCAGAGAGCCAGCGGGTGCAGGCTGGTGCGGGCGGGAGCAGGATGAATAAATCGGTCCAGCGCAGACCTCTACTGTGCACCATGACAGTGAAGGCTGTAACATTAGAGCTGTTTATTACTGTCCGTGTAAAGAGTAGGGAATTAGCCAGGGAAACTGACAGATCAATAACGTTACATTGCCATACAGACTAATAAAACTCACATTGCACTGAAAACAATTCTGAATATCAACCTTCAATCATTTGGCCAATGGTTTCATCAGTTGATTCAGGTCTAGTGTGATTGAGGCAAAATAATAGCTAACGTCAGTCAACTTTTGGCGAGCTCTCTTAATGGTACATCAACTGGCGAAAGCGAGTCAAGTTCATTTACTTCTGATATGGGACAAAACAAAGTCTACAAAACATTTCCATACAAACAGCAGCTGTTAGTAATAATAGCCACCTCAAAATGCTATCTGACAGATAACTAGAGGCTAGAGCTGACCTGGCTGTGGTAGCTACTAGCCAGCGTAGCTTATTCATTTACCTCAGTCGAGAGATGAAACAATATCTAACATTACATGTCAGTTATAATACTAGCTCAGCACTGCAAATTAACACTAGTTTCATTTTTTTCTGTTAAGTTCAACAGCAGTTACCTTGCCAGCTACATCAGTGAACTAAAGAACTAAAGTTTAGTGACCTAAAGTTTCTGTTCTGCTTGCTTTTTAAAACTCAGTGAAGAGTGCAACACATACACACTGAACTATGCTCAACTTTCCGGTGCTGGTCCAGCCAGCCTTCCAGAAGCTTTTCCTTCACACAGCCTGTCAGCCTGCCCTATGGTCCTAAATCCAGCCAGCTGAACACTGCAAAATAGGCTACCCGACCGCTCTGAGGCAGTCGGAAGGTCTTAAAGCACATTGTTGCTGCTTTTTGTATCACATTGCAATGATATAACTGGGGGGGAGAAAAATGCCATTTCAGAATGTGGGGGAGACATGACGCTCCCGTCCCCAGTGAAAGTTGTGCCCCTGATGCCTAGTATCGCAATATTGTCATGGTGGTTCTAAGGAACGTAGCCTTCTGTCACAGCAGTTATACACTATTTCTTCTGTATAACACATTCAACAGGTCACGTCTCCACCTTTTGTCCATGTGAATATGTGTTTGTGCTGAAAATATTGAAGGACTGGTCCTATATGTACCTCCTCAGACCTTTGAAGAGCAAGTCAGTCAGTCGATCAGTCACTGCTGAGCAATAATAAGTAAGACATGCTCTGTTCAAGGAATAGCAGGGGATCCCAATGAGGTATAGCAACTTCAAGGCTGTAACATCAAAGGGAGGAGAGACAGAAGTGCACGAGGTCTGACACCAGGGTCTAGTACCTTGTTAGGATGTCCTGCTGTTCCCTCATTGACATTTTGGCAAAGTCTGCTATCAAGGAGAAATGATGGAGGAATGTGTGATTTACAGTTCCAGGGTTTCTGCATGACTTTGGTGTGGCATGTTTATAGGGCTGTTATGGTGACCGTAACCCCGTCGGTTACAAGTCATGACCGCAGTCAAATTCCAAGTGACCATTTAGTCACGGTAACTAGGCTTCTCCAAAATGGCACTCTAATGCTGCACATTAGTAGCCTTCCAAACTTGCTACCTGCCTGGTACTCAGCACTCTATTGTCCCTGTAATCACTCTGACATCAATGCAAACGTATGTAAACTCGGCAAAAAAAAGAAACACACCTTGTCTTTCAAAGATAATTTGGAAAAATCCTATTAACTTCACAGATCTTCATTGTAAAGGGTTTTAACATGGTTTCCCATGCTTGTTCAATGAACCATAAACAATTAATGAATATGCACCTGTAGAACGGTCATTAAGACAATAACAGCTTACAGACGGTAGGCAATTAAGGTCACAGTTATGAAAACTTAGGACACTAAAGAGGCCTTTCTACTGACTCTGAAAAGCACCAAATTAAAGGTGCCCAGGGTCTCTGCTCATCTGTGTGAACGTGCCTTAGGCATGCTGCAAGGAGGCATGAGGACTGCAGATCTGGCCAGGGCAGTAAATTGCAATGTCCGTACTGTGAGACGGCTAAGACAGAGCTACAGGGAGACAGGACGGACAGCTGATCGTCCTCGCAGTGGCAGACCATGTGTAACAACGCCTGCACAGGATCAGTACATCCGAACATTACACCTGCGGGACAGGTACAGGATGGCAACAACAACTGCCCGAGTCTTTTTTTGCTGAGTTTAGTTTTGATGTCCTCTAATACACTGAACAAAAATATAAACGCAATATGCAACAATTTCAAAGATTTTACTGAGTTATAGTTCATGTATGGAAATCATTCAATTGAAATAAACTCATGGGACTGGGAATACAGAATTTCACAGGACTGGGAATACAGATATGCATCTGTTGGTCACAGATACCTTTAAAAAAAAAAGTAGGGGCGTGGATCAGAAAAGCAGTTTGTATCTGGTGTGACCATCATTTTCCTCATTCAGTGTGTGGAATGTTGTCCTCCCACTCCTCTTCAATGGCTGTGCGAAGTTGCTGGATATTGGCGGGAACTGGAACACACTGTTGTACACCGACCCAGAGCATCACAAACGTGCTCAATGGATTACATGTCTGGTGAGTATGCAGGCCATGGAAGAACTGGGACATTTTCAGCTTCCAGGAATTGTCTACAGATCCTTGTGACACGGAGCTGTGCATTATCATGCTGAAACATGAGGTGATGGCAGTTAGCCTCAGGATCTCTTCATGGTATCTCTGTATATTTAAATTGTTCGTTGTCCGTAGCTAATGCCTGACCATACCAGAACGCCACCGCCACCATGGGGCACACTGGCAAGAGCTCTGGTGGACATTCCTGCAGTCAGCATGCCAATTGCTGACTCCCTCAACCAGAGACATCTGTGGCATTGTGGTGTGTGGCAAAACTTC
Source organism: Oncorhynchus kisutch (assembly GCF_002021735.2). Lineage (NCBI taxonomy): Eukaryota > Metazoa > Chordata > Actinopteri > Salmoniformes > Salmonidae > Oncorhynchus > Oncorhynchus kisutch. Next base: position 18,475,040 of record NC_034195.2, on the reverse strand, counting down.
ACATTTTAGAGTGGCCTTTTATTGTCCCCAGCACAAGGTGCACCTGTGTAACGATCATGCTGTTTAATCAGCTTCTTCATATCCCACACCTGTCAGGTGGAAATGCTCACTAACAGGGATGTAAACAAATTTGTGCACAAGATTTGAGCAAAATAAGCTTTTCGTGCGTATGGAACATTTCTGGGATCTTTTATTTCAGCTCAGGAAACATGGGACCAACTATTTACATGTTGCATTTTATTTGTTGTTCAGTATAAAAAAGGGTTCCTATCAGCTTTCTATATTTATTTCTCAACTTTCCTAATATTAGAGTATAGCCTACCTGGCTGGCATGAAAATGAACCACTGGAAAAGCGTCCTCCATTCGCTATTTAAGTGCATAGATGTACCTGTTCCGAGACAGGTGCATGACAAAACTAATTTCACACATATACTAAATAATATATGTAAAACAAGATTAAATTAAGAATAGTCTGATGGGTGACAATATTATCACTTGTAAATTATGTATTATCACTTATAGAACGAGTGTGTGTAATCCTGGATGCTGATTGGTTAAAACCGCATTCCAGCTGGTGTTTATTCCACAAGTTGAAATGCCTATTTACTCTGTTCCATCTCAGTGCGCAATCCAGCCAGCCCAGCCAGACAATTTTTGTCCCCTGTAAAATGGAGCAAGACATTATCTCCCATTTCTAGACTAGCGATTGGTTTTCAATAGTGGAGATTTGTATAAAACTTGCCTCTTTGACATTTGTAACATTTGTTTCAATATTGAAATTCGATCACCAGCTGTCCCATAGTAATGAATGTCTAGGGGTCAGGAGTCAGGATAAGAAAGACAGGCAGAGGTAGTATGGGTGATCTATATATGTTTATATTAGTTACTATGCTGTTACTAAGCAGTAATGTATATGACACCTAATAGGTAATGCACATGTGCACGATTGGGCCGGGCTGTAGGACACTAAGTTGTACTCCCGTCTCCTGCCTGGTCATTTTCTTCACAACACTCGCACTGAAGTACAAGTTGGCCAATAAAATAGGTCAACTTTTGTACTATGGAGGATAGTAGATTGATATAGGCTAGTGATTTTGCTGTTTCTTTCTCATGTTGTTGGCTGAGGAAAAGTAAATGTGGAATCTACAATATGCGCCTCGGAATTCGTTAAGACGCTTGCAGTTGCGTCACTGATGTCAGTCTTCACTTGTAGCCTACTTCGGAGCTGAGACGCCTGTGAGAAGGACCAGATGATCTGATTGGCATTGGCTAATAAGAATTGCGGTATCTGAGAGAGCCATGTGAGTGAGAGGGTCTTTGGAGCATGGCAATTGGCAGCCGGGAGAAGGGAGCATTATGGCCACACAAGGGGGATGCCAAATTCGAGGCCTGGTGAGAATTTTATCAAGTGCTTGTCAAATTGTGAATGAGAGGCTGATAAAGTGTGTGCAGCCTGCACAAGAAACGAAGCAGAGCTCAGGCCTTTCATGCAACTTTTTTCAAATCATCATTAGTCACATCATGCAGCCTTAGAATGTATTAAAAATCAAAACATATAGCCCAATGTTTGTACCACAACTAAAGTTGCATAAAGTCAGTTGCATAAATTAACACACACCACCAACTGTCAAATGAAGCATATAGGAGGACCTGTTTCTTTGTTAACCCCTCAACACAGAACAGCTGCATGTGCACACGCCCTTGGAAATCTTTTGGAGAAAATATCCTTTCTATTTTATTCAGCTATGTTCAATTGTATTCTTCATACTAGAAAATAATGCCACAGAATTCTAAGCAAATCTTGTCTGCTAAATGAACCATATAGCCCACAGCCATATGGCATAGCCAGATCAGGACCTAACATAAGGACAACTATGTTGTGAAGGACAAGTATGCTATCTTGTTCTTCTGAAATAGACAACATTTTCTTCATATCATGTTTCTTTAGAACTGTCTAAAATAAATCATGGATTTATTGTGATGGTGTAGTCTATATTACATGGATTTATTAGACTTTTTAATATGTAGATGTTCCAAAGGTCTGCATCAGTGGCTTGTAGGTTATGCGTTGAAGCCAGTAGATGCTAAACGTGTTTATGTTAATTAACGGTAAATTACCGTGAGACCGGCAGTTATTTGCTTGACAATCACCGGCTGACAAAATGTAATGACTGCCACAACACTAGGCATTATTGACTGCAACACAAGATAATTCCTTTCAAAGATATGAACACAAACAAAGACGTACAAGCTGACATTTAGGTTATTGTTCCCATGAAACAAAGCTACCTCCCACCCCCCCCCAGTATGGTGAAATCTAGGAAAACCCGGTCTATGACCTTATAACATCCTATCTCCACATAGGACACAAATTGTTCCTCCTCTGGGTCCATTAGATAGACCCCAGTGTCCATTCAGAGACCATCAAGTTAATCTAGCCATCTGTTCTTCTCTGGCCAGACAGGGGAAATAGCCTGTTTTTGGAGAGTGGAGAAGTGAATGTATAGCTATTTTAAAAGCAGCTGCTCTTTGAGCTTTCGGCAATGGCCATGAAATAGCCCATGTCATTACATCTCGTTAGTGAAGTAGGGTACTGGTGGTGGATGATGTGTATGACAAGACTCCTTATCAGACTACTTCTGCTCTGGTTGAGTTGAGTTGACTGATGACTTAGCTACTTGGAATGCATCACAAATAAAATGTGTAATCCAAAACCCCTTAAGCTCCTTTATAAACTCAACCGGACATAGAAATGACAAAAAAAAGGCACTCTAGTCAGACATGACATTGAATGCCATTTCCTCTTGTGCAAGTTGACTTAGTGAGAAAGACACAATCTTTGAAAATAATTATTGTTAGCTACCCTCCACTCTAACTATGGAGGTGGACATGATCAATCAATATAGCCACCTGGTGCTGGCATTACACATGAAAGCTTTCTAGTGAAAAGCCTCCACAGGATTAGTGCTATCGTCAAGGAGATGACATTTTATTGACATGCTGTATGAGAGAAAGCGGGGATGTCAGTGGAGGAAACAGGGAGCTAAAACGGGCCTATAAAATGCTTTGCCTTTCAACATGTCGCGTTACCCCCTGAGTTTAATACCCATAGTGCAGGTGATGGTTCGGGGTCTCTCTCCAGCTCTGGCGGTTCACACACATGAACAGGACACGTACAGTGAGGACAGGAGTGCTATAAAATCCTCTGTCTGATGGGTGCAAGTGGTTGCCATATTAGTACAAACACAGTAGGCCATGGTTTCTAATTAGTCGAAAGGTAAGTACTACGTAAACACTTTTTCAGAGAACAATTTATAAATCAGAAAGTGCTATGGAAAAAAGCTCAATCGTAATATTACAATTGTGATTACGCACTTGAACCCGATCGAACGTCTCTGGAGTGACCTGAAAAGAGCTGTGGGGCGATGCTCCCCATCCAACAGACCTTGAGAGGATTTGTAGAGAAGAATGGGATAAACTCCCCAAATACAGGTGTGCCAAGCTTGTAGCGTCATACCCAAGAAGAATTGAGGCTGTAACGCTGCCAAATGTGCTTCAACAAAGAACTGAGAAAAGGGCCTCAATACTTATGTAAATGTATCATCCTTATACACTTAAGGAAATCCCGAATATCATGGATATAATGGAGCTAGTGAATATACGGAGGCTTAAATATCTTGACCGAGTGAGATATACATGGCGGAGGCTTAAATATCTTGACCGAGTGAGATATACATGGCGGAGGCTTAAATATCTTGACCGAGTGAGATATACATGGCGGAGGCTTAAATATCTTGACCGAGTGAGATATACATGGCGGAGGCTTAAATATCCTGACCGAGTGAGATATACATGGCGGAGGCTTAAATATCTTGACCGAGTGAGATATACATGACGGAGGCTTAAATATCTTGACCGAGTGAGATATACATGGCGGAGGCTTAAATATCCTGACCGAGTGAGATATACATGGCGGAGGCTTAAATATCCTGACCGAGTGAGATATACATGGCGGAGGCTCAATCAAGCTAGTGGTCTTCACTGCTTTGTTACGGCATTCTCGCTGGCACCAAAAGTTTCGAAAGTGTTGATAGGGGACAGAATGCGGTCGGACCATGAAATAATTACATTACTCTTACAGAATTTCCACGTGGGCGAGGTTATTGGAAATGTAATCAAAGCCTGTTGGATGGCAACTTGTTTTTAATTAGGACAGAATAATTTCTTGCTGTCTTTTCTGTCATAATATAGGTACAGTAGATCCCCTTATTGTATGGGCCAGTTTTAAATGTGCCTTTAGAGGCCCTTCAATACAATACTCATCTTTGAAACAAAAGCAATTTAAGAAAGAAATAGAGGGACTAACAGTACAGATAGATAGCAATAAAACAGTACCATAGAGGCACAGAATACGTTAGAGGAAAAACAAAGAAATGGATTAACTTAATTCAAGAAAGATCAAGTGTAATATATTATAAAAAATAAAGTGAACTGAATGGAATATGGGGAAAAATTCACTTTTTTTTCTTCTTCTTCAACATATAAATGCTACCAAAAAATAATGTTCTAAAATATGTTACAAATGATGGAGTCACCCATGATTCACCAAATATTTTGATAGAGGAAGCAAAGTACTTTAAGTTTATGTTTTCGTTTGTCTCCTCCTCCATTTCCACTAACCAAAGTTAATTGTACGGATGTTTTTTTCCTATTAATAATGTAAAATGAACAGCTGTACAGAAATGCTCAAATTACAGAAGAGGAACTTCTTCATGCAATTAAAGCTATTACGTTTGGGAAAACTCCAGGGCTGGATATCATACCAGTTGAAGTATACCAAACCTTTTTTGATGCACTCGGAGGGCCGTTATTAGCCTGTTTTAACTACTCCTATAAAAATGTTAGATTATCAGATACTCAACAAGAAGGTCAGATTTCATTATTACTGAAACAGGACCCAAGTGGTGTCCAATGGTGTCCAGTCCAAAAATGTGGAGGCCCCTTACACTTTAGTGTCGCGATGCAAAATGTTTAGCAAAGTGCATAGCTCATAGAATTTAAAAGGTATTGTCGGATATTATTCATCCAAATCAGACAGGTTTTTTACATGGATGATGGATTGGAGATAATATTAGACAAGAACTGGAAACAATAGAACACTATGAAAAATCTGGGAAACCAGGCCTGGTATTCACAGCTGACTTTGAAAAGGCTTTTGATGAAGTACGACTGGAATATATATATATATATATATAAATGCCTGGAATATTTCAATTTTGGAGAATCTCTTATACAATGGGATAAAGATATGTACAGTAGCCCAAGGTGTAAAATAGTAAATAATGGCTACTTATATATATGGTTGTATCCCCCATATATAAATTGCTGCGAAGCGACAGAAGCATTAGATCATTTGTTTTGGTAATGTTTTGTTACGTTACAGCCTTATTCTGAAATTGATTAAATTGTTTTTTTCCCTCATCAATCTACAAACAATACCCCATAAAGACAAATAAATGTAAAAAAAAAAAAAAAAAAAGTTTTTTAGACATTTTTCCTAAATACACTGCTCAAAAAATAAAGGGAACATTTAAACAACACAATGTAACTCCAAGTCAATCACACTTCTGTGAAATCAAACTGTCCACTTAGGAAGCAACACTGATTGACAATAAATGTCACATGCTGTTGTGCAAATGGAATAGACAACAGGTGGAAATTATAGGCAATTAGCAAGACACCCCCAATAAAGGAGTGGTTCTGCAGGTGGTGACCACAGACGACTTCTCAGTTCCTATGCTTCCTGGCTGATGTTTTGGTCACTTTTGAATGCTGGTGTTGCTTTCACTCTAGTGGTAGCATGAGATGGAGTCTACAGCCCACCCAAGTGGCTCAGGTGGTACAGCTCATCCAGGATGGCACATCAATGCGAGCTGTGGCAAGAAGGTTTGCTGTGTCTGTCAGCGTAGTGTCCAGAGCATGGAGGCGCTACCAGGACACAGGCCAGTACATCAGGAGACGTGGAGGAGGCCTTAGGAGGGCAACAACCCAGCAACAGGACCGCTACCTCCGCCTTTGTGCAAGGAGGAGCAGGAAGAGCACTGCCAGAGCCCTGCAAAATGACCTCCAGCAGGCCACAAATGTGCATGTGTCTTCTCAAACGGTCAGAAACATGAGGGTGGTATGAGGGCCCGACGTCCACAGGTGGGGGTTGTGCTTACAACCCAACACCGTGCAGGACGTTTTGCATTTGCCAGAGAACACCAATATTGGCAAATTCGCCACTGGCGCCCTGTGATCTTCACAGATGAAAGCAGGTTCACACTGAGCACGTGACAGACGTGACAGAGTCTGGAGATGCCGTGGAGAACGTTCTGCTGCCTGCAACATCCTCCAACATGACCGATTTGGCAGTGGGTCAGTCATGGTGTGGCGTGGCATTTCTTTGGGGGGCCGCACACCTCCATGTGCTCGCCAGTGGTAGCCTGACTGCCATTAGGTACCGAGAGGAGATCCTCAGACCCCTTGTGAGACAATGCTAGACCTCATGTGGCTGGAGTGTGACAGCAGTTGATGCTATGGACTGGCCCCCCCGTTCCCCAGACCTGAATCCAATTGAGCACATCTGGGACATCATGTCTCGCTCCATCCACCAACGCCACGTTGCACCACAGACTGTCCAGGAGTTGGCGGACACTTTATTCCAGGTCTGGGGGGAGATCCCTCAGGAGACCATCCGCCACCTCATCAGGAGCATGCCCAGCCGTTGTAGGGAGGTCATACAGGCACGTGGAGGCCACACACACTACTGAGCCTCATTTTGACTTGTTTTAAGGACATTACATCAAAGTTGGATCAGCCTGTAGTGTGGTTTTCCACTTTAATTTTAGGTGTGACTCCAAATCCAGACCTCCATGGGTTGATAAATTTGATTTCCATTGATCATTTTTGTGTGATTTTGTTGTCAGCACATTCAACTATGTAAAGAAAAAAGTATTTAATAAGAATATTTCATTCATTCAGATTTAGGATGTGTTATTTTAGTGTTCCCTTTATTTTTTGGGGTAGTGTATATATAAAAAAAACAGAAATATCACATTTACACAAGTATTCAGAGCCTTTACTTAGTACTTTGTTGAAGCACCTTTGGAAGCGATTACAGCATAGGGTGTTTTGGGGTATGACGCTACAAGCTTGGCACACCTGTATTTGGGGAGTTTCTCCCATTATTTTCTGCAGATCCTTTCAAGCTCTGTCAGGTTGGATGGGGAGCGTTGCTGCACAGCTATTTTCAGGTCTCTCCAGAGATATTTGATCAGGTTGAAGTCCAGGCTCTGGCTGGACTTCAAATGAATGTCCACTCAAGGACATTCAGAGAGTTGTCGTGAAGCCACTCCTGCATTGTCTTGGCTGTGTGCTTAGGGTTGTTGCCCTGTCTGAAGGTAAACCTTCACCCCAGTCTGAGGTCCTGAGTGCTCTGGAGCAGGTTTTCATCAAGGATCTCTCTGTACTTTGCTCCGTTCATCTTTCCCTCGATCCTGACTAGTCTCCCAGTCCCTGCCGCTGAAAAACATCCCCACAGCATGACGCTGCCACAACCATGCTTCATCCGTAGGGATTGTGCCAGGTTTCCTCCAGGTGTGATGCTTGGCATTCAGGCCAAAGAGATTCATCTTGGTTTCATCAGACCAGAGAATCTTGTTTCTCATGGTATGAGCGTTTTTAGGAGCCTTTTGGAAACTCCAAGTGGGCTTTCATGTGCTTTTTACTGAGGTGTGGCTTCCGTCTGGGCACTCTACCATAAAGGCCTGATTGGTGGAGTGCTGCAGAGATGGTTAACCTTCTGGAAGGTTCTCCCATCTCCATAGAGGAACTCTAGAGCTCTATGATAGTGACCATCGGGTTCTTCATCACCTCCCTGACCAAGGCCCTTCTCCCCCAATTGCTTAGTTTTGCCAGGCCGCCAGCTCTGTGTACAACTCTGTGTATATGTATATGTATACAGTATCAGTCAAACTTTTGGGCACACGTACTCATTCCAGGGTTTTTCTTTATTTTTACTATTTTCCACATTGTAGAATAATAGGGAAAGCTATGAAATAACACATATGGAATCATGTAGTAACCACAAAAGTGTTAAACAAATCCAAATATATTTTATATTTGCAATTCTTCAAAGTAGTCACCTTTTGCCTTGACAGCTTTGCACACTCTTGGCATTCTCTCAACCAACTTCCTGAGGTAGTCACCTGGAATGCATTTCAATTAACAGGTGTGCCCTGTTAAAATGTCATTTGCGGAATTTCTTGAATTCTTAATGCGTTTGAGCCAATCAGTTGTGTTGTGACAAGGTAGGGTTGGTATACAGAAGATAGCCCTATTTGGTAAAAGACCAAGTCCATTGTATGGCAAGAACAGCTCAAATAAGCAAAGAGAAACGACTGTCCATCGTTACTTTAAGGCATGAAGGTCAGTCAATCCGGAAAATTTCAGGAACTTTTAAACTTTCTTGACGTGCAGTCGCAAAAAACATCAAGCACTATGATGAAACTGGCTCTCATGAGGGAAGGAAGACCGCCAAGGGAAGGAAGACGCAGAGTTACCTCTGCCACAGAGGGTAAGTTCAATAAAGTTACCAGCCTCAGAAATTGCAGCCCAAATAAATCACAGAGTTCAAGTAACAGACACATCTCAATATCAACAGTTCAGAGGAGACTCCGTGAATCAGGCCTTTATGGTAGATTTGCTGCCAAGAAACCACTACTAAAGGACACTTATAAGAAGAAGAGACTTGCTTTGCCCAAGAAACACGAGCAATTGACATTAGACCGGTGGAAATGTGTCTTTTGGTCTGATGAGTCAAAATATAAAATTTTTGGTTCCAACCGCTGTGTCTTTGTGAAACTTAGAGTAGGTAAAAAGAGGATCTCTGCATGTGTGGGTCCCACCGTGAAGCATGGAGGAGGAGCGATTCAAGTGTGCAAAGCTGTCATCAAGGCAAAGGGTAGCTACCTTGAATAATCTAAAATTTTAAATATATGTTGATTTGTTCAACCCTTTTTTAGTTACTACATGATTCCATATGTGTTATTTCATAGAACAAATAAAGAAAAACCCTTGAATGAGTAGGTGTGTCCTAACCTTTGACTAGGACTGTATAATGATGAGACAACAAGAAGAGTAGGCCTAACGAACAGCAAAAGTCCTAGCTAAGTCAATCTACTATCCCCAATAGTACAAAAGTTGACCTATTCTGTGCGAGAAATAAATATTCCAAATATAGTCTGGGACAGTTGTGGGTTGCGGTAGATCTCAAATTAGTACAACAATTAGCATCAAATAGCCTTTTTTACACAATGAGGCTGATGCAACATATCAGAACGTTAAGCTTCAACTATTATGCTATTTCTTCACATTATAAGCGCAGCAATGTGCATATGGCAGTAGGCTGTAAGCACAAATGTTCCATTAGTGGGAAAACACCATTATCAAAAGTGACGCAAATGTGATTATTCATGTAATGCTTTTATTATAAAAAGGTACATTTTAATGGTGAAAATGATCTTCCCCGAACTTAACTCAGGTGCTGCTTATGTATACCAGTTAGGCTCTTCAACCCTTGTAAAGTGGATTAATGTGCTTCATTTAAAAAAAAGTTATTTGGCCACTTTAGTTGCGATCCAAACCTTATCAAAACACATAGGCCTATGGGTCAGGCTACATGAGGTGTGCAACTACTAAAAGTAGCAAAAAAAGGCATTGTTTCTTTCCTCACGCTGAACATCATTCACAGGTGATAGGCTAATATTGTCACCTATCAGACTATTCTTGATTTAATCTTACTACTAAATACTAAATAATATATGTGTGAAATTTGTTTGGATGTAGAATGGACCATTATCGTGCACCTGTCTCGAAACAGGGGCCAGGGAATAAAATACATGTCATATATGCTCTTAAATAGAAAATGGAGGATGCTTTTCCCATGGTTCATTTTCATGTCAGCCAGGTAGGCTATACCAGCCAGGTAGGCTATACTCCTGTATAGATAAGCAATGTGCTTAATATTAGGAAAGTTGAGAAAAAATATAGTAGGACTCGCCTATAGAAAGCTGATGGAATGCTATTCTTTTAACAGAGGCCATTACAATTGCATCGCCTATAGAAATGTAGCGCAAGATGAGCTCATGGGCTCTCATGAAGTGTTTGATTTAGATTTTCAATTACATTTGCATTGATGTCAGAGTGATTAGAGGGAGAATAGAGTTCGGAGTACCAGGCAGTTAGCAAGTTTGGTAGGCTACTAATGACCCTCAGCAGCATCAGAGCTTGGAGAAGCCTAATTACCGTGAATAAACAGGCACATGGAATTTGCCTGCCTTCCCCACTCGTGACCGCCGGTGTGGCGGTAATACGGTCACTGCAACAGCCCTACTTGTAGGAAGCAATCACTCCCCTATTGCTGACTACAAATGATCCATCACTGAGCTAGTAACTCAATAACTTGCAAGGATATGAACAAAATGTGCACATGTGGCTACATGCAGGTCTCGCTAAGATATCAAAACAAGCGCATCTAATGGCGACCGCTCATGCTGTAACACAGTCCAGTTCAAAGTAAATTGCACAGATCGATATATGGCAATGGTCTATTTGCATATAGTTTTACTCTAACTTTGATTGTTTATGCCACACTGGTCTGTGTAGAGTATGGGCTGAGTAGTGCGTGTGCCAATGCCAATGCATTGTTGTTCGGGCCATTTAAAAAGAAATGTGTTTCAAAATTTGGTGATCACACCGTTAATAGATCCGTTGTTTTATTACTTGTAAAGCACAGCTGGGTGAGCATACATTTAAATCATTTGCTTTTTATTTTTTATTTTACTGGGCTGATGGTGCCTACATCTGATGTTCCATCTCAGCAGAAGGAGAGAGCAGCATACTGAGGGTCCGCCTCTCAACATCCCTCCTATCTCCCTTTCCTCCACTGACACTGACCAAAAAGGGACACTGTCTTCCAGCTGATGGCCAAACTCGAGTTGCACCACATTATTTCTGCCTCATGCACAAATTCATGTTATTACTCCTATGAACAGAGAAAGTGAAATATTCCTCAAAATTAAAAAAGACCCAAGCCTCTAATAACAACAATGTAAGCCTATAGATCTACTTTCCTACTCATTCAATACTGCTGCAGTGCTTGTTGTAGCGCAGAAATGGCAAAAACGCACATTTTATGGCTTGTGAAAGTGTTGCATACAAAGTGTTGACAGTGCTCACTCATAAAAACAGCATCTCTTTGCTGTAATTCTTTGACAGTTTCTGTCTAGTCATGGCTTTAAATGTTTAAAAATCTCACAGTATAAACTTTGCTGTAGCTTTCTTTTATGTCTGATACTTTACTGCAGACATAGTCAACTGAGCCATCCGATTGGCCAGCGTTAGGCCTATAGTGCACTTGATTTTTTCTCTGGGATTGCCGGGAAGGCAGAGTTTGTACCTTCAGACATTAAATGGTTCAAAATGGCAACAGTTTGCCTCTCCGGCGTGCAGGGTAGTTGAATCAGGTGCACTTACCGCCAATAGGAACACAAGGCTTTATCATTGGGGCTTTTTACAGAACTGTTTGGCAATCGACTAGGAATGCTTTGGAGAACGACCAGTCGACCTATTTTCACTGGTTGGTAACCACTTCTCAAGAAAGTTGAGTGAAGTTCCATATCCTGCTTCTCTCTCCTGATTTTGCTGTGTCTCGGGCTACTGCGCTCGCACGTGTGCAGCTCAGAAGGAACATCGCTAAGGAGTATTTCTGTCTGTAATGAAGCCCTTTCTATGGGTAAAATCTCATTCTGATTGGATGGGTCTGGCTCCCCTGTGGTTAGGCCTGGCTCCCAAGTGGGTGGGCCTATGGCCTCCCAGGCCCACCCATGTCTGCACCCCTGCCCAGTCACATGAAATCCATAGATAAGGGCCTAATGAATTTCAATTGACTGATTTCCTTATAATGTATGTACTCAGTAAAATTGTTGAAATTGCGTTTTTATATTTTTGTTCAGTATAAGTGAACAGTTAGAGATGAGGAACAGCAGAAACAACACCATCTGTCCTCACTTCTATTTCTATACTGCAAGGGCTTAGGCATTGATGATGCATTTCTGGATCCATCCACTCTAAAACACTGTTTCTATTTAATATTGTCTGTAGGTAAATGTAAATAGGTCAATATAAAACAGATTTTATTCGATTGAACCCTAATACAACCCTATAATCCACGATGTTGAACAGTTTGAGATTGAAATGTAGCTATACAATAGCCTCAGTGGGGTTTAGGCTTAGCGGTCTAAAACAGGCTAATTTCATAAACCACCTCAAATGGTTAATTGATTTTTGGTTTATCAGTTAATTGCATGTTGTTGAGATATAAAAAGTAATTACATGTTACTTAATTACACATATTTTCATTAAATGCTTTCTTAAGTACCTACTCAGGAGAATCCCATTTTCGAAATGAGAAAATCAATCCGCTATGATTCCATTCCAAATTTAACACACCAACCATTTGGGCAATTCCAGCATTAATTACATTTGCACGCAAAATCACAACATTAATGCCTCACAGAATGAACAAACCAAATCTAAAATATAAATCATACTTTTGATGTGTGTGTCTATTGTAACCCTAGAAAGCGGACTTCTAAATATTGGCATGTTGGAGCAATAAAGTCAGCGTTTGTAAGTCTTAGGTCAAAACATAGATAGCCATTTTGAAGGAAAGGCTTGGCTGAACACAAAAACTATCATTTTGAAAAGACGATAATTTCCTTTAAGACTTTATAGAGGGAAATAAATGTTATGGATGTTACACCCTTCATTATGAGTGTTACAGTCTGAAATAGACATTCACATCTTTCATGATTTCACGATCAAAATCTATCATTACACATTTAAAAACATTCCAAATGACAACAGAAGGTCAGCAGAAGGCATAGTAGTTTAGAATTGCAAAATTACAGATAGCCTGAATAGTATACAATAAGTCTGATTTGAGTATACATTAAGAAAAAATCCCCCTACTTGATATATATCAAAATGAACCTTTACCTGTTGAATGTAGACAAAAACAAAAAAAAAATTGTATTACAACTTTTCTGAAATATTGTAACAAAAATGCAAATGAGACAATATACAGTACATGTGCCTATATTCCCAATCCACTTTTCTGAACACTGGTATATTTTTTTGGGGGGGGGGGCTTTAATTTTCATTCTATCTAAAAAAACATTTAAAAAACAGTACTACCATGTATGAGAAATGCATTTCAACATATATTTTCGAAGACAATCTTAGCTAAAACATCATTTTCAAGATATCAACTATTGCTTCTGTAAAAGCCTGAAGAATACATCACGGAACAAGCACACAAAATGTGCACTGGGTGAAAAGTCTCAATATCAGCAGATATTTTTTCATCTATCGATATACAGTATTTCCGGATACATTAAATGTATATTATATACTATGTAAGGAGTAGACATGCTCCAAATATGTACAGTATGTCCTCAATATTATTTGCAGAGCTAGAATATTCTCTGTAATGGGACAGTTTCTACATGCATCCAATCCGGATCTTAAATCTCCCTGCTACCGCATGAGTCCAGGGAAATATCTGGGGTGAGATACGTTCAAGACACGCACCTGATGCGCATGCACCCACTTACATAATTGTAGAATATTCTAACTCCGGAAAGGATTCATACTTAGTCATTTAGGTATCGTATTTCTCAAAAAATGCGTCATTTCAATAGATATCCTTACATGATATGTAATATTCATCCTCGTATGTCTGAACAAAATGGAATAAATCAGACTCATTAAATGTCCAGCAGACAAATTATTTTACATATCTGAGCATATTCAGTAGAAGGCTATACAAGGCACGGAAAGGCAAGCATTGTCATTTTTAATCCAAGTTGCTATTTCCAAAGCACATCTCTGCTATTTCTGTTTAAAAATGCAGCATAGCAAATCCAGATCTCCAATCACAATACATTTTCTGAAAATATGCAAACGTAGGCCAAACTTTGCTAGAAATGTATTTGATTCATTTAATTTAAAATAAAAGTTGTACACTCTCAGTACTCCTGCCTGCCCTGTTTGTTGTTATGGACAATGTGATGGGTGCAGATTGGATCGTCAGCACCAGTCCCTCGCAGTCCAGACCCAACGCGGTGGTAGTGTTGGTTTGTGATCCACAATGCATAAATCATTAATCAAAATTAAGTCGATATTGCAAGAAAACATAACCATACCACAAGGTAGCTACTTTACCTGCTTCATTCATGATGAAAAAACTAACTGGAACAAGCTGGCTAGCTAGCCAAGCTGCTAGTTAGCTAGCTAAGCTAATTAGATATTTTATAATAACCAGTAATACAAAATATGCCTAAACATTTTAACATTTAATTTGTCACCTCGAGGCTTGATAGGGGGTAAAAGCAATTTCATTATTTGTTAGCTAGCTAGGCTACCAGTTACCTTTTCACATGACCCCTTATCAAACCTAGAACATATGTAATTCATGTTGCTAGGCTACCAGTTACAGTGCTTTCAGCTTGCGGTTAGCACGCACCTTTGGATGTTACATTGCCTGTTGCAGTCACCCCCCTATCTTTACAAGACTGAAGAACACGCATGGGTCATTTCACGAAATGGGTGCCTTTTGCGTCCCTTTGATATTTTAATTTGAAATTGTGCACCAATATTGCATTTTAAAAACATGTTATATTAAATATCAGTGCCCTTTAATATAGACCACATCCATATATCAAATTTTTTATATGAATAAAGACTTGTTAAAGTGCCATAATTCTGCAAAGTTCCTCCATCAACCCCCTAGATAGATTCTAACCCACTTAACCCCCACATTTCACCATCATTGTAAAACCCTATTTTGTTGCTTTGTCAAAGCCATGTCTGAGGTTATTTATTTCATGTGATTGGTGATTCATTCTGTCCCTCATTTTAAGATGAAACCTGTTACGTGAACTGAATTCTCCTTTTAATATGGTGACACTATTAATTAATAAAACATATGGCAATTTTATGGTGTTTTGTGGTGGATGTCATGACGTTGGCCTGGGGGTAGGTTTATGACAGTCATAAATGTTTTATTTTTTTTATTTTTTTATTTCACCTTTATTTAACCAGGTAGGCTAGTTGAGAACAAGTTCTCATTTGCAACTGCGACCTGGCCAAGATAAAGCATAGCAGTGTGAGCATACAACAAAGAGTTACACATGGAGTAAACAATTAACAAGTCAATAACACAGTAGAAAACAAAGGGGGGGTCTATATACAATGTGTGCAAAAGGCATGAGGAGGTAGGCAAATAATTACAATTTTGCAGATTAACACTGGAGTGATAAATGATCAGATGGTCATGTACAGGTAGAGATATTGGTGTGCAGAACAGCAGAAAAGTAAATAAATAAAAACAGTATGGGGATGAGGTAGGTGAAAAGGGTGGGCTATTTACCAATAGACTATGTACAGCTGCAGCGATCAGTTAGCTGCTCAGATAGCTGATGTTTGAAGTTGGTGAGGGAGATAAAAGTCCCCAACTTCAGCGATTTTTGCAATTCGTTCCAGTCACAGGCAGCAGAGTACTGTAACGAAAGGCGGCCAAATGAGGTGTTGGCTTTAGGGATGATCAGTGAGATACACCTGCTGGAGCGCGTGCTACGGATGGGTGTTGCCATCGTGACCAGTGAGCTGAGATAAGGCGGAGCTTTACCTAGCATAGACTTGTAGATGACCTGGAGCCAGTGGGTCTGGCGACGAATATGTAGCGAGGGCCAGCCGACTAGAGCATACAAGTCGCAGTGGTGGGTGGTATAAGGTGCTTTAGTGACAAAACGGATGGCACTGTGATAGACTGCATCCAGTTTGCTGAGTAGAGTGTTGGAAGCCATTTTGTAGATGACATCGCCGAAGTCGAGGATCGGTAGGATAGTCAGTTTTACTAGGGTAAGCTTGGCGGCGTGAGTGAAGGAGGCTTTGTTGCGGAATAGAAAGCCGACTCTTGATTTGATTTTCGATTGGAGATGTTTGATATGAGTCTGGAAGGAGAGTTTGCAGTCTAGCCAGACACCTAGGTACTTATAGACGTCCACATATTCTAGGTCGGAACCATCCAGGGTGGTGATGCTAGTCGGGCATGCGGGTGCAGGCAGCGACCGGTTGAAAAGCATGCATTTGGTTTTACTAGCGTTTAAGAGCAGTTGGAGGCCACGGAAGGAGTGTTGTATAGCATTGAAGCTTGTTTGGAGGTTAGATAGCACAGTGTCCAAAGACGGGCCGAAAGTATATAGAATGGTGTCGTCTGCGTAGAGGTGGATCAGGGAATCGCCCGCAGCAAGAGCAACATCATTGATATACACAGAGAAAAGAGTCGGCCCGAGAATTGAACCCTGTGGCACCCCCATAGAGACTGCCAGAGGACCGGACAGCATGCCCTCTGATTTGACACACTGAACTCTGTCTGCAAAGTAATTGGTGAACCAGGCAAGGCAGTCATCCGAAAAACCGAGGCTACTGAGTCTGCCGATAAGAATATGGTGATTGACAGAGTCGAAAGCCTTGGCAAGGTCGATGAAGACGGCTGCACAGTACTGTCTTTTATCGATGGCGGTTATGATATCGTTTAGTACCTTGAGTGTGGCTGAGGTGCACCCATGACCGGCTCGGAAACCAGATTGCACAGCGGAGAAGGTACGGTGGGATTCGAGATGGTCAGTGACCTGTTTGTTGACTTGGCTTTCGAAGACCTTAGATAGGCAGGGCAGGATGGATATAGGTCTGTAACAGTTTGGGTCCAGGGTGTCTCCCCCTTTGAAGAGGGGGATGACTGCGGCAGCTTTCCAATCCTTGGGGATCTCAGACGAGATGAAAGAGAGGTTGAACAGGCTGGTAATAGGGGTTGCGACAATGGTGGCAGATAGTTTCAGAAATAGAGGGTCCAGATTGTCAAGCCCAGCTGATTTGTACGGGTCCAGGTTTTGCAGCTCTTTCAGAACATCTGCTATCTGGATTTGGGTAAAGGAGAACCTGGAGAGGCTTGGGCGAGGAGCTGCGGGGGGGGCGGAGCTGTTGGCCGAGGTTGAAGTAGCCAGGCGGAAGGCATGGCCAGCCGTTGAGAAATGCTTATTGAAGTTTTCGATAATCATGGATTTATCAGTGGTTACCTAGCCTCAGTGCAGTGGGCAGCTGGGAGGAGGTGCTCTTGTTCTCCATGGACTTCACAGTGTCCCAGAACTTTTTGGAGTTGGAGCTACAGGATGCAAACTTCTGCCTGAAGAAGCTGGCCTTAGCTTTCCTGACTGACTGCGTGTATTGGTTCTGGACTTCCCTGAACAGTTGCATATCACGGGGACTATTCGATGCTATTGCAGTCCGCCACAGGATGTTTTTGTGCTGGTCGAGGGCAGTCAGGTCTGGGGTGAACCAAGGGCTGTATCTGTTCTTAGTTCTGCATTTTTTGAACGGAGCATGCTTATCTAAAATGGTGAGGAAGTTACTTTTAAAGAATGACCAGGCATCCTCAACTGACGGGATGAGGTCAATGTCCTTCCAGGATACCCGGGCCAGGTCGATTAGAAAGGCCTGCTCACAGAAGTGTTTTAGGGAGCGTTTGACAGTGATGAGGGGTGGTCGTTTGACTGCGGCTCCGTAGCGGATACAGGCAATGAGGCAGTGATCGCTGAGATCCTGGTTGAAGACAGCGGAGGTGTATTTGGAGGGCCAGTTGGTCAGGATGACGTCTATGAGGGTGCCCTTGTTTACAGAGTTAGGGTTGTACCTGGTGGGTTCCTTGATGATTTGTGTGAGATTGAGGGCATCTAGCTTAGATTGTAGGACTGGCGGGGTGTTAAGCATATCCCAGTTTAGGTCACCTAACAGAACAAACTCTGAAGCTAGATGGGGGGCGATCAATTCACAAATGGTGTCCAGGGCACAGCTGGGAGCTGAGGGGGGTCGGTAGCAGGCGGCAACCGTGAGAGACTTATTTCTGGAGAGAGTAATTTTCAAAATTAGTTGTTCGAACTGTTTGGGTATGGACCTGGAAAGTATGACATTACTTTGCAGGCTATCTCTGCAGTAAACTGCAACTCCTCCCCCTTTGGCAGTTCTATCTTGACGGAAGATGTTATAGTTGGGTATGGAAATCTCTGAATTTTTGGTGGCCTTCCTGAGCCAGGATTCAGACACAGCAAGGACATCAGGGTTAGCAGAGTGTGCTAAAGCAGTGAGTAAGACAAACTTAGGGAGGAGGCTTCTGATGTTGACATGCATGAAACCAAGGCTTTTTCGATCACAGAAGTCAACAAATGAGGGTGCCTGGGGACATGCAGGGCCTGGGTTTACCTCCACATCACCCGCGGAACAGAGAAGGAGTAGTATGAGGGTGCGGCTAAAGGCTATCAAAACTGGTCGCCTAGAGCGTTGGGGACAGAGAATAAGAGGAGCAGGTTTCTGGGCATGGTAGAATATATTCAGGGCATAATGCGCAGACAGGGGTATGGTGGGGTGCGGGTACAGCGGAGGTAAGCCCAGGCACTGGGTGATGATGAGAGAGGTTGTATCTCTGGACATGCTGGTAGTAATGGGTGAGGTCACCGCATGTGTGGGAGGTGGGACAAAGGAGTTATCAGGGGTATGAAGAGTGGAACTAGGGGCTCCATTGTGAACTAAAACAATGATAACTAACCTGAACAACAGTATACAAGGCATATTGACATTTGAGAGAGACATACAGCGAGGCATACAGTAATCACAGGTGTTGAATTGGGAAAGCTAGCTAAAACAGTAGGTGAGACAACAGCTAATCAGCTAGTACAACAACAGCAGGTAAAATGGCGTAGACTAGGCAACGGGGCCAACAGATAAAACAAACAAGCAGAATGGAGTACCGTGATTAATGGACAGTCCAGCGTGCATCAGCTATGTAGCCAAGAGATCAGTGTCCAGGGGGCAGCGGTGGATGGGGCAGGGAAGCTGGACTGGCGAGTGTTATCCAGGTAAAAAAAACTTACAATGACTAAATAGCTTGTAGCTAGTTAGCTGGTTAGCTTCTGGAGGTTCTTGAGTGTGTTCTAAAAATAAATAAAAAATAATAGCGATTCCGTATCACATTGGGTGAGGCAGGTTTCCGGAAGGTATAAACAAATTAAAAGTCAAAAGAGATAGAAAGTAAATATGGGTCCGGTGGGCGTTTGGGACGCGGCGATTCAGGCGGTTAGCAGGCCTGTGCTAACAAGCTAACAGTTTGTAGGCCCGGGCTAGACAAGGTAGCAGTTAGCGGACCGGAGCTGGACAAGCTAGCAGTTAGCAGGCCGAATTAGCAAGCAGGGAGATAGCGAGGGCTAGAGAGTTAGCCTTTGGGGGACGTCGCGATGGGGTGAGTCTGTTTATTCCTCTTCATGCGGTGACATCGATAGACCGGTCGTGGGCCCGGGTATTGTAGCTCAGGAGTATGCTACGGTGGTAGCGCAGGCCGGGCTAGCTTCAAGCTAAGTGGGTGGAAATGCTAGCCAGGGGTAATCATCTGGGGTTGCGGTTTAGCTAGATAGCTAGTTGTGAAGATCCAGCGTATTTGGAAGCTTAGGTATAGCAAAATGTTTTTAAAGGGATAGCTATGTAAAAAACGAAAAATAAACGAAAAATAAACGAAATATACAGGGACACGACACGACAGGACGACTTACTGCTACGCCACCTCTTCCCCCCTTTTTCCTCTCTCTACCCTACTGATGTTACATTTGCAAACCCTTTGGTTAACATAGAGATTCTGGGAACATCAGAAGGTGGGGGGAAATTAACTATATTCTGGTAATCCGAACAATTTAACAATGTTTTTTTTATTTTTTTTATTTTTTTTTACCTTTATTTAACCAGGCAAGTCAGTTAAGAACACATTCTTATTTTCAATGACGGCCTGGGAACAGTGGGTTAACTGCCTGTTCAAGGGCAGAACGACAGATGCAGTGGTACTTAATGAATATGATGTCAGTTCAGTTGTCATCTGAGACATTCTCATCAATGATAAGATGACATAACCTCTACAGTGTAAAGTCTACACATCAGAGTTATCGGATTCACATGGAGTTGTTGTTCAATTTAAATGTTTGAATATTAAATTATTCGTGATGGGATGAAATGTGATTTTAGCTTCTAAAATGTGAGAATTGGGTTTTCATGAGTGAATTAGGCCTGACTCAGTGGCCCGCCCACGTGAAGAGACATAGGTTGTAAACTATGAAACACACCCCTTTTCTCCGATTCCTATATAAAGCCTTGACGACAATATAACCTCCTGTTCCAAGGAAGTGAGGATGATGGTCCGATGTCAGAATGGTTCAGATAATGACTACAGAACAAAGCCAACATCAGTGTGAGCTTTGGTTGCGAATGGTATGAACTTTGAACTCTTATTCACTACAGAAGTGATACCTCCTAGCCATTGAGTTAGCAACAGCCACTGCAAACGAGGGTTAGGAAGGAACAGACAGTCTATCACACAACGACGTTACTACATCTTATCCAATTGACCACCAGAGACATTCTTCAAAGGACTCGGTTGGGCAACACGGCCTTCCATCTACCACCAACCTACCAAAGCGCAACTCAGAGTAAATATTTATTGCATTTTCCTTTTCCAAATGGCCGGTAATTTAGAATGCATAAGATACTGTATTTACGATAGCACAGCTTCTCCCTGTGTCCCTCAGTCTTCCCGCTCTTTCACTCAAACCCAGCCCCTTTTCTTTTGTGTAACCAGCTGTCATATGTGTTCCGCCCGCTAGGGACGTTTTCCTTTATGACGTAATTTGTAATCAAGTTATGATTTAAATATGTGTGATTATTTATGTGTATGTGTAATTCTGTGTGATTAGTTAGGTATTTAGTATATAAATAATTAAACCCAATTTTGTATTGCTGATTCAACTTGTTAGCCAGGGTTTGTGCAGATAACCAAGAATTTACAACTTTCAGATGAGACTGAATTAAGGTGAGGATTAATATTGACTGCTATTGATGTAAAATATTACTAGGTCTTTAAGAGTTTATTCGGAAGATAACAGCTCTATAAATATTATTTTGTGGTGCCCCGACTCTCTAGTTAATTACATTTACATGATTACAGAGAATCTATTTTATAGAATAGCATGTCATGTCACTTAATCCGGCATAGCCAAAGACACGACTAAATGTCTTTTAGATAGGCTGGAAATGTTAACAAAAAAAATGTTTTGTGAAGCTTGAATTTAATTGCCACTCCCTTTTACAAGCTTCCATTCCCCCTATTACGAGGGGATTTATGGCTGATTAGCCTGTTACTACGGTCAACCCTGTTTCTTTATTTGGCACTTACTATAGTCATTCTTTTATTTTAACATGTGCTCTTTATGATAATGTTAAAATGAGATGAAATCAGACTTCAAAAGGCCACGAATTGGTGGGTTGACCTGCACACAAAACTCAACACACTTCAATTTGATCTGTATTGCTTCATTAACATATCCTCTTCATAACTAACACAGGGAGACAGCTGTGAGTGAAGAAACATGCTCTGTGAGCTTTTTCAAAAAGCCATGAAATATGATTGACTGAAAAGCCTTCTTTGAGACTTATTCTGAAATGGCCAAAATTGATGCAATTTCCTACTTAAAGTTTTCAAATAAAGCATGAACTTCAACATATAGACCTTAGGGACAATTATGACCAATGTTTCATTTGGAAATTACTAACTTTAATTGGGCTTAGGCTTCCCGAGAGGCGCAGAGGCCTAAGGCACTGCACCCCAGTGCTTGAGGCGTAACTACAGACCTGGGTTTAATCCCATGAGACCCATGAGGCTGTGCACAATTGGCCCAGTGTCGTCCGGGTTAGGGGAGGGTTTTCCCGGCCGTGATTTCCTTGTAGCATTGCACTCTAGCGATTCCTTGTGGCGGGCTGGGTACCTGGTGTTTCCTCCAACACATTGGTGTGGCTGGCTTCCAGGTTAAGCAAGCAGTGTGTCAAGAAGCAGTGCGGCTTGGTAGGGTCGTTTTTCGGAGGACGCAAGGCTCTTGGCTACCAACTGGATATCACATAAAAGGTGTAAAAGTACAACAACAACAAAAAACTTTCTTTGGGCATGCTCAGGTTGACTTTTCCATTTATTGGGACAGAGATGCACATTTCAGACGAAATTGTCAGACTTACAAGAACATTTAAAGTCTGATGCTCTATCGCCTGAGCTATCGAGCTCTGGATGTACAGATGGTTAGATTTGTCTGATGTTTCTAGGTAGCAAAACGATCAACACATTCAAGTCACATACATTCTCTAGTCATTTTCCACAGCCATTGTAATGGCCCTTGTTGCGCAAAGTGTTGTTTCAATCAATCAACAGGTTTCCTTACATTGCATCTAACACATATTTGTCTAAACGGGGAAAGCATGTGACGAGCTGTGAGGAAACCAGTAGTTGCCCTTAGAAACGTTTCATCAGATTGTGAAAAGCAATTTATTTAGTTGGGGAAAAGGCTGGTATGGAATTACACCGGCATGTGTCTAACCTTGCTAAGGCAATTCTTTACATGTCAAAAAGAGTGACAGCGTGGAGAAGGCCCTCTAGGGGCCTGAGGGGAACAGATAAGAGAGAAACGCTTCACAAACACACTGAGCAGCAGAAGGAGGGAGGGAGGGAGGGAGGGAGGGAGGGAGGGAGGGAGGGAGGGAGGGAGGGAGGGAGGGAGGGAGGGAGGGAGAGAATCTCCTCATAGCTACGCCTTTAAAGACCTCCTCCAGGCTCCTTTTCACCTCATTTAACACCTGATTTACTTAACAAAAGGCACATCTCAATAGGCGGTCCAGGTTAGACATTGCTCCTCTATTGTTCCTCAAGCAAGGGGGGAGGCTGATGACATCACACCTTCAGACCAACTCAGAAAATTGAACCCCCTACTACTTGAAGTTTGCAGTTGTATGTCTTTTTTTACCTTAAATGTGTGTACTTTACTGTATTTATACTTGGGATATCACTTTTCAACAGGAAAAGTTTAAAAATAGCTGGAGGACGACTTTAACATCCTGTGTAAATTAGATTTTGTCTGCCAGGCCGGGCGATCAGAAGAGATATCTGATGTGGGGACAGAGAGCTCCTCTGGCAGCAGTGATTCACCCAGGTGGCGACAGCTAGAATATGCAATTAATGTGTGTGTGTGTGTGTAGTTCACTATATTTATACTTGGGATTTCGCTTTTGAACAGGAAAAGTTAATTAAAAAATGGTTGGAGGACTTAAGTTTTAAAAAAGTATAATTGAAAATCTCAAAATCAAATAATTTCTGGTTGAACAATTTAAATACCTTACTGTTTTCAAATGAAATGGTCAAAAAGACAAAAATAGCTTCTTAGCAAAGGGCAATTTCTCAAGCAAGAATTTAGCTAGGGCTGTCTGGGAGTGTTGTGAGTGGGAGGGGAAAACTGAAAATTAGCTGTTATTGGCTGAGTCGATTGGAACTCTTTTTGATCTGTTTCAGTTATTAGGACCCTCATTAGCCAACGCCAATGGCAACAGCTAGTCTTACTGGGGTTCGACACATAATGAAAAAGACATTACATACAAAATACTTTACAATTGACATACATTTAAAAACATTAACATGTAGTGTGTATGTGCATCTGTCAGTTACACATACAGTTGAAGTCGGAAGTTTACATACACCTTAGCCAAATACATTTAAACTCAGATTTTCACAATTTCTGACATTAAGTCTGAGTAAAAATTCCCCGTCTTAGGTCAGTTAGGATCACAACTTTATTTTAAGAACGTGAAATGTCAGAATAGTAGAGAGAATTATTTATTTCAGCTTTTGTTTCTTTCATCACATTCCCAGTGGGTCCGTTTACATACACTCAATTAGTATTTGGTAGCATTACCTTTAAATTGTTTAACTTGGGTCAAACGTTTCGGGTAGCCTGTCGCAACCTTCCCACAATAAGTTGGGTGAATTTTGGCCCATTCATCCTGACAGAGCTGGTGTAACTGAGTCAGGTTTGTAGGCCTCCTTGCACGCAACCGCTTTTTCAGCTCTGCCCACAAATTCTCTATGGGATTGAGGTCAGGGCATTGTGATGGCCGCTCCAATACCTTGACTTTGTTGTACTTAAGCCATTTTGCCACAACTTGGAAGTATGCTTGGGGTCATTGTCCATTTGGAAGACCTATTTGCAACCAAGCGTTAACTTCCTGACTGATGTCTTGAGATGTTGCTTCAATATATCCACAAAGCAAAGCACCCCCACAACATGATGCTGCCACCCCCGTGCTTCACTGTTGGGATGGTGTTCTTCGGCTTGCAAGCCTCCCCCTTTTTCCTCCAAACATGACGATGGTCATTATGGCCAAACAGTTATATTTTTGTTTCATCAGACCAGAGGACATTACTTCAACAATCTTTGTCCCCATGTGCAGTTATAAACTGTAGTCTGGCTATTTCTATGACGGTTTTGTAGCCGTGGCTTCTTCCTTGCTGAGCGGCATTTCAAGTTATGTCAATATAGGACTTGTATTACTGTGGATATAGATACTTTTGTACCTGTTTCCTTCAGCATCTTCACAAGGTCCTTTGCTGTTGTTCTGGGATTGATTTGCACTTTTCGCACCAAAGTATGTTCATCTCTAGGAGACAGAACGTGTCTCCTTCCTGAGCAGTATGAAGATGGCTGCGTTGTCGCATGGTGTTTATACTTGCGTACTACTGAATGTGGTACCTTCAGGCATTTGGAAATTGCTCCCAAGGATGAACCAGACTGGTGGAGGTCTACAGTTTTATTTATGAGCTATTGGCTGATTTCCTTAGATTTTCCCATGATGTCAAGCAAAGAGGCACTGAGTTTGAAAGTAGGCCTTGAAATACATCCACAAGTACACCTCCAGTTTACACAAATGATGTCAATTAGCCTATCAGAAACTTCTAAAGCCTTGACATAATCTTCTGTAAATTTCCAAGCTGTTTAAAGGCACAGTCAACTTAGTGAATGTAAACTTCTGACCCACTGGAATTGTGATACAGTGAATTATAAGTGAAATAATCTGTTTGTTAACAATTGTTGGAAAAATGATTTGTGTCATGCACAAAGTAGATGTCCTAACCGACTTGCCAAAACTATATTTGTTAACAAGAAATGTGTGGAGTGGTTGAAAAACAAGTTTTAATGACTCCAAACTAAGTGTATGTAAACGTCCGACTTCAACTGTAATATATTCAGAGCCATATCCCTGTAATGCTTAGAGAAGATCTTATGTCAAGTGTTATTGAAGTGTTGTGGTTGCAGGTTCATTTGGCACATCTAAAGCATTTTCTTTTCAGTGTTGCTATAGGTCACCAAGTGCTAATTGTCAGTATCTAAATCATGTGTGAAAAGCTTGATATGGTATGTGATGTAAACAGAGAAGTCTACTTTCTTTGGGACCTGAATATTGACAGATTTTCATCAAGCTGTCTGCTCAAGAGGAAGCACCTCACTGTAACCAGTTCCTGTAATCTGGTTCAGGTTATTAATCAATTTACCAGGGTGTTTACAAACACTACAACAGGGATCATCAACTAGATTCATCCGCGGGCAAAAACATTTTTTCATTCGTGGATGGTTGGGGGGCCGGAACGTAATTACATATAATTTGTAGACTGCAAATTGACTGCAAGAAGCACAAACAGATATGTTTGACTAAAACATAATCATTTCAAACCTTGCTTACATTTGTATACGATCAAGCCGTGTCTCTCTCTATTATGCGTGGGAATACTTGAACAGATTTCTTAAATTAAAATCACTGATTTTCTGGTGTTTTTTTTACAGTCTTATGACCAACAATGAACATTCCACACACAAAAAACAACATTTATATGTATTTTTCTTTTGCTCAGAAAACTTGGGAGGGGGGTGGAATAGAACCACCCATGGTAATTCGTTAATTCGGGCCACGGCTGCCAGTTGGGAAACCCTGTACTGCAGGAACAAGATTATCCACATGTATCATCACATTTTTACTAACAATGTAGAACAATGTTCTAAAGCTGTAACCATACCCATTGAATGCAGTGACCACAATATAGTGGCTATATCCAGTAAAGCCTCAATTCTGAAAGCTGGGCATAAAATGGTGTATAACAGATCATAAGATTTTGCTGTGACTCTTATGTGGATGATGTTAAACATATTTGCTGGTCTGATGGGATTAATAAGGAGCATGCACTTGAAATGTTTGAAATTGCTTCTTCAGATTATTGATAAACATGCACCTGTTAAGAAACTGATTTAGAACTGTTAAGGCTCCATGGATTGATGAGGAATTGAAAAACTGTATGGTTGAAAGAGATGGGTGGCTAATAAGTCTGGCTGCACATGTGACTGGCTAATTTATTGCAAATTGAGAAATGGTGTGACTAAACTCAACAAAAAGAAGAATAAACCAAGCCAAGATCAATGATATAAAGAATGATGGATATTATTTGTTGTTGAGTACTTTAAATGAAATTATGGGCAGAAAGACTAATTCAACCACCTTTTATCGAATCAGATGGCTTATTCATGACAAAATTACTTGTTGTTGCCAATTATTTGAATGATTACTTCATTGGCAAAGTGGGCAACATTAGGCAGGAATTGTCAACAACGAACAGTGAGCCATCTTACTCATGCATAAATAAACAAATATGAAAGAAAATCATTGTCAGTTCGAATTTGATAAAGTTAGTGTGGAAAAATTATTTAACAATCAGTAATGAAAAACCTCTTGGCATTGACAACTTAGCTGGAAAACTACACTAAACATTATAGCCATTCCTATCTGTTATATGTTTAATCTGAGCCTGGAAGAAAGTATTTTTCCTCAGGCCTGGAGGGAAGCCAAAGTCATTCCGCTACCCAAGAGTGGTAAAGCGGTCTTTACTGGTTCTAACAGCAGACCTATCAGCTTGCTGCCAGCTGTTAGAAAACTGTTGGAAAAAATTGTGTTCGACCAAATACAATGCTATTTTTCTGTAAACAAATTAACAAGACTTTCAGCATACTTATAGAGAAGGACACTCAACAAAACTAGAGCCTGCAGCACTTGCTTTGTGGCGTGTGGTGTCAAAAAAGCAGAGCATCTCTTCATTACAGACAGACCTCTCCCCATCTTTACAACCATTGAATCTATGTATATGTTTTGACCATGACAGTTTGCAATCTAAGATAACACCAAGTAATTTAGTAATGTATTTCCTACTTCATTTAGTCTCCTCAACTTGTTCAACAGTCTTGTCATTCATTACCAGATTCAGCTGAGGTCTAAAACCTAGGGAATGATTTGAACCAAATACAATGCTCTTAGTTTTAGATATGTTCAGGACCATTCCAAAACATACTGCAACTTTTTCTTAAGGGTTTCAGTGACATCATTAGCTATGGTTGCTGATGCTGTAAATGGTTGAATCATCAGAATACATGGACACACATGCTTTGTTTAATGCCAGTGGCAGGTCATTGCTAAAAAAAAAATATTAAAAGAGTAGAGGGCCTAGAGAGCTGCCCTGCAGTACACAACACTTTATATGTTTGACATTAGAGAAGCTTTCATTAAAGAAAACCCTCAGAGTTATATTAGATAGATGTGAATCCACGGTATAGCAGAGGTTGAAAAGCCATAACTAGGGCTGTGGCCATCATAAAATTTTGTCAAATGGTGATTGTCAAGCAAATAACTGCTGGTCTCACAGTAATTGACCGTTAAGTAACATAAACACATTTAGCATCTCCTGGCTCCCACGCATAACCCACAGGCCACTGATGTAGACCTTTTTGGAACATCTACATTAAAAAAAGTATAATAAATAATACATTTGAAGACTCACTCTCATACTCAGATTTTTCATCAGAATTACAAAATATTTTTAATCAGTGAGGCATTTCCTTTTGAAACTGTACATGATCTCTATACTCAATGGCTATCAGTGTCTGTCAAGATATATGTTTTTCTGTCAGAACTGACTTAGATTGTAACTATGGTTACTCAGGGTTGCAAGCTCAGACCTCCCTTTCAAGGGGTTTTATTCTCATTCATCTTGTAAACTTCTCCTGTGTTTGCCCCCCATTTATTGATAAATCCCCCATCATAGTAATATTTCCTCCATCATATCCCCTCACAATATCTTCCGCCATTTCTACCCCCTATGGACTTGAACCCCCCCTCCCACAAATGAAAATAATCTCACCCCCTCCAACCCACAAACTCCCATAAAATGGTTTCACCCAAATCTGTCAACCCTGGTTAGCTTTCGCACTATGGCTAGGCTAGGCAGTAGGTTTGTATGTGAGGTGATAATCTGTGAATTGATAACATTTGATTTACTTTGTGATTTGTCAAAAATTGTAAACTTGTCAAGTCATGCTCCGGTTCTTTTATAAAATGTAACAAGCACATCGAAGATTTGTTATATGCTGAAAAGTAGCCAAACTAAATTGATGTTATTTGGGCGATGGGCGCAGCCATCTTTGTTTATTTGCGTCTTATTGTGGATGACATTCTCTGGGATTACGGAGTTTTTGTTTGTCAAACATAGACAAACATCCCAGCAAACCAAAATTTGGTTCTGTGAAGGTTCCCAGAACATTAGTTAGTTTGCGTGGTGGTGATTATAGAATGTTTGTATAAAACATTTGCCTGATGTTGCAAGAACGTTCTTAGAACACATTTCATCAGTTCGTTAAAGGTTCCCAGAATGTTTCATTAGGTTGTGGGAGCAGTCTGGTGGGAACCTTGTTCCCAAAACACCAAACTGTCCAGTTGTGTGGATGATAATACAATGTTTATTTTAGGGTGCAAAAAACATTGACCTGATATTACAAGAACGTTTCCAGAACACATTTAGTCTGTTCTTTAAAGGTCACCAGAATGTTTCATTAGGTTGTTGAAACATTGTGTGGACATGACAAGATGTTCCCAAAACAAAAACAGTCCGGCTGTGCTGACATTCAGATAATGTTTGTATCAGGGTTCACAAAACATTCCTTTGATGTTGCAAGAATGTTGACAGAACAGCCTTTGAGTTATTTAAATGTTCCCAGAACATGTAATTAGGTTGTGGGAACAGTGTGGGTACAATACAAGAGAGGTTACCAAAACACAAAATATGCTCAGTTGTGAGGACATTCATACTAAGGCTGTGAACGTTTAAACCTTAAAATGTTTCAAAGAAGTTGGGATCCTTAACATTAAGAAAAATCCTTAACCGTGAAACAATGTTCCCGCCACATAAATTGAAATCACAGTGCAGTTATCACAAAATATTGTTTTCTGTGTTATAGCCCAACTAGACTATATGGCTTTAAAGGTCAGGGGAAAGTTGTATAATTGAAATAAAACCAGAAAGGAAGAGGCAAACTTTAGGCTCAGACAATTAAGACATTATGAGATGCAGATTACCAAAACATATGCGCATGGTTCTGCCCGCCCCTCCTCCCTCTCACATTTTCTCTTTGCGCCTTGACACTCTTCAAGTGTGTGTTCAGTCTTGGGTCTGTTATGTGTAAAATATCCTATTTTAGGCTATTCATGGGATGATGTAGCAGGGATGCAGTATCTTTGGGCCAGTCTTGCAAGCATGGGGTAGGCTACTCTTCATTGCTGAGTGGGTTGGGTATTTTTGTCTCATAATTTTAAATTACAGTAGGCTACTGATGTAGCCTCTATCGATGACCCTTTTCAGATATAATCAGTACTTGACTTGGGATGAAAGAAGAGCAGGAGCTGTCTTTTTCCAAGTCGGTCCATTAGACTATGTTCACCGAAATTCACAAATTACATTTAGCTATAGAGTCCTCTGATTATTCACTGTTAAGGGTTTGTATACATTTTCCATGACTTCTCCATTACCTTTAACCACATGTTCATGACTATTATTATAGCCTACATGGAAATAAGCATTATTGACACTGGAAGGGTTCTGTGTCTGATCCCATGTACTGTATGCCGACCATCTCCTGCCATTGTGCCTTTGATCAAGGCACTTAACACCCCACAATATAGAACTGCACTATTAGGCACATGTTGTCAACATGTGGTCAACCCTCCATCTGGAGAGCTCCTGGGTGTGCAGGCTTGGCTTCTGATCCAGCCCTGAAAAATCCAACCACATTGTAGCCTGAACATCAGCTGCTCAACAGGACCTTGATAAGTCTGCTTATCAAGGTCCTGTTGAGCAGCTGATGTTCAGGCTACAATGTGGTTAGATCAGGGCTGGAACAAAAGCCTGCACACCCAGTAGCTATCCTGGAGGATGGTTGCCACCCAGTAGCTATCCTGGAGGATAGTTGACACCCATGATATATAATATTGCAACATTACAACCAAATACTTGTGTCTTTATAAAATGGTTTCCCCCTTTCAATGAATTAGGGATCAAATAGATAACTTGCTGTTGAAGTAGCCTACCTTATCGAACTAGACATGTTAATATAGCCTACAGTATAAATCTAAAATATGAATTGTTCAGTGTAGATCTATGCACCGCAAGTTATTCGTCAATTAATGTTGTCGCAATTACATGGCTACTGCTTAATAGAGGGGAATCTCAGTGTTCCAACTGTGCATATTTATTTAGGCCATCTACAGTGATGGTGGAAAGGCAACAATGACAATGCTTTGTTAACTAGTGAGAAACTGCTATGAGTTATGTTTTGAATTGGCTATCTAGTTAGTCTGTTGTCTGACATGATTTTACACGTGCTGCTGGAATGTCTCTCTCTCTCTCCTCCTGCAATGGCCCACTCACACTGTCACACATGCAGTACACACAGACACGCACTGAAGGGGCATAACGATAAGGGTTGGTATGTCGATTTTTTAAGAGATTGATCATATTTAAAAGTGTGCCTTCATGAATTCCATTAACAAAAATGATGACTTTACTAACCCTCATTTGACAACTTGGAACAGCACATCATGCCAGTTGGCGCATTTTCAATCTGCGCCATCTCAAACAGCCCACTGTCAAGCAGATTCACAGACTAGCGGCAAATAAACTTCTACAAAATGGAATTAGGAAATTAATGCCCACTATCCATTGCTATTCTTTTTTAAACATACATTTTTTATTAAAGAACACATAAAGAACATGTACCATACAAACACAAATGATATTTTCTGTCTTTACTAAGGAGCGTAGTTACATTCACATGTTAAGGGTACATTTTGACCGTATAGAGCAAAAATGTCAAGAGTCTGAAAAAGTATACAATTTGAATAAAGCCACACAAAAACAGCAGAAACTAACAAAAAGCCCATGAATTACAGAATAAGACCAGTACGATATGTCAGGTACTCTGACCAGACACCTTCATACCAGTGCTGCCTATGTTGCAAGATTGATGTAATTCTCTCCATGTCAGCAAGCTCCCCGTATAGACCTGACCACATATCTTTTGAGGGTGCATGTTCAGTTTCCATTAAATCAACCCCCACATTTTCTTGCTGCTGCTAAAAGATGATCTATCAATTTAAGTAGAGAGGATTGGAATGTATCCACAGGAACAATACCTAGAAGGAGATGACATGGGTCTTTGTGATGTCCTGAATAACATGGAGAATTTCAGACCAAAAAGACTGGATTTTCAGACATTGCCAAAATATGTTATCCATTGTTATTCAATGCAGAACCCGCCTTCGTTCCGCTTGGATCAACTTTTTTGCCTCCTTGTGTGAATCTGGGCCAGCGATAGACTACTTTGTTTTGTAGAGGAGCTGGTATGCAATTCCACAAAAAATTAGAAGTGCCATACTGCGCTCCGGACAGCTCCAGCCTAAGTCAAGCACGGGATATAATGATATGTGGCCCCTTGAAAGCGCCTCGGCTATGGCGTTTGTATGTCTGTTAGGATAGGCTACACTACGGCCTTTTAATCGTGACACGAAACCTTCTCTGGAGACATGAACGACATTTTACTTGTTGGTAAAGTAATGTTATTAATGCCGTTTCAGAAGCGGGACAAACTTCCATCACCGTCCAACCTAGCCTGCCTGTTGCCTGCGAGCGGACTACTATTTCCTAAAAAAGTACTTTAAAGTTTGTTAAATATCGTGACTTAACAAGACATTTAATAGAAAGAAAGCACATCTAGCTAACCTACCATTTAAAAACAGCATGAATAGCACAGCAGCACATTGTTGTCAGGGAAACAATAGAACATTATATGCGGTAGCAGAAATTTACTGTCTGAAAGGGAACATGTTACATTCCCCAGTTTATGTGTTGTAGTTTGTGTATTTGCATGTGTTTATTTCAGGAAATGGCTTCCTGAAATCCCTCAAGCAGCTGATTGGTCGACTCCATGGTTAATTGGAGAGCTGACCCCGCCCCCTCGTCAAGACACAGCTGTCTCCAATTACCCATTCCTTCAGAAGCTATATAAAAGCCAGTGTTCTGTTCAGGATGGAGAGATTTTGCTGGGAGGTCATTGCAGAGAGATTTTTTGCTAGAGGTTGATTTTGCTGGGAGTTCATTGCTGGGAAGTGGTATGTTCTGTGAGTTTGTTGCTCAGGTAGAGCTTATTTGATGTCCTTTGTTTCTTTGTTTGTGAAAATGTTTAATATTCTGTTTCATTTGTTCCCAGGGGTGAAGGGGAAGGCACCTAGGGAGTGCTTAGGCAAGAGGCCCACGGGCATACATATACCCGTAGTATATTCATTGTCTATGCACAATAGGTAAGACCTGGGCGGACCACCCCCTGTATTTTGGTTAGGGCACCAGGTGGTGCTAAATTAGGTAAGAAGTGGGTAGGCAGGTAAGATAGGAGAGGGGGGGGGGCTTTGAGATTTACTTTCTTTGCTTTGGTTCCGTCCAGCCCCTTTTCCCCATATTACCGTGTAAAGGAATAAAGTCCTTGTAAACGGTACCACATTCTGCCTGTTGTCATTCTTACTCGCACCTACAGTCCATACCTTTTTCACTTCACGGAGAGCTTAGTTGTAGCAGGGTGTTGCGTTCCCTCTTCATAGAGGCGTGCGTAACAGAACAGACGCTCCTGATGCGGAACATTTTTTAAGTATCTGAAAAGGGATCAATTATCAACATGTTACTGTAGCTGTGTTCTATGTCTGTAAAGGGTCGCTGTAGATAACTTCATTTCCCGGCCCTAGCGGTCATACATAGTGGGGAGAACAAGTATTTGATACACTAATATGATAAGATATGGAGATACAGTGCATTTGGAAAATATTCAGACCCCTTGTTCACATTTTGTTACATTACAGCCTTATTCTAACACTGATTAAAAATATATTTTCTCTTATCAATCTACACACAATATCCCATAGTGACAAAGCAAAACCAGCTTATTTTTTGTTTTTCAAATGTATTAAAAATAAAAAAATGAAATACAAAGTATTCAGACCCTTTACTCAGTACATTGTTGAAGCACCTTTGGCAGGGATTACAGCCTTGAGTCTTCTTGGGTATGAAGCTACAAGCTTGGCACACCTGTATTCGGGTAGTTTCTTCCATTTTTCTCTGCAGAGCTGCTCAAGCTCAGTCAGGTTGGATGGGGAGTGTCTGTGTATAACAGAACTCATATGGCAGGCAAAATCATGAGGAGAAATCAAAACAGGAAGTGAGAAATCTGAGCTTTGTATGTATTCACCAGAGTCCCCAATGAAATCCCCTTGAGATATTAATGATGTTGCACTGCCTAGGGGTTCCACTAGATGTCAAACATCTATAGAAATTTGAATGAGACTTCCTGTGTTGTGGGAGTGAATGAGAGCAGAATCTATTAGGTGTCTGGCAGTCAGACATTTTCTGATCACGCTTATTCCTCATGGTACCCACTTGCGTTCCATTGCTCATGAAGACACAAAGGAATACTCTGGTTGGAACTTTATTGAAGCTATATGTTAAAAACATCCTAATGATTGATTCTGTACTTAGTTTGAAATGTTTCTTCAACTTGTAATATAATAGTTTAATTTATTTTTTTAATTTAATTTTACCCCCTTTTTCTCCCCAATTTCGTGGTATCCAATTGTTTTTAGTAGCTACTATCTTGTCTCATCGCTACAACTCCCGCTCGGGAGAGACGAAGGTTGAAAGTCATGCGTCCTCCGATACACAACCCAACCAAGCCACACTGCTTCTTAACACAGCGCGCATCCAACCCGGAAGCCAGCTGCACCAATGTGTTGGAGGATACACCGTACACCTGGAAACCTTGGTTAGCGTGCACTGCGCCCGTCCCGCCACAGAAGTCGCTGGTACGCGATGAGACAAGGATATCCCTACCGGCCAAGCCCTCCCTAACCCAGACGACGCTAGGCCAATTGTGCGCACCCCCAAGTCTATGTCATGGACAGTGCAGGTGTTTGTATTGTTCACTCAGTGTATATAAGATACAGCAAAAATCTAGTTTGACTCCACTGGGCATTTAAGGTAAAATAAATGTCTTCCATTCAAACAGAATGCAGATCATCAAGTGAGAACAATGTGAAACATTCTGTTGACTATCCCCCACACACAGATTGAATCCCAAATGACACTATACTCCCTGTGTAGTGCACTACTTTTGACCAGGGCCCATAGGGTAGTCCACTATATAGGGAATAGGGCTCCGGTCAACAGTAGTCCACTATATAGGGAATAGGGCTCTGGTCAACAGTATTCCACTATATAGGGAATAGGGCTCTGGGCAACAGTAGTCCACTATATAGGGAATAGGGTGCCACTGGGACACCGCCACCGAGCGCTTCAGTGGGGAATCCATTAAATCAACCCCCAAAAAGGTTCTGATGCATCTCACCTCAGAGTAACCACAGGGGTGACTGAAGACTGAACCATCCCCAGTGGCTCTGAACATTAACAGAATACCAATCATAGCCTCATGATTTTCCCTAGCCATCTCTCTGACTGATCCCCCTAGTCTCATCCACTGGAGAGATGCCACTTGAAATGAGCCACCAGCCGGGTGTGTAGTGACTAAGACCTAGACTGGTCTGCGACTGCCTGCCTGCAGCCTAGCGACCTGCCTGGGGATGTCTGCCTTCCATCCAGGCTGACACACAGGGCCCAGAGACCCCAGGCTTGCTCTTTAGGGAAGAGGGGTAATGGAAGAAGACAGCTAGGGATGTTTGGATCAAACCACAAAGTAGAACTGTTGCCCCACTTTTCTGGCATCTGGACTGAAAATGTTTGGAAAACAGATTCAGTTAGAAAACAGTAGTTTTGACTGTGTAACTAGTAATCACAACATTGAGACACTTTGTCAAAGTAGATCATTTATTAGCTTAAGGGCAATTGGATGTTTCTGAATAAAGATATACATCTAATATTACTGTTGTGGATGCAGTAGTAGACAGTGGTTGCTAAGAGACCATGTGGAAGTGTAGATGTCCGCCAGTTTATTTATACAGGGAGTGTAATCATTGGTGAATAATTTACACAATCAATGTGTGATGGAAAGAGGGGAGCATCCCCAATGTCACATACTGTCTGTGTCACAGCCCAAATAAACACTGGGAGGCCAGCTGCCTGGCAACAGAGCTCCTGTTGAGAGATGAGAAGCCGCTGTTGTCTAACTCTCTGTGTGAAATACAAACAAGGATCGGTCCTGCTTAAATGATGTGCAGCTTAAAAATGCTTCATAAAGCCTACATAAGGTCTTCATAAACACTTCATCAATGTGTCACAAATCATCTCTAACTGAAGATCATGCTCTATAAAGGGTTCATAAATGTGACATAACTGTATGACATAACCACCAATGTCAAATGTGACATAAACCTGTGCTTTACAAAGGGGGGCATAAGCACCGCTTAATAAAGGCTTTATAAATCATATTAAATTGTGGTTTACAAAGCATTTATAACCTTGTCCTGCATCTTGGAAGAGCATTGCAACACTAGGATAGTGGGGTTGATTCCCAGGACCACCTATACATATACAGTTGAAGTCGGAAGTTTACGTGCACTTAGGTTGGAGTCATTAAAACTCGTTTTTCAACCACTCCACAAATGTCTTGTTAACAAACTATAGTTTTGGCTAGTTGGTTAGGACATCTACTTTGTGCATGACACAAGTCATTTTTCAATTTACATCATTTGAGTCAACTGGAAGTGTACGTGGGATACACGTACCTTCAAACTCCGTGCCTCTTTGCTTGACATCATGGGAAAATCAAAAGAAATCAGCCAAGACCTGGGGGGGATGCTTGCAAGCCGAAGAACACCATCCCAACCGTGAAGCACAGGGGTGGCAGCATCATGTTGTGGGGGTGCTTTGCTGTAGGAGGGACTGGTGCACTTCACAAAATAGATGGCATCATGAGGTGGGAAAATGATGTGGATATATTGAAGCAACATCTCAAGACATCAGTTAAAGCTTGGTCACAAATGGGTCTTCTAAATGAACAATGATCCCAAGCATACTTCCAAAGTTGTGGCAAAATGGCTTAAGGAAAACAAAGTCAAGGTATTGGAGCGGCCATCACAAGGCCCTGACCTCAATCCCATAGAACATTTTAGGGCAGAACTGAAAAAGTGTGTGCGAGCAAGGAGGCCTACAAACCTGACTCAGTTACACCATCTCTGTCAGGAGGAATGGGCCAAAATTCACCCAACTTATTGTGGGAAGCTTGTGGAAGGCTACCCAAAAAGTTTGACCCAATTTAAACAATTTAAAGGCAATGCTACCAAATTCTAATTGAGTGTATGTAAACTCCTGACCCACTGGGAATGTGATGAAAGAAATACAAGTTTAAATAAATGATTCGCTCTACTATTGTTCTGACATTTCACATTCTTAAAATAATGTGGTATAATCAGGACGGGCTTAGAGCAGAAAGTCTCGCTATATGCTGACGACCTCCTTCTGTTTATCTCCAATCCTGATACTTCATTGCCACGTGCCTTATATGTTCTTAAAAAGTTTGGATCAATCTCAGGGTACAAGCTGAATCTAGTCAAGAGTGAGCTTTTTCCTGTAAATAAGGCTGCTTTAAAGTGCTCTTTTACAAGTTTTCAGTTTAGGATTGTCTGGGATCAATTCACCTACTTGGGAGTTGTGACAAGGAAATATTCAAATTTGTTTCAGGAAACATTGTTGCTCTAGCAGACAGTTTGAAACAATCTTTGACTTTTTGGAATTTGCTACCTCTTTTTCTTATCGGAAGAATTCATGTCATTAAAATGAATGTGTTGCCCAGATTTGTATATTTATTTCAATGTTTACCCATTTTTATTCCCAAATCTTTTTTTATTTCACTGGATCAAACATTTGTGTATTTTATTTGGGATGGCAAGGTACCACGGATTGGTAGAAAACATTTACTGAAGCCTAAGGCATTGGGTGGTTTAGCTCTACCAAATTTTCAGACATACTATTGGGCTGCAAATTTCAAAGCCCTTCTGTACTGGCTGCAGACTGATCCTACTGGCCCTAGACCACTCTGGGTCCAGATGGAGTCTGAATCGTGTAAACCTGCAGCACTTTCCTCTGTGCTGTGCTCGTCTGTCCCAGTGTCCCTAGGCAAAAGGTGTGTCAACTCAATTGTAAAGCATTCTCTTAAAATTTGGAATCAGTTCTGTTTAGCCTTTCGCCTCCGAGGCATTTCTCTATCAGGCCCAATCAATCAAAACATTTGATTTCCTCCATCTTGAAATGATGGGGCTTTTCACATCTGGCACTCACTAGGCTTATCCTTACTAGCCCAATTATTATGTGATGATACATTTGCCTCTTTTGCTCAGCTACAGGAAAAGTTCAAGCTCCCCCAATCCCACTTTTTCCGCTATCTCCAGACTAGGAACTTTGTCAGAGCTAACACACCTGCATTTCCCCATAGGCCTGCGAATACAGCTATAGAGAGCATCTTTGAGCTGAACAAGCTTCCTAGGGGCGCAATATCAGATGTATATGCAATCATTAATGACTTACAGAACTCTTCTTTGGTGCCTGTAAAGACTCGATGGGAAAAGGATTTGGGGAGGAACTTGGGGAAGACACCTGGGAATCTGTGCTGCACAGGGTCCATTCGTCCTCTTTCAGCACTAGACACAGCCTCATTCAAATCAATAGGTTAACCATATCCACTGGTCCATTCTCTGATCTTGATCCTACCTGTGTCCGATATAAAACAGAACCAGCCACACTGTATCATATGTTTTGGGGCTGTCACAAACTGTCAGGTTTCTGGGAATTAATATTTAAATGTCTCTCTGATATATATGACACTGTTATAGATCCGTCTCCCCTTAAAGCCCTTTTTAGAGTACTGCCCATAGGTGCCCCACCCTGTCAAGAATTCAGTCGGACACTGTTGCTTACACAACTCTTTTAGCTAGACGGCTAATACTACAGAACTGGAAGATGGCAGTTCCCCTATCTTATAAATATTGAGTGAGCGATGTGTTGTGCTCTCTGAAACTAGAAGAAATGACATTGAATACACTTGGGAACCCCAAACTGTTTTATGAGGTTTGGACTCCATTCCGGTCTTACTTTAAACAATCCATCCTCTGATGGCATTGATATTAAAACAAAAATAAGTCTGTATTTGATTCCCCTGTGACTAAGGATTGGATGAGCATTTCTTTGTGTTTTTTTTGGGGGGTGGGGGCATTAAGGTTGATGATGTGCTTATTGATTGTGACCTGCGGATGCCTTGTTCATCTTGCCCGGTCAAAGACTAAAATGTGAGCTTGTTTTGCCTTGTTTTTAATTTTTGTTATGGTCGGTCTGTGGCCAAATCACCTAGAACTATAAAAACCCTAGACATACAAAAAAAACCTAGACATACAAAAAACTAGAGTGCCCACCCTAGTCACACCCTGACCTAACCAAAATATAAAGAAAACAGAGATATCTCAGGTCAGGGCGTGACAGCGGGTCTGATATTGTGAAGAAGTCCACTAGGCTATGTAGTTTGTTGTCATTATATCCAAAATATTTCATAGGAATAGTGTTGGGTGTCGCGCAATAGTCTATCCAACACAACACAGGCGGCCGGTGGCACCTTAATAGTAATAGCTGGTAAAAGTAATAGCTGGAATAGTAATGGCTGGAATGCAATAAATTGAATGCCATCCAACACATCAAACACATGGTTTGTTGCCATTCCATTTACTCCATTCCAGCCATTATTATGAGCCAGCCTCCCCTCAGCAGCCTCCTGTGCTACACTATTGTGCACAGTAGACTGTCCAATCAGAGGCACAAAAACATGAACTCATTACCTTGATGCTTTCTCTGTTAAATCTAACGAGACCCTGCTGTAAATCAAGCAGACAACAACAGGTGATCAACATCAATTCGCTAGGGATATTATACCCAATGTGGATATAGGTACACCTGTCTTCACAAGCGTAACGAATGAGACACCAAAATATTCTGGATGATCCTCGTGAACACCTTTTTTCCTCGTGTACACCTTTTTTCCTTGTGTACACCTTTTTTCCTTGTGTACACCTTTTTTCCTCGTGTACACCTTTTTTCCTTGTGTACACCTTTTTTCCTTGTGTACACATTTTTTCCTTGTGTACACCTTTTTTCCTTGTGTACACCTTTTTTCCTCGTGTACACCTTTTTTCCTTGTGTACACCTTTTTCCTTGTGTACAATTTTTTTCCTTGTGTACACCTTTTTTCCTTGTGTACACCTTTTTTCCTTGTGTACACCTTTTTTCCTCGTGTACACCTTTTTTCCTCGTGTACACCTTTTTTCCTCGTGTACACCTTTTTTCCTTGTGTACACATTTTTTCCTTGTGTACACATTTTTTCCTTGTGTACACCTTTTTTCCTTGTGTACAAAGGTGTACACCTTTTTTCCTTGTGTACACATTTTTTCCTCGTGTACACATTTTTTTCTAGCACTTGGGCTGCTATCAGCTGTTCATCACTTGACTGTCATTTAGAAAATTCCTTCCTGGTTCAGATGAAGATGATGTGTGAAAATATCACTGTTGGACAGTTTTTAAAAAATAGAGATCTCAGAAATGCAGTGTAACTACGGCTTGCGTGGGTCGTAGAGCAAAACGGAGAACACCATCATGTTTGTGACAGTCTCATCTTTCCATAGATTGGTTTGTAGGCCAAACCGTTTGGACGCCACAGATGTTTTTGTGGATTTCGGGATGTCTCATGGTCTGACAAACAGAGCTGTAGCTCGGCCACCTTCCACCGCAGATGCGGAAGGCCAACATAGGCAGCCCATGCAAAAAAAAACATATCTGTAGGTTAAACTGACGGATTTTGATGGGATTTTTTTCATTATGTTACTTATATTGTCTCACTCTTAAGGTTAACCTCATAGTCTTGTATCATTTCAAATTCAAAGTGCTGGATTACAGAGCTAAAACAACAACACATTTGTCACTGCACATATCATTTTTGGATTCCCTCCGGATATCATACATGGTATGGCTGGATATTGACTCATTAGATATCCTGAGATAGGCCTATGTGGACATCTTATTTTCTCTATATGATGACAAATACTGACAGTAGGCCTTCATGGTAAATCTTCTCAGCACATACAATGGATATGCTCTTGACTGAGGTCCATATTAGGAGTTTTGATATGCTAAATAAGCACAATTTCTGATGCTTATTTGAGAACATGTTCAATAATTTGACAAATATTACATCCATATAATTATTTCAGACACTATAATTTTGGTATTCCCTTTGAATAAAGGCGAGCGCAAACCGCAAGCTGAAAGTACTTTAAGTGGTAGCCTAACAACAAGAATCACATATTTTCTGCTTCGGATTTCCAACTGTAATTTTTTTATTTGGGGGCCACAATTGAGTGTGTAAACGGTGTGGTCAAACTGGAGAAACAAAGAAGCGAGAAGCTGTTCAGAATACCTCAAAGAATTTAACCTCTTACAGCTACCACCCTACTTTTTTCAATTTCCGCCTGAAGACATAACCAAATCTAACTGCCTATAGCTCAGGCTCAGAACCAAGGATATGCATATTCTTGCATGTTCAGTTATAATAGTTTCACATATGAGCCCTGTATCAACAGGTATAATAAACAGATATATATAGAGTACAGGGAACATAAGGTTGAATATATTATGACAGACCAGCTAGATCTACTATCTTTATGTCACGACTCATACCGAAGGTGGCTGCCCTTCCCGTTCGGGTGGCGCTCGGCATCGTCATCACCGGCCTACTAGCTGCCACGGATTCTTTCCTCCCCCTCCTTGTCTGTTTATTGGTTACACCTGTTATGTATTTTGGTGATGAGTTGGGCTTTATTAGCCAGCCGACCCGCCTGCTCTTTGTGCGGGATTATTTGTGTGACATTTGTGCACGTTTGAGGTGAACGTGTTTTTTCCCTGTTCGTGGGTTTTTGCTGGACTGTTTTAGTCCCCGTGTTTGGGGTATTTATTTTTGTGAGCGCCCAGTGTTTCGTGGGGTGGCTTATGTTCCCCGTTTGTGCATTAAAGAGCACTACACTGAACTCTCTGTTTCCTGCGCCTGACTTCGCACCCACTACACCCAGATCGATACACTTTATTATATTACAACAGACCAGCTGTATCAACTGTCTCCATTTCACTTTGGCCATTGTTGTGGGCCTGTCCTCCCCTCAACAGCCTCAAATAGGCTATTTAATTTCACAAATAATATTTTATATTATTAATTTCAAACAACGGCATTAGCATGAGAAGAACTTACCAGTCCAAATTGATAGTCCTCCATTTGGGAATCGCTAAATTAATCGTCCTCCAACAATCTCTGTCTCACTTTCCCGATCAATTTCTTCTAAAATGGTGTGTACATCTGTATATCTAGACTTAGATTTAGCTTTCCCTGACTTAGTCGCCATACTGATTGATATATAAACAGCCAAAGATGCGCTTTACCAAAACAATGCTGTGCGTAACATGCGTGGCTCAATGGCGAATGAAGCTTTTTACGTCGGAGTTTACTACATGGGTTGGTCTTCCAACACATAAACATTACATATTGCTATTTACCTCAGCTCATTGGCTATCTACCCAGCTAGATTTCAAGACGATCAATGGTCACTGGGTTAAAATACAGTCAATCAACGAAACAGCGGTCATATCATTGATGTCATTACTTGTTGTCTTCAAATCGGTTTCTTTCAGTCAACACGTCCCGCGAAATGACCCATCAGGTTTGGTTGTGTTACAAACAAACCAGTTGATTGCAATGAAACCAAACATGACTGGAAAAGTCACGTTTAGTGTGTGTAATTTCATCTAATGTGTTGTCGAAAATGGAATGAGACGGAATTCACGACACAAGCGGTTCACAAAATGTTTCGTGTTAGGCTATAAAAATGGATTTTATCAAACAAAAGACCATTCATTGTGTAACAATGAGCATTGGGATTGCAAACAGAGGAAGATCGTCAAAGGTAATCAATTTATTTTATTGCAATTTGTGATGTTGTTACGCCTGTGCTGGTTGAAATAGTTATTTTTTATGGGGCTTTGTTCTCAGATAATCGCATCGTATTCTTTAGCAAGAAAATGTTTTTTTTAAATCTGACAACGCAGTTGAATTAGCAAGATTCTAGGCTTTCGACCCATGTGAGACACTTGTATTTTCCTGAATGTTTAATAAGACTATTTATGTAGCGATTGCCGTATGTTGTCGAATTTAATCCCACTAACGGGTTCGGTGCGCAGAGAGGTTTTAACACTAAAGTGAGTAGCTAATTTGAGATGTTTATTTATCTTTGCTAGTAACTAGAATATAATTTTACTGGTTAATATAAGCTAACTAGCTAGCTAGCTTACTAACTAGCAACTTGGCTAGCTAGCTACTTTCAGTTAGTTTTCTTGTTCTGAATGAAGCAGGTTAAGAGCTACCTTGTGGTATGGTTATGTGAAATGACTATTTTCTTGCAATATTGACACAATTTTGATTGACGATTTTTGCATTGACAGTGTGGAGTGGATCACAGACCAACACTCTACCACCAAGTTGGGTGTGGACTGCGACCAAACCTGCACCCATTGCATTGTCAATACACTGCCGGCCCACTCATTAGGCAGGCTTAGGCTGCAGATTAACGAGGGCAGCATTTTCTAAGCTAAACTGACGCACCTCGAACAACAACACATAAAACCTCACATAATTCTGCCCCCCAAAAATGAACATTTCCCACAACCAGTGGCAAATGTGCTGCTCTGTGATAAATGTGCAAAATATTTTGCTTGTCCATTCCCAGCGTGTCTCGCCAGGGTGATATAGCTGCGACGCTCCACCAACGTTCCGTAAAATAAATTAACACAAATCATGAAGCAGATATAGTATGTGGCCTTTTCTGTAGCATACAGGCTGGAGATAAAATGTGTGACAATGTAATGAAATGGACACTTTTGACATCATGCAGGTTTCTCTGATCAAATAGTCTATTTTAAATAGCGCCCAATCAAGTAAAAAATGCAC
This sequence comes from Oncorhynchus kisutch, assembly GCF_002021735.2. Lineage (NCBI taxonomy): Eukaryota > Metazoa > Chordata > Actinopteri > Salmoniformes > Salmonidae > Oncorhynchus > Oncorhynchus kisutch. The sequence continues at coordinate 18,431,527 of NC_034195.2, read as the reverse complement.
TGTCATGTTAAAAACAAGTAACATATCCTAAAAACAGGACATGTCAACGTAAAATGGACAATATGGAATGGACAATCACAACTGTTTCACCCCATTTGTCATGATCAGTGGTTTCAAGTTTGTATTCTAAATGTTTGACAAGCTGATCATATCGAAAAAGAAAATACTTCTGCATTTTCTGCTGTGTAAACACATTGCAAATAGGCTCACGATAACTCCTGACAAAGTTGGGTAGCTGATGTTCAGAGCTTAAATAGCCTAATAGATTAGTCACTGGAATCAGGACTAATAAAGCCAATGCAACAGCCTGTTTTACAAATGGTGGGCCTACCACATGGATGGGCAATCATACAATTCCATTGCAGCCAGCATGGTAGGCTACACCCCAGTAAGCACAAGCCGATGTCTGTTGGACGTCTTTTTTTTGGTCCTGACCGGGCATCTTTTTTTGGTGTTTTACAAACAGTAGGCTTACCACGGGCATTCATAAAATTACATTTCAGGCAACACTGTCGGCTACACCACAGTAAGCACAATTTGGTTCAGATTTTGTCCGGTCTGGACCAGCCTTGTTTTGTCCCAAACATAGATGTCTATAAATTACATCTTTTCAACTTTCATTCAGAACAAAAAATGAGCCTGTAACGGTATTCGTCATCTGAAGAAGAGTAGAGAGAATCATCGGACCAAAGCGTGGTAAGTGTTCATGCTTTCTTTATTAAAACTGAACACTATAACAAAATAACAAAGGGAATAACCGAAACAGTCCTGAAAGGTGAAAAACACTAAACAGAAATTAACTACCCACAAAAACCCTGTGGGAAAAAAGCTAGACAGCTGTCCCTGATTGAGAACCATACCCGGCCAAAACAAAGAAATACAAAAACATAGAAAAAGGAACATAGAATGCCCACCCAAATCACACCCTGACCAAACCAAAATAGAGACATAAAAAGCTCAATGGTCAGGGCGTGACAGAGCCTGATTTCAACACCGGGAAAATACATATTTTCAACATCCAGAAAATAAGTATTTTCAACTTTCATTTAGAACCTAAATTGAACCTAATTTCAACGTCTGTAAAATACATATTGTACAGGTCATTTCAACGTCATTTTTCTTACTGGGACTATTTTAGTTCTGCAGTGGCGTTATTTTTTGGTCTCACCTAGGGCGGCAAGGACGGCAAGGACTGGTCCTGCATAAGATTGTCCGTAATGAACAGGGGTATTGACGGTGTGCAACTTTTATTTTTTGTTAAATAAATAAAGTATTCAGATCCCTTAACTTTTTCCACATTTTGTGACGTTACAGCCTTATTCGAAAATGGATTAAATTGTTTTTTCCCCCTCATCAATCTACACACAATAGCCTGTAATGACAAAGCAAAATAGTTTTTTTGAAATTTTAGCAAATTTATTAACCTTTTCACAGTGAGTTCCAAATATCTCTTACAGTCGCCCCAGCTGTTTTGTGTATGCGATGTCAGAATGCACACACTGTTCCAAAATGTGATTATTACGCAACAGGTCAGTTAACACGCGCTGCCGGCTAATTACCCTATAGGCTATTTTTCAAATTGTCAATTTCAAATGATTTTCTAACAAATTGCATTTTCTAACAAAAGTTAGAATTGAGGTGTCTGCTTCCTCATTAATTCAGATAGAAGTAGCCCATTTCACTGTTGCGGACAATTTATGTTTGAAGCTTCACTGAGCCGAACAAACTCCCTCTCTCTTCGAGGAGAGCCCAAGCATCTCCCCAGTGTTTCCTCAGATCAAGTATGCAGACATTTGCTCAGTCTTGCACGAACTGGTGCAATTTCTGGCTGGCGCTAGCATTGCCTTCATTGTTGTTTTCCTTACAAATATTAACTTTGGACATGTGTGCGTTCCTATCAAAGTAAATACCTTACTTTCTGTATACCGTGTTGTCGTTTCTACTGTAGCATACAGTATGTATGTGTGTATGGAGCATAATGTATTTACAGTTTTATTCACATTTTCAAGTGCTGGTGACAAGTAATGCATTCTGATTATTGCATAGATTGTAATAGACACCTACATGCATGTAAAATACTTTTTTAAAGGTTGTACTGATTATGATGAGCTAACGCTAAGCTATTTGCCTAGCTATGTCTGGCGCGATGTTTGTTGACATTATACAATGCATTCTGGCTGTCACGTAAATGTCTGTCAGACCAAAGATGGTATAATGAGGTGAAGGAATGGTTCACTCATCTTTCGAGTAAACTTCTGTAAGTGAATGAAGAGAAGTGAATAATCATAGACACCCCCCCCCCTTCATCATGCATACTGCAAACAGACCAAACTCATCTTATTTTCTCTTCTGATCTATGGTTGACCCGAAAAAACAAACATGGTTCACAAACTGTTCACATTCAGGACATAACTTTGTAAGGACGGTGTCTGTGCAAAATGTTTCTGTCAAAAAACAGTGGCCAGCTCAAACGCTGACTGTTGAATCAAACTAAACTGGACTTTCTAAATAAGCGTTCTAATCACACCGGTTTGAGTGTACACTACAGGGACCACTGTAGAATGATCACACCATTTTTGTTGGCACGTGTGAAAAGGTAAAAAAATAAAAGACTGAAATATCACATTTACATAATTATTCAGGCCCTTTACTCAATACTTTGTTGAAGCACCTTTGGCAGTGAGTACAGCCTAGAGTCTTCTTGGGTATTACGCTATAAGCTTGGCACACCTGTATTTGAGGAGTTTCTCCCATTCTTCTCTGCAGATCCTCTCAAGCTCTGTCAGGCTGGATGGAGAGTGTCGCTGCACAGCTATTTATAGGTCTCTCCAGAGATGTTCAATCATGTTCAAGTCTGGGTCCTGGCTGGGCCACACAAGGACATTCAGATGACTTGTCGCGAAGCTACTCCTGCGTTGTCTTGGCTGTGTGCTTAGGGTTGTTGTCCTGTTGGAAGATAAAACTTTGCCCAGTCTGAGTTCTTGAGTGTTCTGGAGCAGGTTTTAATCAAGATCTCTCTGTACTTCGCTACGTTCATCTATCCCTCAATCCTGACTAGTCTCCCAGTCCCTGCCGCTGAAAAACATCCCCACAGCATGATGCTGCCACCACCATGCTTCATGAATCTTGTTTCTCATAAAGGCCGAATAGGTGGAGTGCTGCAGAGATGGTTGTCCTTCTGGAAGTTTCTCCCATCTCCACAGAGGAAGTCTGGAGCTCTGTCAGAGTGACCATGGGCTTCTTGGTCACCTCCCTGACCAAGGCCCTTCTAGGAGGAGTCTTGTTGGTTCCAAACTTCTTCCATTTAAGAATGATAGGAAGCTACTGTGTTCTTGGGAATCTTCAATGCTGCAAAAATGTTTTGGTACCCTTCCCCAGATCTGTGCCTCGACACAATCCTGTCCCGGAGCACTGCAGACAATTCCTTTGACCTCATGGCTTGGTTTTTGCTCTGACATGCACTGTCCAATGTGGGACCTTATATAGACAGGTGTGCCTTTCCACATTTTATTTTAAATAAATTGAATGTACCACAGGTGGACTCCAATCAAGTTAAAACATTTCTCAAGGATGATCAACAGAAACCAGAGGCAACTGAGCTCAATTTCGAGTATCATAGCAAAGGGTCAGTACTGATGTAAATAAGGTATTTCTGGTTTTTATTCTTAATAAATTAGCAAATATTTCTTGAAAATTGTTTTAACTTTGTCATTATGGGGTATTGTGTGTAGATTGATGAGAAAACAACATATTTAATACATTTTTATATAAGGCTGTAGCTTAACAAAATGTGTTAAAAGGGAAGGGGTCTGAATACTTTTCTAATGCATTGTGTGTATGTATATATATATATGTATATACAATTGAAGTCAGAAGTAGACATACTCCTTAGCCAAATACATTTAAACTCAGTTTTTCACAATTCCTGATATTTAATCCAAGTAAAAGTTCCCTGTATTAGGTCAGTTGGGATCTCCACTTTATTTTAAGATTGTGAAATGTCAGAATAATAGTAGAGAGAATGATTTATTTCAGCTTTTAATTCTTTCATCACATTCACAGTGGGTCAGAAGTTTACATACACTCAATTAGTATTTGGTAGCATTGCCTTGAAATTGTTTAACTTGGGTCAAATGTTTTGGGTAGCCTTACACAAGCTTCCCACAATAAGTTGGGTGAATTTTGGCCCATTCCTCCTGACAGAGCTGGTGTAACCGAGTCAGGATTGAAGGCCTCCTTGCTCGCACACGCTTTTTCAGTTCTGCAAAAAAGTATTTGTATGGGATTGAGGTCAGGGCCTTGTGATGGCCCCTCCAATACCTTGACTTTGTTGTCTTGAAGCCATTTTGCCACAACTTTGGAAGTATGCTTGGAGTCATTGTCCATTTGCGACCAAGCTTTAACTTCCTGACTGATGTCTTGAGATGTTGCTTCAATATATCCACATAATTTTCCCACCTCATGATGCCATCTATTTTGTGAAGTGCATCAGGCCCTCCTGCAGCAAAGCACCCCCACAACATGATGCTGCCACCCTCATGCTTCACGGTTGGGATGATGTTCTTCGGCTTGCAAGCCTCCCCCTTTTTCCTCCAAACATAACGATGGTCATAATGGCCAAACAGTACTATTGCTGTTTCATCAGACCAGAGGATGATCTTTGTCCCCATGTGCAGTTGCAAACCGTAAGTCTGTCTTTTTTATGCCTTTATCTTGGCTGAGCGGTATGACGGCTGTGTGTCCCATGGTGTTTATGCTTGACTACTATTGTTTGCACAGATGAACGTGGTACTTTCAGGCGTTTGTAAATTGCTCCCAAGGATGAACCATACTTGTGGAGGTCTACAATTTTTTTTACACCTCCAATTGACTCAAATGATGCCAATAAGCCTATCAGAAGCTTCTAAAGCCATGAAATCATTTTCTGGAATTTTCCAAGCTGTTTTAAAGCACAGTCAACTTAGTGTATGTAAACATCAGACCCATTGGAATTGTGATACGGTGATTTATAAGGGAAATAATCTGTCTGTAAACAATTGTTGGAAAAATTACTTGTGTCATGCACAAAGTAGATGTCCTAACCAACTTGCCAAAACTATAGTTTAACTTCTTGGTGCACCCATCCCGTTAGCGGGATCCTTTTCGTCAACATCCGTTGAATAGCAAAACACAGTTTAGCTTGTTGTTAATCCACCTGGAGTGTCAGATTTCAAAAAAGCTTTACAGCGAAAGCAAACCAAGTGTTTAAGTGAGGACATCTCTCAGCAGACAAAACATTACAAATAGCTAGCAGCAAAGTAGATTGGTCACGAAAGTCAGAAAAGCAATAAAATGAATCGCTGACCTTTGATGATCTTCGGATGTTTGCACTCAAGAGACTCCCAGTTACACAATAAATGTTCCTTTTGTTCGATAAAGATTTTTATATCCAAAAACCTCCATTTGGTTGGCCCGTTTTGTTCAGAAATCCACAGGCTCGTGGAGGTCATGACAGGGCAGACGAAAATTCCAAATAGTATCCGTAAAGTTCATAGAAACATCTCAAATGTTTTTTTTTATAATCAATCCTCAGGTTGTTTATACAATAAATAATCGTTAATATTTCAACCGGACCGTAGCTTTTTCAATAGGAGAGAGAGAGAAAATGTCTGCTCCAAGCTGTTGCGCATGCAAAACCCTGCTGGCACCCAGCCATCCACTGACACGATGTCGTCGTTTTCGCTCATTTTTCAGAATAAAAGGCTGTTGACACCATGTGGAAGCCATAGGGAAAGGAATCTGGTTGACATCCCTTTAAATGGAGGGAAGGCATGCAATGGAACAGGGAGCTTTCAAAATAAGAGGCACTTCCTGGTTGGATTTTCCTCAGGTTTTCACCTGCAATATCAGTTTTGTTATACTCATAGACAATATTTTGACCGTTTTGGAAACTTTAGAGTGTTTTCTATCCTAAGCTGACAATTATATGCATATTCTAGCCTCTGGGCCTGAGACATAGGCCGTTTCATTTGGGTACGTTTTTCATCCAAACATCAAAATACTGCCCCCTACACTCAACAGGTTAAGAAGAAATGTGTGGAGTGGTTGAAAAATGAAAAATTAGACTCCAACCTAAGTGTATGTAAACTTCCGACTTCAACTGTACGTTTTTGGGTAAAATGAACATTAATGTTTTTAAATAGGTGAATAGTTATGCACGCTTAAGTTTACTATTTGTTTTGTCTTATTTCTTGTTTGTTTCACAATAAAAAATATTTTGCATCTTGAAAGTGGACGGTCTGTTATGTAAATCAAATGATACAAACCCACAAATTCTAGGTTGAAAAGGCAACAAAATGAGAAAAATGCCAAAGGGGGTAATAGTTTTGCAAGCCACTGTACACACACAAGCCATAGATTGTACCGGTGCATCAAGTCTGACACTAACAGGCTCCTGAACAGCTTCCATCCCCAAGCCATAAGACTTCTAATTAGCTAACATGATGACTATCTGAGGTGAACCTTGTATTTTTTTATTTTTTTCGCACAGTCTCTAGGCACACTCACGCACGCTGACATTCCAACACACACATAACATACACCAGGAGTGCAACTTTGGTTTTAGAACTGGGGGGGGCATAACCTGAATGTGCGTTTGGCCATCTAATGCTAATTTCCTGCAGTTCTACACAATCCAATATGCCAAGTCTATTTAGAACAACAAGAAGTAAGCAAAAAGGCCCACAGTAATCAAGCTAGGTAATAGACCATTATTAAATATGTTTAAGTGATTGATAAGACTGAACTAGATCAAAGGTAATTCAATAATCCATATTGTGTTGCATCTTTAACCAATAGCCTAACAAAATGAACAACAAAGACTTTTGATTCTCTTAATTAAGACACGTTCAATATCAAATTTCAGCCAGACCGTCCAGCCAGCCCGAGCCTCCTGCACACCCGACCCCCACCTGTCTAGTACATAACTCAACTCTCTCCCAACACAATTTCCTTTCCACTTTTATTTCCTTTTTTGGGGGAAAGGTTTGGAAACAAATATACATTGACACACAGAAACAGCAAATCCTCTAAATAATGAATCTCATATGCCTGATAGTACTGTAAAGTTTAAAAAAAACTTGCACACAATATAGCTGGGTCACCCCATCCTGCACCTAGGGGTCCACCACCCTGCAGCCCCCCAACCCAACACACCACACTCAGTTTTAGGATCTTAGAGAAACATACAATTATTGGTTTCGGGTGTGTTAGGATAAGGCTAGAGTGACAACCCACAAGACGGCAGACCCCAAGGGCCAGGACAGCAACCCAGCAGCTAGGGATTGCCTAAATAGGTTTCTCCCCTGACATGGGCATGTTTTCAGACTCCTTTTGTCGTACTGTATTCCATATAAGGCATCCAGACGTTATGAAAGTTACCCAGTATACACTTAATCTTGTAATATATCAAATTTAGGGATACATAACTTGATATTTCTTCCATCCGTTGTGACATAGTGATAATCAACCTTCCAATTAATGGCAATGCATTTCTTAGCGACTATAAATGCTTGGTTACACATATTCTTCTGAGTCTCCAGAATCAACATTTCCAAGCAATCAAAAACAGGGAGAAGGAAGAATCTGTAGAAATGCTGAGATCAAAGAACATACTCTTTGCCAGAAGACCATAACAAAAGCAAATATGTCCCTTTTTGTGTTTTACACCTCTAGCAGAGGAATTACATTTCTGAGTGCATGATATTCATTTTCGCTGGCATATAAACTCAGCAAAAAAAGAAACGTCCTCTCACTGTCAACTGCGTTTATTTTCAGCAAACTTAACATGTGTCAATATTTGTATGAACATAACAAGATTAAACAACTGAGACATAAACTGAACAAGATCCACAGACTTGTGACTAACATAAATGGAATAATGTGTTCCTGAACAAAGTGGGGGTCAAAATCAAAAGTAACAGTCAGTATCTGGTGTGGCCACCAGCTGCATTAAGTACTGCAGTGCATCTCCTCCTCATGGACTGCATGAGATGTGCCAGTTCTTGCTGTGAGATGTTACCCCACTCTTCCATCAAGGCACCTGCAAGTTCCCGGACATTTCTGGGGGGAATGGCCCTAGCCCTCACCCTCTGATCCAACAGGTCCCAGACGTGCTCAATGGGATTGTGGTCCGGGCTCGTCGCTGGCCATGGCAGAACACTGACATTCCTGTCTTGCAAGAAATCATGCACAGAATGAGCAGTATAGATGGTGGCATCGTCATGCTGGAGGGTCATGTCAGGATGAGCCTGCAGGAAGGGTACCACATGAGGGAGGAGGATGTCTTCCCTGTAACGCACACCGTTGAGATTGCCTGCAATGACAACAAGCTCAGTCCAATGATTCTGTGACAAACTGCCCAAGACCATGATGGACCCTCCACCTCCAAATCTATCCCGCTGCAGAGTACAGGCCTCGGTGTAACGCTTATTCCTTCGATAAACGCGAGTCCGACCATCACCCCTGGTGAGACAACACCGCAACTCATCAGTGAAGAGCAGTTTTTGCCAGTCCTGTCTGGTCCAGCGATGGTGGGTTTGTGCCCATAGGCGACGTTGCTGCCGGTGAACAGGCCTACAAGCCCTCAGTCCAGCCTCTCTCAGCCTGAGTACTGATGGAGGGATTGTGCATTCCTGGTGTAAATCGGGCAGTTGTTGTTGCCATCCTGTACTTGTCCCGCAGATGTGATGTTCGGATGTACCGATCCTGTGCAAGTGTTGTTACACGTGGTCTGCCACTGCGAGGAAGATCAGTCCGTCCTGTCTCACTGTCTTAGGCGTCTCACAGTACCGACATTGCAATTTATTGCCCTGGCTACATCTGCAGTCCTCATGCCTCCTTGCAGCATGCGTAAGGCACATTTACGGAGATGAGCAGGGACCCTGGGCCTCTTTAGTGGCCTAAGTTTTCATAACTGTGACCTTAATTGCCTACCGTCTGTAAGCTGTTATTGTCTTAACGACAGTTCCACAGGTGCATGGGAAACTGTGTTTAAACCCTTTATAATGAAGATCTATGAAGTTATTTGGATTTTTCCGAATGATCTTTTTAAAGACAGGGTCCTGAAAAAGGGCTGTTTATTTTTTTGGCTGAGTTTAGTACGTTCTATGGATGGTCTTAAACTGAAGTAATTTATGTGTGAGATTATATGAACATGACTGGGCATTCAAACATACGGTATCTGTATCCCTTCATCATCAATAGCTTCTACCAGGTCTTCCTCACATTTTTGTTTTACATGTTTTGTGTCATTGTGAAAAGCCCCTATTAACCCTTGATACAGTTTGGAAATCAACTTTGTAGGTTTATCAGACTGTTTCAATCTTCAAAGTATCTGGCTTGTCCAGTGTTTGCTGCACAGAGAGAATAAAGTGGTGTATCTGTAAAATTTCAGCTCAGCTCCGTCACACACTGGTCTTCCCTGGCTGCCTGACCCTGCTGAGAGCCCTGTCACCATCTGATCCTCCTAAAATGAGGCATGACAATGAATTACCTTAGTGTAAATGTATACATTATATTATTCAAGAATATAATCAATGGTTCATTAATTGAAATAACCATTATTCCCAGATCCCAGACTGTAGCTTTAAGGTTAAGCTGCTGTCCTCTAACTACCTTAGGTCTACCCATCAACTTGAGATGCAACTTTGTATCATTCACTGATATTGTTAATATACTGCATAATTCACCTGAAGACTGTAGACTGGTCTTCCCTGGCTGTCTAACCCTGCTTGGACACCTGCTAAGACATGATGAGCAGTGTTGTGTTCTGACTTTGCACCATGATAGTGAAGCCTATAGAGCTGTTTATTACTGTCAGTGTGAAAAATAGGGAATTAGCCAGAGAAACGGACAGATCAATAACGTTACATTGCTAGCTATACTGACTATTGTTTGGTTGCTGCTTTCATCCTTTGATTCGGGTCTAGTGTGATGCAGGCAAAAATAATAGCTGTTCGTTAACCAACTTTTGTGCAGCTCCACTCTCTAACAGTACATCAACTGACAAAAGCTAGCCAATATCATTTACTTCTGTAGAAACAGGACAAAACAAAGGCGACAAAACATTTCCATACATACAACAGCTGTTAGATAGTAATAATAGCCACCTGATATCTCTATCTGACAGATAGCTAGAGGCTAGAGCTGAACTGGCTGTGGTAGCTAGCTACTAGCTAGCTAATTCATTCACTACAGTTGAGAGGGGATGAAACATGAGCTAATGTTACATATCAGTTACACTAGCTACTAGCTCAGCACTGGGAATAAACACTAGTTTCTTTTTTTTTCTGTTAATTTAAACACCAGCTACATCAGTCGACTAAATAGTTTCTGCTCGGCTTGCTTTTACAACTCTGAGAAAAGTGCACAACACATACAAAATGACTTCAGCTGCCTATGTTCAACTAGTGGTGGGAAGTCGACTCATTGTTCATCGACTCCAAGTATCGACTCCCATTTCTCGATTCCTAAAATTCAGTATATTTGCAACGGAGGAAACTATTTTCTGTCGTCTACTTCGAGAAAACACAAACTCTCGCATCTTTCACAAAGAAAGAGCGAGCTAGCGAGGGAGAGAGAGAGAGACGGGAGGGGCACAGCCAGGTATAGGGAGGGTTGGCCACCAGGCAGAACCATGAATTGGTAATGAAAATATGTAGGTTATTAGGCTATCGCAATGCTGTATTTCGCAATTTCCTGGCTTGCAATGTCTGGCGCAAGTTCACTTAAGGAGGGGCTATCAATGAGTAGGCTGAGATATTCTCCATTCAACAGACCGAAGACCAAACACATACTAGTGTTTTTCATAGCAAAGAGTTAGAGGAGCAGGTGAGGAAGAGCGGATCGGGGCAGGCAGCCAAACCCTGGCTGGCTGTTGATGTCCTAGGTCAGAGCTGAAAACCTACAGGATGGTAGCTGTCCACGAACACGGTTGGAGAGCCCTGTCCTAGGCAATAAATTGCAAAGCAGCATCCCTGCTGCATCCCTCCTGCATCCCTCCTGAAGATTGCCCTATTTGGTAAAATACCAAGTCCATATTATGGCAAGAACAGCTCAAATAAGCAAAGAGATATAGCAGTCCATCATTACTTTAAGACATGAAGGTCAGTCAATACGAAAAATGTTAAGAACTTTGAAAGTTTCTTCAAGTGCAGTCGCAAAAATCATCAAGCGCTATGATGTATCTGGCTCTCATGAGGGCCGCCACAGGAATGGAAGACCTGGAGTTACCTCAGCTGCAGAGGATACGTTCATCCGAGTTACCAGCCTCAGAAATTTCAGCCCCAAAAAATGCTTAAAAAAAAAAAATCATGCCCCAAAAAACTGTTCAGAGGAGACTTTGTGAATCAGGCCTTCATGGTCAAATTGCTGTAAAGAAACCACTACTAAAGGACACCAATAAGAAGAAGAGACTTGCTTGGGCCAAGAAACTTGAGCAATGGACATTAGACCGGTGGAAACTTGCCCTTTGGTATGGAGTCCAAATTGGAGATGTTTGGTTCCAACCGCCGTGTCTTTGTGAGATGATGGGTTAACTGATGATCTCCACATATGTAGTTCCCACTGTAAAGCATGGAGGAGGAGATTTTATGGTGTGGAGGTGCTTTTCTGGTGACACTGTGATTTATTTAGAATTCAAGGCACACTTAACCAGCATGGCTACCACAGCATTCTGCAGCGATATGCCATCTCATCTGGTTTGCGCTTAGTGGGACTATCATTCATTTTTTTAAAGGACAATGGCCCAATACACCTCCAGGCTGTGTAAGGGCTATTTTCCAAGATGGAGAGTGATGGAGTGCTGCATCAGATGACCTGCCCTCCACAATCCCCTGACCACAACCCAATTGAGATGGTTTGGGATGAGTTGGACCGCAGAGTGAAGGAAAAGCAACCAACAAGTGCTCAGCATATGTGGGAACTCCTTCAAGACTGTTGGAAAAGCATTCCAGGCGGGGGCATGACCTCCCTGTCCCCAGTGAAAGTTGCGCCCCTGACATGCACACACATTTATACTGACTCTACACACACAAACATACACACACATACTCACATATAATCATAATTTACGCTGCTGCTACTCTGTTTATCATATATCCTGATGCCAAGTCACCTTACCCCTACACATATCTACCTCCATCCCTCCGGTATCCCTGCACATTGTAAATATTGGTTTGGAACTGATCCTGTATATAGGATTATTCTTTCTCGTGTTTCTTGTGTGTTTTTGTTCTATCCTATGTTATTGTTGTGCTACATTTACATTGATTACCTCATTGTTGGATTTGCAGCTTGCAAGAAAAGCGTTTCACTGTGCATGTGACATTAAAACGGGAACACACACAAAGGATCAGTCACAGAGAGGGAAGATAATCAACCTGAATCACTGCACACAGTGCATCTGTCCTACATGCTTCATGACAACCAATGGGGTCCAGGCAGCATGGAGAATCCCTCTCCTGTCAGTAGTCATCTTGCCAGTGACCCTGTAGCTGTTGTGTGACTGGTGGTGTCACAGCAGATGGATGGAAAGCCCTTTGTCCCCAGTCAACATTAAACAGACTTCTCAATCACAGGAGAAAGACCGACAGACAGGCCTGTCAGGCTGCAGTTGTGTGCAGCTCTCTGTCTGTCTCTCTTCCCATGTATCCAGCTCCGCTCAATGATGTCAACACATCCCCAATGGCTACTGTTCCCTTCTGTTGACATCTCCTCTTCTATGTCTTCCCCTGTAGTGTATTTGCCTTCAGACAACAAACTATTATAATTGCAGTGGAGGATCCTAATTGGGATCAAGTCGTAAATAAATGTATATATTCTTTGTGAGGAGTATCAAAGGTAAGAATAAAATACATTCAGAGATGAAAAATAAATGGGTTCTTTATCCAAAAAAATTGTTGTTGCTTTCTTTTCCTTCCCATGTATCAATCTGTAAACCGTTTCACCTGTGGCTGTGTTACTTCAGAACACTCACCCACATCTCATTAGATTCCATTGTTTGCTGTTGGTTCGTGATTCGACTGAGAAGGTCCCTGATACTCTGACAATTTCACGTACAGGAGGATTGTAAAAAACTGACATTTGACAGTGGAAGCCCTGGTAGGGAAAGCCATTTTGGGAGCTAGCTACACTCTGAGAGCGTTTGTCTGAGGTAAATGTCATAACAATCACAATTTAATCAACCTATCGGAAATAGTTTTCAAAGGAGCGATTTATGGCTTCAAGCCCATCATTGAAGGTTAATAAAGCCCCTATTCTAGTGCTAAGAATACAGGTCTTTTAAACATTTCCAAAATACCTTTTCTAGGCACAGGTTAAAGTTCAATTCAGGGTTAAGTGCTGTTAAGTACAACTAGCTATAGAGATACTGTATTTACATTTATGTCATTTAGCAGACACTCTTATTCAGAGCAACTAACAGGTGTGAGTCCATACATTTTCATACTTTTTTGTACTGGTCCCCTGTGGGAATTGAACCCACAACCCTGGCGTGACAAGCGCCATGTTTTACCAACTTGGCCACACTGAACTGAACCCCTTTAATTAAACCACCTGAAATGAGATGGAACATCAGATAAAACAGCATAGCCTGGTAAAAAAAACACAAGTGTGAAGCCAAGCCTAGAATGATTGAGTAATGGTCTCCTTTAATAATGACAGATGAGGGATATGCCGTCCTCTGTAGGAGATCGAGGCTGTATGTTATGTACATGGTCAACACTGTACGACACATACAGTAGATAGCCAAGAAAAGGCAGTCATTTAATGCTGCCTCCTCAACTTAAAACAAAACTGTTGAAAAAAGATTGATCTTTGGCTTTAATACCCATAGACAATACATCAGTTCTGTAACTCTGACTTTGGCCATACGGAATGCGCAGGCAACAGCAGTTGTTCTATTACATGATGTAAATGCTCAGTGGAGACTGATGGAAATGGCTTATTACAAAACTCCACACCTGATCATCTCAGGTTCACACTCCAATTACTCCTCTGTGGTTATCCAACTCCCCTCTGGCGGTTCTCTCTCTCCCAGGGACGGAATCAAGAGGTAGCATTCTAATCCCATTTGAAAAAGTCTGGATGCTTCAGGAAGCGTCTCTGTTTCTCACGGTTCTGTCAGAAACTCTTGCATCAGTGTAATTGGAGCATGGTGGTTTGGGGCTGTGTGGAACTTGGGGCACCTCTCTCACCTCTCGTGTGTCGCCTCTTGGCGGGTAACAATGACCGAACACTGCTCCGGCTCAAACTTTTAATTGGTTTAAGGTCACCTCTAACCCAGGAGGATGTTCTAGGAAGAGAATCTTTGTACATTTGTACATGGCTCAAGGCTGAAGCTTAGATAGGAGAATTTATAAATTGTTTGAGGCACCTACCACACGTTGTGTAAGTAAATGGACAATGTATTAAGAATGATCCTGTGCAACACCATGATAAGCCTCAGTAAAGGTATGTTATCTTTGACACAAAGTGATCGCATGGCAGCTGACTGCTTTGGCACCGGCTCTGTCATTGCTGTTGGAAAGTGGTGTCTTGTTTTTTTAATCCTGTTGTTGGTTGATCAAGGGGCTATCTTGGACTTACTAAGCCGCTTCATGAGTAGCAAGAGGGAGCGATGCAGTAAGATTGGGGAGTGGCAACTGACACATACAAAACATACAATATACTTGCAGTGAAGCCACTCAACAGCTACATCACATTAGTCATCTAACAGCCTCCCATCCTGAGCGACACACAGAAGCAACCACGTCGACAAATCTCTCACCAGCCCTGCAAGACACCCCCCCCCCCCCCCCCCCCCCCCCCCCCCCACAGTTCCCCAAGAGCTGGCCCTCAACCATCCAAGACTCCCCCACAGTCCCCCCTCTGAGAAAAAAATTCTCCACACCTCCAATCAAAGACAAGAAAAATCATAACAGCAAGGCCAACTGAATATGTTTGAGTGCATGTATGTGTACATGTGTCTGTATATTGCATGTGTACAAACACCTGCATGGCATCAGCCTCAAGCAAACGGGCATTGACTGTAACAACACTGCCCCTCAGTGTCATTCAAACTTACTTTTGGTATGTTTTATTTTGACTTCATTTAAAAAAACTTTTAACCGCCCAGCAACTCCACTCCCACTTGTCTGCAATTCCACATCCCAACCCTCAGTTTCCCTACCCAAATCTAACTGTCTGTAGCTCAGGCCCTGAAGCAAGGATATGAGTATTCTTGGTACCATTTGAAAGGGAACACGTTGAAGTTTGTGGAAATGTGAATGGAATGTAGGAGAATATAACACTATAGATCTGGTAGAAGAAAATACAAAGAAGAAAACAACTGTTTTTTTCTACCACCATCTTTGAAATGCAAGAGAAAGGTCACAGTTCTAGCCATCACTCTGGTTGTAATTCCGATGGTGTCCACAAGATGGCAGCAGCGTATGTGAAACGTTTCAGATGGATAACTTGAAGTATGAGTGAACTACATTACTTTTAGTGTGAAGTCCCCAGGTACATTTGGGCAAATCGTGAAGGAGACATTCGCATTCATACATTTGTTTTGCAAAAATATTGTCAAATCTGTATACTTGGACTTTGATATAGCTTTCCAAGTATTAGTAGCCATATTATAAGTTCAACATTTGCAAAACAACCAGTTTTCATAACTTCATAACTCTGAATATCCTTGTAATTTTTGTTCAAAATGTTAAGGCATGCTGTCATACAAGGTTAGTAGCTACATTTTACGACATATACATGTTTTCCGGATACCCCCATAAAGCCCAGCTTTATAGCCAATGGCTATCTAGCTAGCTTTGTTTGACCCCGATTGGTGCTTATTTAACAAAGAAACAGTTATTCAAGTGATGACCGCATGCATCATCGGCGTGCCATGAAGGCGTCGCTCTCTGACCAAATATGGTGTCCTATAGGATATACTACACCCCTAATCATATAGTGAAGTATTGTTATCTTCTAGTATCTCTGAGGAATACATATGAACGTAATTTGACTCGTTGAAACAACGTTCAGGGTGAGATTTTCACAGATTCCTTTCTTTGCGAATTGAACGAGTGGAAATACAAAATCGATCATGCATGCTATATTAACCTTTTTAGGACATGAAAAATTATTTTATCTAACAAAACAACACTTAATGTTATCTCTGGGACCCTTTGGACGATACATTCTGTAATCTTGCTCTGATTTAAGTACACATTTCTCTTTCAGAGGTGAATTTATCAAACCTAAAAACGGTGTAAAAAGTGTTTTGTTGTTAGGAGCTCTCCTCAAACATGGCATTTTTTTGCAGTAATAGCTACTGTAAATTGGACAGTGCAGTTATGTTAACAAGAATTTAAGCTTTCAGCCGATATAAGACACTTATATGTACCGACATTTGTTGTTTTTCTAAAAATCTGCGATCTTGACATAACACGCTGCATGATTTGCAACTGTCCCGTTGACGGGACGCCAATCCGTAACCAAAAATGTGTTAAACAAAGCTTTGCACAATCTTGGCATTCTCTCAACCAGCTTCATGAGGTAGTCACCTGGAATGTTTAAAAGAAGCAAGTGTCCATGTATACTACCGAGGTCACCTGGAATGCATTTCAATTAACTGGTGTGCCTTCTTAAAATAAATCTATAGACAGTTAGATGTGGGTATGTCATTTAGGCAAAAATTGAAAAAAGGGGGCTATCCTTAAGAAGTTTTAACCGACAATGCAGTTTAAGCCTTGGATTTGTAATCTTCAAATGTTGTTATTTCATCTGATTTTAATAGCTAGCTTTTCGATGGCCATAACGAAGAGATATGGTGACAGCGGACACCCTTGTTTAACTCCTCTTGACATTTCAAAACTCTCTGAGAAGTAGCCGCTATTTACTCATTTACACCTGGTGCTGTTATACATTACTTTTACCCATTTTATAAGAGAATTGCCGACTTAAAAAAAATCCAGGCATTTATGTATATAACCCTGTCTTACTTTATCAAAGGCCTTTTCAAAATCTGCTATAAATATCAGGCCTGGCTTCTTGGATGTTTCATGATGTTCTATTATTTCTTGTAGCTGTCGTTTTATCTCCAATGTATCGTCCATGTAAAAAACTTGTCTGATCAGGATGAACAATACCTGGTCAAATATTTTAAATTCTTTGTGCTATGCATTTCGCTAGTATTTTTGCATCACAACATTGAAGTGTAAGAGGCCTACAGTTTTTAAGATAGATTGGACTTTATATTTGCCATCTGGGTCTTGTTTTAATAATAGTGAAATCAGACCTAGCATACTGTAGCTAGCTAACTGTTACCTAGCTCACTCACTTAGCTGGCTACCTTGAGGGCAGCCCATCTGATACAGTGTTTCTAGCTAGCTACCTATCTTAGCTAGTTAGTCCCTACATTGTTAGCTATCCAACAACTTCTGCCTGACATTGTCTCCCCCATGCCATGTTTATCCCCATCATTGCTGTCATGCCACTGGTGATGCTCATAAAATGTCTAACTAGCTCAATTATTAAACGTTCAAGTGTTTTTTTTTAACCTAACCATAACCAGTAGGGTGTCTGTGTATTTTATTGTGTTTAACTTATGGTCTCTCTATGTTGGTTTGACAGATGAAGACAACTGTGGTTATGCAGAGTCTGATCTGAGTGTGCCAATGCCACCGAAGCATAAAGACTGACTGAACACATCTATGTGTCAAGAGAACCAGTCAACAAGCCCACCTGCCACAAACAAACCCAATGTGGTGGTGCAGAGCCATTGACCCACACCATCCTGAAGAATAACACTAGCTCAGTGTTGTATACTGGCCTTCTTCTTAGTGTTTTCTTTGACCATGTAGCGTTTCTGCAGAAATTCTACATGGCTAACTTCAAAATGCATATCACTGATCAAATACTGCAGCCTTTCTAAAAGTATGGGTTGCGACCTGTTAATGACGTGTCAGAGTAAATGTATAATTATTTAATGAATTGATTTGGCCAAGTGCAACTGTGGTCTCTGTTCTGTGCGCTCTCTGCTTAGCAGTGGTCTCTGCTCAGTTTGGCAGCTGCGCGAGGGAGATGCCCTTGTGCTTCGCGGTTTATCAGATCATTTTCTGGAGTTTTCTTGAAGATCACTCCGCGACACACTCTACAGCCAGCGCTGTCATTCAACAGCAGATAATGTGCTGTAAGCCACTGATTTGTCATTCCCACTCGCCAAATGGACTCATGCTCGCAACAAGTTCTGACTGAGCTCAATCGTCATGAAAAGCCAATACAATATACAATACAAATTATTTCACTTAGAATTCACCGTATCACAATTCCAGTGGGTCAGAAGTTTACACACACTAAGTTGACTTTGTCTTTAAACAGCTTGGAAATTCCAGAAAATTATGTCATGGCTTTAGAAGCTTCTGATAGGCTAATTTACATATTTTGAGTCAAATGAAGGTGTACCTGTGGATGTATTTCAAGGCCTACCTTCAAACTCAGTGCCTCTTTGCTTGACATCATGGGAAAATCTAAAGAAATCAGCCAAGACCCCAGAAAAAAAATTGTAGACCACAAGTCTGGTTCATCCTTGGGAGCAATATCCAAATGCCTGAAGGTACCACGTTCATCTGTACAAACTATATTACGCAAGTATAAACACCATGGGACCACGCAGCCGTCATACCGCTCAGGAAGGAGACGCGTTCTGTCTCCTAGAGATGAACGTACTTTGTTGCAAAAAGTGCAAATCAATCCCAGAACAACAGCAAAGGACCTTGTGAAGATGCTGGAGGAAACAGGTACAAATGTATCTATATCCACAGTAAAACGAGTCCTATATTGACATAACCTGAAAGGACGCTCAGCAAGGAAGAAGCCACTGCTCCAAAACTGCCATAAAAAAGCTAGACTACAGTTTGCAACTGCACAAGGGGACAAAGATCGTACTTTTTGGAGAAATGTCCTCTGGTCTGATGAAACAAAAATAGAACTGTTTGGCCATAAAGACCAGTTTTATTTTATTACCTTTAACTAACTAGGCAATTCAGTTAAGAACAAATTCTTGTTTTCAATGACGGCCTAGGAACAGTGTGTTAACTGCCTTGTTCAGGGGCAGAATGACAGATTTCTACCTTGTCAGCATGGGGATTCAATCTTGCAACCTTTCGGTCACTAGTCCAACGCTCTAACCACTAGGCTACCTGCCGCCCCATCATTATGTTCGGAGGAAAAAGGGGGATGCTTGCAAGTCGAAGAACACCATCCCAACCGTGAAGAATGGGGGTGGCAGCATCATGTTGTGGGGGTGCTTTGCTGCAGGAGGTTCTGGTGCACTTCACAAAATAGATGGCATCATGAGGTGGGAAAATGATGTGGATATATTGAAACAACATCTCAAGACATCAGTTAGGAAGTTAAAGCTTGGTCACAAATGGGTCTTCCAAGTGGACAATGACCCAAGCATACTTCCAAAGTATTGGCAAAATGGCTTAAGGACAACAAATTCAAGGTATTGGAGTGGCCATCACAAAGCCCTGACCTCAATCCCATAGAACATTTGTGGGCAGAACTTTAAAAGCGTGTGCGAGCAAGGAGGGTTACAAACCTGACTCAGTTACACCAGCTCTGTCAGGAGGAATGGGCCAAAATTGACCCAACTTATTGTGGAAAGCTTGTGGATGGCTACCCAAAACGTTTGACCCAAGTTAAACAATTTAAAGGCAATGCTACTAAATACTAATTAAGTGTATGTAAACTTCTGGCCCACTGTGATTGTGATCAACGAAATTAAAGCTGAAATAAATGTTCTGACATTTCACATTCATAAAGTAAAGTGGTGATCCTAGCTGACCTAAGACAGATAATTTTTACTAGGATTAAATGTCAGGAATTGTGAAAACCTGAGTTTAAATGTATTTGGCTAAGGTGTATGTAACCTTCAGACTTCACCTGTATGCGAGTTTATCTTTCAAACAACCCGCTGGCCTTGTACACAGCTAATAGCTAACGTTAGCCAAAGCAAGTTAGCTTGCTACTGATAGTGCAACCCTAAGTAACAGTACAGGTGAAGATGAAAAATGATCAGGCCTACTGTTAACCTTACTGCAGAAGTGTCACGAGTCCGACCGAGGGCGTTTCCCCTTCCCGGGCGGGTCGCGCTCGGCGGTCGTCCTCACCGGCCTATTAGCTGCCACTGATTGTCTTTCCTCCCCCTCCTTGTATGTTTAGTGGTAGCACCTGTTTATGTTTAATTAGTTTGTCTTTATTAGACAGCCGGCCCACCTGGTTGTTGTGCGGGATTATTTCAATGTAACCTTCGGCTCTGTTGTAAGAGGTACGTGTTAGTGCCTGGTCGTGATTTGTTCCATTGTACATTTTGATTCCCTGTGTTTGGGAACGTAACTTTTGTGAGCACCCTGTGGTGCGTTGGTGCTATTAAAAGACGCACAGCATTGAACTCTCTGTCTCCTGCATTTGACTCCACACCCACGACACCCGGAGCCTTACAAGAAGTTATTGTTGAAAACAAGTCTTGGTTATTAGACTAACAGACCAAGAGGGAAGACAATTGTTTACAAAGTGCCACACTGTTTTCTTAATTTGTGCCCTTGAAAACCAAACCCAGAATCTGAAAACACATTTAAAACCCTTAGACATGTCTCCTCATCCTTCATTTAAAAATGTTAAGTATCAAAGAAAATGCCAACAGTTGAATTTCATAGTATTTTTATTAACACCATAATTTGCCAAGTGCAAGGTGAATTATGGTTTGCTTAGATAAGTTCATGAAGTACCATATGACGAGAGCTATATAAGGTACAATAAAAATATTCATAAAATAAATCAGGAGTTATCCATAGGCATTAGATAAACGTGTATGAAGAGAGCTATACAAGGCAAGATATTTAAAAAATCACCAAGAATTATGCAAATATAATCAGTAAATGTGCATATGAAGAGAACACCAATCAAGAGTTATGTTTAGATAATAAGATCGTAACGGCGTTCTTCGTTTGTTGAAGGAGAGTCGGACCGAAATGCAGCGTGGTGGTTAATCATGATATTTTAATGAGAAAAATGACGATACATGAAATAACTATTAAATACAAAACAACAAACGGAACGTGAAACCTAACTACAGCCTATCTGGTGAAACTACACAGAGACAGGAACAATCACCCACGAAATACAAAGCGAAACCCAGGCTACCTAAATACGGTTCCCAATCAGAGACAACGAGAATCACCTGACTCTGATCGAGAACCGCCTCAGGCAGCCAAGCCTAACTAGACACACCCCTAATCATAGCAATCCCAAATCCTATAAAACCCCAATACGAAACACAACACATAAACCCATGTCACACCCTGGCCTGACCAAAATATATAACGAAAACACAAAACACTATGACCAAGGCGTGACAAAGATAGAGTTGACAGAGAGCTTTACAAGGCACAAAATATAGGAACTATTTAAAAACACAGAAGTATTAGGCCCCTAGACACCACAGATTTTTAATTTCACCTTTATTTAACCAGGTAGGCCAGTTGAGAACAAGTTCTCATTTAAAACTGCGACCTGGCCAAGATAAAGCAAAGCAGTGCAACAAAATCCAACAACACAGAGTCAAACAGAGTCAATAACACAATAGAAAAAAATGTATGTACAGTGTGTGAAAATGTAGAAGAGTAGGGAGGTAAGGCAATAAATAGGCCATATAGACGCGAAATAATTACAATTTAGCATTAATACTGGAGTGATAAATGTGCAGATGATGATGTGCAAGTAGAGATACTGGGGTGCAAAAGAGCAAGAGGGTAGATTAACATATTTGGAGCACAGAGTTAGTCTGCCTGACTGGAACTCATCTACTATCCTTGGGAGCATATCTGTGAAATAGAATGCCTTCGGTTTAGGGATAACATCAGCACAGAACTTTACATGAAAAGGCACATCAATAACAACCTGCTCGGATTGAGCCCAGACAAGCAGTTTGCATCTCTCCAGTCCTGTCTAGAACATGCATGTAGTACTCACGGGCCCCATTAGGTTTCAGCTGAGGAACCCCATCCACCAGCTTCACATCGGTGAGTTTTCCAGAGAACAGTTCAGTCAGAGACTCACACTTCGTACTGAGAACAGGACATTTGATTTCTAGAAGTTCTTGAGAGTTTAACACTCTGTCTGGGCTTGCAGAAAGCCATGGCTCCTTGACAGTCACTACTGTGCCTCTACTCTCCAGACTAAACCTGCAGCTCTCCATCCATGTGTAGGCCGCCTGCTCGTTCTTCTTGCCATATGTGGTTGAGGGGGAAGAGGAACCTGGGGAAGAGATGCTCCCTCACAAAGTTGTCGGGATTTATTGAGGTGCGCACAGAAACTTCTTCTTCTTTTCTGCGCTAGCAGTGATCTAAAGTTCACGTGCGTCACACCACGCATTGGAGGCACTCTGTGGTTTAGTGACCTCCTCCAAGCTGGCACTTTTACACTCCTCCACCGTAACATAAACGTCATAAAATGACACGCATTTCTGACACTGCATGCTGATGCCATGTTCACCACGAGGCTGCTGTAGCTGTGTGGTGCTGCTGGAACCTGATGACTGACTGGTTTAGCTTTGATGCCCTTGTGTAGAAGGCTTCCCACGGGAACATTGGCCCCTTCCAAACTCTTCTTAAGTGCGTTGTAGGAGTTGGAGGTAGAGATGGAGAAGCGGCTGGCGGTGCTGTCAGAGAACTCGTCACTTGGTTTGTGACGTGTGAAACAGATCTCGCTCAACCTTTTTGGAGCTAAATTCCGTTGCGTCCCCGAGTTCCACTGGCATTTGCTCATCTGTACAGAACACCTCTGTCAACCCTCCATACACAGCATTCTGCACCTTCAACAAAACACTACTGTTAGAATAGTCAATTACAGTACAGAACACTAGTTTACATGGTGTTCACAGCTGACTAGTTTACAGTTTCCTTTTAACTAGTAGGTTTAGGTTATGTTGGTCATTTCCTATTTGATTGTAAAACTCACCGTGATTCTGTACCTACATCATTGCCATTCAAGATTAGACCAGGTTGTCATCCTCAAGACAGTGAATAAGCACCCATCCAATTTAGCCACAGTGGAGGTATTGATATGCCTCTGTGCTTTTGTAGCTCCTCATCTCTGACCCATCCACACCGAGAAGACGAGACAAAATAATTGAAGATGTCTTATGTAGCCATTTTTTCATATCGTCCTCCCACTCTTGAATTAGGTGGATGTGGCATAGACTTGCAATTCGACATTGAAAGATTTTTCTTGGTATGATCCCATTACATTTTGAGCTAGCTAGCATTCGCAAAACAGCAAGAACGCCACAAAACAGTCCTCCACAAAACAGAACGTTTCTGACATTGTTTTGTTTCCAGGTTCTTAAATAAGGTGAATATGAGAGAAACCAAAGAAACGATTTAAAACAATTTACATGTTTGATATTCCTTATATTTACAAAATGGAAATGAGCTTAGGAAAATGTAAAACAACTTCTGCCACAAATAGGACTCCAACTGGCCAATTACAATAAAGGCTATGTTAGTTAGAATTTCAATAGCCCCTTAATATTTCAATAATATTACAATTTTAGACATTTCCTTTTGCATTGTATTTTTAATCCACTATTTCCCTGTGCGATTTCTAGGTGACTGAGATAAGCTTATTACCTAATTGGGTCTTGAGGAGGACATTAAATACCATTTAAAAATGGCAGCATCGGTCACTGGAGAGCTTCCAACAGGGAAATCAACTTAACTGGGTCTCTCTCTCTCTCTCTCTCTCTAAAAGTGGTGTGAGACTTAATGGCCTCTGAGTCCTGTGTGGCATTAGTGATAGTGTGGCATTAGTGATAAAACTACATTTGAATTAAAACAGGGTACATTTGGGCCAGTTTTAGGGTGGTAACGGCCTTCACGATTGATGTGTATGGTAAAATGTTAAGATCCCTGATGGGTGTCTTGTGTCTTGCTCCCTGGACCGGGAGATTACTTCTGGAGTTTTAAATGGAAATCTGATAAATGCTATTTTCAGATAAATACTTTCTGGTGCCATTTATTGAGTTAGAATGTGCACATATTAGCTGTATTATATATATTATATAATTCAATCACACCCCTTGGAAAGTACACATAATATATAAATATATACATTTAATGTTCTGTTTCCCTGTTTTATTTTTTGGCCCAAACTTAAGCCAAAAACAAAGCACATCCTTAATGAGAACGTGTTCAAACAGAGTCCTTTAGCCTCTTACAACACGTCTCTTTGAATAGCATCTGATTTTGGCAGAGCCTCCCTATAATTGTGATAATAAGAACAGAAACAAGTAGCACTCTGAGCAGGAGTTTGAAATCATATGAAATGAGGGGGTAGATATGGAGACTAATCACAAAGACAAAGTGACAATGAACTGGAGGCGAGAAAGAGATTGTTGCCAAGACAGGGAAACAAATAGCAACACGAGGAGGGCATTCAATCACACCCCTTGGAAAGTACACTCACATGGAACCTTAGCTTGTTTATGCCAGACCCCATCCACATTTCCCCTCTCAGCCCGGAGTGTCTGCACATTGAGATATGGTGTTTGTGGTTCAAGATATTGAGCAGCTGTATTGTGTCCTGATACTGAGTGAATGTATTGTACATTGTTGTGCAAGGGCTTCAGGCATCACAACAAAACATAGACAAACCTTTCTTTAATATTAAACATCCTGTCGAGAGCAATTACAGTTCTAGATTCTGACTCTATTAGGAATTAGGAAATTTTCTATTAGGAAATTATCAACATTACTGTGGGCCCAAAATGTTAGTCCAGAAACCATTCTCTCCACATCCTGGAGCCAGTTTTCTAGTGCTTCCGAGTTTATTTTTTACATTTAAATGGTGGTTTAGGAGGCATTAGCAGCTAACATAAGTAAACCTTGTCCTGATGAAGTATTTCACAGAGTAACTCACTCAGACACTATAATTACATCTCATCAGCCGATAACAGAGAGGCTCTATCACTCTGTCACTCTATGTGCAAATGGCACCATATTCCCTACATAATGCACTACTTTTGACCAGAGGTCTATGGACCCAAAGTAGTGCACTTCAGAAGGTACTTTTTCCACATTTAGTTGTGTTATAGCCTGAATTTAAAATATATTACATTGAGATGTTGTGTCACTGGCCTACACACAATACCCTAAAATATTTGTTCACATTTTTTACATATTAAATTCAAATGAAAACTGAAATGTTTTGAGTCAATAAGTATTCAACCCCATTGTTATGGCAAGCCTAAATAAGTTAAGGAGTAAAACAAGTCACGTAATAAGTTGCATGGACTCACTCTGTGTGCAACAATAGTGTTTCATATGATTTTTGAATGACTACGTCAAATTTGTATCACACATACAATTATCTACACTTTGGTTGGTGTATCAATAGACCCATTCGCTACAAAGATACAGGAGTCCCTCCTAACTCAGTTGCCGAACAGGAAGTAAACAGCTCAGGGATTTCACCATGTGACCAATAGTGACTTAAAAAACAGTTACAGATTTGAATGGCTGTGGTAGGGTAAAACATTGTACAACATTGTAGTTACTCCACACTACTAAACTAATTGACAGAGTGAAAAGCCTGTACAGCAGGGCTCTCCAACCCTGTTCCTGGAGCGCTACCCTCCTGGAGGTTTTGGCTCCAATCCAAGTTGTAATTAACTTGATTAATCTTATCAACCAGCTAATAATTAGAATCAGGTGTGCTAGATTAGGGTTGGAGCAAAAACCTACAGGACAGTAGCTTGCCAGGAACAGGGTTGGAGAGCCCTGCTGTACAGAATAAAAATGTGGCAAAGCAAATAACTTTTTGTCCTGGATACAAGGTGCTATGTTTGGGGCAAATCCAATATAACACATTACTGAGTACCACTCAGGGCGTTTTTCAGGATTTAAAAAAAACGTAAGGGAGCTAAGTACAGGCAAAACCTGGTTGTCTGCTTTTTACCAGACATTGAGAGATTAATTCACCTTTCAGTAGGACAATAACCTAAAACACAAGGTCAAATCTACACTAGAGTTGCTTACCAAGAAGACAGTGAATGTTCCTGAGTGGCCAAGTTACAGTTTTGACTTAAATCTACTTGAAAATCTATTGCAAGACCTGAAATAAAATGGTTGTCTAGCAATGATCAACAACCAATTCTACAGAGCTTGAAGAATTTTGAAAATAATAATGTGAAAATATTGCACAATCCAGGAGTGGAAAGCTCTTAGAGATTCACCCAGACATGTGAATGTGAATACTTATGTAAATTAATATATTTCTGTATTACATTTTTGAACATTTGCAACATTTTCAAAAAACATGTTGTCACTTTGTAATTGTGTAGTATTGTGTGTAGATGGGTGAGAAAAAATATATTTAACACATTTGTATGAATACAAATTAAATCAAATCACATTTTATTTGTCACATACACATGGTTAGCAGATGTTAATGCGAGTGTAGCTAAATGCTTGTACTTCTAGTTCCGACAATGCAGTAATAACCAACGAGTAATCTAACCTAACAATTCCACAACTACTACCTTACACAAGTGTAAAGGGATAAAGAATATGTACATAAAGATATATGAATGAGTGATGGTACAGAACGGCATAGGCAAGATGCAGTAGATGGTATAGAGTACAGTATATACATATGAGATGAGTAATGTAGGGTATATAAACATAAACATAAGTCCAGTACCCAGTTGCACAGGGCGGGGTCGAGATCCAGCACTGTATAAGAAATATGGTGTAATTTAGGACACAGTCTCTGTCTCTAGGCAGAAAGAGAGGAGAGCGGATTGGCAGGCGGAACTAAACTCAGACAGGATGGCCATATTGCTGTGGCACAGCTGTGTTAATTGTTTTGCCAACCAGTGTCATCCCTGGCAAATCATATTGAGTCTGGTATCGATAGTGTCTGTGTCCATGTCAGGGTTGGCTGCCCAGCCCACTCAGCCCTTACCATGCATGTACACTGATTGTACAAAACATTAGGACATCTTTATAATATTAAGTTGCACCCCCCTTTGTCCTCCGAACAGCCTCAATTTGTCACGGCATGCACCAAAGGGTGTCGAAAGCATTCAACAGGGATACTGGCCGATGTTGACTCCAATGCTTCCCACAGTTGTGTCAAGTTGGCTGGTAGTGGATCTCTACTCCGAATAGCTTGTTCCATCTCATCCCACAGATGCTCAATTGGATTGAGATCTGGTGACTGGGCAGGCCACTGCAGTAAGCTAAATGTCTGCCATGAAAACACACCCCACACCATCACACCACCACCACCAGCCTGCAATGTTGACTCGCGGCAGGATGGAGGCAGGTACTCATGTGGTTTTCTCCATACCCTAGTCCTCCTATCAGCACGAACCAGGATTCATCAGACCAGGCAATGTTTTTCCAATTCTCCAGTGTCCAGTGTTTTCATTCCTTAGCCCACTGTAACCAGAGTTTCTTGTTTTTTGCTGAAAGAAGTGGAACTCTGTAAGGTCGTCGGCTGCCATACGCCATTCGTGTCAATATACGACGAATTGTGCATTATTTTATGGGTCTTTGGTCACCAATGTTGTACTGGACTGTCAGTTGACCAGCTGTAGCCCATCTGTTGCTCTGCACAATTCGTGTCAGCCTCTTTTGTCTTCTTTCATCAATGACCCGTTTTCAACCACTGGCCTGCCATTGGCTGGATGTCCTTTGGGTGGTGGACCATTCTTGATACACACAGGAAACTGTTGAGTGTGAAAAATACAGTGGCATTGCACTTCTCGACACACTCAAACAGGTGCGCCTGGCACCTACTACCATACCCAATTCAAAGGCACTTAAATATTTTGTCTTGCCCATTCACCCTCTGAATATTACACATACACAATTGTCTCAATTGTTTCAAAGCTTAAAATTCACTATTTAACCTGTCTCTTCCCCTTCATCTACACGGATTTGAGTGACATCAGTACGGGATCATAGCTTTCACCTGGATTCACCTGGTTGGTCTATGTCATGGGAAAGAGCAGGTGTTCTTAATGTTTTGTACACTCAGTGTATACCTCACATGATTCATTACCCACACTGGTGACCAATCAATCTTCTGAACTGTGAGGTATACAGTTCATTCTTTTGTTTACAGAGTATAATTCAAATAACTTTCAAATCACAGTGACCAGTAAGACATTCAAATGGCCTTACGTTATGTACAGTCCAAGCTACAAGTGTTGTTCCAATTTTTATATGAGTACACTTCATATACAGTGTCATTTTATGTAGTTGGAACAGTTTTCAAAAAACACAATTCCTGGCAAAAACACCCTACCAGGAACACTAATGTAAGTGAGAGGAGATGGAGCCGTATTTGCTGGTTTATCTAGCTCCTCAGTAAATCTATTAGTCTGGCACCTCAGACCTAGCTCTCTATTTACTGCCTTATCTAAACACAAGTGCCAGTAACTAGGTGCCATAAATTAGTGGAGACTTATACAGGATTTGATTCCCTTTCTATCCCTTTTCTCCACACCATGTGTATGTCTATGGAGGCTCCTTAGTGAGACGTTACACAGACTGATTAATAAACACTACCACATAGACGGCAAGTCATAGCTATGACTAGTCTACTATGGAACTGTTTTGCAAAACGTCTGTGTTTTCCAGAAGTTAAATTGTACATTGAGGCCTGGCTCAGCCTCATGCCCGCCTCCCCACTGAAGGCCTAGGGCCAACGATGATATGCTACTTTGTATAAAGCTGTACCCAAGCCCTGTCATCTGTTACCAACCCCTATGTTCCCTAACCTTCACCTTCTCTAAGCCAACATACCCCATGCTTGGTAGGCCTCTTAACTATTCAGCCAGACAATAGGGACACACTGCCAGCCCAGTTCTACTGTGAGCTGAACTCAAACAATGCAAAGCAACACCGACAAATAGGGGTTACTTTGAGGTCTCTCAAGCTTTGGGATACAGGGTTTTACAGGCGAGAGAAGCATGGAAGAATAAGCATGAGCTTAGATATTTCATAATGTATTTATTACCTCCAACGTATAGAACTAGTTTAGGTGCCAACAGATCCTGGGTGAATTTAAAATTCTAATGCAAAGCCAGAGATATCACAATATAACCCCATGTCGTGAGACTGCTAAATATACTGAACAAAAATATGAACGCAACATGTAAAGTGTTGGTCCTATGTTTCATGAGCTGAAATAAAAGATCCCAGAAATGCCTCTCAAATTTTGTACACAAATGTGTTTATATCCCTGTTAGTGAGCATTTCTCCTTTGCCAAGATAGTCCATCCACCTGACAGGTGTGGTATATCAAGAAGCTGATTTAACAGCATGATAATTACACAGGTGCAACTTGTGTTGGGGACAATAAAAGTCCACTCTAAAATGTATAGTTTTGTCACACAGCACAATGTCACACAACACAGCATGCTGACTGCAGGAATGTCCACCAGAGCTGTTGCCAGAGAATTTGATGTTAATTCCTCTACCATAAGCTGCCTCCAACGTCTTTCCAACCTGCTTCACAACCGCAGACCAAGTGTAACCATGCCAGCCCAGGACCTCCACATCCGGCTTCTTCACCTGCAGGATTGCCTGAGACCAGCCAACAGGATAGCTGGTGAAACTGAGGAGTATTTATGTCTGTAATAAAGCCCTTTTGTGGGGGGAAACTAATTCTGATTGGCTGGAACTGGCTCCCCAGAGGGTGGGCCTAGATCCCTACAGACCCACCCATGGCTGGCCCATGCCCAGTCAGGTGAATTCCAAAGATTAGGGCCTCAGTCAATTTATTTCAATTGACTGATTTCCTTACAGTATATGAACTGTAACTCAGTAAAATCAGTAAAACTCAGTAAAATGTATATTTTTGTTCAGTAATAGTTAGTCCGGGTAGCTGTTGGCTAACTATTTCGGTCTCTGCATTGACCCTTTTTGCACTCATCACATTTTGACTCATCACATACGCTGCTGCTACTGTTAATTATCTGTCCTGCTGCTTAGTCACTTTATACCTACTCATATGTGCATATCTATCTCAATTACATCGTATGCCTGCACATTGACTCGGTACTCGTATCCCGTGTATATAGACAAATTAATGTTACTCATTGTGTATTTATTCTTCTTGTTATTATTTTTTCTATTATTTGTTCATTTATTTCCCCTCTGCATTGTTGGGAAGGGCCAGGGCCCATAAGTAAGCACCTCACTGTTCATCTAAACCTGTTGTTTACGAAGCATGTGACAAATACAATTTAAATTGACTGGATTTTTGAATCTGCTATACATCAAAACTCTTGAGGTTGCCATACACTGTCAGTTTACATAAATTGAAAGCAGTATGATGTATATAAAGTGACCATTACTGTCGATTGCATAATAGGGTTCTATCTTATCCAATTCAATCGTGATATTCAGTGTAATCTCCCTTATTCTCCCTCTTTTCAACGCATCAGGCAGACCTCACCAGACCCTGCTACTCTCTCTAAGCCTGACTCATGATTCCCCTTCTGGAATAAAGGCCCAGTGTGTGTGGGTTGACCTTCAAGTCGCTGAAATCATTTACAGCCATTTACTTTTTAACAGAGACAGACAGAGATGCAGACAGAAAGGCTTTCTGAGCACTTGACATCTGATTCATAAAGTTCATACTTATATTAAAGATGTTCTTAAACGCAACCATTCTACAGCAGTTTTCAATCAGGTTGATGGAAAACAGCGCAGTATAATGCAGTAACTCAAAGGAACAAGGATAGTGAATAGTTAAAGAAAATCGTCATTTGGTCAGCTGCGTGATTAACTTCTGTGTTCATGAGTTCCGTCAAAAACGAATTCTCCACGCTCTTAAAAGGAAACTCTCAGTCAAAGTAACCCCCCCCCCGCCCTTTTGATCTGTGTGGGCACAGAGGCGAATCAGTTTAAGCACTGCCTTCGCCCAATCCTGATACCTTCAAATAACCAGTGACGGAACCAGAACTAATGCTGCTTGGAGTCACGCATCCCATTCAGTCCTGGCATATTCTCTCGGTCTACATGCAGAATCTGCCCACGGGAGATTACAGAATGGTGCACAGGCTAGGGTAATTACTACACCAAACTCAATTGAAATAACTTCAGTCAACTTAACTTTGTCTGTTCTTCATTCACATGAGTCATTTCCCACCTCTGTAAATCATTACTTTGGCAATGGCAACCGTTGCTGAGACATTTTCACATTTTCAAGTCTACCAACTGTTTTTTTTCTCCACAAAAACTGGTGGGTTTAAATAGCAAATGTGCCCACTCTGTTCTTGGCACATGCTCTCTAGCCAACAGCTGGCAGATACAGTGCGGGTAGGCTAGTCTACATGATGAGATTATTATGGATAAGAGATAATGTTTATTGTTTAAATGACAATCATGCACCGTTATGTCACCAGAATCAGACCCTCGATATTTATTAGAAAGGAGCATCAAGATCACTGTGCACTTTTACCAACCTGTGATGTTCATCATAACTTATTTCATCTGCAGCCCAAAAAACGCCATGGTTTCCCCGAGTTGTAGTGGAAGGACGACACACCATATCATCACGTGACTCCAAGTTTGTATTAGATATGACGGTTATTGCAGTATACCAATATCTGCGCATAAAGGCGTTTCCACTGCCATTTCTCGCATAATTAATTTTACCGACACAAAAAGATCCCACCGTGTTGAACAGACAAATTATTATAAAATTGTACTGAAACTTCCTGTTGCTGTCCCAGCTGTTGTGATTTTTATTTGATTTGCTATGACTTTACTTGCATAAAAACTGTGGAAGGAAATGTGGTTACAGTGAAGGATCTGAGGGGCCAGTCACAGAGACTGCAATGTGTTATTTATAGAGTTATGATAAAGGAGATGGGCAGTAACATTTATCCAGCGAAGTAAGTAAGAGTGAGAAGGGAGGAACCTGTGGATTTCCCGCCTTCGAGCACCGCTCTGTGCTCTGTGGAGCTGTGTTATTATCTCTATTTGCGTGTTTGATTAGAGAAATGTATCTTTGGAGTCTTGTGTTCAAGCATTGAACCCTTCACCTGTTGTTTGCCAGCTCTTGTATGCAGCATATGCACATTCATCATTTTCAGATTCCTCTTCCTTCCCTTTTCACAGACAGACACACTCCAGGTGATGGTGATGGCCCGCCTACCCAGCAGGAGGGGCAGGAAGTCTCCCTGGGATAACTAAGCTCCTTGAACATGAAAACATGCTCCGTGACATGAGTCAGCTCACGTTTTGTGTTTGATTTTAAATGTAGGATTATATTCTAATGTCTAACATATCGGCGCACACAGCTTGGGCCAAGGAGCAGCTGTGTGACCAAAGACAACACGCAAATGGCACCCTATTACTATGTTCAGGGGCATGGAAATAAAAAGCTTGCAATTAGAGGTGTATCAGGCACTGTCCTGATCCTAAGTGCAATTGAAATTATACAAAATGTTCTCAAATAGTTGAACCCTTATTCTGATGACGGGCTGCTCCAGAAGGTCAGGTCAAGTCATTCCATTATTTAATCACCCGGGGAGAATTAACAAGCGGTATTAACATATTAACAATGTGCTGTCCTCCATATAAATAGGATCGGTGTATGATTCAATTCTCTCGCCAGCGAGGGATGGCTACGAATTGACTACGATTTTTGTGAATTAACATTTCTTATGCTTATCACGCCACCAGTGTCTGTGTACCACTCCAACAGTCTCTGAAGCATGGCTTTCTTACACATTCGCTGTCTGAGTGCTTCTTCATGTCTGCTTATATGAAATCTGAAGCATGAAATACATTTTACATGAGCTGAAGCGTTGAAGCTGATCCGCGGCGGGCTGATTATGAGCTAAAAAAAGGAGTAATTCACCAGATAATGAATAAAGCTCTAAAAATGTTCTGCCAATGTCAATGATGGCACATAATCCCTCAATAACTGTCACATTTCTCTCGCCTCCCTTTCCCCTCTTCATTTGAAGTTAATATGTTCTCCTCATAAGTCAGGCAAATTAGCTATGGTGCATGATGACAGATATGGAGTACACTTATGTATGGAGAATCCACTTTACAGTGTCAACTGTATGCCAGAAAACTTACGATCTTGGCATTTTTAAGGGGATCTGAATTGTAGATAAATTATGGTATGTTACGTAACAATTCAACCCTCTCACCATATGTTCCTGTTTACATTCCCTAACACATTGATGTGGTTGACTAAAGAGACTGGTGTTGTGTCCCAAATGGCACCCTATTCTCTACATAGTGAACTACTTTTGAAGTAGTGCCGTTTAGGACACTCCCTCGATTCCACAGAGCCACAGTAACACACTGACTCTTTACAAGGTGAGAGAACAGAGACAGAGGCCATATTAAATGGATGATACCAGCTGAACAAAATAGGGGATATTTCTATTTGTGTGTGAGATGACTGGGAGGGGGAGGGAAGCCCAGTGGGGCATGGAGAGATGGAGCCTAGCCTAGCCGCTGGCTGAGAGAGTGTCCAGTTGAGATACAATGCTCTGTTATCTCCTCACGCACGCGCACACACACAGCGCTGATGTGTTCATTCTTTGTGGCGAGCCGCTGCACTACTGGATTGACAATGGGTATTGTGTGACCTCATTGAGATGTGACTATAGAGGGGGACTTTATCATACGTGTGGCTAAATAGAGCCATGTCAATGCCATTATGGCACTGTCACTGTGCGCTGTCGGCAAGCTTTGGCATTGGCAGATGTGGCATTTAGACTGGCCGATGCCCTGCTGCTGCGCCTTTCATCTGAAAGGAGAGAATAACACAACTGACTCCACCAGTTATAGACAAACACACAATGTCCTACACATCACAAGAGAGACACTGTGGTGGTGGTCGTAAACTATAGAATACTATACTAAACACTAGTATCCCTCGATCATTTGTAATACTTTCTATAGGACATTTATATTTACAGTTTAGTCATTTAGCAGACGTTCTTTTCCAGAGCGACTAACAGTAGTGAGTGAATACATTTTAATACTTTCTCTGGGATGGATAAGTGGGCAACTGGCGACCCCTTTTGTGGGCCCCCAGATCAACCCCCCCCCCCACCTACCACCATCAAAACACAGCTACAAATGCCGAACAGTTCAACCACATATCCACTGTGCAGAAAACCACCACCACAAAGAGTGCCCCAACGACAAGAAAGATGCTAAATGTGCCAACTCCTCAGTCTCCAAACACTGTCCCACCTACAGTATATAGCCCTCTCCACCCCTACCGCAACCACCACCAACCTCACCTTCACCACACCCACCACTACCAGCCCCTGTGAAAACACCTCCAAGAACACAACTCACTTAAAGGAGGACCTGAAACAGATCTGGAAGATGAGGAGATGCTTAAAAGGTTCACTATGCTTAAATCGAACTGCCAAATCTTGGTTGCTAAAAACCGAATACTTCAAATCAAATTATATTGGTCACAAACACATATTTAGCAGATGTTATTATGTGTGTTTATATTTAAGCAATAAGGCCTGAGGGTAAATTGCCAATTCACCACGGCTAAGGGCTGTTCTTATGTACGGTGCAACGCAGAGTACCTTTACTGGTTAGCATTGTAATTAGAGCAGTAAAAATAAATGTTTTGTCATACCCATGGTATACGGTCTGATATACCACGGCTGTCAGCCAATCAGCATTCAGGGCTCGAACCACCCAGTTTATAAATATATACACTACCGCTCAAAAGTTTGGGGTCACTTAGAAATGTCCTTGTTTTTGAAAGAAAATCACATTTTTTGTCCATTAAAATATCATCAAACTGATCAAAAATACAGTGTAGACATTGTTAATATTGTAAATGACTATTGTCGCTGAAAACGGCAGATTTTTTATGGAATATTTACATAGGCGAACAGAGGACCATTTTCATTTTCATTTTCAGCAACCGTCACTCCTGTGTTCCAATGGCACGTTGTGTTAGCTAAACATTTTAAAAGGCTAATTGATCATTAGAAAACCCTTTTGCAATCATGTTAGCACAGCTGAAAACTGTTGTGATGATTAAAGAAGCAATACAACTGCCCTTCTTTGGACTAGTTGAGTATCTGGAGCATCAGCATTTGTGGGATCGATTACAGGCTCAAAATGGCCAGAAACAAAGACCTTTCTTCTGAAACTCGTCAGTCTATTCTTGTTCTGAGAAATGAAGGCTATTCCATGTGAGAAATTGCCAAGAAACTGAAGATCTCGTACAACGCTGTGTACTACTCCCTTCACAGAACAGCACAAACTGGCTCTAACCAGAATAGAAACAGGAGTGGGAGGCTCTGGTGCAAGTTGAATAGGATTGCATTGACTAGAATACAGTATATACAGTTGGAGGTTTACCTACACCTTAGTCAAATACATTTAAACTCAGTTTTTCACAATTCCTGACATTAAATCCTTGTAAAAATTCCCTGTTAGGATCACCAGTTTATTTTAAGAATGTGAAATGTCAGAATAATAGTAAAGAGAATGATTTCTTTCTTTCTTCACATTCCCAGTGAGTCAGAGTTTACATACACTCAATTAGTATTTGGTAGCATTGCCTTTAAATTGTTTAACTTGGATCAAACGTTTTGGGTAGCCTTCCACAAGCTTCCCACAATAATTTGGGTGAATTTTGGCCCATTCCTCCTGACAGAGCTGGTGTGACTGAGTCAGGTTTGTAGACCTCCTTGCTCGCACACGCTTTTTCAGTTCTACCCACAAATTTTCTATAGGATTGAGGTCAGGGCTTTGTGATGGCCACTCCAATACCATGACTTTGCTGTCCTTAAGTCATTTTGCCACAACTTTGGAAATATGCTTGGGGTCATTGTCCATTTGGAAGTTTTAACTTCCTGACTGATGTCTTGAGATGTTGCTTCAATATATCCACATAATGTTCCTACCTCATGATGCCATCCATTTTGTGAAGTGCACCAGAAACTCCTGCAGCAAAGCAACCCCACAACATGATGCTGCCACCCCCTTGCTTCACATTTGGGATGGTGTTCTTCGGCTTGCAAGCATCCCCTTTTTTCCTCCAAACACAACAATGGTAATTATGGCCAAACAGTTATATTTTTGTTTCATCAGACCGGAGGACATTTCTCAGAAAAGTATGATCTATGTCCCCATGTGCAGTTGCAAACCGTAGTCTGGCTTTTTTATGGCGGTTTTGTAGCAGTGGCTTTTTCCTTGCTAAGCGGCCTTTCAGGTTATGTTGATATAGGACTTGTTTTTACTGTGGGTATAGATACTTTTGTACCCGTTTCCTCCAGCATCTTCACAAGGTCCTTTGCTGTTGTTCTGGGATTGATTTGCTTCTACTGTACATATGACATGAGTAAAAGAGTATATAAACATTATTAGTGACCAGTGTTCCATTATTAAAGTGACCAGTGATTCCATGTCTATGTACATAGGGCAGCAACCTCTATGGTCCAGGGTTGAGTAACTGGGCGGTAGCCGGCTAGTGTTAATGACTAAGCCAGCTAGTGATGGCTATTTAACAGTCTGATGGCCTTGAGATTGAAAAACAAATTGTCTCTCAGTCCCAGCTTTGATACACCTTTACTGACCTCGCCTTCTGGATGATAGTGGGGTGAACAGGCCCTGGCTTGGGTGGTTGTTGTCACTGATGATCTTTTGGCCTTTTGTGACATCAGGTGCTGTAGGTGTCCTGGAGGGCAGGCAGTGTGCCCCCGGTAATGCATTGGGCAGACCTCACCACCCTCTGGAGAGCCCTGTGGTTGCTGGCGGTGCAGTTGCCTTACCAGGCAGTGATACAGCATTACAAGATGCTCTCAATTGTTTATCTGTATAAGTTTGTGAGGGTTTAGGGACTAAGCCAAATTCCTTCAGCCTCTTGAGGCACTGTTGCAACTTCTACACCACACTGTCATTGTGGGTGGACCATTTCAGATTGACAATGATGTGTCCCGAGAAGCTTTTTACCTTCACCATTGCGGTCCAGTCAATGTTCATGGGGGCATGCTCTCTTTGCTGTCAACGGAAGTCCACGGTCAGTTCCTTAGTTTTTTTTGACGTTGAGGGAGAGGTTATTTTCCTGGCACCACTCCGCCCGAGCCCTCGCCTCCTCCCTGTAGGATGTCTCATCATTGTTGGTAATCAGGCCTACTACTGAGTCTCTTCTGCAAACTTGATGATTGAGTTGGAGGCGTGCGTGGCCACACAGTCATGGGTGAATGGGGAGTATGGGAGGGGGCTGAGCACGCACCCTTGTGGGGCCCCTGTGTTGATGATCAGGAGAGTGGAGGTGAGGTTTCCTACCTTCACCACCTGGGGGAGGCCCGTCAGGACCCAGTTGCACAGGGCGGGGTTCAGACCCAGGGCACCAAGCTTAATGATGAGCTTGTAGGGTACTATGGTGTTGAAGGCTGAGCTCTAACCAATGAACAGCATTCTTACATAGGTTTTCCTCTTGTCCAGATTGGACAGGGATGTGTCCAACACGATGGTGATTGCATCGTCTGTGGATCTATTGGGACGGTATGCAAATTGAGGTGGGTCTAAGTTGTCAAGTAAGGTGGAGGTGATGTAATCCTTAACTAGCCTCTCAAAGCACTTCATGAAGTGAGTGCTACAGGGCGATTGTCATTTCAGTTACCTTTGCTTTTTTGGGTACAGGAACAATGGTGGACATCTTGAAGCAAGTGGGGACAGCAGACGGATAGGGAGAGATTCAATATGTCCGTAGACACTCCTTCCAGCTCTTCAGCACATGCTCTGAGGACGCGGTTAGGGATGCCGTCTGGGCCGGCAGCCTTGCGAGGGTTAACACACTTAAATGTTTTACTCACGTCGGTCATGGAGAACAAGAGTATACAGTCCTCGGAAGCGGCCCACGTCGACTAATTTCAGTTTATGTGAGAAAATAAGTTATTATAGTGTAAAGAATCATCGTACCATCTAAACCGCTGTGAAATATATTTTCATTACCATTGTGTACAAAACCGACAGTAAAAGACGCAAAAACAAAAATTAAGAGTGGGAGGATTTAAATAGCTCACATAGAACAGATTTACCACTTCTTAGACTTGCGTTCAATGAGAAGGACAGATCTATAACTAACATTTCTGTGTGAATTTGGTTGGGTCGCCCAAAAATTTACATATTGCAGCTTTAAGAGTGTCCTACACAGCATCATGAGGCACTCAGACTTTTAAGATTACATATTGTTTTGGGGGTCTTAAAGAGACTCACTACTTTTTAACCTCTTAACCAGTCTCACCACATTATCAAATCAAATCAAATTTTATTTGTCACATACACATGGTTAGCAGATGTTAATGCGAGTGTAGCGAAATGCTTGTGCTTCTAGTTCCGACAATGCAGTAATAACCAACAAGTAATCTAACTAACAATTCCAAAACTACTGTCTTATACACAGTGTAAGGGGATAAAGAATATGTACATAAGGATATATGAATGAGTGATGGTACAGAGCAGCATAGGCAAGATACAGTAGATGGTATCGAGTACAGTATATACATATGAGATGAGTATGCAAACAAAGTGGCATAGTTAAAGTGGCTAGTGATACATGTATTACATAAGGATACAGTCGATGATATAGAGTACAGTATATACGTATGCATATGAGATGAATAATGTAGGGTAAGTAACATTATATAAGGTAGCATTGTTTAAAGTGGCTAGTGATATATTTACATCATTTCTCATCAATTCCCATTATTAAAGTGGCTGGAGTTGAGACAGTGTCAGTGTGTTGGCAGCAGCCACTCAATGTTAGTGGTGGCTGTTTAACAGTCTGATGGCCTTGAGATAGAAGCTGTTTTTCAGTCTCTCGGTCCCAGCTTTGATGCACCTGTACTGACCTCGCCTTCTGGATGATAGCGGGGTGAACAGGCAGTGGCTCGGGTGGTTGATGTCCTTGATGATCTTTATGGCCTTCCTGTAACATCGGGTGGTGTAGGTGTCCTGGAGGCCAGGTAGTTTGCCCCCGGTGATGCGTTGTGCAGACCTCACTACCCTCTGGAGAGCCTTACGGTTGAGGGCGGAGCAGTTGCCGTACCAGGCGGTGATACAGCCCGCCAGGATGCTCTCGATTGTGCATCTGTAGACGTTTGTGAGTACTTTTGGTGACAAGCCGAATTTCTTCAGCCTCCTGAGGTTGAAGAGGCGCTGCTGCGCCTTCTTCACGATGCTGTCTGTGTGAGTGGACCAATTCAGTTTGTCTGTGATGTGTATGCCGAGGAACTTAAAACTTGCTACCCTCTCCACTACTGTTCCATCGATGTGGATAGGGGGGTGTTCCCTCTGCTGTTTCCTGAAGTCCACAATCATCTCCTTAGTTTTGTTGACGTTGAGTGTGAGGTTATTTTCCTGACACCACACTCCGAGGGCCCTCACCTCCTCCCTGTAGGCCGTCTCGTCGTTGTTGGTAATCAAGCCTACCACTGTTGTGTCGTCCGCAAACTTAATGATTGAGTTGGAGGCGTGCGTGGCCACGCAGTCGTGGGTGAACAGGGAGTACAGGAGAGGGCTCAGAACGCACCCTTGTGGGGCCCCAGTGTTGAGGATCAGCGGGGAGGAGATGTTGTTGCCCCAGTGTTGAGGATCAGCGGGAGGAGATGTTGTTGCCTACCCTCACCACCTGGGGGCGGCCCATTATACTCACCTTTCAAAGTTTTATTGCCTTTTAATAACTAGATGGCTACCCCAACCATCTTTTTACATAACAACATCAGAGGTATAAGAAGCAATCAAGAAGAACTGATCCAATTACTCCAAGAAAACAATGTGATGATCGCTTCCATAAATAAACTTTGTTAAGCACAACCACATGTTTTCGGATCCCTGGAGGGGGTTGTGGCACAGCTTTTAAAAGGAAGGCGTTGAATACGCTGAAGCTGTTTTAGATTTCACTAAAGAAAATTTCAACAATAACGAGTACATAGCTGCAAGTCATTTTAAATGCACACACCACATCACTGTCCACTCACAATAACACCCTCAGAAAAACGAATCCCTGCTCTCTCAGAAAACAACGACGACACCATCAGCATCAGAGATTTTAATGACAAAAACAGACTTCAACTGTAACACCACAAGCCAGTCTGGGAAAGAAAATCCTCAAGAATACAAACCTCACCATCATCAATAACGACTAGCCCACGCACATCCACTCCTCCTCTTCCACTGCAGATATCCTTGACCTAGTCCTCTGCTCCCCAGACCTGGCTGCCAAACTCCTTAACTTTTCTGTCAGCCATGAAGTCGGAAGTGACCACCTTCCCATCCTCACCTCCTTTTCCCTCCAACTTCAACAAGCATCTGCAAAACAATGACACAACTATAAGAAAACCACCCGGGAGAACTACAGACAGTGTGTTGCATGCAATATAAACATTACAGTCACAGAGAAACCTCAGATGCTGGATCAGCTAGCGGAGAGGCTGGGGAATGTCCTCATCCAGGCCCGAGAGGAGACTATCCTTCTAACCACAACAACAACTCCAACTCACCTTATCAAATACAAAATAAAATGAAGGAGAGGATCCATCAAGACCAGATACCCCCCACACCAAAACATAAATAAACCAGCTCCAGAACCACATCAAACTTACCCCGCATTACCAGATGGAATGGAATGCATTCTACAAACAGCTTGACAAAGATTCGAACTCACACACCTGGCAGAAAATAAATACTATTAATGGAAACACAAGTAACAACTCAATATCGTAACAACAATAACGGCCCAGGGTCAACTCAGAGAATAACGAAGAAAATAACATCTACAAAATGTGCACTACTGCCCCAACATCCCCCCCCAAAAAATTAAAAGGAGAAATACAAAAAGCAACACCACTCACCTGCCATCCGACACTTACTGTACCTCCCTCCTGATTCCAGCAGACCACCAACTCATACATGCTGTAACAATCACAAAAACACCACTTTCCTCTCAAATGACACGTACCTCTTCCCTGGCACCAGCAGACCAGTCACTCAGAGTTGTGACTCTCACAGAAATCAGGACACACTTAAAGAAAATGAAAAGCACCCGGGGAAGACAACATTGACACCATACTACTAAAACAAGCACCTGAAGAATTCCTGCACCTGCTCTCCAACCTGTTCACCTCATGTCTCGCCAGCTTCACACAACCCTGGAAAACAGCAGTTGTCACCATGATCCACAAACCTGGCAAAGACTGACAGAATGTTTCAAGCTATCGACGAATCCGCTTCCTCAGCCATGTGGGGAAACTATTTGAAAGGGTACTCACCTCCAGAATTAGCTGCCTTGTAGAAGACAGGGTCCTTCTTGGACCACACCAGGCAGGCTTCTGAAGAAACAGATCAACAACATAAAATGTATTCCAATGGTCTTAAAATATTGTAAGACATTTTGCAACTGTTTACTTTGGTAGAAAAGGCATTTGATAAAAAAGTGGCACAATGGACTGGGCCATAGACTAACAGACACCAATCTCCAACTCCCGCACTCAAATCAGAAACATAAATCTCAAGCTTCCTCCATAACCACCAAACCCTTAAAAAAAACACTGTGCATCCTATTCACCAGAAATGCAAACCTCAAATCAAAGAAACCCATAATCCTCAAATTGTACGTACGTAACAATCAAAATGTAAAATACGTTCCTGAGGGTTACATTTGAAAGCAACATATTGTGGATGATCCACATTGGGAACACAGAGAGAAGGACGGAAGAGGATCAATCACTTAAAAGCACTTTGTGGAAGGAAACATGGTGCAGCACCTGAAACCATTTTAATAACCTCTTGTGACGAGCAATCCCGGATCCGGGATCGTAATCATAGCCTCAAATGCATTAGCATAACGCAGCGGACATAAATACCCTTAGAAACTTTTCCTATTCATGAAAATCGCAAATGAAATGAAATAAATATATTCAAACAAGCCTTTTGTTAACAACACTGTCATCTCATATATTTTAGCTAAATCAGATCCCTCTTCGAATACGCACTACTCGTCTGGATCACAGCCTTCACACCACAAATGAACCGACTGCAAAGAATCCATAACCGAGAAATAAACCTGGCCTTCAAAATACCCATATACATCAACAACAAATACATCCATCATATATCCAGAATCAAGGCCATCAAAGATGGACAAGCAATAAAGTACAGAGATACCTGAACAGAGCGATCCATAACCCATTCCTCAAGAAACTGTACAAGAAGCACAATGGGCCACAGAAACACCTCTGTCAATCATGTTCCAGAAGTCAAAGCCAGATACAAACACATCCTCACATCCCACACAACGTCATCATACCTCACTTATAAACATAAACCCAATTAATACTTCTTGATGCACCATCCCGTTAGCGGGATCATTGTCGTCAACCACCGCTAAAATTGCAGAGCGCCAAATTCAAATTAAATTACTAAAAAAATATTTAATTCTCATGAAATCACAAGTGCAATATAGCAAAACACAGCTTAGCTTGTTAATCCACCTGGTGTCATATTTCAATAAAGCTTTTCGGCGAAAGCATACCAAGCGTTTATGTAAGCACATCTCTCTCAGTAGACAAAATATTACAAACACCTAGCAGCCAAGTAGATTGGTCACGAAAGTCAGAAAAGCAATAAATTAAATCACTTACCTTTGATGATCTTCAGATGTTTGAACTCACGAGACTCCCAGTTACACAATAACTGTTCCTTTTGTTCCATAAAGATGATTCTTACATCCAAAATACCTCCATTTGGTTGGTGCGTTATGTTCAGAAATCCACAGGCTCGAGCGGTCACGACATCGCAGACGAAAATTCCAAATAGTGTCCGTGATGGTCGTAGAAACATGTCAAACGTTTTTTATAATCAATCCTCAGGTTGTTTTTACAATATATAATCGATAATATATCAACCGCGAATGTATCTTCTTCAATAGGAGAGAGAGAGAAAATGGCTGCACCAAGCTGTTGTGCATACAAAACGCTGCTGGCACCCAGCCATACAATGACGCGATGTGATCTTTCACGCTCATTTCTCAAAATAAAAGCCTGCAACTATGTCTAAAGACTGTTCACACCATAGGGAATCCATAGGAAAAGGAATCTGGTTGATAACCCTTTAAATAGAGCGAAGGCAGGCTATGGAACATGGAGCTTTCAAAATAGAGGCCACTTCCTGGTTTGATTTTCCTCAGGTTTTCGCCAGCAATATCAGTTCTGTTATACTCACAGACAATTTTTGGACAGTTTTGGAAACTTTTGTGTTTTCTATCCTAATCTGACAATTATATGCATATTCTAGATTCTGGGCCTGAGAAATAGGCAGTTTACTATGGGTACATTTTTCATCCAAACATCAAAATACTGCCCCCTACACTCAAGATTAACATGTAATCTTTCCCCTACCCCCAACCCTTACCCTAATCTGGGT
This sequence comes from Oncorhynchus kisutch, assembly GCF_002021735.2. Taxonomy (NCBI): domain Eukaryota; kingdom Metazoa; phylum Chordata; class Actinopteri; order Salmoniformes; family Salmonidae; genus Oncorhynchus; species Oncorhynchus kisutch. The sequence goes on along the minus strand of NC_034195.2, from coordinate 18,387,983 downwards.
TAGAATCCTCACCCTCACACATCCTAAACATGACTATTGGCATCTACAAACAGTTATTTGCACTTCTTCCTTTCTGAACTCCTTTACTATTCTAACTACCCAATTCAATTCAATTCAAGGGCTTTATTGGCATGGGAAACATGTGTTAACATTGTCAAAGCAAGTGAGGTAGATAATATATAAAGTGAAATAAACAATACAAATTAACAGTAAACATTATACATACAGAAGTTTCAAAACAATAAAGACATTACAAATGTCATATTATATATATACAGTGTTTTAACAATGTACAAATGGTTAAAGGACACAAGATAAAATAAATAAGCATACATATGGGTTGTTTTACAATGGTGTTTGTTCTTCACTGGTTGCCATTTTCTCGTGGCAACAGGTCACAAATCTTGCTGCTGTGATGGCACACTGTGGAATTTCACCCAGTAGATATGGGAGTTTATCAAAATTGGATTTGTTTTCGAATTCTTCGTGGATCTGTGTAATCTGAGGGAAATATGTCTCTCTAATGTGGTCATACATTGGGCAGGAGGTTAGGAAGTGCAGCTCAGTTTCCACCTCATTTTGTGGGCAGTGAGCACATAGCCTGTCTTCTCTTGAGAGCCATGTCTGCCTTTCTCAATAGCAAGGCTATGCTCACTGAGTCTGTACATAGTCAAAGCTTTCCTTAATTTTGGGTCAGTCACAGTGGTCAGGTATTCTGCCGCTGTGTACTCTCTGTGTAGGGCCAAATAGCATTCTAGTTTGCTCTGTTTTTTTGTTAATTCTTTCCAATGTGTCAAGTAATTATCTTTTTGTTTTCTCATGATTTGGTTGGGTCTAATTGTGCTGCTGTCCTGGGGCTCTGTAGGGTGTGTTTGTACTCTCCCACTAACTTATCTTGTTGGCAATTCTTTCCTTTATAAAATAAAATAATCCATTTATTTTAGCTAATCTAAGATTGTTTTAAAAGGCCTTCTTAACATTGATATATTTTAACTTATTAAAGTTTGTTTTAATAGAAATCATGTTGGGAAATAAGTTAGCCAGTTGCATTTTGATTATGACCCACGAACACCGACCCTAATGCACCCCTAATACAAACCCTCGAGTTAACCCCGCCCTTCCTCCTTGCCCCTGCCTGCCTTGCTTTCTCCTCTCATCCCATGAGATGACATGGATAGAAAAGAGCAGAAGCTCTGAATTAGCCAATCAGACTCCAGTCCTACCTACAGGTTATAGAAAAGACCAGAATCAAATCAAATGTATTTATAAAGCCCTTCTTACATTATCTGATATCTCAAAGTGCTGTACAGAAATCCAGCCTAAAACACCAAACAGCAAGCAATGCAGGTGTAGAAGCACGGTGGCTAGGAAAAACTCCCTAGAAAGGCCAGAACCTAGGAAGAAACATAGAGAGGAACCAGGCTATGAGGGGTGGCCAGTCCTCTTCTGGCTGTGCCGGGTGGAGATTATAACAGAACATGGCCATGATGTTAAAATGTTCATAGATGACCAACAGGGTCAAATAATAATATTAATCACAGTGGTTGTCGAGGGTGCAACAGGTCAGCACCTCAGGAGTAAATGTCAGTTATCTTTTCGTAGCCGATCACATTGACTGTCTCTACCGCTCCTGCTGTCTCTAGAGAATTGAAAACAGCAGGTCTGGGACAGGTAGTACGTCCGGTGAACAGGTCAGGGTTCCATAGCCGCAGGCAGAACAGTTGAAACTGGAGCAGTAGCACGACCAGGTGGACTGGGGACAGCAAGGAGTCACCAGGCGAGGTAGTCCTGAGGTATGGTCCTAGGGCTCAGGTCCTCCGAGAGAGAACGAAAGGAGAGAAAGAAAGAAAGCATGCTTAAATTCACACAGGACACCGGATAAGACAGGAAAAATCCTCCAGATATAACTGACTGACCCTAGCCCCCGACACAAACCACTGCAGCATAAATACCGGAGGCTGAGACCGGAGGGGTCGGGAGACGCTGTGGCCCCATCCGACGATACCCCCTGACAGGGCCAAACAGGCAGGATATAACCCCACCCACTTTGCCAAAGCACAGCCCACACACCACTAGAGGGATATCTTCAACCACCAACTAATCATCCTGAGACAAGTCCGAGTATAGCCCACAAAGATCTCTGCCACGGCACAACCCAAAGGGGGGTGCCAACCCAGACAGGAAGGTCACGTCAGTGACTCAACCCACGCAAGTGACGCACCCCTCCTAGGGACGGCATGGAAGAGCATCAGTAAGCCAGTGACTCAGCCCCCATAATAGGGCTAGAGGCAGAGAATCCCAGTGGAGAGAGGGGAACCGACCAAGCAGAAACAGCAAGGTCGGTTCGTTGCTCCAGTGCCTTTCCGTTCACCTTCACACTCCTGGGCCAGACTACACTCAATCATAGGACCTACTGAAGAGATGAGTCTTCAATAAAGACTTAAAGGTTGAGACCGAGTCTGCGTCTCTCACATGGTTAGGCAGACCATTTCATAAAAATGTAGCTCTGTAGGAGAAAGCCCTGCCTCCAGCTGTTTGCTTAGAAATTCTAGGGACAATAAGGAGGCCTGTGTCTTGTGACCGTAGTGTACGTGTAGGTATGTACGGCAGAAGCTCTGAACTATCCGCTCAGACCCCGGCCCTACCTACCAACAGGTTATGGAAAATGTGATCTTTAAGTGTTTCTCCAGTAGGTTTCCTGAAGGAGAAAGCCTCCACTTCTATGTCAAAGATAATCAAATAAAATCACTAAAGTAAATATTACAGGAATGTCTGTAAAAACACTACAGTAAAATACTACAGTATATTAGTGTGCAAAAATACTACATAACAGTATACTACATTAAATACTACAGAATTCACTGTAGTGCTTTGCAGACTTTAGTTAGTCTGAAAAAAACACTATAGTGAATGCTATAGTATTTACACCATATTATTAACTGGGTGGTTTGAGCCCTGAATGATGATTGGCTGACAGCCGTGGTATATCAGACCGCATACCACTAGTATGACAAAACGTGTATTTTTTCTGCTCTAATTACATTGGCAACCAGTTTATAATAGCAATAAGGCACCTCGGGGCTTTGTGGTATATGGCCACAATGCGTCATGGCAATATCCGCGATGCGTTGTGCATTTAGAACAGCCCTTAGCCATGGTATATTGGCCATATACCACAACCCTCGTGTCTTATTGCTCAAATATACTATCGCATTTTTTATGTGGACAATGGCGAAATGAACTGCTGTGAAATGAAATCTCGCCATATTTCTCTAATCTCTTCAGTGTTATTCTCACACAAAAATTGGATAAGCCTTACTTACTTGAAATTGTCATAATCCATAATTCCTGTTGCAGTTGTGTGGTCCAGGGAGTTTCCCCAAGCACATCCGTTTATTAACAGTGAGAGCCATGACATGATGCCTGCTGTGATGACAGGCACCAAGCTGAGAGAAAAATGCTCCCATCTTATCAACAGTGTTACGGATACTGGTATTCTGTGTGTGTATCCTGTGTGTGTGTGTGTGTGTATTTATTTTCTCTCCTTCTCCCCTCACAGGTGGCAATCATCATTCCCCAATCAGTCACCATGCACTCATCAATTAGAAGACACACCTCCTCCTGTTTCCATTACCCAATCACATTCCCTTTCCCTTGGTTTAAAAACCCATTCAGTTGGTTCCTCTGGAGCGCCAACTCTCTGTCAATTTCTCTGTCGTTCTCTGGTTTTGTTTTTTGCAACTACATGTCACTTTGTCCCCACCTGTGAGTATTGTTTTGTTATGTTGTTTGATGGTGGGAAAAGGGGCTACTAAGACAAGTCACCCATGGGCATACACTACCCGTAGGTAAACTTTGTTTAAAAACACTAGTTAGAACTGGGTGGACCACCCACTCTATTTTTGGTTAGTTAGTTAGTTGTATTGAAGTAGGCTAGTCTAGCTTAGAGGTATTTTTGGATATTTGTTTCTTTCCTTGGGTCCAGCTCAGCCCCCTTTCCTGCCCCCCAGTACCGTGTGTTTAGAAATAAACCCTGAGTGTTTGAAGGTAACTTAGTTGTCTGTGTTTTTTTTGTTCTCACTGTTACTTTGTCACTATTATACTTTGCATGAGTTATGTTACGGGTCTCGTTACCATCCCCCCCTAGACTGCCGGGCCAAAGGGATTCGTAATAAACAGACATTTCCCAAAAAACGGCAATAAGGGAGAGTTCAATCTAGAAGATCTAATGTAAGAGAACAAGTTTATACATCTCTTGTCTAAATATTTCTGCTCATATTTTGCATTTCATGTATTGTTTGTGTGCTACAAATAACACCATGCTTGAGTGGATGTTCTGTCTACTTTCTCTCCACGAGAGTTGAAGAGGATGAATGAGTTTCTGGCATAATGTCCTCTGCCCTGGCTCTAAGTAATCATGATAAGCGCTGCCACTCAGACAGACAGAGCCGGTAGATGAGCTGCTGAATCCACATGAAGTGTTGCGTCTGGCAAATAGACACAGGGAGAGGTGCAGGCAGTAAACACTTTCACACGCTCCGGGGCGAAGCACTAGAACAAGAGGAGGAAGCACTAGAACAAGAGGAGGCTTTGACTTGGATTCAAGTAATTGGAACGGTATCTGAAAAGTCAAGCCTCCCATCATTACACAAAGTACATATTAAAAAGGGATTGTGTGTATAAATAGATGGCTGAGTTGTTCTCTCTCACAGGTGCATAAGGATCAATAAGAGTAGAGACAAAGATGAATACACTATTAAAAAATCATTACTAATCACAAAGTTTTGGTGGCCTTCTTGCCAGAAACATTCACAGACCTTTTGATAAGCAGGCCCTTATACATAAAACTAAGTTTATACTTGAGACGCATAAGAGAAATGTTAAAATATCTTAATTAAACACCATTCAAAATCTGCCTCTTGCTGCTGTGCTAGCAATGCTAATTGTTTTGTAGATAATGTGACCTTAACTGGTGGTGTCTCCGACTAATATTATCAGTTCATACCAATTAGCACCATTATGGGTGTCATTATTACCATAGAACTACAGTATAATAAGGCAATATGCAGCGTTCTGAACTGGTTGGAGAGAGTGGGAAACCAGTCGGCAGAGATAGAATTGCCCTGGTTAAGCTATCTATTTCTAGTTGCCATGGTAATTTATTAGACAAAGTGAAGAGTAGAGAGATTAACATTGTTCTGTCTTTAACCAGGTTACAAAATGATGAAAGTATTTTCCTTAGCTACAGTTTTGGCAGTGGGCATCATTTCCACTTTTCTGTGTTATTTAAGTATTTTCAAATACACAGTCCAAACAAGTACTTTTAATTCAGTATTTGATTGGTTATTTGTAAAAACCAAATAGTATATCAAATTTCTCACCTTTATTTATTAACTGCGACCTGGCCAAGATAAAGCAAAGCAGTTCGACACATAACAACACAGAGTTACACATGGAGTAAAACAAACATACAGTCAATAATACAATAGAAAAATAAGTCTATATACAATGTGAGCAAATGAGGTGAGATAAGGGAGGTAAGGCAATAAATAGTATTTTCAAATACCTGGGTTAAATTCATGGGAGTGTATTTGAGTATTTCCAAATACATTAAAATATTCAACTACTTGTCTCAAATAAAAAATATCTGAATACTTACATTGAGAATGTATGACAAGGAATTCATATTTGAAATAATATTTGAACCCAGGTCTGATACGAGAACAGTCTGTCTGTAGACTACTATGAGATCATGATTTAGTCTCAATAGCAGGCAGAGTGTTTGCACAATGCCATCTGGACTCTGCCTTGTATGTCCCTGGCAAGCTGTTTAAACATTACAGATGTTGCCATGCTGCCGGCCATCTCTAAAGGTAGCATTTACAGAACACAGCCAGGAGGGCAAACAGTGTACATGGCAACAGATGGTGACCTATCCTGTGTATACTGAAGATTAGCTCCACAGTAAACATAACACTCTGTTGATAGCATAGCAGTCATCCACACTAACCTGTGCTGCTCGCTCTCACCAAACAAGGCAGACATATCGGAATATAATCAGAACTTGATTTTGTTTTCACTAAAGTACAATGAAACATGTTTCATTGGTAAATCTGTCATTAAGTGAGAAATATTGCACTGCAATGTGTCCACAAGATCATGTCGGTGTGGGATTACAGTGTAAATCTGTATACAGATACTCAGTTTTTCCCTCCAAAACAAGCCAGCCTGGTCTCTATAGTTTTACAATGTTAGACAAGCGCCCGTCACACTCACCCCGGTCATCATGAAGTGCTTTGAGAGGCTAGTCATGGGCCACATCATGGTCAGCAGGCCAGGCACACTGGACCCACTCCAATTTGCCTACCGCTTCAACAGATCCACGGAAGATGCCATTTCCATCGCTATTTACACATGACACATCTGGACAAGAGGAACACCTACAGTATGTGAAAATGCTGTTCACTGACTACAGTTCAGCATTAAACACCATTGTTCTCGCCAAGCTCGACAAAGCTCAGAAGCTCGGTCTGGACACCACCCTGCAACTGGATCCTGGACATCCTGACGGGCAGATCACAGGCTGTGAGGATTGGCAACAACACCAATTCTTAACACAGGGGTCCCCCAGGGGTGTGTCTTCAGCCCTTGGCTCTGCACGACACCAACTCCAACATCAAGTTTGCTGACGACACAACGGTTGTAGCCTTGATGGTCTCACTTTGCCATACCTCCAAAATCACGTTGTTGTCCTTTGTAGGTCTGTAGAATTTTGAATTGCAAAAACGGTTTGAATGGTCCGCTGGCTCAATGCGACAAGATTTTGATTGGATGTTACATTTCAAGAACCACCCCCCCCCCCACACACACACCCGTTGATGTTCTGTTCATCACTGTTTTCCGATTGGGTAGGGCACATTTTGTAGAAAGTTGTTTCCGTATGCTAGCTAATTTGCAACATTGCAGAAAATTGAAGAAAAATTTGAGGAAAATTGTTATGTTTTGTCAGAAGTGTGCTCTATACACAACTCCTCTTCTTGAACACTCTACTAAAGAAAAGAGACATGGTGTGTCTACCTACAGCTATGGTTAAAGTTTAGTGTTTCAAGTTTGGGCGACTGTCTGCGGTTTATTTCAATTGAAAGTGGAGAAATCGATGGTAATAGTAGTTTCTCCTCTGTCAATAATTGAGGATCAAGGTTTGTGTTCTGAACGCTCAAGGAATCGCCGCCGAAAAGTGAAATGGGGGACGAGAAGCAAGGCATTTCACGTAAATACATTAATGATTTCTTACTCAAAGAGGACAGCGGTTTGTGGGCAAAGTATATGACTACTGTAAGTGAGAGTAGTTTCTAAATGTACCAAGGTTAAGTGTCTCTGTCCCCCCCACCACCTCTCCATTCCGCTAGGGACCTGCTTTTAACATATTAAGTGTGCATGTTTATACTGTGTTACCATTTAATTTGCTCTCGTGGTGCTGATTAATCTAATCAGGTAACAATTAAACACATTTAGGTGATTAGATAAATATAGGCTTCCGATTAATATTAGTCAAGTCACAACATTTATGACCTCAGATCTATTTAAAACTGGAGTGCTTTCCAGACTCTGGGTTCAGCTCAGTCTTTATCTGACTACAATGGTCCTGCTGGCCCCTTGCTGTTGGATGAGATCTTTTGTGAGGCCGCACATGGTGTTTGCAGTTCAAGTCAAACGCTATGTTTCCTGATCCACCATCTGTATTCACTGTTCCACCGGAGTCTATGAGACAAAATGGGGCTTTATAGTGCTAGATCAAACTGCAGTTTCAGACCCTCTAGGCTATATTTTGTTCTCCCGGCTTGTCTAAAATGCAGCATTTTGAATTTCCACAGCCTGCAGGTTCTCTCTCCATAACCCTCATGTATAGAATCTAGAAAGTTCCTTTCTGGGAGTGACCCTTTCAGCAGGCCACTGCGATTTCAACTGTGTTTTCAGTGTTTTTTATTTATTTTTAGATCTGGCTTCAATTTTAGTTTGATTATCGACAACTGATATCCGGTGTTCTTTTCGCTCATGGTGACTCAGTTGTTTCTGACTTCAGAAGGCTGGATGGCTAGAGCCAGGAGAGTGACAGGTCAGCATCTGTGGTTGTTTGTCCTGTGTTTGGCTTTTCTCCACTAGGTTGGGCGGTGATCATCGCTGTCATTGTTCATGACATGGGTGTCTACTATGGCAAACATCTGAGCATCAAACCACTTCTGTTTTTCTGTGGCAGATGAGACATCTTCTGGTGGACTATGTCTGTATTGTGTCCTGCACTGAAGCCATGTCAAAGTAATGGACTGTAGCTGTGATGATGGCGGCATCTTTTACATCTTTAAACCATTCAGATGGTCTGTAATTCTCTCTAACTGCACTTTGAGTCACATTTATTCTGTTCACCATGTTCCTTAATAATTGGTAGAGAGTTCCCATTTCTCCATTGGATGAGGTCTAGTAGAACTCCCTGTATACAGGGTTAGTAAAGTGAATTGCGCAGTTGAAGTTCGCAACAGCAGGCAATAAGCCTTCCACTTTGTCCATGGGTTCAACGGCATTTTTCAAATGTCCAATTTCTGCATTTGCATTTTGTTTTGTCAAATGATCACCTGTTAATGTCAACTTCACAAGCAGGGTCTGAGCAATCTTGCCATGTACTTCTATGGAAGAATATGGGACATAACGTTCATTAAGTAGTTTAATCGTCCTCATCATGTCTTTTGACTGTCTTTCATCTTCATCCAGTAGCTCTAAAGTAATTACATCTGATTTGTTAGGTAAGTGCCATTTATTATACTGGTAGTGCTGAAATTGTAGTACAGGTCTCACAATGACATGTTTTTTGAATTATTTCCCGATGTATTTTGTCTTCAACGTTTGGCTCAAATTTGGATATAGGAACTTCAAGGACTGAGCTGGAGACCTGTTTGTGGGAGGTGATCTGCACCAATACGTTCCTGACAACCACTGGACCATTATGATCCAGTGGTAGTCCTTTTTTTTTGTTCTAGCGAAATGATGTGAGGTGTTATGCTCTGTTCGAAGATGTCACTTGTAAGTCGATAAGGATTTCTCTGTGCATAGGCCTATGAAAGGAGCTCGGAATAAAGTGAATTAATTCAAATGTTGCTTATTTCAAAGAATGCCCAATATCAGCCCAATCTAGCTGCATATTACACCCAAAATAGTTCATGATGTTGGATGTTATTTCATTCATACTATTTGATAATTTTTCAGTTGAGAGGGTCTCTCCTCAGATCCAGGAGATGGACTGTCAGGAAGCAGTAAAGAGGTTGAAAACATTTATCAGTGATTAAATGAATGCAGCAAACATACATACTGTAGCCACGTAATGTATTTTATGAAGGACAGCTACTGTGAGTCACCATGTATAACACAGCACTGTGTGCACACCATTCCAGCACTGCTGAGAAGAGAAGGTCTCCCCGCGGATCCAGGGAATGGGCTATCAGGAAGAGCTTCAATCCCTGGTAGCTGGACCTGTTCACTCTCAAGCATTTGACTATAGATAGCAGTGGTGTAAAGTACTTTAGTAAAAATACTTTATTGTTCTACTAGTTTTTTTGGGGGGGGGGCATCTGTACTTTACAATTTATACTTTTTAAAACTTTTACGTCACTACATTCCTGAAGAAAATAATGTACTTTTTACTCCATATATTTTCTCTGACACCCAAAAGTACAGGAAAATGGTCAAATTCATGCACTTATCAGTAGAATGTCTCTGGTCATGCTTACTGCCTCTGATCTGGCAGACTACGTTTGTAAATTATTTCTGAGTATTGGAGTTTGCCCCTGGCTATCCGTAAATAAAAAATACAAGTAAATGGTGCCATCTGGTTTGCTAAATAAGGAATTTTAAATGATTTATACTTTTACTTTTGATACTTAAGTATATTTAGCAAATATGTGTACTTTTGATACTTAGGTATATTTAAAAGCAAATACTTTGACTTTCACTCGACTAGTATTTTACTGGACATTTTCTATTAATATCTTTACTTTTACTCAAGTATGACAATTGGGTATTTTTTCTACCACTGCTAAGCAGGGCTACAGCAACTTCCAGAGAGGGTCAGGCTCATTGGGCGTTGGGTGGCCATGTTGCTATGGGTGTCCTCTGCAGAATGGTGTCACCATAACCAAGTGGTCACATATCATTCTGGGTTACAGTTAGAGGGTGACCACTTTTAAAATACCCAAATGCGGCACATAGGGATGATGTTTAGGAACAGTGTAGCCTACATACATTTTTTGTGGGGCAGCACCCCCCCACCCCACACCCCCCAGTCATTGTCCTAAAGGCGGGAAGGCAGGCGAAAAGGTCCAAAATAAGCCCATAGAAACATATTGGGCTTATTTTGGACAGATTGGGCTTATATTGGGCTTATATTGGGCTTATTTTGGACAGAACCTCTCACTTTGCCTCTTCCTCTATGCTGCAAACGAGACAGGTTGGAATGCCTGACTGAAATAGGGAACAAATCTACCTTTTTAGTAAATTAGTGATGCTCGAGTCATTCTCGTCACCACCAGAGAGAAGACAGGGAAGAAACCACATACCATTTACATACCTCTAAGCTGCTATACATATTTATTTTCAATGGTTTGTCATTCTATCACTTTTCATGGAATTCTGTGGTAATTAAATATAACTTATTTAGAAGTTATCAGAATTAATTTTCCAGAAAAAGTTACCAGCTCCATGTATTCTCAAATTGAAAAAAAGTGAGGGAGCGCCACACTCCGGCAACACTATGTCCCTGTCATTCGTTTCCTACTCTCTTAGTAACTGTCAAAAATCCTAATAAAAATCATTAAAAAATGTATTAAAAAAACACAGCAAACATACACAGCAAACATACACAGCAAACATACACAGCAAACATACACAGCAAACATACACAGCAAACATACACAGCAAACATACACAGCAAACATACACAGCAAACATACACAGCCACACTGTAGCTTGTTGTTATGGTGGTTGTATCAACACATTTCAATAGCTTTAAACATACCATTCGATCAATGTTGTATTGCGTTGTGTTGTCAGGACAAGTTACCCACCCTGCAGTCTGGACCTGGACTCTCCATATGACTCGCCAGACTGTTTACATTTGATCATTGTACTCTTCCTGGACACACCAAGTCTGGATAGTCGGTCAAAGCATCTCTTTTTGGCATTACGAAACATTAGTGCACACATACATTTCAAATGTGCCCTGAAAAGGGTGACACCTACCATGGCCATTGCAATTCTTTGAGCAGTCTAAAGGCATCTACCTTGTTCCTGTAGCTACAGTCATGGAGAATGTGCTCACACATTGTACAAATTCCAGAAATCTTGGGGCTGACTTTTTCCACTCGTCTAAAACTTTCTGTTTCACCTGTTCCCTGTGATTGTCTCCACCCTCTCCAGGTGTCGCTTATTTTCCCCAGTGTATTTACCCCTGTGTTTCCTGTCTCTCTGTGCCAGTTCTTCTTGTATGTTTCCAAGACAACAAGTGTTTTTCCCAGTCTCCTGCTTTTTGCTATTGTCCTTTTTCTTGTCCTCCTGGTTTTGACCCTTGCCTGTTTCTGGACTTTGTACCCGCCTGCCTGACCATTCTGCCTGCCTTGACCCTGAGCCTGTCTGCCACTCTGTACCTCCTGGACTCTGATCTGGTTTTGACCTTTTGCCTGTCCACGACCATTTTCTTGCCTACTCCTTTTGGATTAATAAACATTGTAAGACTGGAACCATCCGCCTCCTGTGTCTGCATCTGGGTCTCGCCTTGTGTCATGATATCATCAACTCGTTCAGTGCTGAGGGACTTGTGTCGCAGTATTCAGGTCCCCTTTTTACTCTCTACACTCCTCAGTCACAATATTCAGTGCTTTCTTGATAACAACTTGTGACAAACCTGAAACATGCATCAAATACATTGGTATTGCCCTGGGCTGATTACCTTGAAGACATACCAATTATTTCCAAAGGACCTCTAAGTATCCAGGACTTTGTACAAGAAGTAGTTGTAACGGAGACCTTAAATGAAAGGAAAATAATGTTTTAAGATCTGAGACTGTCGTCGGCATTAGGCAACACATTTGCAAATATAAACTTGGTATGTGCCACATAAAATGGACTTCATCAGTTACTTCATTGTCAAGGAAAAACAACGAACTACATGTATGTATAAATTATTTAGGCTACAATTGTCACTATGATCGACTGAAGTCTATGAAGAGTGTAATGATTAGTACTGGGATAATAAACAACCAAATCATCCAGATAAAGTTGACCTGTAGCTGCATGGCCTATGGTATTGACAAAAGTTAGCTGTAGATAGCTATGTTCGAAGGTAGAGCACTTTAACTACTGTATGTGGTGATCATTTTTGGTGTTGTCACAGTCAATGACGCACCAAAAAACAATGCTTGTAGCAGTTGAATTCCTATATCTGGGGCTGGGTCCCTGAAAAGGCCTTGTCTCGCCAGACTCTGGGGTTTCCTGGTACTTCTTGGGGTCGAGACAGCCGCTGCACATCTTTTCTCTAGAATTTGCTCACAAAACAGTCCATTCTTTCCACATCGTTGGCACTTCTTTTATATCTGAGTAGAAGATTGCAACAGGAGACACACACTGCCTTTGAAAACTCATCACTCACCGTGACAGGTCCCATTATCTCTTCTAAAGCCAGTGTGTAGTCTGGTCGCAATAAAGACAATTTACCTTGCAAAAGGTTTTTTGTTCCTGTTACAGTCATACGGTTCACTACAAACATACACCAACATATCTGATGGGGTTTTAATCTGCTATTTCATGGCTATCCTTACTTACTGTTGCACATATGACACTAATCTAGTGTGAACCTTTGATGCTCTGCCCAAGCAAGGCATTTGATTGGTTTGACATGTTGCGAGGCGTCACTGATTTACACCTGGTTCCTACCCCTTTTTAGCTGATTTTGTGCCATGGACTTCCCCAGGCTTCCCCTTTAGCCTGGTTCTCGGTGAGGCTATAGGCCTGATAACCAATGACGCTGAGGCAGCCTATAGGGAGGAGATAATTGAACTGGCATTGGTCAACCTCTCCCTCAACATCAGCAAAACAAAGGAGTTTGATTGTTGACTTCAGGTAGCAGAGGGAACATTTCCCGATCCACATCAACGGGACTGAAGTAGAAAACATCAGCAGTTTTAAGTTCCTCGGCATCCACATCAGACGAAGTGACATGGACTAAAAACACCACCACTGTTGTCAAGAGGGGGCAACAGCATCTCTACTTCCTAAAGTGGCTGAAGAAATTCAGCATTCCACCCTGGGTCCTCTACAAATAGTACAACTACGCCATTGAGAGCGTCCATACCGGTTACATCATGGCATGGTACAGGAATTTCTCCATCCACAACTGTAAGGCCCTCCAGTGGGTGGTGAAGACCGCTCAGTACATCACTGGCACCGTACTCCCATCCAGGACATCTAATGGTGCCTGAGGAAGGCACGCAGCATCATCAAGGACCCCACACACCCCAGCCATTAGCTGTTTTGCCCCTTACCATCTGGCTGATGGTATCGGAGCATGAGGTCTTATACCAAGAGGCTCAGAGACAGTTTCTTTCTACAAGCCATCCAGACTACTGAACACTTGAACTGGACTGACCACCTGAACTGACTCTCCGCACCTTAGCACACACACACACACACACACACACACACACACACACACACACACACACACACACACACACACACACACACACACACACACACACACACACACACACACACACACACACACACACACACACTCCTCTCTATAACGGAGCTGATGATTCTCTACTGATGAAGCACTAAACCACCACACATTGACACCACACACAGACATTGAGCCATGTGTGGAGGCTATCTTGAATGATATCCGGTACATAGTGGCAATCACTTTCAGATACTGTACACGGGACACCACAGCTGGTAATCTATGGGATCATACTGGGAATTTATAGAACTCTTTTCCAACTTGCCACGCTATCTCCATTAGGACAGCTGGCTGACGGCAGCCAGGTTGCCATGGAAACAGGTGGTACCGATGGTGGGGGGGAAAAGGAACAGGTTTATTCAAAAGTGAACTTGACACATGAAATCTCACCTGTTTGTAGGATCTGCAAGTCTCTTCCCCTTCTGTTCTATATATTAACACATTTGTTTTCCACCCGCTGCTCCTGCACCTACTCATTGAAGGGTTTTTCTTAATTTTTTTACAATTTTCTACATTGTAGAATAATAGTGAAGCCATCACAACTAGGAAATAACACATATGAAATCATGTAGTAACCAAAAAAGTGTTAAATAAATCAAAATATATTTTATATTTGAGATTCTTCAAAGTAGCCACCCTTTGCCTTGATGGCAGCTTTGCATACTTTTGGCATTCTCTCAACCAGCTTCACCTGGAATGCTTTTCCAACAGTCTTGAAAGAGTTCCCACATATGCTGAGCACTTGTTGGCTGCTCTTCCTTCACTCTGCGGTCCAACTTATCCCAAATCATCTCAATTGGGTTGAGGTCGGGCGATTGTGGATGTCAGGTCATTTGATGCAGCACTCCATCACTCTCCTTCTTGGTAAAATAGCCCTCACACAGCCTGGAAGTGTGTTGGGTCATTGTCCATTTGAAAAACAAACGATAGTACCACTAAGTGCAAAGCAGATGGGATGGCGTATCACTGCAGAATGTTGTGGTAGGCATGCTGGTTAAGTGTGCCTTGAATTCTAAATAAATCACAGACAGTGTCACCAGCAAAGCACCCCAACACCATCACACCTCCTCCTTCATGCTTTACGGTGGGAACTACACATGCAGAGATCATCCGTTCACTTACTCTGCGTCTCACAAAGACACGGCCATTGGAAACAAAAATCTCAAATTTCGACTCATCAGATCAAAGGACTGATTTCCACCAGTCTAATGTCCATTGCTTGTGTTTTTTGGCCCAAGCAAGTCTTCTTCTTATTGGTGTCCTTTAGTAGTGGTTTCTTTGCAGCAATTCGACCATGAAGGCCTCATTCACACAGTCTCCTCTGAACAGTTGATGTTGAGATGTGTCTGTTACTTGAACTCTGTGAAGCATTTATTTGGGCTGCAATTTCTGAGGCTGGTAACTCTAATTAACTTTCATCATAGCGCTGGATGGTTTTTGCGACTGAAGAAACTTTCAAAATTCTTGACATTTTCCTTATTGACTGACCTTCACGTCTCAAAGTAATGATGGACTGTCGTTTCTCTTTGCTTATTTGAGCTGTTCTTGCCATAATATGGACTTGGTATTTTACGAAATAGGACTATCTTCTGTATACCAACCCCTACCTTGTCACAACACAACTGATATGCTCAATTAATAAGGAAAGAAATTCCACAAATTAACTTTTAACAGGGCTACCTGTTAATTGAAATGCATTCCAGGTGACTACCTCATGAAGCTGGTTGAGAGAATGCCAAGAATGTGCAATGCTGTCATCATGGGAAAGGGTGGCTACTTTGAAGAATCTCAAATATAAAATATATTATGATTTGTTTAACACTTTTTTGGTTACTAAATCATTCCATACGTGTTATTTCGTAGTTTTAGATGTTTTCACTATTATTCTACAATGTATATTTTGACTGGTACTGTACATGAGTGTTTGTAGATTTTTACAGTCGCACAACTGTAAACTTTATATGACCCCAACAAACAGATGTATTTCATGTGATGTATGTTTTCAGTGGTCTAGGTTGTATGTTTAGCTATTATGTAATTGTTTGTTTGCCAGTAAGGCCTGAAGACCGTGCCTGAAAAATGTCCACAAGGCATGGAGCCCAGTTATTAGAAATAAAAATATACAAAAATATTTTTACGACCAGAAAAGTGGGGCCGGTACAGCTGGTTCATATTTCCTCCTGCCTTTGAACTCCTACTAAACTTTCTCTATTTTTCTCATTTTTATTTTTTCTTCTCTCTCTTTCCTGCTCTCTCTACCCCTATAATATGAGCCTAATGATGAATTAAAGTTTAATCCGAGTTGAATATGTGAGGTATCTAAATCACAGTTGACATGTCCACAAAAAGGCTCTCTCTCATTATACCTGTTCTGAGAAAGAGAAAAATTTGAAACGGAATTTGGAAGGAACGTCCCTAAATCTGGCAAGGCGAACTGAGAGGCAGGCTGCTCTAGTCTGCTGTAATACCTCTTGATTAGGTTCTAATCTCTGAGAGAGCAGAGGGCTTATTCTCAGGCATGAAAGAATCAGAGAGAGAGGGAGAGAGAGAGAGAGAGAATTTCTCATTAGAAATCACGTTGAAAGGCCCACTCCCAAAACAGTTCATCATCCCAAAGATTATTAGGGTAGAAAAGGGCATGTATGGACATGCACACCTTCCAAGGGTAATCCAGATCTTTAAACTTAAAGAACAATCAGACCGAGGTTGAATTTAAACAATATTCCATGAAGGAATTCAGAATATATACATAATGAGGGATTAACATCCTTTTCATAGACTTAACATATCAAATGAGACAAAACGGTAGTAGAGAAGGCTATTTCTAAAAGGGATCATCAGAGAGTCAGATCAGGAGATGCAGTCATTTAAGCCTGTTTAAAATTGCTAGTTTGAATGAACTCAAAAATTCAAAACAGTTATTTTATCTGAACAGCCAAAAAGTACATGGAATCAGATATTTCAACCCACATTTCAAGCCACATACAAATCTGATTCCTGGCCATGAGACTTTTCTGAATGGTCAAATATGATTTATTTCCCCAAGTGGTTTTTGACGGTTATTTGACATATCTTGTTGCTTGCTAGCTACTCTGTTTAAAGTTTTGACAAGAACATGTGGTAGCTAACTAGCTTGTTAACTCTTTTACAAGCAAATGAGTGAATGTGCTAGAAACAACTTTTAACAGCTACCTAGCTAGATAGTTGACTGCTGTGGCTAACCAAAAATGACTTGTTTTGAAAGTTGGATCATCATATTCTTTAAGGCTTCAGAAGTGTAATGATGTGCACTGAGAGTCAGGAAGCAAGTTCAGGGAGTGAGTGTTTTAATAAAATAAACACAACAAAATAAGAAACATGAACAACACACATGACACAGAAACAATGATACCTAGGGAAGGAACTAATGGGAGTGACATATATAGGGCAGGTAATCAAGGAGGTGATGGAGTCCAGGTGAGTCTGATGAAGCGCAGGTGCGCGTAACGATGGTGAAAGGTGTGCACCATAACGAGCAGCCTGGTGACCTTGAGGCCGGAAAGGGAGCACACGTGATGAAAAGTGTTCTTACACTATGATTTTGAACATTCAATGCAACTGGTGTATGTCCATGGCAGGCATTGTTGTCACCTAACTTCTGAGTGATAGGAAACACTAGCACCACCACCAATCAGCCTAACCAAAAGCCTAACCACGCAACCGTTGTTAGTATGACAATTAGCTTGGCCATGTCAGCAAATGACTGCGCTCTGAACACACACACATCCGATTTGGTTACTTTTAACTTGCTGTTTGGACAGTCAATATTCCAAAACGGATTAGGGAAAAAAACTGATTTGAGCATTAAGGCCTGCAGTGTGAACAAGGCTTCATTTAGAATCAGAACTCTTGGGTTCCAGATCATGTCACATATTATACAACAGGTGGGTCTAATCCTGAATGTTGATTGGTTAAAAGTGCATTCCAGACGGTGTCTATTCCACAAGTTACCAGCGGCTAAAGCTATGACGTTAAAATGCTTGTGTACTCTGTTCCATCTGACTGTCACATCAGCCCAGGCAGGGAAGTTATAAACTTGATCTCCACTATAAAAAGCATCTAGACATTATCTCACATTTCTTTAGACTAACATTTAGTTTTCAACAGCGGAGATGTGTATAAACCTTACTGTCTGTCTCTTCAACATTTTCAACATTGTTCCAATATTCAAATTCGATCTCCAACTGTTAGTAATGAACGTGTAGTGGTTGGGAGTCGGGACGAGAGACAGAGAGGCAGGCAGCATTTCTCAGCCAGTCGAAATCATAAATCAGCTGGCATAATTTTTATGGATATACAAAGAAATGTCAATTGAAAAAAGGTCAAACGAAGTGCAGTTAGTTTGCAGTCTTTCCAACTTCAGTTTGAAGTTATTGTGTTGGCTGTGTTGTTGGCTAGCTCCTCTGAACAACATGTCCTAACGAGAAAGCACATTTTCTATGCCAGGCGAAATGTGCCTCATTAGCTCATTGTTATAGATGTATCCAAATAAATGTCACTAGAAAACAGCTTAAACAAATGCAGCTATTGTTGTTATTCTGTCTGCACTGTTTGACTAGATAGCTAGATAGCAACAAGGGCTAAGAACGTTGCCAGCCAATGGAACATTTAGAACTAACGACTGAGTCACGTCCATAGATACAGAACAAAACAACTGGGTCGCGTCTCTGGCAACCGAACCAATAGAAACGAACGACAAGCCATCTTGGGTAGCAACCCTATATTTGTGTCGGGACTATATCTTGTTGAAGGATGAAATAGTATGAATAAATTCATTGAAATAATGTTTTTAATTCAAATATGTCAGTCATTATTTGAATATGTGGGTAACCCGTTGTATAAAAGTGATATTGCACTCGGAAGCCGATGTTTGGAGGATATATTGGCATGGTTTGTCTGCACTCGACTTCGTCTCGGGCCTAACAACACCCGTACCAATATACTGTATCCTCCAAACATCTGCTTCTCTGGCATTATCACTTAATAATAACCTTACATTCTTCACACCACCTGTTACCTAGCCCCACCTTCTCTCTATAAACAGAGCAGAAAAGACACAAACACACACACACACACAAAATGCCTCTCCGCTCTTTCACTCTTTCACGCCTGCTATCATTTTCTCGACAAAGGCTATTTCCAGACTAATTGATGCCTGAAACTATGAGGATTTAATGCACCAGAATAGATCTTCTCCTCCCCTCCCTTCTCACCATGATTCCTGTGTGTGTCATTTGTCTGCCGGTGTGTCTCTGTTTTCAGTGTACCATGGTGTTTAGAGGTCTGAGGAGACAGTGGGGTGGATGTACTGTGTAGACCTGTGATGAGTCATAGAGAATGGCTGGCTGAAGCCAAAGGTCTTCCCAGTGTGACTAACAAACACATGAACGATTCATAACAATACACATACTCAGTGGTGTTATGGTGCTTGGAGAAGTGGGTACACTCTAATTTTGCCAAAAATTACCCAAACGGCCTGCCCAGTGAAGGAAAGTTGCCATGTGTGGAAACCTCTATGAGAAACATCGACACTCTGAATGACCTAAAATGATAAATCCCATATTGGTTTTCACAGTCAAGCCAACCCAAACTGTACTGTGCAAGTGGGCTAATAGTAGGCCTACTATTGAAACAGATAAATGAGGCTGCCAACAGTCAGAAATTCACAGGTTTCAGATTTTTCCATATTTGTTTTGGTTTTTGCTCTCGAAGTCACACTTTTAAATAGAAAACCAAATAGGATGTTCTAAGTCCATAACAATGCTTAATAAACCACGCCAGGAGACAACTTTTGAGGTCTTGGAAGAATCAATTTTTTTTTATTTTGAGGGTAGTTACCCTTTCATTCAAGTGCATCGGCACCTAGCACTGTTGTTTAGTTAGTGGTGATTCTGTAGCACATGTGAAGGAGTTTGCAGTCAAATATCCACTGGATATAATTTTGCCAGGCTACTTTGTAGCTACAGATGTAGGATCGTAATATGACCCATTTTGCCGCAGGAGGAAAATAATCCTGCAGCAGGAGGATTTTTATAAATATTGAATATTTAGAATAGCCGCCCGGGGGCAGATGGAAGCGATGTTGGTAGGCTATACAATGGACTGCAGTACCGTACCTAGGGGGCTATGGTTTGGGGAAGGCAAACCAACCAACCTCATAGCATCAACTTTTCTAATCGCTTGCTAGAGAATTGTGATCTGCTGTAGCGTAGTGGTTTTAGCAGCATGCTTTGGCTCCGAGCATCACAGGTTTTGACACACTCGTTATTTAACCAATCCGAAGGCAGCTGCCTGCTGCCTACCTGCCTCCAGAAGGACCATGGAAGAACGGAACTGGAATGTAGAGCGTCCTTTTTACGGGCTCCTGGCGAATTCTGCTATTTTGTGTGTTTTTTTGTTGTTTTTGCACTGATCTTAACTTTTGTTGTACATAATCTTTCTGGACATCAGAACAGCGATCACTAGCCTTGATTTGGTAAATTGCCACAGTAGATTGCCATGGTAAATCAGTAAATATTTTATTTCTATTGTACGGAATGATTGTCAAATAGATCAATTGCCCTTAGTCTGTTTGTTGACTAAATTATTGCGATGACAATACCAACTAGAGGGCGAACATACAGTGTATTGAAAGACTTTGGTTGCAAGCGGGACACCGGCATCATCTTTTACAGAGCGGTATTGAGGTGATCAATAATGGTTACAATTGGGCCTCCCGAGTGGCGCTGCGGTCTGAGGAACTGCGTTGCAGTGCTTGAGGTGTCACTACAGGTCCGGGTTTGATCCCAGGAATGGGAGGACCATGAGGCAGCGTACAATTGGCCCAGCGTCGTCCAGCTTAGGGGAAGTATTGTCCGGCCTGGATGTCCTTGTCCCATCATGCTCTAGCACTCCTTGTGGTGGGCCCGGGCGCCTGCATTCTGATTTTGGTTGCCAGTTGTATGGTGTTTCCTCCAACACATTGGTGCGGCTGGCTTCTGGGTTAAGCGAGCCAGGTGTCTAGAAGCAGTGCAGTTTGGCAGGATCGTGTTTCGGAGGTGCATGGCTCTCGACCTTCGCCTCTCCCAAACCCGTACGGGAGTTGCAGTGATGGGACAAGACTGTAACTTCCAATTGGGAAGAAAAAAGGATAAAAGTACCAAAAAATTATCTAAAATAATTATGGTTAATTAATTGAGATCAGCTGTGCAGGTGAATTTAGCTGAAAGTCGTTGAAAGTATGGATTATATCCCTCACGCTCCGCACAAGTTAAGTAATAATAACAACAGAGTCACGCCGGTGACTTGACAGCGTGGGAGGAGGTGCCCCGTGGTTCATGTAAAACTGTATGTCAGACCATGCAGCATCTCTTATTTCTTCTCGCAAAGTTAGCTTAGCCATATAGTTAGCTTAGCCGTATAGTTAGCTTAGCCGTATAGTTAGCTTAGCCGTATAGGGAAAGCTGACTGCTCCGCTGCTCCCGTTTTTTGGATTGTATCTTCCCACGTCCCGGTAGGATATACTAAACTCTGTGTGAGATGTGTGAGATGTGTGTACTATCAGTCTGTCAACAACGGCCTGTGACCAGTGGGTTGTTGTGCAAAATTCTCCTTCCAAGGCTGTCTGACAGCTCTCTCCTACCTATCAAATTTATCGGAGGATATCGGGCTGCTTTGTCTTGTGCTGACACACACCAGCTAGTGTGTATGCGTTGGTTACCCATACTCCGGTGCTAACCTTGTCACGATATCCTCCACTGCTGTATTCGTTATTGAGGTCACCGGGCATTTGTCGTCCTTTGACTATTTAAAACTCGAACGGGTCACTTTCCCGAGATAACCACTTCTCATAGTGTCCCCATCCATCTAGGTAGGTTGTTAGCCTAGCCAGCTATACGACGTGAGATTTGGACTGCCTTCCTCAGGCATCACTCTCCCGTGGTATTACTAGCACGCTACAAGCTAACTAGCTTACAAACTCAACCTGGCTGCCACTGTGTGTCGTGAGCATTATGGGCCATTCATGCATGTTTCATGTACAGTAAATAAGCCAACATTTAAACATGGTATTTATCCTGCTCCAGCCCTGTGGTCGTAGCTAGGCTCGCCAGAAATGATTTTGCAGTTGCTGTACAACTCCTGCCAGAAGATTGTAACTCTCTACCTTTACTGTGTATTGTGGTAGCTGCTGTAATCACAGTCACTGGTTACTATTATATTAGTTAATTTAATTAATTTGTTTATTTTCTGAAGTATATATATATATACACACAGTAGCAATCAGAAGCATTCCATGACGCCGACGTAATGTCTGTGCTCACATGGGTGTGGTCACTGACTAGTTAAAACTTTATATGAAAAAACATGATCTTATTCAGAAGGCTAACATCACATTATCTTTCCACAAGTATTCTTATACTTAATCATTTATTTCATACAACATTCAGATGCAAACCCCATAATTGAGAAGTGTATACATACAAAGACACATCAATGTGTGTCTCCTGTCCTTCATGAGGTCACCAAATGAAACAAACTCGACATGACCTACTGTAACCAGTTGAGAGAATGCCAAGAGTGTGCAAAGCTGTCATCAAGGCAAAGGGTGGCGACTATAAAATATATTTGGGTTTGTTTAACATTTCTTTGGGTACTACATGATTCCATATGTGTTATTTCATAGTTTTGATGTCTACAATGTAGAAAATATTTGTACAAATAAAGAAAAAACCTGGAATGTGTAGATGTGTCCAAACTTTTGACTGGTACTGTATATTCCTGTTTGATATGCATTTATATAATTTTTTTGGACATGTTATCCTTTATCACGTGCCAGTATTTGTTTTGTATCCAATGCATTTAGCCTACATTAGGATTTTTTTAATTGTTTCAATTTTGATTTACCTGCTATTCAGGTGTGTGGTCCAATTCTGGGTTTAAGAATGTAAGAACATCTGTCTGAAAGGGTCTCTTTTCCAATATGAAAATGATAAACATTTACCCCATGGGCCAAAAAAGGTTGAATACATTGGCCCTGCTGTCAATCGAGTATGACTTCTGCAGCGTTCAAAACAACTGGAAACTCAGAACTGGGAAATCTCAGACTTCAGTGAGTTCAAGACAATTGGGAACTCTCTGACTGGGCAAATACGTTTTGAACAGTCATCCAACTCGGAATTCCAAGTCGGGAACTCGGGCCTTTTTCTAGAGCTGAAGGTCACTGACGTCATGATTCCACCTTATTTTTTTCTGAGTTCCCAGTTGTCTTGAAAGCACCATACATCCAGAGAATGCCAGACTTTGATGACAACATTTGCACACAATCAGGACAGCTGGGCCACCTTCCTTTTCAAATGAGCACCCCACAACAACAGGGAGTCCAAAAATGTATTGTATGCTGCTGTATAAATTATGCAATATGCCAGGGAGATATGTATACTGTATCTAAGAAAGTAATACTACTGTAGTGTACGATGTACGCTGTTAGTAGCCCATGCACCTCATGATTTGGTCCCTTTCTCCCTCAGAACATAGCCTACTGTTCTGACTTGGTGGTGCACTTATAGCCTATAGCCTATTTTAGAGAAATGTCATCACTGAGTATTGTAAGAGCTTCCTTTGTCTGCTTACATGCCCCTTTATTTATCCTACGGTTCTGACTTGGTGTAAAGGGAGAATACTGTAAGAACGGCCCATGTTCTGAATTCTGTTGCTGTACATTTCAAAAGTGCTGAACAAACACTTATATTGACTACATCCATTTTAAATCGCTCATTAATGTCTTATTAGAAAATACCGATTGCCTCTTATCTGCTCATCATTCCCTTATGCCTTAGTTTGTACATCTCAATTGTTATTGGCCTACTGCTTATATACTGTAGGTCTATCTCATTAGTATCTTATTCATAATTTTGACAATGTTGAAATGATTTCATTGTTTTGCTTACTTTGTGTATTATAATTAGCTCATGTGCTTTTCTTGACAAGGAGGAGATACTATATAATGTTGTTGGGTCTGTAACCATGTTCGCCAGTGACAGTCTTTTCCCATTCAAATATTTGTTTTCAACAAAAAGTTCAGTAATAGACCCATGTAATTCCAGTTGATATTGCAAAGGTTGTTTTGTTTGCGCAATGCGCTGTCTGTGCGTCTGTATATTGTATATAAAAGGGGATCCTCCTGATTGTATTTTCCTTCCTTTTTAGACCACATAGACCTACTAAAATACTTCAAATGGTAGGCTAACCGAGTCTCTTTCTCCCTTTCTCTCACTCTCTCTCTATCTATGTGGTGCCTTAGAGCGTCAAGTTAAGGCCTCAACATCTTGCTGAATTTATCTGAACTAACACCTATCTGAATTTTTGTCGGTATCCAATTTGAAAGTGCTTAACGAATAGAACTACCTCGTCGCAGCTCGTTTGTCTGCACTGGCTTATACTTAGAGCTAAGTGTTAATGATATACGAATAAACATGATGGATATACATACATCTAATAATGCTTGTGTGTGGTTCAAAAGTCCAAACTCATTTTGGCCTTCATTATTAAAGGAGAATGCAATCCACTTACACAAATCCATAAGGAGTCAGTAGTAACCACATTGGTTTAAGCAAGTCAGCCATATCAGCTATGGTTTTTAAAAAGGCAGTACATGAGTCGGAATGAACTGTTTCACTGCCAGACAAGGCTCCGCTGATAGCCAGGTGTAGCAGTGATAAGATGTTGGGACTGCTCTTGGGACAGCTTTATGTAGGCCCTGACAGTGTGTGGGCACCGTTTGTCACCGTTATAGTGCAATTAATGTATTGTTTAGTGTTGTGTTGTGTAGTGGGTTTGCTGACAATGCATCTAAAATTATGTTTTGTTTGCAACAACCAAAATTTACATGCTAAAATTGCCACTGATGCTACTACAGTGGGATACCTGGTAATTTGTAAAACTGAATGCATTCAACTGAAATGTGTCTTTCCTCTGAATCAGAGAGGTGTGGGGGGGACACCTCTGCCTTAAATTGATATCCACAGTGCCCAGGGAACAGTGGGTGAACTGCCTTGCTCAGAACACCAGATTTTTACTTTGTCAGCTCTGGGATTTGATCCAGCAACCTTTTGGTTACTGGCCCAACACTCTAACCACTAGGCTACCTGCCACCCCTCAGTGGTTACAAACGTCTCGCACTTGTTGGAATCTGAATGCGTTATCGATGAGTGATGAGTCAAAAAAGTTAGTGCAAAAAGGGTCAATGCAGATAGTTAGTCAAATAGCTACCCGGACTATTTAGCAGACTTATGGCTTGGGGGTAGAAGCTGTTTATTGTCCTGTTGGTCCTAGACTTAGTACCACTGCATTGTTGCATTGATACCACTTGCCATGCAATAGCAGAGAGAACAGTCTATGACTTGGGTGGCTCGAATCTATGACAAAATGTTTAGGGCTTTCCTCTGCCACCGCCTGGTATAGATGACCTGGATGGCAGGGATATCGGCCACAGTGATGTACTGGGCCATCCACACTACCTTCTCTAGCGCACTGCGGTTGGATGCCAAGCAATGATACAGCCAGTCAAGACGCTCATAATGGTGCAGCAGTATAACTTTTTGAGGATCTGACGACCAGTGGTGGAAAATGTACCCAATTGTCATACTTGAGTAAAAGTATAGATAACTTAATAGAAAGTTACTCAAGTAAAAGTGGAAGCCCCCAGTAAAAATACTACTTGAGTAAAAGTCAAAGTACAGTATTTGCTTCTATATATACTTATATCAAAAGAAAAGGTATGAATCATTTCAAATTCCGTATGTTAACGGTAATCCGTCTCCGGCCGGCCTTGTGAATGATAACCTGTTTAAAGGTCTTACATTGGCTAAAGGAGAGCGTGGTCACATAGTAGTCCGGAACAGCTGATATTCTCACGCTTCCCTCGAAGTGAGCATAGAAGGCATTTAGCTGGCCTGGTAGGTTCACGTCACTGGGCAGCTAGCGTCTGGGTTTCCTTTTGTAACCGGTGATAGTTTGCAAGCCCTGCCGTCATCTAACCACTTTTCTATTGAGCACATCACTGGTACTGCCTGTTTGAGTTTTTTTGCATGTAAGCAGGAATCAGGAGGATAGAGTCATGGTCAGATTTGCCAAATGGAGGGCTAGGGAGAGTTTTGTATGCGTCTCTGCGTGTGGAGTAAATGTGACCTAGTCTTTTCACCTCTAGTTCTACAGGTGACATGCTGGTAGAAATGAGGTAAGCCGGCATTCAGTTTCCCTGTATTAAAATCACCGGCCACAGGGTGTGATGCCTCTGGATGAACATTTTCCTGTTTGCTTATGGCCCTATACAGCTTGTTGAGTGTGATTTTAGTGCCAGCATTGGTTTGTCATGGTAAATAGACAGCTACAAAAAAATATAGTTGAATACTCTCTTGGTAAATAGTATGGTCTACAGCTTATCATGAGGTATTCTAAGTCAGGCAAGCAGAACCCCGAGACTTAATATTAGAGATTGCGCACCAGCTGTTGTTAACAAAGAGACACACATAAACCCCTTGAGCTTCCCCGATGCTGCCTTTCTGTCCTGCCGATATATAAAAAGCAGCTTGAATATTATTAATGTCCTTGTCCAACCAAGTTTCCAAGAAACATGGGATATTACAGTTCTTCAGGCCCTCGTCCACTCACAAGGCTAATTTGAATTTCCTGATGCATCAAGAAAATTCTCTGCAACAAAAGAGTGATCAAGTTAAGATCTGTAATTAACATTTAATTGAGAAGGTTTTTGGGAAAGCCTTTCCATTTACCAGAAGACAGTTAGGCCTATCATTAGCATCGCTATATTTTTCCTCTTCCTTAGTTGTTTGAAATCTGGATGTTTTACTTCATATTATGAGGCATGTATTACCTTGCTTCAAAGTAGCATATAGCCACAATCCCACCATAGAAATGTGAAGGCAATTATTTTATAAAGGCTTCTTCATATGCGATCTGCTGTTCAATTGGTTTTCTTGAAACTTTGCTTCAATATTTAGCAGCTAGATGCATTATGATAGTCGTATTAGCAACCCAATGATAGTTGTTGTGTCTTCAGATCTCCCCTCTTTTAAAATGTCGAACGGATATTTCCATCTCTGTCCCTGAAACTGCTTGCATGTGCAGTGCACATTTTAGAACACTTTTTCTGCTAATTGCATTTTGGAACATTCGCGCATAGGCCTACTATCGTGTGCACATTGCTGCACGTAAAATGTGAAAAAATTATAGTTTATCAACATTTTAAGCTAAACATTCTGATCTGTTCCATTAGCCTTATTAATTGATATGGCATATACCTCCACTATACTACTTTGATTAGAATTGTGGGGATGGTGAGTAAATAATAAGTGGGTATCGCCGTACACCTGCATAAACCCTCCACTACACCACTTTACATATACTTATTTTTGCTACAATGGGCATCAATCAACAACTGTAATGCCAAGCTGGTAAAATTGCACAACATCCAGAAAAGATTGTTGTTAATGATAATCGTGTATTACATACTAGTTGCCTTGTGAAAAGTAGAGGAAACAAAAACAACAAATTTCCCACTTGCTGTGAAAATGACTTTCAAATTACACATTTAATGGGGAGGCTCTGCAATCACACTGCAATACCACTACTTGAGTGGCAAACTGTGGATTTCAACATGTAGTTGTTATTGGCTGCAGATGGAAGCTTGTCAGTGGGTGAGAGGTGGAGGGACTAACTAGCATCCTCTGTGAACCCTCATCCTGTTCCACAACCCCCTGCACGCATGCAGGCACACACAGACCACCACCACCCCATCCCAATCTCCAGCAGCTTCGAGGCCAGAGCTCTCCCCCTACATCTGCCCTGAGTGATCAGAGCTCCGAAATTACCTTGCCAGCCAGAGCCCCGGTCGGTGCTCAAAATAACTGCAAGGGTGCTCTGTGTGGCCTGCTCTGCGTCAGCCCAGCCATGGCAACCCAGCTCGTCTGATGACTCTCCACCCTTTGTCTTCAAACCTTGCTCTTCATTAACATCAAAGAGCCATCAAGCACCACCACTAATCGAATTCTGTTTGTAGTGCAATAAGTAATAAGCACACACACGCACATAATTAATTATCATAAATGGTTACTCCCTGATACAAATCAAGGTTTATCAATTAAGCCATGTTGGGGTTAATTATGAAATTGAATTAAGAGTAAGATATTAACTGGGAAGGATTTTTCTCAAGTATATGATGGATTATGATATTATGGATTGTGATGATGGATTCTTCCTGAAGGATGGCATCATGGTGGTTGAGAAAGAATTTCATAGAATGCCACCTTATCCATTTGGTGTCACCTGTTGAATGTCCACAAATGCTTTTCTGTACTGTACATCTATGGATTTAAGAGATCTCCAGAAAGCACTATAATCACGCCAACCTCATAGGGTAACTTTGAGATGGATCCCCGTTTGTGTTCCGTCTTACCTTCTTCTAGCGTGACTTCTACAGAGAATAGCCAGCTTAGTCAGGTGCGCACACACACACACCCCGAGGTGGTAGAACTCCCGATGAGAGGTATCGACATGTAGCACCAAACAAGGGGAGGGGGTGAGGGACACAGGCACACACTGCCATGATGTCTCTGGCCGTTTGATCAAAGCAGAGCTGCCTTCCCTTCAGGCAATCACTGATGCTGAAGCACGGTCATTAGTCTCGCTGTTCTCCACAAGAACTAGAATGAACATGCTGCTGGGGTGGGAATTGTCTGTTTCTTGGGATTTCAGCACACACGAAAACATCCTGAGATGATGCACATTGTTGTAGAGAAGAAGAAGAGGCAATTAGTTTGGATCAGTTTGTACTTTTTCAATTGCATAATTTGAGTGCACTAGCATTTGATCATTTTGGTTAACATCCAATCAATTTCATTGATAGTTATTAATCAGTAAGGTATTTGTTATGTGTTTTTGCATTATTTTAAAGAATGTGAATAAAGTGAAAGTGCCCTACACTTGCCAAGCACTCAGAAAGGTTACACAATGAGTGGTTGGCAAGGCTTTGTTATTTGATACAGATACTGTATGTAGCCAGATATGTACCAGAGACAAACTTTTTCCTACGTGTTATTACAAGTCATTGAATGTTTACCTCATCTGACTGTGAATGAGGTGACTGAGGTGTTTAGGTGACAGTGATTGGAAGACCTGTGAATTGACTGAACCAAGATCGTACCAGACCAGAAGCACTCAGCCTGTAAGTGACACAATGAGAGTGTCATCTCAAATGGCATGTGACACCAATCAGACCAGAAAAAAATATGGTACTGACAATCAAGGCAACTGGCTAGGTGCATCCAATGCACACACACACACACACACACACACACACACACACACACACACACACACACACACACACACACACACACACACACACACACACACACAGCCACCTTGAGAAATACACAGCTCAATAAGTCAATGGTCATGAATAAAGGTACAAATCCATACATTATTCTCCAGAACAGTATTGACTGACGTTTCAGTACAGTAGGTTGAAACACTCAAGGTGTTTTCCGTGTTCCTATGAAGACTTTAGGACATATCATTTTCCCTACACTTTTTTTTGCCTTATCTAGAACACAGAGACTGATTTAGCTGTAGACGTATTTAGCTATGCTTTACATGGATTATGAAATGTTCCCTGAGCATCCAGACTCTTACAGAATCTCAATATTTGCGTCTCCTGTCTCAGAGCTGGTGATGCTTGTCAAAGGAAAGACAGGACTGTAATGAAAAATGCACCTGCGGTTCAAACACTTGTCAAATATTCCTATTTCAAAGCTCTGTTGGAATTACACAGAAACATTATTTGATTTGCTTGTTTAAATATAGACTTCAACTATCTCCTTGCACAGAATATTCCATTAATTGTCTTTCTCCCATCAAGCCAAAGTTATTAACGATTTATATTCATGCTGTTTCCATAGCTCTTCCTTGCAGAAGGAAAAATGATGGAAACCAATCACGCGCTCTTGTCCCGGATCTGCTTGTTCTTATTATAGCTCAGTGATCTCATCTCAAACAGTCTCAGGTGAGTGTAATTTGTGTTTGTGGCCAAATGATCACAACTGTTTGTGGCTAGACAAGCTAACTAGCAGTAAACAAATCTGTTTTCACGAAATGTCAATAATGTGGTCATCAAAATACATAATAAATCATTAAAAAGATGAATGTAGCAGTTGTTACCTCCCTAAAAAAATCCCTATACTGTACTTTGTGATATTGACACTACTGTATATGAGCCCAAATGTAAAGCAAGTGCTAAGAACCTTCAAATTGGGGGGACAGACCTTTTTGTGAAACCCGTGAAATCAGTGTGTATTTGCTCTTTGCAATGGGTATTCCTCAAATAATCAGAGTAATATACAGTAGATGTGACATTTTATTGGCAAAAATTATGGGAATGTCCTGAGGGCAGCTAACTAGACACCAATGCGCATCCAATCCATCCAACAAGTGTACATGAATTACAGTAGGCCTATAGTTGACTCTACCACCATGCTTCGCCGTAGAGATGGTGCCAGGTTTCCTCCAGAAGTGACGCTTGGCATTCAGGCCAAAGAGTTCAATCTTGGTTTCATCAGACCAGAGAATCTTGTTACTCAAGGTCTGAGAGTCCTTTAGGTGCCTTTTGGCAAACTCCAAGCAGGCTGTCTTGTGCCTTTTACTGAGGAGTGACTTCCGTCTGGCCACTCTACCATAAAGGCCGGATTGGTAGAGTGCTGCAGATATGGTTGTCCTTCTAAAAGGTTCTTCCATCTCCACAGGCAAACTCTAGAGCTCTGTCAAAGTGACCATCAGGTTCTTGGTCACCTCTCTGACCAAGGCCCGTCTCCCCCGATTGCTCAGTTTGGCCGGGTGGTCAGCTCTAGGAAGAGTCTTGGTGGTTCCAAACTTATTCCTTTTAAGAATGATGGAGGCCACTGTGTTCTTGGGGACCTTCAATGCTGCAAAAATGTTTTTGGCACCCTTCCGCAGATCTGTGCCTCAACACAATCCTGTCTTGGAGCTCTATGGACAATTCCTTTGACCTCATGGTTTAGTTTTTGCTCTGACATCCACTGTCAAGTGAGGGACCTTATATAGACAGGTGTGTGCCTTTCCAAATCAATAGAATTGACCAATCAAGTTGTAGAACCATCTCAAGGATGATCAATAGAAACAGGATGCACCTGAGCTAAATTTCAAATCTCATAGCAAAGGGTCCAAATACTTATGTAAATAAGGTGTTTCTAAAAACAATTATGGGGTATTGTGTGTAGATTGATGAGGGAAAAAAGTTATTTAATCAATTTTACAACGTAGCAAAATGTGGAAAAAAGGGAAGGGGTCAGAGTACTGCTGGAGTTATTTTGTAGTGGACAAATAAGCACAGGTGGCCTACTTTTTGAGGTGATTTGTTTGACAGTCGGATGAGAATATCATGACGGTTGTGTTCATGACACATTAAAAGGTAATACATTTCTACTGTTGTCAGAGACATGAAAAATATAGCAGGTTACAAAATCACGGTCACGTGTTCATCTGTCTCCTGGAGTGTGAGTATCCCATCATCATCACTCTCCACCAAACCCTTTGTAGTACAGATTTAACTAGCTGGCTGTCCCTTGTGCTGTTTCTACAGCTCTAGTGGACTCCGGTACCACAGGGAATTTTATGGACCAGGACCTTGCATCCTCCCTGAACATAACATCATACCCTCTCTCCTCTCCGTTTTCAGTTCAGGTGCTTAACAACCGACCACTGGGATCTGGGACAATCACACACATCATAGCACCACTCACCATCACCATGCACCAAGAAAGCCTTTCCCTCCTCATCATCCAGGCACCCGTACACAAAGTAATCCTCAGCCTCCAGTGGCTCCAACGCCACGACCCCACCATCTCCTGGTCGAGGATGGAAATCACTGCCTGGGCACCCGGATGTCGGAACACCTGCTTTCCCTTACCCTGTGGTTTCACGTCGGTTGGGAGCCCTGTGGTTGCCTTCCAGGTCAACATCCCAGGAGGTTTACCAGGATCTCCAGGAGGTTTTCTGAAAGACCCGCCCACCTGTCTCCCTCCTCATTGCCCCTGGGACTGTGTCATCTTCCTGCTAACATAACAGACTCTGCGCCTTCGCGCAGCCGCGTCTACCCCGCTGTCGGTGGTTGAAACCAAGGCTATGGAGGAGTACCACCAGGATGCTCTCTGACAGGGTTTCTTATTTGTGGCCAAGAAGGAGTGGGGTTCTACATCTGTGAAAAGACTACAGAGGTCTTAATGCCATCACCACCTCCCGTTGGTGCTGGCCGTCATCGAACAGCTCCGCTGGGTTTTTCACTAAGCTGGACCTGCGGAGTGCCTACAATTTGATCCGCATCCGGGAGGGGGATGAATGGAAGACGGCCTATGGCACAATGTCTGGGCACTACCAGTACCTGGTGATGCTTTATGG
This sequence comes from Oncorhynchus kisutch, assembly GCF_002021735.2. Classification (NCBI taxonomy): domain Eukaryota; kingdom Metazoa; phylum Chordata; class Actinopteri; order Salmoniformes; family Salmonidae; genus Oncorhynchus; species Oncorhynchus kisutch. The sequence continues at coordinate 18,355,696 of NC_034195.2, read as the reverse complement.
ATTAGCCAATGCTCCGTCGGTGTTCCAGGTATTCGTGAAAAAGTTGCATGTCAGTTGGTCGTGTACAGTACCAGTCAAAAGTTTGGACACACATACTCATTCAAGGGATTTTATTTATTTTTTACTGTTTTCTACATTGTACAATAATAGTGAAGACATCAAAACGATTAAATAACCGATTTCTGAGGCTGGTAACTCTAATGAACTTATCCTCTGCAGCAGAGGTAACGCTGGGACTTCCATACCTGTGGCGGTCCTCATGAGAGCCAGTTTCATCATAGCGCTTGATGGTTTTTGCGACTGCACTTGGAGAAACTTTCAAAGTTCTTTAAATGTTCCGTATTGACTGACCTTTATGTCTTAAAGTAATGATGGACGGTCGTTTCTCTTTGCTTATTTGAGCTATTCTTGCCATCATATAGACTTGGTCTTTTACCACATCTTCTGTATACCACCGCTACCTTGCCACAACACAACTGATTGGCTCAAAAGCATTAAGAAGGGAAAAAATCCACTATTTAACTTTTAACAGGCATACCTGTTAATTGAAATGCATTCCAGGTCACTAGCTCATTAAGCTGGCTGAGAGAATGCCAAGAGTGTGCAAAGCTGTCATCAAGGCAAAGGGTGGCTACTTTGAAGAATCTCAAATATAACATATATTTAGATTTGTTTCTTACTTTTAACTCAATATGTGTTATTTCATATTTTTGAAGTCTTCACTATTATTCTACAATATAGAAAATAGTAAAAATAAAGAAAAACCTTTGAATGAGTAGGTGTGTCCAAACTTTTGACAAGTACTGTATATCGACGACATCCTGATCTACTTGGCCACCTTGGAGGAGCACATCGCAAATGTCCGGGTAGACCTGGGACGCCCCCTGGATAACCATCTGTACGTCAAAGCAGAGAAGTGCCAGCTCCATTAGGCTGCCGTCTCCTTCTTGGGATATCGCATCAGCCAGCTGGGAGTGGTTATGGAGGAGAGGAAGGTCGATGCAATTATGCCATGACCAGTCCCAACCACCATAAAGGGTTTTTGGGGTTTGCCAACTTCTACCGCCGCTTCATTAGGAACTTCAGCTCCATCGCCTCTCCCCTCACCTCTCTCCTCAAAGGTGGTCTCCATGAGTTGGTGCAGAGTCCTGCTGCCGATAAGGTCTTCCGCCTACTGAAGGGGCGTTCCACCTACGCCCATTGCTGAAACACCCAGATCCTACGCTGCTTTTCGTGGTGGAGGTAGACACCTCAGAAGTGGGCGTGGGGGCCGTCCTGTCACAACGTCAAAGTAACTCACAGAAATTGTATCCATGTGCATAAAGGAACGATGACGTTGGTGACTGGGAACTCCTGGTGGTGCAGTTGGCATTAGAGATGCACATAGATACCGTGACAAGGTCCTGAGGTCCATTGTCGAGCCATTCACTGGCCACCATCCCCTCTTGTTTTAGCCTGATAATGCATAGCTCCATGTTGCAAGGATCTGTACACAATTCCTGGAAGATGAAAACGTCCCAGTTCTTCCATGGCCTGCTTTATTCACCATACTTGTCACCCATTGAGCATGTTTGGGATGCTCTGGGTCAACATGTATCTCCAGCAGCTTCGCACAGCCATTGAAGAGGAGTGGGATAACATTCCACAGGCCACAATCAACAAACAGCCTGATCAACTATATATGAAGGAGATGTGTCACACTGTATGTAGAAAATGGTGGGAACATCAGATACTGACTGGTTTTCTGATCCATGTGCCTATCTTTTTTTATGGTGTCTGTGACCAACAGATGCATGTCTGTATTCCAGTCATGTTAAATCCATAGATTAGGCTGTTTGAATCTATTTAAATTGACTGATTTCCCTATATGAACTGTAACTCAGTAAAATCTTTGAAATTGTTGCATGTTGCTTTTATATTTATGTTCAGTAGAAGTCAACTACATTCTCTAGCTAGCATTTGTAGCTAGCCAGCTAGCTACCGCTAACATTACTTTGTCGGTAGACTTGCTACTTGCTATTTAGCCAATGTTAGTTAGGCTTTGTGTTTCTCTGTGAAAAAATATATTGCGTCTCTGTAAAAAAGATAACATAGCCTATAACCTAGCTAGCTAACGGTGGGTTTGCTGTTTGCTATTGTGTGTCTCTGTGAAAAAGATAGCTAGCTAACCATTTATACACAGCCTATTTACCTGGCTACTAGCTAGTCATGTGATGATGTGTTTGCTTGATAGCCACTTGAATTGAGTGTGTGTGTGATCTGTGTAAGGACCGCGGAGGTACAGCACTGCAGTGTGTTTGAAGACCTTTGCGTCCAAGGGGAGCATAGAGCTGGGAGAGTTCACGGTGACTGTGGAGAGGGCCAGTTGCGGGGATCATACTGCTGAACGTACACAGCCATAGAGCAATCAACAACACTCTCTGTGGTACAGCCATCACTGGTAGTTAGCCTACCTGTCTATGAATCTGGAGACAGTGGATATGTTTGGAGTGGAGAGGATGGTGGACTCAGTGGAGGACTGTGGGGGTTATTTCAGTTATTATCAAATGAGGAGAGATAAGCTTATCACATAAGTCAGAGTTATACTTAATCAAACATCTTTATTCACTTATTAATAAGGGAGCAAGGTCACTACATGCACACTAAGTGAATAGAGTGAGATCTCTGCAATAATGTAGCTGATCAACACTCTTGACTATTGGGTTGAGGGCCCTGACACAAAGAATATAAAGATGTTTTATAGCAAAGATACACCCTCGTAGTCTACATGACAAACAACAGATGTGTGGAATTGATCACAAAGTGAGACTTGATATGAGAAAGGAATATCCCCCAGCCAGATAGCATTTGCTATGAAGACTGTTCGTATGTCCATGAATATGTTATTAACATATCATGTGTCATAAAAAGTTAGAATTTCCTCACTACACTCAAATACCTGCGTTTCTGCTTCTCACCTGCAGAAACGGGCCAACTACTGTACATTGCCTGGTTGTAAGCAAACCATAATATCCAGTATTCAGGATGTGGAGGACCCCCCCCCCCCACCCCACCCGTGGAGGTGGGAGAAATATATAAATGTCTGTGTTCGTAGCCAGCACTTTCAGCCAGAGGATTTCGGATTGGAACTGAGGTTTTCAACTGATGGGGTTGGCATGTCGTCGAACATTGGAAAGAGATGCCATTCTATTGATTTTCCCTTCACTTCAAAGAGGGAGCTATCCGATCAGCCAACATCCGTGCAGCAGAAAATAAGTCAAGCTGAGGTAATGTAGCTAACTTTACCTAGCTAACTAACTAGCTAGCTAGCAAACTGCATTTGTGTATCTCAACCAAACTCTAGCTAGCTAGCTTTAATAATACACTGGCTAAACATTCCAAAGCATATCAATGTAATTAGGCAGCTGCTCTCTGGCAATGTGATTTTTAATTTTGTAAGCTAATGTTAGCTTCGTTAGGTTACGTTAGCTAACCGTTAGCTATCTGGCTATCTAACTACCGCAGAGGCTAACGTGACAGTGTTCTATTTAGATTCCAATCCCATCAACATCTGCAGATGCATCAACATCAAGCGCAGCACCAGGACCTAGTGTAAGTCACCTTCTAAAATCGTACTAAAATCTACTAAATCTTTCCATGACTCCATGATGAGCAATGAATATACTGGAGCCAGGCATAAACATGGTCTATACGATCTTTTTGTAATAGCTGGTGTGTTTACAAGTAGGCTACAACTTCTATTGTAGTTTTCTCTTTATTATGGAGTCTTAGTTGGTTGTTCATGCATGGTTTGAAGTCTAATTTGGAGAAAAGGAGGAATTAGTAAGGAGGGGATGGTGTGGGTGACTGACTGGGGTGGGTATTGTGTGTGAAGATTAGTATAGATTATCTATTGACATGAGGGGGTGGGTGGATATAGTATGTTGTTTGAGAGTTTATTGATGGGGGTAAAGTAGTACAATTTTGGCTAATCACTGACTACTGGGTGCCCTACATACTAATCCTGATGACGATGACTTTGACCCCAGCTTTAGTAGTACAGCGCCTGAGACCATTTGGATGAAAGCTTTCAGCCTGGAATAAGCTCAAGCTCAACATCATCTGACTTTGAAACAAGCCAGGAGAGCCAAAGGCATTTATGAAAGCACAATACTCTCTTGAGAAAACAAAATCACCAATACACTCCTCAAACTTTTCAGACCCTTGCAGTCAGTTCTTTGGCATGGGGGAGAGGGTCTGTTAGTATACTCTCCTAGCCTATTTACTCTATTGTTGGCAGTGCTTGTCTGCTTAACAGCACAACTGTAGGTGTGCATACTCAACAACAAACGACGAGACTGTCTACAAGTCAAGCCCCCCCTTTTTCACATCTTTGCTAACATCTCAATGCCCTATTATAGATTGAGTGTAACAAAACACATACCTGGCTACTGTACACTTTTTTGTTTGCAGTCTCTTTCTAGAGCTACGACCTGAAGATCAATGACATCATTATGATTCAACCTGTTTTTTTTCATCAGATTTCCCAATTGTTTTGAAAGCACTACAAATCCAGAGAATACAAAATTTGCCCACAAAGAACCTCTGCGCGCCACCTTCCTGTCTAAGTGAGCACAGCACAACAAGGTGAGTCCAAAAATGTATTGTGTGCTGTTGCATAAATTATGTGATATGCCAGAGAGATATGTATACTGTAGCTAAAAAAGTAACACTAAGTGTATGTTGTGTACTAAGATGTTAGTAGTCCATGTGCCTCACCCTAATAATTTGGTCTATTTACCCCTCTTAATTTCACCTACTGTTCTGACTTGGTGGTGCACATGTAGCCTATAACCTGTTTTAGAGAAATGTAATCATCGAATATTGTAAGAGCTTTTATTGTCTGCTTATATGCCCACATTATTTATCCTACGGTTCTGTCTTGGTGTACAGGGAGAACACTGTAAGAATGTCCCATGTTCTGAATTCTGTCACTGTACATTTCAAAAGTGCTAAACAAATAGTTATATTGACAACGTCCGTCCTAGCACGCTCATGAATGTCTTAATCGAAATGACGGATTGCCTCTTATCCGCTTGTCGTCCCCTTATGCCATAGTTTGTACATCTCAATTGTCATTAGAAACCAAATTTGTTTAAGCAGGCCAGCAATATCAGTTATGTTTTTTTAAAGGCAGTAAATGAGGCTGAATTAACTGTTTCGCTGCCAGACAAGGCTCCGCTGATAGCCAGGTGTAGCAGTGGTATGCTGTTGGGACAGCTTTATGTAGGCCCGAACAGTTTGAGGGCATCGTTTGTCACCGTTATAGTGCATTTAATGTATTGTTTAGTGTTGTGTAGTGTAGTGGCTCTGCTGGCATGCATCCCATTTATATATTTATTTGCCCCACCAAGATGTACATGCTAATATCACCAATGAGTATAGTACAGAACGTCTAGTATGCTCACAACTGCATTGTGGTATAAATATTGCTAGCTGTTGTACATATGTATATAAAAGGGTTTTATATTTAAAAAATTTTTACACGTGTACTGACAAGTGGCTAAATGATTCCAGCTGCATCAGAAACCAACAAAGTGTTGACTTCAACTTCTTGATCATTTCATTGTGATATTCATCAAATGTATTTGGATAAACTAGCTTTAGTCGTACTGCTAAAACAAATTGTGCAGGGAGTTGGTATATCATTTAAACTGATTTGTTGGCGAGTAAACATGTTTTGATGAAACGGTAGATTAGTCTGTCAATATAGCAAATAAGTAGACATCACTTGTATTCAAGACTATGTTTATTTGCTCTGGAGTCCGATGTGAGTTTACACAGCAGTATGCAGGAACAGTTATATAAAATATACTACTAATGCTTATAATAAATACTACAGTTCAACAAAGGGAATACTTGCATATGAGGTGTTCAGAGTCACTTTGATGCAATGGGAGTTTGTTGTTATGAGACCTTTCACATCTCCTCTTGAGTCATCAACTTCTTTGTATCCAAGAGGTATTGTCTGTGAGAGAATGAAGAAAGCGCTATTACACATTCATGGGCAGTAGTTGTGTACTGTCTGTATTCCTACTGTAGCAGCATGGTGTACAATATGAGACATCTCACAGACACACATTGGCTAGCTAGTTAGCTAGCTACAACACACAGGTATAGTCACTCCAAGACTAATATGACTCATCATCAGCTCCCGGATCTCGGTGTCATGATGGCCGACTTCATGCAGTTCCTCTTACTGCGAAATCTGAGCGACGTCATCATGTATGCCCGCGAGGACTTCTCCCCCTTTGCCTCCCACCGACCCCTGGGGGCGGGCACCTTCAACACCTCCTCATATTGATGACACACTGGTGCTGCTTCTCAATAGTCTTGTAGCTTCCTCTCACAGGCACTTTAGTGCAGACAATACTATTCTGGTTGTACAGTGGCCCTCTAGATCTAAAGTACTGATCAAATATTAATACTTTTATGGATGAAAATAAAATGTACTGTTTTAACTGTCTACTGTTTAAATTAGATGTATTAAAACAAATTCCAATCAACTCTGTTAATATGGAAATCCAAAGAGTTACACTTATGTCAGTTGATGTGAATAAAATAATAGCTAATTTCATGTCTTGTATGTTTCCCGTGCTTAATATCTGTTAATCACTTTATCCTTGAGTGAGAATTTCAGTAACTGCTACTTTGCATTAGCTCTGATGTGATCAACCCCTACATTTGTAAGAATAAAGTTGTAAATTAAATTATGCTTGTCTAACTCAACAAGTAATGCTATTGTTTGTATAAGTTCGCTGCCCGGATATCCTAGGAATGTGAAAGCCTTTGAATAACACGTGTGTATTATTAATACTCCAGACCATCTTGCGAGGCAGACTGAGACAGCATATGACTTTCCTAGTCCTTGATCATGACTTTCAGTTCCATTACATTACACATAAGAGTCATTGAACGAAAGCGTCTTCTCTACAGGGGAGTTTTGATAAGAGCCCTGACATTCAGTCTGAACATTAACACGCATCGCTTGCGATACAGTTTTGGAAGCTTAAGGACCTTATCTTTCATATCAGCGATAACAAACAAAAAAGTTAAGTTGATAAACCCTTTTTATAGGGTTAGAGTTAGTGTTACAGAGCGTGTTTACAGAAGACAGACAAACGACAGAGGGACTACCTAGCTATCTAGCATGCTCCGAACATCTGTGTGTGATGGAAGGCTGCCAGAAATGTGTTGTCACTGAAAATCACAGTCGGCTGCAACTGTGATAAAGCCGGTTAAAAACAGTGTACAGTAAGTATGTATTTTGCATTTGTGAAATTATTTTGATGTGATATGAAAGTAAAGGGCTTTATGTTTCTAGAACTGTGTCACAATTGAAAATGGAGTATTTGGCTGTTTTGGCTGCCAGAGCCAGTGTACCTCTGAAAATAACATAAGGTCCATGGACCTTAAGGAGTATCGGAATCATTAGCCTCCTTAAAACTTCTTAGGGATAGGGGGCTGTATTTTCACATCCGGATGAAAAGCATGCCCAATGTAAACTGCCTGTTACTCAGGACCAGAAGCTAGGATACACTTATAATTGGTAGATTTGGATAGAAAACACTCTAAAGGTTCTAAAACTGTTAAAATAATGTCTGTGAGTATAACAGAACTGATTTGGCAGGCGAAAACCCGAGGACAAACCATCCAGGAAAAAGAGATATTGAGGTCATAGTATTTCCCATGTTTTTCTATTGAAAGCCCTATTTAATAGGAACCTGGTTGCAGTTCCTATGGCTTCCACTAGATGTCAACAGTCTTTAGAAATTGGTGATTATGTTTTTCTTTTGAGAAATGAAGAAGTACGGCTGTTCTTTGGAAGTGTCACTCCAGATGGATTATACTGTTTGGTGCGCGTGAACTGGAACACGCTTCAGGTTGCAGTATTGGAAACAGTTTATCCCGTTTTAAATTTTTTGCAATTATTTACGTTTTAGGATACCTTAGGTTGGATTAGGAACGTTGTTTGAAATGTTTGGATGAAGTTTACAGGTAACGTATTAGATACTTTGTAGTCATGTTGGGCGAGTTGGAACCGGTGTATTTCTGAATCAAACGCGCCAAATAAATTGACATTCTGGGGCTATAAAGAAGGACATTATTGAACAAAAGGACCATTTGTGATGTTTCTAGGACATTTTGGAGTGCCAACAGAAGAAGATCTTCAAAATCAAATCAAATCAAATCAAATGTATTTATATAGCCCTTCGTACATCAGCTGATATCTCAAAGTGCTGTACAGAAACCCAGCCTAAAACCCCAAACAGCAAGCAATGCAGGTGTAGAAGCACGGTGGCTAGGAAACATTCCCTAGAAAGGCCAAAACCTAGGAAGAAACCTAGAGAGGAACCAGGCTATGAGGGGTGGCCAGTCCTCTTCTGGCTGTGCCGGGTGGAGATTATAACAGAACATGGCCAAGATGTTCAAATGTTCATAAGTGATCAGCATGGTCCAATAATAGTAAGGCAGAACAGTTGAAACTGGAGCAGCAGCACAGCCAGGTGGACTGGGGACAGCAAGGATTCATCATGTCAGGTAGTCCTGAGGCATGGTCCTAGGGCTCAGGTCCTCAGAGAGAGAGAAAGAAAGAAAGAGAGAAAGAGAGAATTAGAGAGAGCACACTTAAATTCACACAGGACACCGAATAGGACAGGAGAAGTACTCCAGATATAACAAACTGACCCTAGCCCCCCGACACATAAACTACTGCAGCATAAATCCTGGAGGCTGAGACAGTAGGGGTCAGGAGACACTGTGGCCCCATCCGAGGATGGGTAAGGCAAACGTAAGGCATTTATTATATCGTTATTTCTGACTTTTGTGGCGGACTGCAATAGCATCGAATAGTCCCCGTGATATGCAACTGTTCAGGGAAGTCAGGAACCAATACACGCAGTCAGTCAGGAAAGCTAAGGCCAGCTTCTTCAGGCAGAAATTTGCATCCTGTAGCTCCAACTCCAAAAAGTTCTGGGACACTGTGAAGTCCATGGAGAACAAGAGCACCTCCTCCCAGCTGCCCACTGCACTGAGGCTAGGTAACACGGTCACCACCGATAAATCCATGATTATCGAAAACTTCAACAAGCATTTCTCAACGGCTGGCCATGCCTTACACCTGGCTACTCCAACCTCGGCCAACAGCCCCCCCCCCCCCCCCTGCAGCTACTCGCCCAAGCCTCTCCAGGTTCTCCTTTACCCAAATCCAGATAGCAGATGTTCTGAAAGAGCTGCAAAAACTGGACCCGTACAAATCAGCTGGGCTTGACAATCTGGACCCTCTATTTCTGAAACTATCTGCCACCATTGTCGCAACCCCTATTACCAGCCTGTTCAACCTCTCTTTCATATCGTCTGAGATCCCCAAGGATTGGAAAGCTGCTGCAGTCATCCCCCTCTTCAAAGGGGGAGACACCCTGGACCCAAACTGTTACAGACCTACATCCATCCTGCCCTGCCTATCTAAGGTCTTCGAAAGCCAAGTCAACAAACAGGTCACTGACCATCTCGAATCCCACCGTACCTTCTCCGCTGTGCAATCTGGTTTCCGAGACGGTCACGGGTGCAACTCAGCCACGCTCAAGGTACTAAACGATATCATAACCGCCATCAATAAAAGACAGTACTGTGCAGCCGTCTTCATCAACCTTGCCAAAGGCTTTCGACTCTGTCAATCACCATATTCTTATCGGCAGACTCAGTAGGCTCGGTTTTTCTGATGACTGCCGTGCCTGGTTCACCAACTACTTTGCAGACAGAGTTCAGTGTGTCAAATCGGAGGGCATGCTGTCTGGTCCTCTGGCAGTCTCTATGGGGGTGCCACAGGGTTCCATTCTCGGGCCGACTCTTTTCTCTGTATATATCAATGATGTTGCTCTTGCTGCGAGCGATTCCCTGATCCACCTCTACGCAGACAACACCATTCTATATACTTCCGGCCCGTCCTTGGACACTGTGCTATCTAACCTCCAAACGAGCTTCAATGCCATACAACACTCCTTCCGTGGCCTCCAACTGCTCTTAAATGCTAGTAAAACCAAATGCATGCTTTTCAACCGCTCGCTGCCTGCACCCGCACGCCTGACTAGCATCACCACCCTCGATGGTTCCGACCTTGAATATGTGGACATCTATAAGTACCTAGGTGTCTGGCTAGACTGTAAACTCTCCTTCCAGACTCATATCAAACATCTCCAATCGAAAATCAAATCTAGAGTCGGCAACAAAGCCTCCTTCACTCACGCCGCCAAACTTACCCTAGTAAAACTGACTATCCTACCGATCCTCGACTTCGGCGATGTCATCTACAAAATAGCTTCCAACACTCTACTCAGCAAACTGGATGCAGTTTATCACAGTGCCATCCGTTTTGTCACTAAAGCACCTTATACCACCCACCAATGCGATCTGTATGCTCTAGTCGGCTGGCCCTCGCTACATATTCGTCGCCAGACCCACTGGCTCCAGGTCATCTACAAGTCCATGCTAGGTAAAGCTCCGCCTTATCTCAGTTCACTGGTCACGATGGCAACACCCACCGTAGCACGCGCTCCAGCAGGTGTATCTCACTGATCATCCCTAAAGCCAACACCTCATTTGGCCGCCTTTCGTTCCAGTTCTCTGCTGCCTGTGACTGGAACAAATTGCAAAAATCGCTGAAGTTGGAGACTTTTATCTCCCTCACCAACTTCAAACATCTTCTATCTGAGCAGCTAACCGATCGCTGCAGCTGTACATAGTCTATCGGTAAATAGCCCATCCATTTTTACCCACCTCATCCCCATATTGTTTTTATTTATTTACTTTTCTGCTCTTTTGCACACCAATATCTCTACCTGCACATGACCATCTGATCATTTATCACTCCAGTGTTAATCTGCAAAATTGTAATTATTCGCCTACCTCCTCATGCCTTTTGCACACAATGTATATAGACTCTCTTTTTTTCTACTGTGTTATTGACTTGTTAATTGTTTACTTCATGTGTAACTCTATGTTGTCTGTTCACACTGCTATGCTTTATCTTGGCCAGGTCGCAGTTGCAAATGAGAACTTGTTCTCAACTAGCCTACCTGGTTAAATAAAGGTGAAATTAAAATTTTTTAAATAAAACCTGCCTGGTTGAAAATGGTTTTCATGTGTTTGTATGCAGGGCGCTGTCCTCAGATAATCGCATGGTCTGCTTTAGCCGTAAAGCCTTTTTGAAATCTGACTGGATTAACAAGAAGTTAAGCTTTATTTTGATGTATTACACTTATATTTTCAGTTATCTTGAATATTGATATTTCTGTAGTTTGAATTTGGCGCTCTGCAATTTCACTGGATGTTGTCAAATCGATCCCGCTAACGGGATTGGCACAGGAAGGGTTCACTAACAGGTTTTAAGAGTACATGTTGGGGGGGGCTATGACTTTCCATACCAAACTGTCTCTATTTCTCAAACCCCCACCCCCCCATATAAAATAGGAGAAAGACAAAATTGTCTTTGAGAGATTTTATTGGAAGGTAAAGGAAACATCTTTCACCATTTGAGTGCAAATGAAAAGCAACACTTCAATGCACTTAAGGGGCAAGGTCAACTCAGTTAGTGGGGACAGGTCAGGATGGTGAGCACACACCAGATATAGCATCATTACACTCTTACGCTAGATATGTTCTACATGATTTAGTTTCAATGTAAGGGAATATATTATGACCTGAAAACAAACTTGAGCCACTGGGAAAGGGTCCCGTGTCAGAATGTACTGTATCCTACACCAAAGTCTATTTTTGATTTGTTGTGATCTTCAACAACTGAGAAATGAAACAAAATCAGAAACACCTTTGTGATTTGATGAATTAAGACGACTACAGTTCCCAGAGCACACATGATGTTACCAAGCTACGGCTGTGTCATGTCGTGATTGTTGTGATTGCATTGTGTTATTAAACAGAAAATGTCATACGACTGTCTAATGAGGTGCACATATAGAGCAAGCTAGATCACAGTCCTCTCAGTCCTGAATAACTTACTAAGCCGCACGTCTTGCTCTTCATTGTAATCAGAGGACTAATATCAATACTATGCATGCCAGTCTCTCTTGGCTAAGAGTTGAGGAAAGACTGACTGTGTCACTTCTTGTTTTTATAAGAAACATTCACGTGTTGGAAATTCCAAATTGTTTGCATAGTTAACTTACACACAGCACTGACACACACACACACACACTTACTCCACCAGACATGCCACCAGGGGTCTTTTCACAGTTCGTAGGCCCAGAACAAATTCATGGAAATGTGCTGTACTATACAGAGCCATGTGTGCAAACCTGTTTTCAAAAAAGAAAAGCATCACCTAACCTCACCCCCATTTGACCTACTAATTGTGTGTATGTACTGATATGTATGTCTAACTGATACACACACACACACACACACACACAGCACATGTTAATGTTTTTAAATGTACAGAACCAGTCAAAAGTTTGGACACACCTACTCACTCCAGGGTTTTTCTTTATTTTTACTATTTTCTACATTGTAGTGAATAGTGAAGACATCAAAACTATGTCCAAACTTTTGACTAGTACTGTATTTAAATGGTAGGTCTTTTGTCTGTAATGGGGCGGCAGGGCTAGTAACCAGAAGGTTGCAAGTTCAGACCCCCGAGCTGACAAGGTACAAATCTGTTGTTCTGCCCCTGAACAGGCAGTTAACCCACTGCTCCTAGGCTGTCATTGAAAATAAGAATTTGTTCTTAACTGTCTTGCCTAGTTAAATAAAGGTTAAAAAATAGAATAGATTCTTCTTTATATGTCAGACCCCAGTAAGAATATCTGTCTCCGTTGGCGTCGGCTAATGGGGATCCTAATAAATCAAATATATCATTGATTTTAGGTTTGGCAAATGGATTATGGTAAAACATTCTGGCATCAAACCAAAGGCGTTTCAAAGGACAAGCGGAAGTTCAATGCCAGCTGCCAATCAATGTTTGCTCTTGGGTTCATTCCCAAAATACACATCTATCACCAATACTAATTTAAATAAACATTTATATTTTGCATTGCTCATTCAGTTAAGCCTCTCCTCGATTGAACTCTTGTCAGGTTGCTTGGCAACAAGTGTCCCACTGGGCACAGACATCAATGTATGCTTCAACGTAATTTCATTGAAATTACTTGAAAACAACATTGATTCAACCTGTGTGTGCCCAGTGGGGTGATGCAGGTTAACAATCCTGCATGCACCAGACTGGTCCATGAGAGTGGATAGGGCTGGGGCACATTAGCAACTACACCACCTGGAAAGGACAGCAGTGGACTTACATACACACAAGAACGCACGCACGCACACACACATACACAGGCTGGGAGTCATCTCATCGCTCAAGATGACTCTGCGTAGTTGGGGGTTGTCAAACATATTCTGAGCACACAGATTTATCTCATCTGCTACACTCTGGCCTCTTGAACGTGACAGGCTAACAGTGTAACAGGCTAACAAGCCATCACAATCACACTGAGAGCTTTTAGCCTCAGCTATCAGCCAACACACTGTGGGATGACAACTTCCTCTTAGGTTATTTGAATTAATTAGTCTTTTAATGTTTCTCAACGTTCAGTTTCTTGCCTTTTGAGCCATGTTGCACTTGTTGACTTTCTCTTGAGCGGCACAGTCAGATGTTCTTATCATAGGAGTTGGACAGGCGTTCTTGTCTGTATAATGAATACACGTGATATACAGTAATATGATATATCAGGGGAGATAATATGGCATCAGGAGCACCTTATTGCTTCCACCCCTGGTTGAGCTTGGCCCTGATTCCTTTGCGGACATTTCACTGAGAGGAAGATCTAGTCTTCCTCTATAAAAGCACACATTTCACGAGACCATTTAGGGTGGCCATGAATCAGAGAACAGGCTTCGGCCAAGATGAGCCAGAAGTCCAGGTGTATTAGATTTGACTCTGGCAGAAAAAAACAAAGCCCTTCACCTCTGATTTGTAGCCTAATGTTGCTATTTAAAAATGTTGTGTGACTGCCAACACGGGTTTTAATTCACAATTTTTGTATCTCTTGGATGGTCTTTTGTTTTCTTCTTTTCTCTGTTTGTAATTTATTACACCACATACAGTACCTGTTAAAAGTTTGGACATACCTACTCATTCAAGGGTTTTTCTTTATTTTATTTTATTTACAATTTTCTACATTGTAGAATAATAGTGAAGATATCAAAACTATGAAAAAACACATATGGAATCATACCAAAAAAGTGTTAAACAAATCAAAATATATTTTATATCTGAGATTCTTCAAAGTAGCCACCCTTTGCCTTGATGACAGCTTTGCACACTCTTGTCATTTTCTCAACCAGCTTCACCTGGAATGCTTTTCCAACAGTCTTGAAGGAGTTCCCACATATGCTGAGCACTTGTTGGATGCTTTTCCTTCACTCTGCGGTCCAACTCATCCCAATCCATACTAATTGGGTTGAGGTCGGGTGATTGTGGAGGACAGGTCATCTGATGCTGCTCTTCATCACTCTCATTCTTGTTCAAATAGCCCTTACACAGCCTGAAGGTATGTTTTGGGTCATTGTCCTGTCGAAAAACAATTGATAGTCCCACTAAGTGCAAACCAGATGGGATGGCGTATCACTGCAGAATGTTGTTGTAGCCATGCTGGTTAAGTGTGCCTTGAATTCTAAATAAATCATAGACAGTGTCACCAGAAAAGCACTCCCACACCATCACACCTCCTCCTCCACACTTCACGGTGGAAATCACACATGCAGAGATCAACCGTTCACCTACTCTGCGTTTCACAAAGACACAGTGATTGGAACCAAAAATCTCCGGTTTGGACTCATCAGACCAAAGGACAGATTTCCACCAGTCTAATGTCCATTGCTTGTGTTTCTTGGCCCAAGCAAGTCTCTTCTTATTATTGGTCTCCTTTTAGTAGTGGTTTCTTTGCAGCAATTCGACCACGAAGACCTGATTCCCCCAGTCTCCTCTGAACAGTTGATGTTGATTCCTCCAATCAAATCAAATCACGTTTTATTTGTCACATGCGGTGTGCGGGGTCACCGGTGTCGAGGAAATTGAGGTAATTATGTACATGCAGGTAGGGTTATTAAAGTGGCTATGCATAGGTAATAACAGAGAGTAGCAGCAGCATAGTCTGGGTGGCCATTTGATTAGCTGTTCTGGAGTCTTGGTGCTCTGGTACCGTTTTCTGTGCGGTAGCAGAAAGAACAGTCAATGACTTGGGTGGCTCGAGTCTTTGACAATTTTTAGGCCCTTCCTCTGACACCGCCTAGTATAGAGGTCCTGGATGGCAGGAAGCTTGGCTCCTTTTCCTGTTGTCCACAATCATTTTCATCTTTGTCTTGATAACGTTGAGGGAGAGGTTGTTGTCCTTTCACCACACGGTCAGGTCTCCGACCTCATCCCTATAGGCTGTCTCATTGTTGACGGTGATCAGGCCTACCACTGTTGTGTCATCAGCAAACTTAATGATGGTGTTGGAGTCGTGCCTGGCCGTGCAGTCATGAGTGAACAGGGAGTACAGGAGGGGACTGAGCTCGCACCCCTGAGGGGCCCCCATGTTGAGGATCAGAGTGGAAGATGTGCTGTTACCTACCCTTACCACTTGGGGGCGACCCGTCAGGAAGTCTAGGATCCAGTTGCAGAGGGAGGTGTTCAGGCCCAGAGTCCTTAGCTTAGTGATGAGCTTTTGAGGGCACTATGGTGTTGAATGCTGAGCTGTAGTCAATGAATAGCATTCTCACATAGGTGTTCCTTTTGTCCAGGTGGGGAAGGGCAGTGTGGAGTGCAATAGAGATTGCATCATCTGTGGATCTGTTGGTACGGTATGCAAATTGGAGGGGGTCTAGGGTTTCTGGGATAATGGTCTTTATGTGGGCCATGACCAGCCTTTCAAAGTATTTCATGGCTACAGACGTGAGTGCTACGGGTCGGTAGTCATTTAGGCAGGTTACCTTAGTGTTTTGGGGCACAGGAACTATGGTGGTCTGCTTGAAACATGTTGATATTACAGACTCAGAGAGGGAGAGTTTGAAAATGTCAGTGAAGACACTTGCCAGTTGGTCAGCGCATGCTAGGAGTACACGTCTTGGTAATCCGTCTGGCCCAGCGGCCTTGTGAATGTTGACCTGTTTAAAGATCTTACTCATATCGGCTGCGAAGAGCATGATCACAGAGTCATCCGGACCAGCTGATGCTCTCATTCATGTTTCATGTTTCAGAGCATAGAAGTTATTTGCTCGTCTGGTAGGCTCCTGTCACTGGCCAGCTCTCTGTTGTGCTTCCCTTTGTAGTCTGTAATAGTTTGCAAGCCCTGCCACATCCAACAAGCGTCTGTTACTTGAACTCTGTGAAACGTTTATTTGGGCTGCAATTTCTGAGGCTGGTAACTCTAATGAACTTATCCTCTGCAGCAGAAGTAACTCTGGGTCTTCCTTTCCTGTGGTGGTCCTCAGGAGAGCCAGTTTCATCATAGCGCTTGATGTTTTTTTGCAACTACACTTGAAGAAACTCAAAGTTCTTGAAATTTTACACATTGACTGACCTGTCTTAAAATAATGATGGAATGTAATTTCTCCTGGCTTATTTGAGCTGTTCTTTCCATAATATGGACTTGGACCAAATAGGGCTATCTTCTGTATATCACCTCTACCTTGTCACAAAACAACTGATTGGTCCAAACGCATTAAGAAGGAAAGAAGTTCTACAAATTAACTTTTAACAAGGCACACCTGTTAATTGAAGTGCATTCCAGGTGACTACCTCATGAAGCTTGTTGAGAGAATGCCAATAGTGTGCAAAGCTGTCATTAAGGCAACGGGTGGCTACTTTGAAGAATGTCAAATATAAAATACATTGTCATTTGTTTAATACTTTTTTTTGTTACTCCCTGATTCCATAGTTGTTATTTCATAGTCTTCACTATTATTCTAAAATGTAGAAAATAGTAAAAAATAAAGAAAAACCCTTGAATGAGTAGGTGTTTCCAAACTTTTGATGGGTACTGTATCTGAAGTTATTCCGAAGGGTAGCACAGCCCAGAGAGGGATGCTGGGCAGGGCAATTCTTTAGGTAAACTGGACTATAAGCATTATATTTTATGCTTTGTCATAGGCCTTCATGTGTGCATCATATATCCATGAATCGCTGTTCATTTTCCATGAGAAGAGTATCTGACTGTCCCCTTCAACACTTTTAACACTCAAAGGGTTAGAAAAATGAGGGAAATAGAAGGAGAGAACTGATGGAAGTGGAGACCGATGTAATGGTTGGTTGACAGATAGCTGTTGATTTTACTGAGCTAATTAACAACTCTCTTCTTAGCAATCGGCGTGGTTAATCTACAGAACCATGCCTCCCTACTCCTCATCCCTATTCCTTTACTGCAACTCTCTTCCCCTCATCACACCCTACCTCCCTCATCCCATCTCTCCCTCTTGCTCCTGGGCTCTCCATATGGTGTGAAATGCCACTTCACAAGATAAAACAGGTCATGTCTTAAAGTCCAAGTGCAACCAAAAAACTTGATTTTCCTGTGTTTTATATGTATTTACACACTGAGGTTGGAATAATACTGTGAAATTCTTTAAATTTTTATAATGCACTTTTTAGTGTTAGATCTGAGAGACCACCGGAAAATGCAGCCTGTTTTGGTGGGCTGGAGTTTTGGTATCCATTCAACATCATCATGCTGTAAGTTAGTTAACAGACCAATAAGAAAGAGAGTTCCAAATGTCTTTGCCAATAACACCTTATTTGAATTTTTCCACCCCCAGACAGTCCCAGCTAAATTCTTGCTTGAGAAATTGCCCTTTGCTAAAAAGCTATTGTTGTGTCTTTTTTAACCATTTGAATTGAAAACCATCACAGTAAGTTCCTCTGTTACTCAGAAATGATTTGATATTGAGATAACAATGGCTGCATTGGACCTTTAAGCTATGTCTCTAATTTACGTCCTCACTGATAATAAGTCATGCAATGGTACTCTTCCTCTCTAAGCAGTTAAAGTCCAAAGGCTCCATTTTGTATTTTCACAGATGCTGACCGAACAGTGAGCAACCCATACAGTTCTAGCTACGGTTGTGAGCTGAATTGATCCCAGCATTGAGGATTTCTCACTTCATTGTTTCCACACTAATTACCTTCTTTCAGATCGACACCAGAGGCATCAATCATGGCATCGTTTCTCTCTACTCAGCGAAGTGCTATTTCAATTTTCACCTTGAAAACAACCTCATCCACAGGCTGAATGACAGGATGCATGCAGATAAAAGTGGCAAGTTTTAGTATGCTACAAACATGATATAGGCTAGTATTTTCACTCAAAGAACTTCATCAAGTTTAGTTGTTACCTTTTGAATGAACTCCGCAAGCTCCTCGGAATCATCGGATAATTGTAGAAAGGTGTTGCCCTCCTGGCGTATGGAATTTCCCCAGCGCTTGATGGACAGTTCCTTTACTTCAGGGAACTCTCGGGGGAGGAAAAGAGGGAAAAAGAGGTGGGAGACATGATATACGTGACACATTTCTGAGGCTGCAATGGTTTTTTCTCACTGAGGAGGTAGAATAGAGCAGATGCATCATAGACAGTTACAGTGCATTCAGAAATTATTCAGACCCCTTGACTTTTTTCACATTTTGTTATGTTACAGCCTTAATATAAAAATGTATTACATTTCCCCCCCTCATCAATCTACACACAATACCCCAAAATGACAAAGCAAAAACAGTTTAAAAATAAAAAAATAAAAAATAAAAACATTTTTGCGAATTAATTTTTAAAAAACAACTGAAATATCACCGTTACATAAGTATTCAGACCCTTTTCTCAGTACTTTGTTGAAGCACCTTCGGCAGCGATTGCAGCCTCAAGTCTTGGGTATGATGCTACAAGCTTGGCTGTATTTTGGGAGTTTCTCCCATTCTTCTCTGCAGATCCTCTCAAGCTCTGTCAGTTTGGATGGCAAGTGTCGCTGCACAGCTATTTTCAGGTCTCTACACAGATGTTCGATAGGGTTCAAGTCCGGGCTCTGGCTGGGCCACTCAATGACATTCAGAGACTTGTCCTGAAGCCATTCCTGCTGCCACCACCATGCTTCTCAGTAGGGATGGTGCCAGGTCTCCTCCAGACGTGACACTTGGCATTCCTTTTGGTTACTGGCCCAACACGTACTTATGTAAAGAAGATATTTAATTTATTTTTTTCAAAACCTGTTTTCACTTTGTCATTGTGGTATCGTGTGTAGATTGATGAGGAAAACAATTAAGGTAATCAATTTTAGAATAAGGCTGTAACACAACAAAATGTGGATAAGTCAAGAACGCACTGTAGTAAATCAGGCTTCCCTAACTTGTGCCCCACAGTCTGAATTTGGCAAAAACATTGTGTGAAATTGTCATTGTTGGATGTAAAAGATAGTAAAAAAATACCCACCAGGAAATCGGCTCCAAGTGATTTTAATTTAAGGAATCAGATCCCAAGTATCCCAGGCATAATAGAGAGACATGACGTGATCGTATACAAATGTAAGGAAGGTTTGAAATGATTATGTTTTAGTAAAACATGATACCTATTTGGGCTTCTTGCAGTCAATTTGCAGTATACAAATTATTTGTAATTATGTTACAGCCCCACAACCATCCGCTCAAGAAGAAATTGGCCCGTGGCTGAATCTATTTGATGATCCCTGTAGTAAATATTTGATAGGTATTGTCCCTTTATCTCACATCTTCTCTTGGTCCTCTACACCTTTTAGATACACACTACAGATTGTAGAGAGCCTTTATGTCACATTCCACGTACATTGTCCGCCTGTTCTGAAATGCTGTAATTTTTTGAATGGCAATTTCCCCCATAATAACATATGCGGACCAAGAATACCAACTGCATAGATGCTGTGCAGCAGAAATATTGGCCAGTCGTGTGGAATGCGAAAAGGTTTGTATATTGTTTGTGATGCCACTGTCACTGCATCAAAATGACGGGACGCTCTGGGTAAGTGAAAGGTACAATAGAAAATGAATGAGACAGATTGGCCCTGAGGCAAAGTAAAAGCTGACAGAACAGTGAAAAAACAAAAGCCAAGACAAAGTGAAGGGAACTAAAGGAACACAGCCATTAAAATGCCAGGACTTTTCTGTCATCTGCAGTGGGTAGGAGGGTTCAGCCACTGATTAGACATACTGGCTGACAGTGCGTCTGTCAACATGAATTAACTTTTAAGTTTTGTGGTGACAAAGTTAAAGAAGTCTAGGGTTGATAGAAATAGATTCCACAGGGCTTACTACTTAAAAAATAACTGAACTGGGAGATCAGGAAAATGTCATAAAACAAGCCCATTGTTATTCTATAATCTACACTATACAGTATATAAAAATTGTCTCGTGCTACTGAAATATTGCAGCAACAATGACACTTTAAATTCAGTTTATAACCTAGGCCAGTGGTTCCCAACCAGGGCTACTAAGACCCCTGGGGGTATTTGGCCTATGCACAGCGGGTACTCATGAGACCATAGGCTTGCTGGTAAAATGCACATGAGGGGGTACTTCAGGGTTACTCTGGACAGAGCAAAATTCTATTAGTGGTACAGTAACCGAAAAAGGTTGGGAACCACTGACCTAGGCAATTATCCTTTTTGTGCTTCATAAGAACATGTATGTTTTCCAACTTTGTAATTTGCTCCAGTCGACGAAATCAGTCCTAAGGAATGCAGCTGCAGAGACTAGGATAAAAAGCTTTTGAAGAGGGTGGTTAAACTAGCCTGCCGTCTTTTTAACAGCATATTAGCAACGTTCACTGTTTAATTTTACCACTGGGCACAGACTTTATTTCAACATCTAGTTTTGATTTGCATTTGGTTGAGTTGTCAACTAACATGAATTCAGTGTGAAATTAACAAAACATGTCACCATGTCGTTGGATTTAAGTTAAAAGATGGGTGAAAAAAAAAATGAAAATCCTTTATGTTGATTACTTTTTGCAAATTTAACCAGTTTTCCACGTTGATTCAATGTCATCACATTACATTTTTGTATTGGAATGATGTGGAAAGAACGTTGATTAAAACAGTTTTTGCCCAGTATGTTGTTTGTTTTTGAGAAAGTATTATTTAAATATTTTTCAGATGGCTGAGCAGTTAATGATTGAGTCTTGTAATTGCTTATGTTTAGAGACACCCCATTGCTTTCAAGATGAGGTTTACGGCTTTGTAAGAAGCAACAATGTCTTCCAGGCAATTAACAAGACCCACTTCCCGGAGCGGGGAGAGATGTTCTGAAACCAACCCATCAGGGGAGCGGCTGATGGAGATGATGACGATGTTGTAAACGACTTCCCAAAACGGGGCCAGCACCTGTGCCTAGCTAAATGACTACCAAGGGATTTTTGTTGAGGGCCCCTTTTTGGAGGGCCACCCACGAACTGTACTTACTCAGGACTCAACCTACTGACCTGCACAGATCAGAGATCGGCTTGAAGTTCAACAAAGGAGGAAGGAAGTAAACTAAAGTTGTTCTTGTCAGTTGTTTAACCCCAGCCCAGTAGAGCTTGTTCTGTCATGTCTGTATAGATACAGTAAGTCTTGACACATCTCTTCATGCTCCCCTCTGACCTCCACCTTATCCCCCTCACCAATGACCCTGAAAGGTGCTTGACAAGAAAAATCACTCTCATCCATGTCACTGGATGACTTTGGGCTATCGGGGGCAGGTTGGTCAGTGATGGTCAGGCTATTGCCTCCAGAGGGATGATGATTCATTTGAAAAACCCACCCTTGAACCTATAAGGCCAGAATTGAAGGCACAACACAAGTTATATGTGTTATGATCGCTGTTTCTCCGAAAGTAAATAACATAAAACACTGAGTCTCAAATAGCCACCTGGCCCTTTTAATAGCTGGGCAACCGCACACATAAAAAGCTGTTCACAGTAAATGCCGGGACTAAATGAATTGTTTACAAGGTTTCCTTTAATTATCAGGAATTATTTACAAGGTTTAATGTTTGATTTCTTACATAAAATAATTGAGTAATGAAATGATGGTAATCATCCATTTTTATCGGCAGAAAGAAGCTGCTAGCTATTGGCTGCTAACAGTTGAGAACTGCTAGCTAACTGCCAAGTACAAAAACAGTCAATAAACTTGGGAGTACAGAACCCTAGAAATCGTCCGAAAGTAAGACATGCTGAAAATGAACTGTCTAAGAAGATAATTTATTTTGTCAATTTTGTTTGTTTGTTTTTAAACAAAAGAAACATGACAACGTGTGTAATGATAACACATTAGTGCAGGAAATAAAGAAAATGATCAAAATTCTGTAAGTGAATGCTGGAATTAAACAATTAACTATGCAAATGAGCAAAAGCTGTGTGCATTAAGGAAACACACACAATCTTCTTATAAATACATTTCCTTTCCACACTGACCATATAATGTGGAGAGCTGAAATCTCTTCATCTGTATCAAATACCCTCCTGGTTTAATAATGGCTGGCTGTGTAAGCTGATCCTCTACATTTACGGTCTCTCCTAAAAGGATTCAAAGAAATCTCCTTGATCCAGGCTAAAGCAGGGAAGGTCACACTGCAGAAAATACACCACATAAGCTGGACCTCTCCTCTCGTAGAGGGATGGAGGGATTTACAGACTAAGGCAAGGAAAATTGACAAAATGTACCTTTTCAGTACAACGTTGTTCTTGAACCATCATTATAAATTATTGATGGAAATTGTTGTACACACACACAGCATTGAATTAGGAAAAAACTCAGCAGCATGTCCGTCCAAAAAAGGACAGGGCATTACATATTCCACCCACACACTCTGTGCCAGTGGGAAACTCACTACGCTGGGCATCTCCCCTGTTGAGAAGATACACTATTACGAAACTCTCTCTTTAACACCCAGTGTCGAACATTAGGAATCAAAGAGCCACTAAGCAACTGCTTCTGCACTATCTATGGATATCAGTGTGAGAAGCTTGTCAAGGGTCTATTCCAGCTTGTAAGTGTAGGGAATAATCCAGAAGCGTCTATGTTTTCACTCATGACCTGATTTTCCCACCACATTTCAAAACATTCAATATTTCATGAGCGTTGTAAGAGAGGATGCAGAGAGCAATATTTACAATACGGCAATAGCTACACACATAAAACGTACTACACTATACAATATAATTATATAGAATTCTGTAGTAAACTGTAGTATACTGTAGAATCCTATACTACACACTGTAGTGTCCCTCAATCGTGTAGTGCTTACTATAGAATTTTGTAGTATACAGTGTAGGATACCATAATACGCACTGTTGTATCCGTTGATCACATTGTGCTTACTGTAGAATTGTTTAATTGATTGGACTGCTAGCAAACTTTACTGCTAACTGCTAGCTTTGCCGATGCTGTTTTGATATGAGCATGCTGTCTTTGGGGATCTCATGCCAAGGATTTCCTCTGAGGTTCCCCATTGATCGTATAGTGCTTACTATGGAACTTTGTAGAATACTATACTCCACACTGTAGTATTCTGTGATTGATTGATTGACCACTGCTACTCTAACTCCCTTTGGCAAATCTGACCATGACTCCATCTTGTTGCTCCCCTCCAAATCCCAAAGTATAATAACTTGCTCTAACTCTAACAGTTAAGACAAAAGGTGTTAACCATGTACAAGATTTCCAGCAACACAAACAAAAAATGCCTAAAATACAATAAAACAGAATAAGAAGAATAACAAATCCATATTTAGTAAGCAATAGCGGCAGGTATCATTATGTCAACAATTGACATGAATAATAGTCAGATTTGTTGATTTAATCATTGGACCATTATACCCTGAGTGCAGAATTAGTGACCAACTATCTGAATTCTGAGGCAAAACACAAGTGTCACATTTTGAAGAATTTCTGCCACTAAAACAGGTCGTGCCCGTGCTTAGGTCTATCCAACGCTGGTCTGACCAATCGGATTCCACGCTTCAAGATTGCTTCGGTCACGTGAACTGGGATATGTTCCGTGTAGCCTCAGACAATAACATTGAGTTATAAGCTGACTCGGTGAGTGAGTTTATTAGGAAGTGCATTGGAGATGTTGTACCCACTGTGACTATTAAAACCTTCCCTAACCGGAAACCGTGGATTTATGGCAGCATTCTGGCAAAACTGAAAGCAGGAACAACCACATTTAATCATGTCAAAGCGACTGGAAACATGACCGAATACAAACAGTGTAGCTATTCCCTCTGCAAGGCAATCAAACAAGCAAAGTGTCAGTATAGAGACAAAGTAGAGTTGCAATTCAAAGGCACAAACATGACACATATGTGGCAGGGTCTGCAGACAATCACGGATTGCAAAAAGGAAACCAGCTCCGTCGCAGACATCAACGTATCGCTCCCAGACAAATGAAACAACTTCTTTGCACGCTCTGAGGACAATAACGTGCCACCGTTACAACCTACTAACAAAGACTGTGGGCTCCTTCAACGTGGCTGACGTGAGTAAAACATTTAAACGTGTAAAACCCTTGCAAGGCTGTCCCAGATGGCATCCCTAGCCACGTCCTCAGAGCATGCTCATTCCAGCTGGCTGGTGTGTTTAAGGACATATTCAATCAATCTCTATCCCAGTCTGCTGTCCCCACAAGCTTCAAGTTGGCCACCATTGTTCTGTTCCCAAGAAAGCTAAGGTAACTGAACTAAATGGCTATCGCACCGTAGCACTCACTTCTGTCATCATGAAGTGCTTTTGAGAGACTAGTCAAGGATCATATCACCTCCACCCTACCTGACCCACTCCAATTTTCTTACCACCCCCATAGGTCCACCGACGATGCAAACGCCATCACACTGCACACTGCCCTATCCCATCTGGACAAGATGAATACCTATGTAAGAATGCTGTTCATTGACTACAGCTCAGCATTCAACACCATAGTACCCTCCAAACTCATCATTAAGCTTGAGACCCTGGGTCTCAACCCCGCCCTGTGCAACTGGGTCCTGGACTTTCTGACGGGCCGCCCCCAGATGGTGAGGGTAGGAAACAACATCTCCACCCCGCTGATCCTCAACACGGGCCCCTCCTGTACTCCCTGTTCACCCATGACTGCGTGGCCTCCAACTCAATCATCAAGTTTGCAGATGACACAACAGCGGCAGGCTTGATTGCCAACAATGACGAGACAGCCTACAGGGAGGAGGTGAGGGCCCTCGGAGTGTGGTGTCAGGAAAATAACCTCTCACTCAACATCAACAAAACAAAGGAGATGATCGTGGACTTCAGGAAACAGCAGAGGGAGCACCCCCCTATCCACATTGACGGGACAGAAGTGAAGAAGGTGGATATTTTTAAGTTCCTCGGCGCGCACATCACGGACAGACTGAAATGGTCCACCCACACAGACAGCATGATGAAGAATGTCGTAACAGCCCCTCTTCAACCTCAGGTTGCTGAAGAAATTTGGCTTGTCACCTAAAACCCTCACAAACATAAACAGATGCACAATCGAGAGCATCCTGTCGAGCTGTATCACCGACTGGTAAGGCAACGGCACCGCCCTCAACCGCAAGGCTCTCCAGAGGGTAGTGCGGTCTACACAACGCATCACCAGGCGCAAACTACCTGCCCTCCAGGACACCTACAGCACCCGATGTCACAGGAAGGCCAAAAAGATCATCAAGGGCGACAACCAACCGAGCCACTGCCTGTTCACACCGCTAGCATCTAGAAGGCGAGGTCAGTACAGGTTCATCAAAGCAGGGACCGAGAGACTGAAAAACAGCTTATTTTGTATGTGACTAAGAAAATTAGATTTGATTTAGATTTGATTTGACTTTTTAAAAACAACCACATCCACAAATGTGGATACAATGCGTTTAGAAATTTGTTGAGAATAACACCAAAAAAGTTTAAAATGGTTTCCATTGTGGTCCTGGTTCAAACGTGTTACACATTTACAGCTGACCCACATGAAAAAATACTATAGTATACTATGGTCTACATGCTGTAGTATTATTATATATATAAACTATAGTATTCACTGTTTTCAGATTTCACGGTAGTATTCACTGTAGTGTTTTTACAGACCTGACTGTAGTATACTTTAGAATCTACTATAGTGTTTTTGCGGGCATGGCTTTAGTATACTATAATATTCACCGTAGTGTTTTTACAGGCTTTACTCTAGTTTCTACTATAGTGTTTTTGCAGACATGACTGTAGTATATTGTAGGATTTACTGTAGTGTTTTTGTGGACATGACTTTAGACTAGGGTTAGCTAAAATGGCACAACTACCAGACTATGCCAGGTATTGTTTAATGAGAGGATCACCTTAACCAGAACGTAAGACACAGGCTTGTGACAGGTCACTTATTGAGTGGGTCAACAGTTCTGAGCAACGCAACAGACCAGACAAAACCTTAGTAAAAATATAGAAATGTTATTACAATTGTAACATCTAACAGTAGACAGGTTAGGTTCTAGGCCCATTAAAGGGAAACATTACAGAGGAAGATATAAAGAACAAGCTAAGTTTATTAAAGCTTAAAAGATTAGGTTAGCTGGTTTGACACAGATAATAGGGTATGCTGTGTGGGAATAAATGAGAATGAATGAGAAAGTTGATGGATGGATGGGAATAAGTGTGTCTGACAGGGAGGGAGGGTGGGAAAAGATGGGAGGTTGGGACAAGCTTCTGTTGGGTGGGGAAACGGGGGGATAAACTGGCAGGTGGAGGTGGAGAGAGATAAGTTTGAGAGAGAGAGAATGAAGGATTGTAGAGTGGTTGTAGAGGGTGCAGCAGGTCAGCACTTCAGGAATAAATGTTAGTTGGCTTTTCATAGCCGAGCATTCAGAGGTCGAGACAGCAAGTACGGTAGAGCGAGAGAGAGGGAGAGTCGAAAACAGCAGGTCCTGAACAAGGTAGCACATCTGGTGAATAGGTCAAGGTTCCATAGCCGCAGGCAGAACAGTTTAAACTGGAGCAGCAGCATGACCAGGTGGACGGGGGACAGCCATGAGTCATCAGGCCAGGTAGTCCTGAGTCATGGTCCTAGCTCTAGGAGCAGAGCGAGAGAGGGAGAGAGAGAGAATTAGAGGGAGAATACTTAAGTTCACACAGGACACCAGATAAGACAGGAGAATTACACCAGATATAACAAACTGACCCCAGCCCCCCGGCACATAGACTATTGCAGCATAGATACTGGAGACTGAGAAGTGGGGGTTAGGAGGCACAGTGACGATGCCCCCGGACAGAGAAAAGCAGGCAGGATATAACCCCACCCAATTTGCCAAAGCACAGCCCCCCACACCACTAGAAGGATATCAACAGACCACCAACTTACTACCCTGAGACAAGGCTGAGTATAGCCCACAAAGATCTTCTCCACCTCACAAGCCAGAAGGGGCGCAAGACCGGACAGGAGTTTACTTAAAGGCACCTAAAGGACTCTCAGACCGTGAGAAAGATGAGGAAACCAGGCACTGATCAAACATCTCTGGAGAGACCTGAAAATACGCTCCCCCTCCAACCTGACAGAGCTTGAGAGGATCTGCAGATGTGCCAATCTTGTAGTGTCATACCCAAGAAGACTCAAGGCTGTGATCGCTGCAAAAGGTGCTTCAACAAAGTACTGAGTAAAGGGTTTGAATACTTATGTAAATGTGATGTTTCAGTTTTTTATTTTTAAACCTGCTTTTACTTTGTCATTATGGGATATTGTGTGTGCAGTAGATTGATGAGGAATAAAAACTATTTAATCAATTTTAGAGTAAGGCTGTAACATAAAAAAAGTGAAAAAGTGAAGGGGTCTGAATACTTTCAAAATGCACTGTATCAATCAAACAGGGTTTATTAAAAATAGAAACAAACATATACAAGAACATGTTTCAGTATAATAACATAATGCAATAAAAATAAGTTATAGATGTATCAATATTGGATGTTGATGCCAAAAAGGCTTTCAACCATCTTGAATGGCATTTTCCAGTCAATACTTTTGAAGCCTTCAACTTTCCAGCTGAAATAATAAATGTAATCCAAATAATATATACAGTGCCTTGCAAAAGTATTCGGCTAATTTTGCACGCACTATTTTTCAGTTTTTGATTTGTTAAAAAAGTTTGAAATATCCAATAAATGTCGTTCCACTTCTGATTGTGTCCCACTTGTTGTTGATTCTTCACAAACAAATACAGTTTTATATCTTTATGTTTGAATCCTGAAATGTGGCAAAAGGTCGCAAAGTTCAAGGAATACTTTCGCAAGGCACTGTAAATATCCTAAAGCAAAACTATACACAAATAGTACATTATCTGATGAAACTGCTTTAGAAAGGGGCACAAGACAGGGATGTCCTCTCTACCCTCTCCTGTTTGCACTGGCAATTGAACCGCTTGCAGAAAGAATTAGGCAGGACCCAAATGTAACAAGTATCAGTATTGGTAAACATGAATATAAACGAAGTTATTTGCACATGATCTCCTGATAAACTGTACCTGACCAATATAGAAAACTCAATGCCCGTGAAAAATACTGCAATCCTTTAATTGGACCACAAAAAATATTAAATACTTAGGTTGCTTATAGAGTGACAACAAACAACAAATATACTGAATAAAGATAACTTGATCCCATTATTCAACAATATGAAAGCAGATATATTTAAATGGAACAATCTTCCCATAAATCTTACAGGTAGAATAAACCTTTTAAGAATGGCATGGCTTATAAAGTGTTTTAATTTATTCTCGGTAATACCAATTACTCCACTGAAGACATTATTTAAAAAGCATACTCAGCCATAACATATTTTATACTGTATGGGCAAATAAAACTCATATAATACAAATTTACATTTGACATCTCCCTAAGTCTGAGGGTGGTTTAACCTTCCAGACTTGGAATTGTATCAACTCACCACCCAAGGCTTTTACTTCAGAAATATTGGTAGATGCACTAAAGAGAAACAATTGGTAATTGTTTAAGATGCACATGCTCACCCCCAGAATCTTTTCACATGTCTATTGTCAAAGGATAAAGCTAAGAACATGACCAATTTAATAGTTAAGAACACTGTAACAATATGGAAGAAAATGAAACAGTTTCTACATTAACCAATATTACAACACTATGGAATAATCCTTGGATACCTTTTCAGAATGCACAGATACATTGGTCCACATGGAAAACTAAAGGCATAAAAACCTTAAATGGCTTGGTAGTGGGAAATACATGTATTTCCATGTCAGTAAAAAAGCAATGTTGGACTGACCAATGTAGATATTTTCATATACATGCAACATGCAATATTCATATCACAAAATTGAGAATTGAAGTCTTTTGGACTGTCCAACTGACAATCTTTAACAGTAGAAAAACTATTGGAGTAAAGACTTAAAAATAACTGATATTGGCACAAGACAAAGGGAATGTTGGGACATAACTAACCAATTTCAGTTAACAAAAATGCATGTTTAATCCAGTATAAACTAATGTATATCATTTATTATACAAGGGACAAAATTCACAAATTTTACAGCACAACGACAGAGTCATGTCTTAAGTGTAAAACTAACAATGATTCAATAATCCACGCCTTCTGGGAATGCTATAAAGTCCAAAAGTTATGGGCTGTCAGAAGTATTACAATGTACATTTGTTTTTAATCTGCCTGTCTGCATGTTTCAAGACGTCATATGAGGGTGCAGTGAGATACCGATGGGTTGGACGATTCTCTTCTCGTCAATTATTTTGAAAGAAAATATGAAACTTTAAAAAATGTAAATCAACCAATCCACCGTTGTTAACGCAATGGAAACATCATATGCATCATTATCTAAATATTGAAAGAGTGTGGGTGACAGGGACAAATAATGGTGCAATTTGAGGACATGTGTCGGGAAGCAGTGCAGGCACTGGAGATAGGAGTGAGAACAGGTGGGTCTGGGCAGGTGTGATGTTGATGTTTGTGTTTGTATGTTCTCTTTTGTACGTTTTGTATTGTTTAAAAATTTATAAAAATATAACTTGCAAGAATAGGAAATCATGATCTGTAAATAGCCTTTTTCTTCCTCACAACTATTTTAATTTGTTTTCCAGAATATGTTAAACTTTCATCCCATAACTATTGAAGATACAGCTATCTATTGAAGGTACAGCTAACTATTGAATGTTACAGATATCTTTAGACAGATAGTGTGTACCCACCACTGAGGTATATAATTATAACCCACCCAAACTAGGCCTATCTGAAATTTGAGAACGATCAATGATATCACCAGGTAGCCTAGTAGAATTGTTCTGGAAAAGATGTGTCCGTAATAGATTGCTAAACTTAATATGGATAATATGAACGTAGGTAGGCTACTGTTTTTGCCAGGCAAAACCGGAGAAAATTAAACCAGCGCTTTCTGGTCACTGGATATGTGCACCTGCGCCAATGCTGATGACTGGTCATTGGTCAACAGTCAAGACACGCAACTTTTTGGTTCTGAAGCATAGATTAGACCTAAATGTTTTTAAAATAAGAACTTGGTGAATAAATGCAAATTCATTACTTAAAAATCATACAATGTGATTTTCTGGATTTTTGTTTTAGATTCCGTCTCTCACAGTTGAAGTGTACCTATGATAAAAATGACAGACCTCTACATGCTTTGTAAGTAGGAAAACCTGCAAAATCGGCAGTGTATCAAATACTTGTTCTCCCCACTGTATGTATACTGTAGTATACTGCAGTCCGACATATCAGTAGGCTTATTTTACTCAATGTTACAGTAATGTCATTTCATATTGAAAGAAAATAGATTGGTTACAGTAAGCTAAAATAATCATATCATATTTGTGAATCTTCTGCAGAACTGAGAGATGGCCAGGCCATGGTGGAAGACACCGGCTGTTCACACCAGAACAGGAGACTTTTATTGTGAACATGGTGGTGGCAAACAGTACCATTAGACTACGAGAAATCCAGAACCACATAATTGCAAACACAATAACATTCCCCAGGTGGGCTTGTTTACATTGGACCCTGTATTACAGCGCAACCGAATCCGGATGAAACAGGTCTGAGCGACACTCAGATAGGGTTGAAGAACAGTGCTATGAATATGTGCAAGTAAGTACTATACTGTGAATGTACTATCATATCAGCACTGTATAGACACATTACAGTACTGTAATCCAGTATATTGTGCCTCACCATATTGACTGCTCCAGGTCTATGCCACATATTGTCTTGTTGTCTGTTTCAGAGAGTCTTGGAGCTGGATGCCACTGCAATTCAGCATGTTAATATTTACATTGATGAGGCTGGCTTCAACCTAGCCAACAGAAGGGGAAGGGAACGGAAGATTATTGGCTACCGTGTCATTGTGAATGTCCCTGGACAGCGGGGAGGGAATATCACCATGTGCGCAGCCATTAGGCAGCAAGGCGTCCTCCATCGCCATGCCAACCTTGGTCCCTACAACACCACCCTTCTCATCACTTGGACACACCACATGGCATCCTCATTCCAGCCGAGCAGAGGGTGGACCAGAGCAGCCCAGGTATGTTGTCATCTGGGGCGACGTGAGTTTCTACCGGGCTGCAAAGGTACGCAACTGGTTCATCTACCACCCACAATATATTCTATACCTCCCACCATGTTCCCCTAAACCCAATTGAATAGTTTTTTTCGGCATGGCGACGGAAGGTGTATGATCGCCATCCCCTCACACGCATGCCTCTATTCCAGGCAATGGAGGATGCATGTGGTGAAGGTGATGTGGGGGCTTTCGGTGGCTGGATCCGTCACTCCAGAAGATTCTTTCCCCGCTGTTTAGCCAGGGAGAACATGGCTTGTGATGTAGATGAGGTGCTGATTAGCCAGGGAGAACATGATTTGTGATGTAGATGAGGTGCTGTGGCCAGAACAAAATAGGATGCAGGATGCAGCCTAATGTCTTTCATTTTGCATGTGTTTTTGTCTTTTTGTGTTTTGAAAGTTTGATCCACTTTCATTTTTTATTTTTGTACAGAAAACCCTTTATCTTACTGAATGTTGTTCCTGGTTTTCTCCTGTTGGGTATGGAAAGTGTTACATACAAAACACAACTTTACAAAAAACACAACTTTGCATTTTGGAAATAAATGACAATGTTTTTGCTACTGTATTGCATTTGTGTGTGTTTATTTATGTATATTTGAGTAGGTATACATTAATGTAACAATATTTTACAACCGGCTACAGTGTAACACGGTAAATGCAAAAAGCATAAACCTACCTATAGTAGTGTTTTGTGCTGATCACATCAGTGTGTTGTTGGTTGGTAGACAGATCTATTCATATAATGCGTCATGTGTCATTTTGATACAACAACAAAAAACATTTTGGAAAGAGAGAACCGTTTTGAATGCAGTGTTTGCTTTTGCTAGAGATTTGTAGAGCTGCATTTTGTTTTGTGTTTGTGGTTTTGTGTTTAGAGTTTTGGGAAAATAGGCCAAGGATTCAGCAAACATGTGGAAAAAATTGTGGAAAACTGTAACAGCTGATTAATTGTGTATGTTCATTGCTGTTATTGCCCGTTATTATTTGTACCTTTCTATCTCCTTTTAGATCAACTATAGTCCACACAAACTAAGTCTCATTTCAAGACAAAAGTCATGTCAACAAGTGTCTCTCATTCTCTGCCCTGTATCATCTCCATTACCTGAATCTATAAAGACTCTTAAACTGAACTGCATCTCTGCCTCCGCCACGGTAGATGGGCATCACCTTAACCCTCACCTAAACCTCGATCAGTTTCAATCATAGAACTCAATAATATTGTGTGACAGGTTATGAACCAAGCCTGGAAGGTCCTTTGGTTGTGTATATAGGCTGTACGGCATCGTTTCTGTTTGTTTATTTCAGTGAGCAACCATTTTGTGACCATGCTGCCTTTGAAGTAATGTTTGGGATGTGGTCGATTGTTCTCAATGCTATGCGTGGAGTTTGACCATCATAGACTTTATTCACTTGACAATATATAAGATGTTCATTATTTAAAGCCACTGCATAAATGTCCTCCTGTTGTCACTTGGTTTGTTTTGTTTGTTAGGAGAGGCTTTGCTGGTTTGAGATCCAGGCAGTTATTGGCAGCGCCCTCCAAGAAGGTGACTGTCTTTTTAAAAAACTCACTTGTATTCTTTTAAAATGTAAATGTAGTGGTAACCATTTATTTTCTACCATCAGAATAACAGCATTGTTAGTCACTGTTTTAGTCATCTTGTGAACTTGGTCAGCTGATTCTGAGAGTGCTGTTGCATTTCAGAAAGCTATCAAGTGGAAGTAACAGATCTAAGAAGTCATTTTGATGTACTCTTGTTAGTGTGTGTTATTTTTCTGTCAAACAAGCAAATCTAGTCCTCTAAGCTTTAACAATAATGTTTCCCTTTAATGGGCTTGGAACCTGTCTAATGTTTAGAATATGCAGTGTTTGGTTTTCACCAGACATAATGGGACACATCTATTTCAAAAAGTAGACTCAGGTTTTCCAACAAAGCACCTGGAAGCACCTGGATGATCATCAAGGCTCTTGGAAGAATGTTCTAAGTACAGATGAGTCAAAAGTATAACGTTTTGGACAACATGGGTCCCAGTATACGTGGTGAAAACCAAACACTGCATTCCACAGTAAGAATCTTATAACAACAGTCAAGCATCAAATCAAATCAAATTTATTTATATAGCCCTTCGTACATCAGCTGATATCTCAAAGTGCTGTACAGAAACCCAGCCTAAAACCCCAAACAGCAAGCAATGCAGGTGTAGAAGCACGGTGGCTAGGAAAAACTCCCTAGAAAGGCCAATACCTAGGAAGAAACCTAGAGAGGAACCAGGCTATGTGGGGTGGCCAGTCCTCTTCTGGCTGTGCCGGGTGGAGATTATAACAGAACATGGCCAAGATGTTCAAATGTTCATAAATGACCAGCATGGTCGAATAATAATAAGGCAGAACAGTTGAAACTGGAGCAGCAGCACAGTCAGGTGGAAGTTGAAACTGGAGCAGCAGCATGGCCAGGCATGGTTGTGGTGGTGTGATGGTTTGGGGATGCTTTCCTGCCTCAAGACATGGAAGACTTGCCTTAATAATAGAAGGAATCATGAATTCTGCTCTGTATCAGATAATTCTACAGGAGAATGTCAGGCCATCCGTCTGGAAGCTGAAGCCGGAGCGCAGCTTGGTCATGCACCAAGATGATCCAAAACACACATTCAAGTCTACATGAAAATGTCTAGAAAGCAACAAATCTGAAGTTTTGGAGTGGCCTAGTCAAAGTTCAGACCTAATCTCAATTGAGATGTTGTGGCAGGACTTGAAACGAGCAGTTCTGCATGGAAGAGTGGGCCAAAATTCCTCCACAGTGGTGTGAGAGACTGATCAACAACTACAGGAAGCAAAGGTTGGAGTCATTTCATCTAAAAGTGGCACAACCAGTTATTGAGTGTAAGGGGGCAAATACTTTTTCACACAGGGGCAAGTGGGTGAAATAAATAAGTATGTCATTGTGGTGTTATTTGTTCACTCAGGTTCTCTTGATCTAATATTAGGTTTTGATTGAAGATAGGGCTGTGGTGTCACGTTCGTTTGTAGAGACGGACCAAGGCGCAATGTGATATGGTTTCCACATCATTTATAATAAAGTGAAAAGTTAGCAAAACAAACAATAAACAATAGAACAACGAGCTGTGACTAAAGAGGTGCTATGTGCACTAACTCAAAACAATATCCCATAAAACACAGGTGGAAAAAGGCCTAAATATGATTCCCAATTAGAGACAATGATTACCAGCTGCCTCCATAATTGGGAATCATACCAATCACCAACATAGAAAACAAAACTAGAACCCCACATAGAAAATATAAACTAGGCTAACCCCCTAGTCACGCCCTGACCTACCTTACCATAGAAAATAAAGGCTTTCTATGGTCAGGACGTGACATGTGGTGGTCATGAAATTTTATCAATCGGTAATTGTCAAGCAAATAACTGCTGGTCTCATGGGAATTGACTGTTAATTAACATAAACACATTTAGCATCTCCTGGCTTCCAAACATCCACATTTTTAAAAAGTCTAATAAATCCATGTAATATAGCCTACACCATCACAATAAATCCATTATTCATTTTAGACAGGTCTAAAGAAACATGATATGAAGAAAATGTAGTGTATTTACACAAAATAGCATACTCTGAGTTGTCCTTATGTTAGGCCCTGATCTTGCTATGGCTGTGGGCTACACTAGTTTATTTAGCAGACAAGATTTGCTTAGAATTCCATGGGCATTATTTTATATTATCCATTCTCCCGGCTGCATGCCAAAGCGCCTCAATCACATGGCGCCCATTCATATGATTGGGTCTTTCTCACAGGTGCAAGTGAAGACCACCACATCCGGGACGCAACTGCACATTGTCTTTATCCAATTCCAAGGCGCATTTTGAAGATGTTCGAAGAACTGTCCACATTTGCTTTTCATCAGCCAACAAGATGAGTAGGCCTAACAAACAGCAAAAGCACTATATCTACTATCCCACATAGTTAAAAACGTACCTATTCTATCCTGTGTGTCACGCCCTGACCGTAGATTGCTTTGTATGTTTCTATTTTTAGTTTGGTCAGGGTGTGATGTGGGTGGGTATTCTATTTTGTATGTCTAGGTGTTGTGTTTCTATGTTTAGGCCTGGTATGGTTCCCAATCAGAGGCAGCTGGTTATCGTTGTCTCTGATTGAGAACCATACTTAGGCAGCCTGTTTTCCCACAATTGGTGTGGGTAGTTGTTTTCTGTCTTTGCGGTTCTGCACCAGACAGAACTGTTTAGTTTGTTTCCGCTTGTTATTTTTGTTCTAGTGTTCAGTTTCTTTATTAAATTTACCATGAACACGTACCACGCTGCACCTTGGTCCTCTTCACCTTCTTCCACCTACCAATATCGTTACACTGTGCGAGAAATAACATTCTAAACATAGTCTGGGACAGTTGTGGGATGCGATAGATCCCAAATAAATACAACCACTGGCATCAAAAAATGTATGTTTTCTTAAGCAATGAGCTTGACTCAACAGATGAGAACGTTTAGCTCCAAATGTTGAGAAAGCATAAGTCTATTTCTTCACATTGTAAGCACAACAATGCACACATGGCAGTAGGCTATAAGGTGTGCAACTATGATTTGAAAAAGTCACACAAAAAAAGCATGCCTGTTTGCCTTAAACTGGGCTTGTTGTTATCCAAACCTTATCAACACACATAGCCCTATGGGTCAGGCTACATGAGGTGTGCAACTACTAAAAGTAGCAAAAAAGGCATTGTTTCTTGCCTCACGCTGAGCATCATTCACAAGTGATAAAATATCATTCACAAGTGATGTGCTAATATTGTCACCCATCAAACTGTTCTTAATTTAATCTTGTCTTTACATATGCTAAATAATAGATGTGTGAAATTTGTTTTGATGTAGAATGGACCATTATCATGCACCTGTCTCGAAACAGGGGCAGAAAAAAATAATCACACATGTCATCTATGCAGTTAAATAGCGAAGGGACGACGCTTTTCGTGTGGCTCATTTTCATGCCATTGAGGTAGGCCATATTTCTATTTTAAAGAGATGTGCTTAATATTAGGAAAGATGAGAAATAAATGTAGTAGGCCTCACCTATAGAAAGCTGATGGGATCCTCCTCTGTTTAATAGAAGCCATCACTCTGTTTTCTCACGCAATTGCATCGCCTATAGAAATGTTGCGCAACATGAGCTCATGGGCTCTCATGAAGTGTTTGATTAGATTTTCGATTACATTTGCATTGACTAGAGGGACAATACAGTGCGGGTACAATACAGTACAGTCCTTATTAAAAATATGCAAAAGTAGAGAAAATTAAAAAGGAGGCAAATACTTTTTCACAGAAATGTATCACGTAGCACCAGACTGTATTTCTGCACTCTTTGTTGCTGGAGGTTTCAGACTGTGTAGTTGTATCTCACTCTTAGGCGGCACAAATACTTCCCAGCAATGACAATTGCCACTCTACAAAGGACAAGCACTGGAACCATAAGGGTGAAAAGACCGGTTATGACCGATGAGAAATACTTTCTCTCTCATGGCTGAGTAACAATACACCAGCAACAATATACTATAACTTTTTCTCAAAACATCCCCAGTATTTCCTCTCCAGTATTTCCTGTTGGCTGGACAGCATACTGCACAATACAGTAGCCTCCATTCCCTGAGTCAGCTACAGGGCTCCCTATAGGCAGCTCTAGTCTGGTCTTGCCTCTCACCTGTCTCTGACTGACACTTATTACTTATTTGTAAACCTCTGATGCACATTTTCAGGTCTGCTGGAGCGTCAACAGCAGCCAAGACAGGACAATACCCATGATCCTCGCTGGCTCCATGGGAGCGTTTCATCTCTCAGTCAGCGTGCTGGTGCCGCCCACACACCAAACCGTTATGCACACATCAAGACGACAGCAACGCCAAATGTTCCCATCTTTCCTTTTTTCCATTTGAACAGGTCCCCTTTCACTTTATCTTCAGGTGCTGTGTTTGTGGCAAAGGGGGAATTATGACAGTTAATCAACATACTGTATATTTACAAGCATGACTGTTGGGTGCCATCTAAAGCACCTTCCACTAATATGATTGGCAGGGGGCTTTATGTGCATTCTATAACATGGTGCTGAGCTTTACAGTATTTTATTAATTATTTTATTTAACTTTCTTTAACTAGGCAAGTCAGTTAAGAACAAATTCTAATTTACAATGACGGCTTACCCCAGCCAAACCCGGAAGACCCTGGACCAAACGGGCGGATGGGATACAGCCTGGACAGTAGTAACTCTCCTGGGGAGAGAAGCACTTAACGCCCCTATACTGTTACAGAGTACATGCGTCACATCATGAATCACAGACCTGTAGGAGAAATGACAGAGTGCTATTTACACTGACCCTGTCCTTTGCCTAGTTACTCACACAGCAAGGTCCTTTCAAGTTGAGGACTGTAGAGATCCATCACTTTCTTTTGTGTTTTATGTGTGCTTGTGTACATGTGTGTGCATGCGTGTGTGTGCGCATGTACTTACACGCGTGTGATAGCACGTTTGCATGATTCAATTCTCAGATCCCAATAAATACTCACATTTAAATACTATATTTCCATGTGCGTGTCCATGATCATGCAATGACCCCTGGACAGACAGTGAGGGTGGTGATAGGGGCGGAGATTAGATTATAACTCTCTGGGATGCAAATTAACTGAGGGAGGATGGAGGAGAAGGAGGAGTAGAGAGAGAGAGAGAGAGATGTTAAGGAGAAAGA
Organism: Oncorhynchus kisutch; assembly: GCF_002021735.2. NCBI lineage: Eukaryota > Metazoa > Chordata > Actinopteri > Salmoniformes > Salmonidae > Oncorhynchus > Oncorhynchus kisutch. The sequence continues at coordinate 18,317,272 of NC_034195.2, read as the reverse complement.
GAAGGAGAAGGTCATATTCACACAAAGGGATCTTCAGCAAAGTTACTGAGCAGAAGTCTTTCCCCCGGAGAGCAGGGAGAGCAGAGAATCCCTTGTTTGTGTAACAGCAGCTGATCCTGTGGCTTCTGCTCTACTCTAGTGCTTGTAACAGCAGCTGATCCTGTGGCTTCTGCTCTATTCTAGTGCACACTCTAGTGCATACACACTAGCTACCCTCCTCTCTCACTCCCTCACTCGCTTCAACTCTCTGGCTCTCTCTTTCTCTCTCTCACTCCCTCACTCGCTTCAACTCTCTGGCTCTCTCTCCTCTCTCTCTCACTCGCTTCAACTCTCTGGCTCTCTCCTCTCTCTCTCTCACTCCCTCACTCACTTCAACTCTCTAGCTCTCTCCTTCTCTCTCTCACTCACACTCTTGCTGAGCTCTAACCGCTTGGATACAGTGCAGAGGACTTGGGGAGAGTGCTCTTTTCTTCTTCTGCGTTTCCTTCCCTCCTCTCTCCCTCGAGAGCTATTGATTTAGATCAATTCATTTGGGATGAGGATGCGTTTGTGTTAAGCTGCAACAAAGGAAGAGTGCACAAGAAGCAACAGGGGAGTAATTGACTGCACGGAGAAACAGGAGACCCCCCCTCTTTTACAGGCTCAACAAGGGTGAGTAGAGAACGCTGGTCTTAATCACTAGGAGTTCCCTCTTTCTTTCTCTCTTTTTGCTCTGTGTGGACTTGTTTTTGTGGACCTTAGCAAGGCATTTCAAAGTTTATATTTACATCCTTACATTGTCCTTTTCATCGTCCTGCAGGAGGACACAGACAGAGGCGTAACTTGCATGGCTTTGTTCGATACAGCTATGATAATACACTGGTTTCACATCATTGAGGGATGCCTGCCTCTTTTGTTGGGAGGAGTGAAGTTTCACTCTGGGTTGGGTACATGGTGTGCTCTCTGTTTCTCTCTCGTTCTCTGACATCCAGGTGGAGTGTTTTCTCTTCCATGGCAGCAGAGTAAGCTCAGTGTAAGAGACGCGAGGGTGGCTAGCTAGCTCTGTGTCTCTACGCTCCCCCTTTAAATGTGAGGCAATTAAGGCCGATTGGCAGTGGCTGTTGGTGGGTAACTTGGAAACAGGCGCGTGGGGGAGCTTGGAGGCACATGAGAGGATTTAGAGAGGAGAGTGAGAATCCATTTGTACATCACATAAAGCCGTCTTCTCACTGACTAATGATGAGAATTCACACTCGTGTGTGGCGAAAGGACTTAAAAAGCTTATGGGCTTCCGTTGCCAATTTTTGTTGGAGTTATTAAAAGTGGCCAGAGGCATCTTGTGTGGGTCTGCGTGTGTATGCATCTGTGCCAGCGTCTGCATATGTGGGTGACACTGTGTCGCTTCGGAGTGTTTTAAGGTAATGAGTCCATTAGAGCTAATGCACACCAACACACAGTGCTGAGCCTTCACTTCGAATGACGGCAAAGTAGGAAAGGATTCAGGCAGGGCACTGAGAGCATGTAGCATATTCTCTCTCACAACAATGCATTTGAGGAATGCATTTTACGCATGCTTGCAGAGTGGCTTTACACTGCAGCTCGCCTGTGGGTCCTTCTCTGAGAACACTGTTTTCTGACATAGGGAAAGGGAGTCAATTAACAGGTCTATGTTATTTTGAATGTACTCATTTCATTTTAACAAGGGACAGGATATACAGGATCACACACACTCAAGTTGGAACACGGGACAGTATTTCTTAGTGTGAACACATGGTGGAGGTGCAACAGCACAGTCATTATAGACTCCTAGTGTACATAGTTTATTCTCTCTTATTGTCAGCACACCTTTCCCACCATGTGTGTGTACATACATATGTTTTGGACTGCTAATGGCAGTCATCTCCATGTGACTAAACCAATTCTGACCATTAGCCATTATCTCCACAACTAAAGTACTGTATGTGACCTTGTCACTGTGTCAGACACACACTGTTCTGTTCTGCAGGGCCCTGTAAGAGGACAGCCCTGAGGACATTATCTGAGGGGGTATTCAGCCCAGTGGAGGCTGGTGGGACGAGCTATAGGAGGACGGGCTCGTTGTAATGGCTGGAATGGAATTAATGGAATCATCATCAGTTCCTCTTGTCATGTTAGTCATTGCATACCTAACCGCAGTCAAGACGTTTCATTAATATGTCAACGGAGTACGCAGCTGAGTATTGTATCCTGGAAAACACATGGTGTGTTATTTTTTTATTATTAAAACAAAACCGCTAATCATTAAATACAAATACCGAATACTGAATTCCGTGGCACGGTTAGCTTTTAACAGCTAGGACCGCTATTTCTTGTCCCAGGTCGCCAGCCTACTTAAGAAACTGGGGAAAACGCAGAGTGGAATGATTACATTTTCTACCCAGGTGCCTGGACGGCGTTCATTCTTGTTGGATGCATCTCCGCCTTGTCATTTGTCGTTATCCGACTGGCCGGTGTTGCCCGGAGCTCCCCCATCTGATAGCGTAAACAAAGGAGCACAGCGGCCTCCCATAAAGCAGTCTACACTCCCAACAAGTAGCCCGAAGTGGATACAAACAACAAATAGTTTCGCCGCCCTGGAGCCTGATCTGTCTGCACCTTTGTCGCTGAGGGTGCCTGTGTCTGCAGTGCCTACTACTACGATTTCTAAGTCAACATCGTCCCTGCTCTGGATCAAGCGGGGCTTTTCCATCTGTCAGAGGCCTTCACCAGGCGCCGGGAGCAATGGGCTCAAGTTATCCTGCCTCTCACCCATCCATAAAGGGTTCTCCAAATCCTATGAAGCATGAGAGTGGGCGGATTTCCTTGACATTCTCACCAGCCGTGATTTTGGGCAGCTCCATGGTAAGAAATGTGACCGTTCCTGGAGCAAAAACAATGCCCTACCCCGGAGTTTGAGTAAATGATATTACAAAGCTGCTCCCAAATGTACTATGATAGGACATGGAAATTGATTCTATCGTTGTCCATGTGGGTTTTAATGATGTTATGAAGGGCAGCTCTGAACAGTTGAAACTGGATTTTAAAGAGCTGATTGACTCTCTGCTAGACACTAACAAAATACCCATCATATCTGGCCCTGTGCCCTCTCTGAATCGTGGCATTGAACACTTTAGCAGGATTCTTTCTCTTTACAACTGGCTTGATTGTTGCAGCTCAATGGGTGTAACTTTTGTTGATAATTTCGATATTTTTTGGAAACAAAACACACTTTATAAGGAGGATGGGATCCACTCAAATCATTTGGGTTCCTGAATCCTTTCACAGCATTATAAGGCCGCGTTGAGAAATTGGCTTATCAATGACTCAAGCCCAGCTCAGCTAATCCCTTCCATTGTGACGCAGTGTTGGCATAATGCTTCAGCAAATGTACATTACACAAGAGGCGATGGTAAATAACCTAATTTATGTCCCTCTAACTGTCCTGAATGCCTCTGCTGATCCTACAACTATTGTATGCAGTAATCATGTGCCTTTGAACCAGAGGTATACTGTCCACTGTGTGCAGCTCACCCTGCACTAACATAAATAACATGAGCATATCTACTTCTGCTAAGCTTCCCAGGAAAGCAATAAAAATAAGTAAGCATCTCAGTAGAAAAGTGCTCAAAATAGCCCACATTAATATATGAAACAACGGTCATGAAATCAATAATTTGCTAGTAACAGATGACATTCATATTCTGACTCTCTCTGAAACTCACTTAGGTAATACATTTGATGATACAGTGGTAGCAATACAAGGTTATAACATTTACAGAAAATATAGAAATGCCAATGATGGAGGTGTTGCTGTTTATATTCAGAACCACATTCCTGTGATTAGTGAGGATCTCATGTTAAATACTGTTGAAGTAATATGGCTACAAGTTCATTTCCCTCACCTAAAGCCCATTCTGGTGGGAAGCTGCTATAGACCACCAAGTTCTAAGAGTCAGTATCTAGATAACATGTAAAATGCTTGATAATGTATGTGAAATCAACAAAGAGGTATATTTTCTGGGTGATTTAAATACTGACTGGCTTTCATCAAGCCCACTCAAGAAAAAGCTTCAAACTGTAAGTAGTGCTTGCAACCTGGTTCAGGTTATCAGTCAACCTACCAGGGTAGTTCAAACAGCACAGGAAAGAAATCATCACCTTGTACTGATCACACCTTTACTAATGCTGCAGAAATTAGCTTGAAAACAGTATCCAGATCCATCAGAGATCACAAAATAGTAGCCATATCTAGGAAAACCAAAGTTCTGAAGTCTGGTTCTAATATTGTGTATAATCCTAGTAAAAATTCCCTGTCTTAGGTCAGTTAGGATCACAACTTTATTTTAAGAATGTGAAATGTCAGAATAACAGTAAAGATAATTATTTATTTCAGCTTTTATTTCTTTCATCACATTTCCAGTGGGTCAGAAGTTTACATACACTCAATTAGTATTTGGTAGCATTGCCTTTAAATTGTTTAACTTGGGTAAAACGTTTCGGGTAGCCTTCCACATGCTTTCCACAATAAATTTGGTGAATTTTGGCCCATTCCTCCTGACAGAACTGGTGTAACTGAAAAGGTTTGTAGGCCTCCTTGCTCGCACATGCCCACAAGTTTTTGTATGGGCTTTGTGATGGCCACTCCAATACCTTGACTTTGTTGTCCTTAACTTCTTGCGTCGAGCCATCCCGGATCCGGGATCGTGAATACAGCCTCAAGCTCATTACCATAACGCAACGTTAACTATTCATGAAAATCGCAAATGAAATGAAATTAATATGCTAGCTCTTAAGCTTAGCCTTTTGTTAACAACACTGTCATCTTAGATTTTCGAAATATGCTTCTCAACCATAGCAAAACAAGCATTTGTGTAACAGCTAGCGCACCTAGCGTAGCATTTAGCGTTAGCATTAGCAGGCAACATTTTCACAAAAACCAGAAAATCATTCAAATAAAATCTTTACCTTTGAAGAACTTCAGATGTTTTCAATGAGTAGACTCTCAGTTAGATAGCAAATGCTCCGTTTTTCCTGAAAGATGATTTGTTTAGGAGAAATTGCTCCGTTTGGTGCGTCACGTTTGGCTACCAAAAAAAAAAGGAAATTCAGTCTTCAAAACGGCAAACTTTTTTCCAAATTAACTCCATAATATCGACTGAAACATGGTAAACGTTGTTTAGAATCAATCCTCAAGGTGTTTTTCACATATCTCTTCATGATATATCGTTCGTTGAAAGCCTTCTCTCTCCTCTCAATCACTGGATGACTGCGTGCAGCTTGTAGATTACGCACCAATTTAGACAAAGGACACCGGGCAGACCCCTGGAAAATGTAGTCTCTTATGGCCAATCTTCCAATGATATGCCTACAAATACGTCACAATGCTGCAGACACCTTGGAGAAACGATAGGAAGGGCAGGCTCATTCCCGGCGCATTCACAGCCATATAAGGAGACAATAGAAAACAGAGCTTCGAAAATTCTGCCCATTTCCTGGTTGAAGTATCATCTTGGTTTCGCCTGTAGCATGAGTTCTGTGGCACTCACAGATAATATCTTTGCAGTTTTGGAAACCTTAGAGTGTTTTCTTTCCAAAGCTGCCAATTATATGCATAGTCGAGCATCTTTTCGTGACAAAATATTGCGCTTAAAACGGGCACGTTTTTTTATCCATAAATTAAAAGAGCGCCCCCTATATCCAAGAAGTTAAGCCATTTTGCCACAACTTTGGAAGTATGCTTGGGGTTATTGTCCATTTGGAAGACCCATTTGCAACCAAGCTTTAACTTCCTGACTGATTGAGATGTTGCTTCAATATATCCACATCATTTTCCTACCTCATGTTGCCATCTATTTTGTGAAGTGCACCAGTCCCTTCTGCAGCAAAGCACCCCCACAACATGATGCTGCCACCCCCATGCTTCACGGTTGGGATCGTGTTCTTCGGCATTTCTCCAAAAAGTATGATCTTTGTCCCCATGTGCAATCGCAAACTATAGTCTGGCTTTTTTATGGCGGTTTTGGAACTGTGGCTTCTTCTTTGCTGAGCGGCCTTTCAGCTTATGTCGATATAGGACTCGTTTTACTGTGGATATAGATACTTTTGTACCTGTTTCCTCCATTGATTTGCACTTTTCACACCAAGGTACCTTCATCTCTAGGAGACAGAACACATCTCCTTCCTGAGCAGTATGATGGCTACGTGGTCCCATGGTGTTTATACTTGCATACTATCGTTTGTACAGTCGAACATGGTACCTTCAGGCCTTTGGAAATTGCTCCCAATCATGAACCAGACTTGTGGAGGTCTACAATTTTTTTTCTGAGGTCATGGCTGATTTCTTTTGATATTCCCATGATGTCAAGCAAAGAGGTACTGAGTTTGAAGGCAGGTATTGAAATACATCCACAGATACACCTCCAATTGACTCAAATTATGTCAATTAGCCTATCAGAAGCTTCAAACTTTCCAAGCTGTTTAAAGGCACAGTCAACTTAGTGTATGTAAACTTCTGACCAACTGGAATTGTGATACAGTGAATTATAAGTGAAATAATCTGTCTGTAAACAATTGTTGGAAAAATTACTTGTGTCATGCACAAAGTCGATGTCCTAACCGACATGCCAAAACTATAGACATTTGTGGAGTGGTTGAAAAACGAGTTTTAATGACTCCAACTTAAGTGTATGTAAACTTCTGACTTCAACTGTAAATAATATATGTTGGTCAGGGGTGTGTTATGAGGAACAGACACTGCACTTAACACATTTATGAAATTGCTTATTCCAGTTACAAATAACCGTGCACCTTTTAAGAAAATGTCTGTAAAAACGGTTAAATCTGATGAGTACTGATGAGAAATTGAAAAATGTTATGGTTGAGAGGGATAAGGCAAAAGGTATGGTAAATAAGTCTGGCTGCATAATCGATTGGCAAACATATTGCAAATTGAGAAATCACGTGACTAAACTGAATAAAAGAAGAAGAAACTACACTATGAAACAAAGATAAATGACATAAAGAATGATAGTAAAAATCTTTGGAGCACCTTAAATTAAATTTTGGGAAAAAAAGCTAACTCAGTTCCATCATTCATTGAATCAGATGGCTCATTCGTCACAAAACCAACTGATATTGGCCAGATTAGCAAATTTAGGCATAACATGCCAGCAACAAACACTGACACTACACATCTAAGTATATCTGACCATATTATGAAAGACAAGCATTGTAATTTTGAATTCCGTAGAGTGAGTGTGGAAGAGGTGAAAAAAGTATTGTTGTCTATCAACCAAGACAAGCCACCGTGGGCCTGACAACTTCGGATGGAAAATTACTGAGGATAATAGTGGACGATATTGCCACTCCTCGTTGCCATATTTTCAATTTAAGCCTACTAGAAAGTGTGTGCCCCATGACTTGGAGGGAAGCAAAAGTAATTCCACTATCTAAGAATGGTAAAGCTCCCTTTACTGGTTCAAATAGGAGACAAATCAGCCTGTTACCAACTCTTAGAGAGTGTTCTTTAATGGAAGCCTCTCCAGCATAATCCAGGTAGAATCAGGAATTCCCCAAGGCAGCTGTCTAGGCCCATTAGTTTAAAAAAAATCTTTACTAATCTTTACTAGTGTGTCCACGTGACCCAACACTATACATGTCAGCTACTACAGTGACTGAAAGGACTGCAATACTTAACAAAAAGTTGCAGTTTGTTTCAGAGTGGGTGCCAAGGAATAAGTTAGTCCTAAATATTTCTAAAACTCAAAGCATTGTATTTGGGACAAATTAAAACTTGCAATAAAAAATTTGGAAATTGAGCAAGTTGAGGTGACTAAACTGCTTGGAATAACAGTGATCAAAACATACTGATACAACAGAAGATGGGGAGAAGTATGTCCATAATAAAGCTCTGCTCTATCTTCTTAACAGCACTATGAACAAGGCAGGTCCTACAGGCCCTAGTTTTGTCGCACCTTGACTACTGTTCAGTCGTGTGGTGACCACACTAATACAGGTGCCACAAAAGGTTCTTTTTTTTCTTTTTTTTTGCAGGGCAGCACAGCTGGCCCTTGGATGTACACAGAGAGCTAATATTCATAATATGCATGTCAATCTCTCCTGGCTCAAAGTGGAGGAGAGATTGACTTCATCACTACTTGTATTTATGAGAGGTATTGACATGTTTAATGCACCGAGCTCTTTGTTTGAACTAGTGTATACCAAACAAGACATGCCACCAGAGGTCTCATCGCAGTCCCCAAGTCCAGAACATACTATGGGAGGCGCACAGTACCATGACTACATGGAACTCTATTCCACATCAAGTAACTGATGCAAGTTAAAAAACACATAAAAATACACCTTATGGAACAGAAGGACAGTGAAGAAACACAAACATAGCCACAGACACATGCATACACACACACACACACACACACACACAATAACATATGCACTATACACACATGTACACAAGGATTTTGTACTGTAGATATGTGGTCGTGGTGGAGTAGGCCCCTGAGGGCACACAGTGTGTTGTGAAATCTGTGAATGTATTGTAATGTTTTTTAAATTGTATAAACTTCCTTAATTCATTTTGCTGTACCCCAGGAAGATTAGCCCAAAAGGTTCTTCCAGGCACCTTTACTTCTGTTAGGTTCTGATTTTCAGAGTTAAAACTCAACGGACGCTATGAAAGCTCAACCAAATGTATTCTTCCCAGAGGATCAATACAGCTGCATTAGACAAAGAACTTGTGCTTCACGCAAGCACTGATATTTAACCCTTCCTCCTAAGCTGAGTCTCCTCCTACACATCTGTACAAACATTGTATCTTTACTGCTAGGCAGGGCCCTAAGTGATACAGGCCATAAACTTTTCTTTCTCCCTTAACGTGACCTGACCTGATCTCGACCCCCATGATCACTAATCCATGGCTCTCTCCCCTTATCAGTGCCTGTCGCATGTGATCGCTACACTCAGTACATTCCAAGTTTAATTGCACATATCACATACCTTCCTCCTACAAAAAACCATTACCTTCTGATGTAGACCCTCTAACCCTAAGCACTCAATATTTCAATAGGTTACCTGATCATTTTTTTATTACATTTTTTATTTAACTAGACAAGTCAGTTAAGAACAAATTCGTATTGTGTCGCTAGAGGTGAAATTCTTGGACCGGCGCAAGACGAACGAAAGCGAAAGCATTTGCCAAGAATGTTCTCATTAATCAAGAGTCTTGTTCGTTATCTGCCTTGTTCAGGGGCAGAACGACAGATTTTTAACTTGTCAGCTCAGGGATTCGATCTAGCAACCTTTCGGCTACTGGCCCAACTCTTTAACCCTTCCCCAAGTTTAGGAGGTAGTACCCAGATTCCAGCACTTCTAAGAGTGCATGTTGTTGGTTTTAAGTCGTTCCCTGTCTTTTCTTAGCGAATTATCTCAATGGTTTCTTTATAGATGTCGTGCTATCTGTGTTTATGTTGTGGTAGACCTGTGGTGTTGATAACCTGTCTGTGTTGATAACCTGTCTGTGTTGATATAGCCCTATTCAATTGTAGAGTTGACCTGTTGACCTGGCTTTTCAGAGAGTTCGTTTTTGGTCACCCTTTAGCGTAAATGTCATTCCTGTTCATTGTTTTAAGTTTGTACACTGCAATATTTAATATTCATTTTGCTGATTACATACTTTAATAAAGTGGTAACTATTTAAACTTTGGGATTTGCATAGGCTCTTGAAGGGGTTTATACACCTTTGTTAGCCTCATTGAAGGTACAAAACTGTCAGTGTTCAACCTAAACATGTGATGACAATAAAACAGAACAGAACAGAACAGGAATAACATTTAATCTAACGGGTAGCCAAAAAATATCTATCTTAAAGCCACACCCCCTACTAAGCCACACATCCACTCCAGGTTTCCTCCAGGAACCTGTTCCCCCAAGAACCCCTCAACTAACCAAAGGTGCAAACTTGAACCATTGACTAGGAACTCCAGGGTTTCTCGAGTCACCACTAATTCTAGGAATGCACAACGGCTTTAAATGGTTAGTACATGCAGATGTCTGTTTCCAAACTCATTGAACTCATCATGGTTCTTAATATACTGAATATTCATCAGCCTTATCTAGTTATAAAGTTATCTATTTCTGCATTGAGTTCATATGGAGTTCCCCATCTCTGGGCTGAGTCTCTCTCTCTTTCACTCTGACTGACAGAGGCAGGCAGACAGCCTCAGTCTCATACAGTCAGCAGCCGGTTGGTTCCTTGATAAGACTCTGGCTTTGCTTTTGATGCTCCCCCTTATCCAATTCCACTCAACAGATTAATATCTCTAGCAGGAGCCTAACAGGAGTTCATGTGGAATATACTCTCAACTCATCTGATCGCTCATCAGCGGTATTGTATGTATCTGCTTGGGTTGAGGCCCCACAGGGCCCCATATACAAAAGCTGTAATCATTAGACGCCAGAGGCACTATGCCAGCTGTTACACTGTCAAGTGTAATGTCTGATAGGACTACATGAAGCTTTATGCCCCCTGTTCACTGCACAACTGTTTCTGCTCAATGGATAAAACAAAGCACATTGGAAGCTGTTCTCTGTTGTTGTTTACTCCCAATAAAACAACACTTTGTTCATTATACCGAATTGTCAAAAGTGTTGTTTTGTTTGTACTTTCCCTTTACAACGATGTCATTCCAGCAGTATTCACATGAACATTATTAGTGGATGGTGTTTTTTGGGATAAGTCAACCGACAGAAGGGCATTGTGTCTCTAGTGTTGTGTATATAAACCTGAATTTAAAAGCAGGAATAAAAAAATAAAGAACATGATGTTGAAATTCAGAGACATTTTCACCCACTGGCTGTTTTGAATACGAATGTGCTGTGTGCTTGTGTGCTGTCACTCTGTGTATAGAAGTGCATCTTTGGGTCAGCATAAATGTGGGGAAACATCACATCAATTTGAAATGCTATATATACTACCTGGCTATGGAAGTATTGACCTATTGATAAACAATATTTCCATTACAATAATGGCTGTACTTTGCTAGATGGCAAATAAAAACTGTGCTAATATTAGTACTATTGAAGCCTCTGCATAATAACACTATCAGACCGAGAGAGCAATTAGTCTGTGATTGGCATTGAATCAGCATGCCAATGATCTAGCTCCTACCATTGGCAAAATGTCTTGATCCAAACTACACATACAGTGGGGCAAAAAAATGATATAGTCAGCCACCAATTGTGCAAGTTCTCCCACTTAAAAAGATGAGAGAGGCCTGTAATTTTCATCATAGGTACTTCAACTATGACGGACAAAATGAGAAAAAAAATCTAGAAAATCAAATTGTAGGATTTTTAATGAATTTATTTGCAAATTATGGTGGAAAATAAGTATTCCACATCAAGTAACTCAGGCGAGCAGTAAAATCGGATAACCCCCCCAGATAAAACACCTCATAGCACAACGTAGACTGTGAAGAGCCAAACACATTGACACACACACATTGTAATATTGTTGTATTGTAGATTTTAAATTGTACATTCCTAGTGTATCACCAAAGATTTATGTAAAAAAAAAAAATCCAATGATAAAGCCTTGCATTCCTATTTTTTGTATTTGTTTCGCTCTGTTGATGGTAGGTGCATTTGATTCAGCAGCCCTAGTGCCAGGAAGGCAAAGTGTTCCCATTTTGAACCATTTCATGTGTCTGAAGTTAGAACTCCTGGTCTCACTCAAGATGTCATTAAAAAAAATGCAACCCCGTCCCCTTGTACTGTAAAATAAATGGAGCACCCTCCCCCTTGTAGAATTATCTCAACATAATGTTTACGACCACATATAACAATAACAACTGTAGCGACCCTGTGTTTATAAACATGGATATTGACTTGGCCACTTTTGTGGCACAGTCGATGCCACGCAGGGCTATGAGCCAGAAGGTTGAGGGTTCACCAACCACCACAGACGAGCTCAGTCTCCCTGCCTGTTTCATTACACTACAATCAGAGCTGGCTGCAGACAATGATCAGCTAGAGGGAAATCAAATTTTCAACATTATGATGCCATATTTATAATTATATAAAATATATGCAACAAATGTTCCACCAACAGGTTTCTGTGTCTATGCACCACACAACCAATAGACAAAGCAGACCGACTTCGAGCACTTCAATATCATGGTTTGGGTTTTCAACACCACAATAAATAGTCTATGTCAATCTCAATAAAAAGAAAATACACCCCTCCCTACGTTGTAGGCTTACCCAGTATCAAAGGCTTGGCTTGACAATCTCCGGATGTTATTCAACTTTTTTGTGTTTTGTAACAGATGTCTCTTTCCAGTCATTAATTGGCCGCTGCACAGTTTGGATTGATCAATCGATTTTATTTGTCAGTAAAAAATAAATAAATAGAGTATATACACAAAAACATTTTAAGTGACCGGGACTGCACAATAGAGTTGGGTACTTGTTTCCATCTTTACATAAATACATACAATTACACAGATACAGACACATCACAGATACAGAGAGATAAAAATAAATGCTCAACCTCCAGATGAGTATGAGGGGAGCGTTTAAGTACAATTCTTACAAGCTTGTTTGGCTAAGGGCTTATTCTTTAGATGTTTGGGGCTGCTGGTGAACCGTGATGTGCAGGCATAATCAAAGTGAACTTTGAAAGTTTCTTCAAGTGCAGTCGCAAAAACCATCCAGCGCTATGATGAAACTGGCTCTCTTGAGGACCGCCACAGGAAAGGAAGACCCAGAGTCACCTCTGCTGCAGAGGATAAATTCATTAGAGTTACCAGCCTCAGAAATTACAGCCCAAATAAATGCTTCACAGAGTTCAAGTAACAGACACATCTCAACATCAACTGTTCAGAGGAGACTGCGTGAATCAGACCTTCATGGTCGAATTGCTGCAAAGAAACCACTACTAAAGGACACCAATAATAATAAAATACTTGCTTGGGCCAAGAAACACGAGAAGTGGACATTAGACCGGTGGAAATCTGTCTTTGGTCTGTTGAGTCCAAATGTAAGAATTTGGGTTCCGACCGACCTTTGTGAGATGCAGAGTAGGTGAACAGATGATCTCAGCATGTGTGGTTCCCACTTTGAAGCATGGCAGATGAAGTGTGATGGTGTGGGGGTGCTATGCTGGTGACACTGTCAGTGATTAATTTAGAATTTAGGGCACGCTTAACCAGCATGGCTACCAAAGCCTTCTGCAGCGATACGCCATCCCATCTGGGTTGGGATTATCATTTGTTTTTCAACAGGTCAATGACCCAACACACCTCCAGATTGTGTAAAGGCTATATGACCAAGAATGATTGTGATGGAGTGCTGCCTCCTGGCCTCCACAATCACCTGCCCTCAACCCAATTGAGATGGTTTGAGATGAGTTGGACCGCAAAGTAAATGAAAAACAGCCAACAAATGCACAGCCTATGTGGGAACTCCTTCAAGACTGTTGGAAAGGCATTCCAGGTGAAGCTGGTTGAGAGAATGCCAAGTTTAGTTTAGTTTATTAATTCGACCATTTAAAAAAAACAAGCACACAAAACTTAAAAGCCATACATGCCCATGAATAAAATCATTGAGGATAACACACAATAAAGTCTGGGACTTATTTCCATTGTGGTCCTCTTCAAGAGTGTGCAAAACTGTCATCAAGGCAAAGGGTGGCTACTTTGAAGACTCTAAAATCTTAAATTCATTTTGATTTGTTTCACACTTTTTTAGTAAAAATAAAGAAAAACCCTTGAATGAGTAGGCGTGTCTAAACCTTTTACAGGTACAGTATATACTGTATATACAAAGTTATGTGGACACCCCTTCAAATTAGTGGATTTGGCTATTTCAGCCACATCCATTTCTACTGGTGTAGAAAATCGATCACACAGCCATGTAATCTCCATAGACAAACATTGGCAGTAGAATGGTCTTACTGAAGAGCTCAGCCACCTTTCCAACAAGAAAGTTCGTCAAATTTCTGCCCTGCTAGACCTGCCCCGGTCAACTGTAAATGCTGTTGTTTTAGAGTGGAAACATCTAGGAGCAACAACGGCTCAGCCGCGAAGTGGTAGGCCACACAAGCTCACAGAACAGGCCTGCAGAGTGGTTGCAACACTCACTACCGAGTTCCAAACTGCCTCTGGAAGCAAAATCAGCACTCTTCATCGGGAGCTTTCAAACAGGGTTTCCATGACCGAGCAGCCACACACAAGCCTAAGATCAACATGCGTAATGCAAAGTCTTGGCTGGAGGCGTTACACCACCATTGGGCTCTGGAGCAGTGGAAACTTGTTTTCTGGAATGATGAATCACGCCTCACCATCTGGCAGTCCGACGGATTAATCTGGTTTTGGCAGATGCCAGGAGAACGCTTCCTGCCTCAATGCATAGTGCCAACTATAAAGTTTGGTGAAGAAGGAATAATGGTCTGGGGCCCCTTAGTTCCAGTGAAGGGAAATCTTAGCGCTATAGCGTACAATTGCATTCTATACAATTCTGTGCTTCTAACTTTGTGGCAACAGTTTGGGGAAGGTCATTTCCTGTTTCAGCATGACAATGCCCCCCTGCACAAAGCAACGTCCATACAGAAAGGGTTTGTCTAGATCGGTGTGGAAGAACTTAACTGGCCGACTGAGAGCCAGGCCTAACCGCCCAACATCAGTGCCCGACCTCGCTGATGCTCTTGTGGCTGAATGGAAGCAAGTCCCAGCAGCAATGTTCCAACATCTAGTGAAAACCCTTCCCAGAAGAGTGAAGAGTAACAACAAAGGGGAGACCAACTCCATATTAATGCCCATGATTTTGGAATAAGACGTGCAGGTGTCCACATACCTTTGGTCATGTAGTGTATACAGTGCATTCGGAAAGACTCCTTGACTTTTTCCACATTTTGTTACCTTACAGCCTCATTCAAAAATGGATTAAATTAAAAACAGAAACACCTTATTTACATTAGTATTCAGACCCTTTGCTATGAGACTTGAAATTGAGCTCAGCTGTATCCTGTTTCCATTGATCATCCTAGAGCTGTTTATACAACTTGATTGGAGTCCACCTGTGTTAAATTCAACTGATTGGACATGATTTGGAAAGGAATACACCTGTTTATATAAAGTCCCACAGCTGACAGCTTGCTTGGAGTTTGCCAAAAGATGCAGGAGTGGCTTCGGGACAAGTCTCTGAATGTTCTTGAGTGGCCCAGCCAGAGCCCGGACTTGAACCCGATTGAACATCTCTGGAGAAACCTGAAAATGCAACGATGCTCCCCAGTGATACTCCTCAAATACAGTTGTGCCAACCTTGTAGCATCATACCCAACAAGACTTGAGGCTGTAATTGCTGCCAAGGGTGCTTCACCAAAGTGCTGAGTAAAGGGTCTGAATACTTACATACATTTTATATTTAATTTTTAATTTTTAATTAATTTGCAAAAATGTATAAAAACCTGTTTTGTTATTATGGGGTATTGTGTGTAGTATGATGTGGGGGGAAACAATTTCATCCATTTTAGAATAAGACTGTAATGTAACAAAATGTGGAAAAAGTAAGGGGTCTGAATACTTTCCGTATGCACTGCATATGGCACATACAGTATTTTCCATGTATTGCACCTTGGTTGCCATCTGGGTTTGGTTTTCTTCCAACAACATCCATTGCACCTTTCTTGTCAGGGACAGAGCTATATATACTGCATCAAACAGGACCAGGTATGAGTAGAGTGACATAAATCAGAGTGGCAGAGACCAACAATCTCAGCAGACCAACCTGGACTCAGGGGTAAACGTAACATAGTAAATGAAAATCCAGGACACTCAAATCAGCATGATATGCTACGTTTGGTATGGAATGTATTAATATGTGGATGTCCATCATCCATTTTGTATGATACCAATTACATTTCATATGAAATGCTATGAATTACAATTAGGATGATATGCTACTAATTGCAATTCTTACAATATGTTACACATTTTAAATACGTATGTTACGAATTCCAATTTGTTGTTGCTAACTTTGGCAGGGTGGCTAGCTAGGCTAAGGGTTAAGGTTAGGGTTAAGGTTAGGACTTAGGTTAATGGGCTAACGTTATGGTTAGGGAAAGTGTTAGCTAACATGCAAAGTAGGTAAAGAGTAGTATGTAGTAGCAAAGTTGCTAATTAGCTAAAATTCTAAAGTTGTCCGTGATGAAATTTGAACACACAACCTTTGGATTGCTAGACGTTTGCGATATACCCATCCACCCCGATCAACCACCCTCCTTTCATTTTATCCTGAAGTAACCTTCTGTTTTATGTAACCATACCAAACATAACATACCATACTAATTTGAGTGTGTTGGATTTCATATACTATGTTACACCTAGTCTGTGAGACTAGGCTGAGCAGACAGACATCCACATATTCTCTCTTGAACTCAAGTCAATATTATGAAGCAGGAAGCAGCCTCACTAGGCTGTTTCCTCTTCCTCCTGCAAAAATGTCTAAAAACCTGCTTTTGTTTGTCATTATCGGGTATTGTGTGTAGATTGATGAGGAAAAAATACAATTTAATCCATTTTAGAATAAGGCTACAACTTAATAAAATGTGGAAAAAGTCAAAGGGTCTGAATCCTTTCCGAATGCACTGCATATAAAGGAAGAGAAGCTTTAGGCCTAACCCCAGAGATATAGAGATATGCAGGTGTCATGCTACGACACCAACATGTATTTCTTTATGTCAGATGGCTACTGCGTCTGCTATACACGTATAGATGTACAGAATGAGGGTAATTCATACATTTTCTATCCAAATAATTTTTCTAAAGATAAGCATTATATTGTTAGATTATAGAAGTATCTCTGGTATGCTTGAAACAGTTTCCCTCACTTTAAGTTCAAATGTTGTAGTCAGTTAGAGCGCCGGGGCGCAGTGCTTTTCATTTCATCGGCCTTGAAGTAGCTAAAGCTTAATAATAGCCACACCATACCAAACCTTTACAAACATTTCTAAACTTTATTAGGGTAATATCAAAAGTAAGACAAGCCATTGGTTATTGGGAAAATACAAGCAGAAGAAATGTAAACCAGGGAAAAAACGTACTACCCTCCCCTGTGCCCCCCCAAAAAATACACAACCCTCCCCAAAGTACAAAGAAAGGTTTGGCAACCCTCCCCTATTTTGGAACACCCCTTCCCCAGTCAATTTAGATCTGTCCCTGTTATTATTTGCGGCTTGTATCTTTTTTTCATATTGAGAAATATTTCCCTTTCTCTGGTCATAGGAGTAACAATATGAATTGTTGCATGAGGCAGAAGTAATGCAGTGCGACTTATGTTTCGCCATCAACTGGAAGACTGTGTCCCCTTTTCTAGGCAGAGGGAGAGAGGAGGGACGGTGAGCCGGGTGAGGGGCAGCCTCACCCCTGCTCCCTCCCTCCCCTCAGACTGACCATCAGATTCAGGCCATCAGTCCAGTAAAAAAAATCGGCAAATGTTTATGCTCACTCAGCTGTGCGGCATAAGTAATACAACAAATAATCTATTACCATGTGTGATCATGTACCTAGCA
Organism: Oncorhynchus kisutch; assembly: GCF_002021735.2. Classification (NCBI taxonomy): domain Eukaryota; kingdom Metazoa; phylum Chordata; class Actinopteri; order Salmoniformes; family Salmonidae; genus Oncorhynchus; species Oncorhynchus kisutch. The sequence goes on along the minus strand of NC_034195.2, from coordinate 18,299,688 downwards.
TATTGAAATATAATTTCTAAATGGTCTGAGAAGAACAACATTGGCAGGTCAATTCAAACTTTTGGGGGGGGGTATTTTCTTAAAAGCTGCATTGTTGGTTAAGTATTAAGCATTTCACTGTAAGCTACACCTGTTGTATTCGGCTTGCGTTTTGACTCAGAAAGTGATCGACTCAGAAAAGGTTGGTGACAACTGATGTAGGCTGTTGGTGACAACTGATGTAGGCTGTTGTTGGGTTTTGTTGTGATGCAATATTGTCTTATTAAGAGTGGCTGCTACCTTGGCAGCAGCTACTGGTGTCTGTTCACAAGAAGTGGAACAGCCAGATGATCGAAGAGAAGAAGTGACTTCACCTCCACTCTCACCATCAAAGGTTTCAGCTCTCTCCCAAGAATGCCATTATCTATTGAAGAAAAGGGACTGATGTCTAAGTCAAGATCACACAGAACACAAGTAGTATTATCCACAGTGATTAGGTTAAACAAAGGACTGAAAAAGCATGAGCGAGTGGATAAAATCATCATCTATCATTTTGTAATCCATGCTCAGAGGGACATTATTTTTGCTCATTATCTGTTTGTTGATGTTCAGTGTGTAACATAATCTTTTCACCAACGTTGTTTATTTTCTCCAGATTAGATTTGAATGCATGAGGCATATTCAGGACTTCCCCCTAATTGTGTCCTTTAGTTCTTTGACAATGTTCTCGTCTCTCTCCCTTTACACCAGACCATGTGGTTTAAAAGAGAACACTCACTGACAGACAGGATGGTACAGGGACAGCAGGAACCACAGATAAAAGAGGAGTGTCTGTGAGAGAGTAGGTTTCTGTCCCTTTGTGATCCAGATCCACTGATGTGCCTGGCAGCTGCTTTTGATAATCAAATGATATTCACGGAAAAACTGCACAAAATGACAGACTGAGACGACTATTGTACATAAAACAGAACGTCATATTTCCGCTGTAGTCATGACTGTAGTTGTGTGTTTGGATAAGGATCAAGAGAATGTGATTCATTATAAGATATGTTATTTATGACTCATTTTGATATCTGGAACAGATATTGTATTATAATGAGCCATCTTCACCACTGTTATCATCCATACTTGTTGGAAAAGCATTGTGTGAAATACTGCAAAAAGTCATCACAGTGGAATTCAGCCAATATCTAAGAGCCGGTATGTGTACAAAAAAATAATGAAGAGACACATAGAGCATGCCATAATGGTGTGCTTCATCACAGTACATAACTTTTATTGTTTGTGTAAAGTTCCATCACCTCAACCTGATTTACAAGGTAAGCTAGCTGTGTTTCAGGTCATTAAGAGGACAAACAGACAAGCTCAGTAATGAGGTGTGACTCCTCAGTAAAGGCCCAGTCACCCAACACTTCACTTTAACAATCTCTCTGGAAAACGGGCTCTGGCTGGAAGAGGACTCCTTTCTGCTTTGGTTTTCTAACAGTCCATATAAATCTCCTGCCAAAATGCCATTAGTGTTTGGAACCCAGAGCAAAGTGATAGAAAGTGGATATTACCTTCTGTCAGAGTAAGAGTGAGTCCCAGATGCAGTGTTTGTGAGGCATGTGTGTGACCTTTGCCCTCCCAGTGACCTCTGTGACCTGGTGGTGGTCTGAGCTGTCTGTGACTATCTATTGTGATGTCTCTGTGTCTGGGTTATCTGCTGTGCCAAAACCAACACTCCTGTACATAGACCTCTGATAACAGGGTGTAGTACCCTTTTTAGGCCTGTTAGGGACTTGAAACCAAGAGGAATTTGAGGTATGAATATCTTGTTAGAATTATGTATCATTCAAATGAAAGTTTTCACTGAGCATCAAAATATGTTGTAGACTAGCATTACCCACACTAAGCCATTCTCATAACATCATGTTGGTCTATATGACTTGAGAATGTTGATGCAATAAACCATTTGGGGAATAACTAAGATTAACTAGACGTTGGGGGACGATTTAAATTTTAATTAATGTTGCATTAATTTCTGTCTCTGTGACGTTGGATTCCATATTTGAAATTCCTATCAGGCTATTTGTCCATGGGTTAGGAGTATATTTAGAGGCTAGGGTCAGAGGATGATGTGGTGGAGGCAGGCCAAAATACATTAGAGAGAATCCAAGCAAACATAGACTGGTTGTGTCTGGGAGATACTATATACTTCCCCGTCTGTGCCTATCAAAGTCCACATACAGGGATAGGACATCTCTCTGGAGGACATTCTTTCTGGGTACCCATAGCCAAAGTCTTGCTTTTTGCAGTTGACTACAACTACTTGCCCAAACTATAAATACTGTAACTGAATTTAATAAACATACGGACTGAGATTAATTACTTGATATCAATCTCCCCTAAAAGGGGAGAACATTTTCAGAAGAACATTTTCAGAAGAACATCGTCAGCAGAGAACATTTTCAGAAGAACATCGTCAGCGGAGAACATTTTCAGAAGAACATCGTCAGAGGAGAACATTTTCAGAAGAACATCGTCAGAGGAGAACATTTTCAGAAGAACATCGTCAGAGGAGAACATTTTCAGAAGAACATCGTCAGAGGAGAACATTTTCAGAAGAACATCGTCAGAGGAGAACATTTTCAGAAGAGCGCAATGCACAACCTAAATTGCACTCAAAGGGATTCCTAGAACTTGCTAGAAGTGTAGATTCATAGCCTTCGATGTGACTCACAACAACAATACAATGCTGCCACTCACCAGTCAGCTAGTCAACACTCTTATCTGGCTGACTCACGCTCACATGATCAAAGCACAAAATATCATAACCAGTGAAATCTATCCATGCTTTTCAGTGAGGTCAAGAGGCAGCACTGAAAGAGAATTTCAGTCAGCAGCTGCTTCCTTTGTGTTTATCATACTCCACTTCCATTTGCTTCATTTACTTTGCCTGCCGTTGGACAGGGATCTCTAATAATAGCCCAGAGAATTCCTCACTCTCTCCCAGGTACTGTACATAGCTACACAAAGTATAAAGTAGTGAAACATAGTCATTTATATCCTGTGGGAGGCATGGGCTTTAGTAGATAGTAGGGAGTAAAGAAGTAAAGCTTGCATTATGATAGGGGCTCTAATAAATTCCAATCCCCAACCTACTTTGAGTCCTTGATTATATAATGAATTCAAGTTGTTTGACTCCAATTTGCTGGCTCATTACAAAATCTCTCAGCTGCTTGCATATTTGTATCATTGAGTGAGAATGGCACCAAAAGGAAATCATATGCAATTGAATTCTCAGTTGGCCCAGAAAGAATTAAGAGCAGGTCAGCTCAAATCCTCTGGGTGGCTTTTACACATTACTTTTATATCATTTTTAATGGTTCACGCATGTGGATACGTCAATTAAGTTATGTCTGTATCATAGTTCCATCAATTTAAATTTGCCAACATCAAAAACATATTCAAGTCAAGCTTTAGTCAAGATTTGAGCAAACTTCATATTGCTACTGGAGCAGGAATCTGCCAATAAGATATTGAGATATTCTAAGACATAGAAAAGATTAATTAGCGATGTGACAATATTATTTTGTCCCATATGTAATTAAGCTCGGAATAGTTGTTTTGCCATGATTCCCAACTTCCAGCCTTTCCAAACAAACAGAAACCCACTTTTCATATCTACCCTTGAGGATTCTGATAGATGAAGAGAGAAGAATGAGCGGTGTGTGGGATGTGGGAGGGACAGCATATTCTCTCCACAGACACATCTCAGCAGGTAGGAAAACAACAGCTGAATTGATTTGGATTATACAGTGCTGCTTCTTCTGATTGTGTCAACTTTATAAAGTGCTACATGTTGAAAACAAGCCTCCCATGCAGGCACACAATTCAGCAGCCCATTAAAGTAGGGTGGGCCACATTCACCTCGAAAACAACATACTCCCTGCCATGGAAACCCCGCCGTGTTGTCCATTGTGGCTGTTCTTTTTTAGACAAGTATTTTTTTTCATTTCCTGTTCACTACCACAGATAATTACTCACTAGACAGAGCAATAACCACTCTCCCCCCACCCCCCGTCTCTTTTGTGAGAGGTTTCCCAGGCAACCTCAAGCTGCTCGTCCACTTGCATTTGCACCCTAATGTCTTTTATGTTTTATTTTGAGGTTTTGAATCTTTTTGAAAAACAAAGCGATCTACGTCAGAGCTGTCACTATGGGAACAGCAGACGTGGTGTAGACAAGCCACTCGGACCATTTTTCAAACAAAAAACCCAATACCCTTTAACCAAAGGATGCCTTCATCCAGTCAATGCTTCGTAGACAACAGGTGTAGACTAACAGTGAAATCAAATCAAATCAAATCACATTTTATTTGTCACATACACATGGTTAGCAGATGTTAATGCGAGTGTAGCGAAATGCTTGTGCTTCTAGTTCCGACAATGCAGTAATAACCAACGTGTAATCTAGCTAACAATTCCAAAACTACTACCTTATACACACAAGTGTAAAGGGATAAAGAATATGTACATAAAGATATATGAATGAGTGATGGTACAGAGCGGCATAGGAAAGATGCAGTAGATGGTATCGAGTACAGTATATACATATGAGATGAGTATGTAAACAAAGTGCCATAGTTAAAAGTGGCTAGTGATACATGTATTACATAAAGATGCAGTATATGATATAGAGTACAGTATATACATATACATATGAAACAATGTATACATTATAAACATTATATTAAGTAGCACTGTTTAAAGCATTGTTTAAAGTGACTAGTGATATATTTTACATCAATTCCCATCAATTCCCATTATTAAAGTGGCTAGAGTTGAGTCAGTGTGTTGGCAGCAGCCACTCAATGTTAGTGGTGGCTGTTTAACAGTCTGATGGCCTTGAGATAGAAGCTGTTTTTCAGTTTCTCGGTCCCAGCTTTGATGCACCTGTACTGACCTCGCCTTCTGGATGATAGCGGGGTGAACAGGCAGTGGCTCAGGTGGTTGTTGTCCTTGATGATCTTTATGGCCTTCCTGTGACATCGGGTGGTGTAGGTGTCATGGAGGGCAGGTAGTTTGCCCCCAGTGATGCGTTGTGCAGGCCTCACTACCCTCTGGAGAGCCTTACGGTTGTGAGCGGAGCAGGCGGTGATACAGGCCGACAGGATGCTCTCGATTGTGCATCTGCAGAAGTTTGTGAGTGCTTTTGGTGACAAGCCAAATTTCTTCAGCCTCCTGAGGTTGAAGAGGCGCTGCTGCGCCTTCTTCACGATGCTGTCTGTGTGGGTGGACCAATTCAGTTTGTCTGTGATGTGTACGCCGAGGAACTTAAAACTTACTACCCTCTCCACTACTGTTCCATCGATGTGGAAAGGGGGGTGTTCCCTCTGCTGTTTCCTGAAGTCCACAATCATCTCCTTAGTTTTGTTGACGTTGATTGTGAGGTTATTTTCCTGACACCACACTCCGAGGGCCCTCACCTCCTCCCTGTAGGCCGTCTCGTCGTTGTTGGTAATCAAGCCTACCACTGTTGTGTCGTCTGCAAACTTGATGATTGAGTTGGAGGCGTGCGTGGCCACGCAGTCGTGGGTGAACAGGGAGTACAGGAGAGGGCTCAGAACACACCCTTGTGGGGCCCCAGTGTTGAGGATCAGCGGGGTGGAGATGTTGTTACCTATCCTCACCACCTGGGGGCGTCCCGTCAGGAAGTCCAGTACCCAGTTGCACAGGGCGGGGTCGAGACCCAGGGTCTTAAGCTTAATGATGAGTTTGGAGGGTACTATGGTGTTAAATGCTGAGCTGTAGTCGATGAACAGCATTCTCACATAGGTATTCCTCTTGTCCAGATGGGTTAGGGCAGTGTGCAGTGTGGTTGAGATTGCATCGAGAAATGCTTGCTTCCCAACAATGCAGAGAGAAAAATCTGAAAAAATACAAAAAAGATAATAATGCGGGGAATAAATGTATGAGTAACGATAACTTGGCTATATACACATGGTTTCGGTACAAAGTCGATGTGCAGGGAGGGGTACGAGGTAATTGAGGTAGAGATGTACATATAAGTAGGGATAAAGTGACTAGGCAACTGGATAGATAATAAGCAGTAGCAACAGTGTATGTTATGAGTATAAAATAGTTTGTGCAAAGGGGGGTCAATCTACACAGTCCAGGTAGCTATTTGGTTAACTATTTAGCAGTCTTGGCTTGGCAGCCAGTGAAGATGCTCTCAATGGTGCAGCTGTAGAACTTTTTGAGGATCTGAGGGCCCATGCCAAATCCTTTCAGCCTCCTGAGGGGGAAGAGGACTTGTCGTGCCCTCTTCATGGCTGTGTTGGTGTGTTTGGACCATGATAGGCCCTTCGTGATGTGGACACCAAGGAACTTGAAGCTCTAGACCCGCTCTACTACAGCCCCGTCAATGTGAATGGGGGCGTGCTCGGCCCTCGGTTTCCTGTAGTCCACAATCAGTTCCTTTGTCTTGCTGATGTTGAGGGAAAGGTTGTTGTCCTGACACCATACTGCCAGGTCACTGACCTCCTCTCTCTAGGCTGCCTCATTGTCATCTGTGATCAGGCCTATCACTGTCATGTTATCAGCTAACTTAATGATGGTGTTGGAGTCATGCGCGGCCGAGCAGTTGTGGGTGAACAGGGAGTACAGGAAGGGAGTAAGCACACACCCCCGAGGGGGCCCCTTGTTGCCTACTCTCACTACCTGCGGGTGGCCCATCAGTAAAGTCATCAGTGGATCTGTTGGGGCGGTATAACGATTTAGAGTGGGTCCAGGGTGTCTGAGATGTAGTATTAATGTGAGCGATGACCAGCCTTTCAAATTTCATGGCTACAGATGTGAGTCCTACAGTGTGAAAGTAATTTAGACAGGTTACCTTGCCGTTCTTTTGCACAGGGATTATGTTGGTCTGCTTGAAACGTGTAGGTATTACAGACAGGGACAGGAAGAGGCTGAAAATATCAGTGAAGACACTTGCCAGCTGATCAGCGCATGCTCTGAGTACTCTTCCTGGTAATCCATTTGGCCCCACGGCCTTGTGAATGTTAACCTGTTTAAAGGTCTTGTGAGACCACTGCTGGTGCTCTCATACATGGTTCAGTGTTGTTTGCCTTGAAGCAATAATACCCCTTCTGCAAAGGATAGATTTCCTACTTCTGAACACACAGACGCACACACACGGTGTGTGTGTCAATGACAGTCATTAGATCCCAGCGTTACTACATCTATCAAATGTGGACTCATACCCTAATGGACCACCTCACAGTCTCTAACTAAAGCTCTAAAGTCATAAAACTGGAATCAATTCCAATTCATTTGATATGATTCATAAAGAGCATTGATCAGACCAGAGGCAGGATCGTTGCCGTTGAATATTGACCAGTGTTAGAGCCAGTGGCCTGTCAGTGAGGCCAGGATTGTGACCTTTTTTTATTATTTTATTTAACCAGGTAGGCCAGTTGAGAACAAGTTCTCATTTACAACTGCGACCTGGTCAAGATTAAGCAAAGCAGTGAGACACAAACAACAACACAGAGTTACACATGGATTAAACAAACGTACGGTCAATAACACAATAGAAAAAACGAATATGAAGCGAGAGCCAGCCAACAAGAACATACAGGTCGCAGTGGTGGATAGTATATGGGGCTTTGGTGACAAAACAGATGGCACTGTGATAGACTGCATCCAATTTGCTGAGTAGAGTGTTGGAGGCGATTTTGTAAATGACATCGCCGAAGTCAAGGATCGGTAGGATAGTCAGTTTTACGAGGGTATGTTTGGCAGCATGAGTGAAGGATGCTTTGTTGTGAAATAGGAAGCCGATTCTAGAAGGAGAGTTGTATGGCATTGAAGCTCTTTTGGAGGTTAGTTAACACAGTGTCCAAAGAGGGGCCAGAGGTATACAGAATGGTGTCGTCTGCGTAGAGGTGGATCAGAGAATCACCAGCAGCAAAAGCGACATCATTGAGAAAAGAGTATTGAGAATTGAACCCTGTGGCACCCCCATAGAGACTGCCAGAGGTCCGGACAACAGGCCCTCCGATTTGACACTACTCTGTCTGAGAAGTAGTTGGTGAACCAGGCGAGGCAGTCATTTGAGAAACCAAGGCTGTTGAGTCTGCCGATAAGAATGTGGTGATTGACAGAGTCAAAAGCCTTGGCCAGGTCGATGAATACGGCTGCACAGTATTGTATTTTATCGATGGCGGTTATGATATCGTTTAGAACCTTGAGCGTGTATGAGGTGCACCCATGACCAGCTCAGAAACCAGATTGCATAATGGAGAAGGTACGGTGGGATTCAAAATGGTCGGTATTCTGTTTGTTAACTTGTCTTTCGAAGACCTTAGAATGGCAGAGTAGGATAGATATAAGTCTGTAACAATTTGGATTTAGAGTGTCTCCCCCTTTGAAGAGGGGGATGACCGCGGCAGCTTTCCATTCTTTGGGGATCTCAGACGATACGAAAGAGTGGTTGAACAGGCTAGTAATAGGGGTTGCAACAATTGCGGCGTGAATGCTCAGTGTCCTGTGTGCAGGCAGCTAACCTTATTTCCCCACAAACTCACTCCTCTTGTGTCTCAGGGGACAAATTAGCACAGTAATATTGTACATTAGGATGGATGGACAGAGGGCTAGCAATGTAGAGGATATTTGTATGACTGTAAAGACAAAGCAGACATGAAAGCTAGTGCTGAGTTTAAGGAATGCAGATAGACACAGACTCAGAAAGGTCAGTAGTAATGCCAGCATGCTATATTTAAGCAATAAGGCCCGGCGGGTTGTGGTATATGGCCATTATACCATGGCTAAGGGCTGTTCTTATGCACAACGCAACGGGGCGCTGCCTGGAGCTGCCCTTAGCCGTGGTATATTGGCCATTTATCACAATGGTGCCTTATTGCTATTATAAACTAGTTACCAACATAATTAGAGCATTTAAAATAAATGTTTTCTCGTACCTGTGGTATATGGTCTGATATACCACGGCTGTCAGCAAATCAGCATTCAGGGCTCGAACTACCCATTTTATAATTCATTGTATGACATCATACGTTGTACAAATAATGGATTAAAGTTATTGCCAACAATGTAGCGTAACAATTGAACTGCTAATCAACAGCAAATCAAATAGAAGTCTATGCAGAATGCAATATTCTTTCTAGCCCCCAAAAATATATTAACTTATGAGACTAAACAATACTCAAGAGCAAACAAAAAAACTTTTTAGAAAGCACAATGTGTTACTGGCTGGAAGCAAATGTTTGATCAAAAACAAGACAAAAAACACAAAAACAAAATACACAAACAAATACTAGAGTGTATTTTTCTCTCTCGCTATCTCTTTGCAATCCAGCTGAAAACTTTTGTTGTTTTTTCTTATCAACCAACTGACATATCTGGGTCTGTCTGGTAGTAATCTAGAATTCATTGTGGATGCTGGAGTAATTGGAAACATGTCCTGCTTCTGTTTGATTTTCTGGCCAGCCCAGAAAAAAATAGCAATTGCATAATCCTGTAATAGGTTTATAGATTGATAATGGTGTGCTGGTCCTTAATTTGTGCTGCTCCTCAGCAAGTGATGCTTACATTTAAATCAGATATATTCACTTGTTGTTTAGACAAAATAGCTAGAATATTCTGTCAGTTTGCATCACATCTCAGGACTGTGTTCAACATGATGCAAACAGCCTCCACAATGCCTCTCCATCTGTAGCATGTATGTGCACTATGTGTGTTCTGCAACAGAGATGTCAGTCTCTCTCTCTTTGTGTGTGTGGATGTGTGTGTGTGTGTATGTGTGTATGTGTGTGTGTGTGTGTGTGTGTGTGTGTGTGTGTGTGTGTGTGTGTGTGTGTGTGTGTGTGTGTGTGTGTGTGTGTGTGTGTGTGTGTGTGTGTGTGTGTGTGTGTGTGTGTGTGTGTGCGTGCGTGTATTTTGTATTTATTAAGATCCCCAATCATCTGCTGCCGAGGCAGCGGCTACTCTTCCTGGGGACCAAATAGGAAACAACACAACAAATAAAATACACAATATACATAAACATACATAGCACTACATTTACATTACAATTGAACCATTCAGCAGACGCTCCCATCCAGAGCGACCCACAGCTAGTGTTCCTTCATGTTAAGATAGCCAGGTGACAAAACCACATATCACAGTCGTATACCAACCACATATCACACACATAATAGAATACAATATACAATGCAAAATACAATGCAAAATACAATGCAAACTACAATGCAAAATACAATGCAAAATACAATGCAAACTACAATGCAAAATACAATGCAAACTACAATACAAAATACAATGCAAACTACAATGCAAAATACAATGCAAAATACAATGCAAACTACAATACAAAATACAATGCAAAATACAATACAAAATACAATGCAAAATACAATGCAAAATACAATACAAAATACAATGCAAAATACAATGCAAAATACAATACAAAATACAATGCAAACTACAATGCAAAATACAATGCAAACTACAATACAAAATACAATGCAAACTACAATACAAAGTACAATGCAAACTACAATACAAAATACAATGCAAAATACAATACAAAATACAATGCAAAATACAATACAAAAGACAATGCAAACTACAGTACAAAATACAATGCAAACTACAATGCAAACTACAATACAAAATACAATGCAAACTACAATACAAAATACAATGCAAACTACAATGCAAACTACAATGCAAACTACAATACAAAATACAATGCAAACTACAATACAAAATACAATGCAAACTACAATGCAAAATACAATGCAAACTACAATACAAAATACAATGCAAAATACAATACAAAATACAATGCAAAATACAATGCAAACTACAATACAAAATACATTGCAAACTTCAATACAAAATACAATGCAAACTACAATACAAAATACAATGCAAAATACAATGCAAACTACAATGCAAACTACAATACAAAATGCATAAAATGTCTGTGTCTCTCCACAGTCCCCGTCGTGCCTAAATGTGTTTTTTTTATCTGGTTTTATTGCTAGCTTGAGTTACCTGGGGTGGCAGAGAGTTCCTTTTAGTCATGGCTCTATTTAATGCTGTGTGTTTTCCAGAACCTGTTCTGGACCTGGGGACTGTGAAGAGACCTCTGGCTGCATGTCTTGTGTGATACCGATGAGTGTCCGAACTGTGTGCCAACTACTTTAACAGACAGTTTGATACCTTCAGCACATCAACACCTCACACAAAGACCAATAGTGATACAGTCAATCTCTTTTCAACTTTGTGTGAGTGTGTTTGTGTGTGTGTGTCAAGTCAAAAAAATGTACAGTGAAAAGTACAGTGAAATGCATGTGCATGTGTGTGTGTATGTATATGTGCCTTTCTTTTTCTTGCATGTGGATGTGTGTGCGTTGCCTGAGCGCGTGTGTGTGTGGGTGCATATGTGCATGTATGTGTATCAGGAAGAGGAGTTCTTCTTGACTTACATTAAGTAAATTATGTAAACCTCCTTTATCCACATGTGATTCTTTGTTGATAAGAAATACAGCTCCGGGGGATTAAAACACCATATCTGTTTGTACCATGTAGACAAATAAGACAGCAGATGAGACAAAGGGGGTGATTCCACAGGACAATATGAAAAAAATGCAGAATCAATGTAAATCCAAAACGAAGGATGAGGAAGGGGGATCTTCAAAGGAGGGTAATCCCTGGTCATGCGGTGCATGTTGTTGTCTGACAGAACACGATAACCTCATCTCTCTCCCTCTCCCTCTCCCTCTCCCTCTCCCTCTCCCTCTCCCTCTCTCTCTCTCTCTCTCTCTCTCTCTCTCTCTCTCCCTCTCCCTCTCCCTCTCCCTCTCCCTCTCCCTCTCCCTCTCTCTCTCTCCCTCTCTCTCTCTCTCTCTCTCTCTCTCTCCCTCTCTCTCTCCCTCTCTCTCTCTCTCTCTCTCTCCCTCTCTCTCTCTCCCTCTCTCTCTCTCTCTCTCTCTCTCTCTCTCTCTCTCTCTCTCTCTCTCCCTCTCTCTCTCTCTCTCTCTCTCTCTCCCTCTCTCTCTCTCTCTCTCTCCAGAAGTCAAAGGAAAGGAAAGGCTGCTCTAACAAGCTAGAGAGTCTGTCTGACTGTCCCTCTGAGGACGACGAACAGCCTGAAGTAAAGAGATTTTAAAAACCAAAACCAGAAATAGCCTGTTACACTGCATTTGGAAAATATTCAGACCCTTTGACTTGTTCCACATTTTGTTACTTACCAGCCTTAATTTAAAATGGATGAAATAAAAGTTTTTCCTCATCAATCTACACACAAAGCCTCATAATGACAAAATAAAAGCAGGTTATTAGAAATGTTTGCACATTTATAAAACATGAAAACAAATATTTTATATATAGTGGCAAGAAAAAGTATGTGAACCCTTTGGAATTATCGGAATTTCTGCATCAATTGGTCATAAAATTAGATCTGATCTTCATCTAAGTCACAACAACAGACAAACACATTCTCCTTAAACTGTCTATATTGAAAACATAATTTAAACATTCACAGTGTATGTTGGAAAAAGTATGTGAACCCCTAGGCTAATGACTTCTCCAAAAGCTAATTGGAGTCAAGAGTCAGCTAACATGGAGTACAATCATTGAGGCGAGATTGGTTAGAGCTGCCCTGCCCTCTAAAAAAACACTGACAAAATTTGAGTTAGCTATTTACAAGAAGCATTGCCTGATGTGAACCATGCCTCGAACAAAAGAGATCTCAGAAGACCCAGATTAACGATTGTTGACTTGCGTAAAGCTGGAAAGGGTTACAAAATTATCTCTAAAAGCCTTGATGTTCATCAGTCCATGGTAAGACAAATGTTCTAATAATGGAGAAAGTTCAGCACTGTTGCTACTTTCCTTAGGAGTGGCCATCCTGCAAAGGTGACTGCAGAGCACAGAGCAGAATGCTCAATGAGGTTAAAACCTCTCTAGGCAATGGGGTGGTATTTTCACGTCCGGATGAAAAGTGTGCCCAAAGTAAACTGCCTGCTACTCAGGCCCAGAAGCTAGGATATGCATAGAAAACACTCTGAAGTTTCTAAAACTGTTTGAATGATGTCCGTGAGTATAACAGAACTTTGGCAGGCGAAACCCCGACGACAAACCATCCAGGAATTATTTGTTTGTTGAAGTGACAGTGTTTTCAATGGGTTTTTATGTGGATTGAGATTTCTAAGGCACTTGCTTGCAGTTCCTATCGCTTCCACTGGATGTCAACAGTCTTTGGTTAATATTGTTCCTTTGTGTAATGAAGAAGTAGGGCTGTTCAGAACGAGGGTCGAGTCTAGTGTACAATTGTGGTTGGGGCGCCCTACCTGAAAGCTCGCTCCACTTTGTTTTTATCCGCTATTGGACGCAGTTTATCCCATCTTAAATTTGATTGATTATTTACGTAAAAAAATACCTAAAGATGTATTTGGAAAGTTGTTTGACATGTTTGGACAAAGATTACAGGTAACTTATTAGATATTTGTAGACATGTTGCGCGAGTTGGAACCGGTGTTTTTCTGGATCAAACGCAACAAATAAATTGACATTTTGGAGATATAACAACGGAATTAATCGAACAAAAGGACCATTTGTGATGTTTAGGGGACATATTGGAGTGCCAACAGAAGAAGCTCTTCAAAGGTAAGGCATGAATTATATCGTTATTTCTGAGTTTTGTGTCGCGCCTGGAAGGATTAAGTATTATTATCCGTGTTTGTTTGATGGAGTGCTGTCCTCAGATAATAGCATGGTTTGCTTTCACCGTAGAGACTTTTTGAAATCTGAAATGGTGGCTGGATTAACAAGAAGTAAAGCTTTAATTTGTTGTATTTCACTTGTGATTGTATGAAAGTTAAATATTTCTAATAATTGAATTTGAATTTGGAGCTCTGCCATTTCACCGGATGCTGTCAAATCGGTCCTGTTAACGGGATTTGATCCCTAAGAAGTTTTAAGAAGAATCCTAGTGTCAGCTAAAGACTTACAGAAATCTCTGGAACATGCTAACATCTCTGTTGATGAGTCTATGATACGTAAAACAATAAACAAGAATGGTGTTCATGGTGGGACACCACGGGTGAAGCCACTGCTGTCCAAAAAAACCACTGCTGAAGTTCACAAAATAGCATCTGGAAGTTCCACAGCGCCACTGGCAAAATCTTCTGTGGAGAGATGAAACTAAAGTTGAGTTGTTTAGAAGGAACAAACACTATGTGTGTAGAAAAAAGGCACAGCACACAACATCTAAACCTCATCCCAACTGTAAAGTATGGTGAAGGGAGCATCATGGTTAGGAGCTGCTTTGCTGCCTCAGGGCCTGGACAGCTTGCTATCATTGACGGAAATTATTTCTCAAGTTTAAGAAGACATTTAGCAGGAGAATGTAAGTCTATTTGTCTGCCAATTGAAGCTCAACAAAAGTTGTGTGATGCAGCAGGACAACGACCCAAAACTCAGAAGTAAAACAAAAACAGAATGGCTTCAACAGAAGGAAATAAGCCTTCTGGAGTGGCCCAGTCAGAGTCCTGACCTCACCCCAATTGAGATGCTGTGGCATGACCTCAAGAGAGCGGTTCCCACCAGACATCCCAAAAATATTGCTGAACTGAAACAGTTTTGTAAAGAGGAATGGTCCAAAATTCCTCCTGACCGCAGGTCTGATCCGCAACTACAGAAAACGTTTGGTTGAGGTTATTGCTGCCAAAGGAGGGTCAACCAGTTCACTAAATCCAAGGGTTCACATACTTTTCCACCCTGCACTGTGAATGTTTACACAGTGTGTTCAATAAAGACATGAAAACGTATAATTGTAATTATTATTATTATACATTTAAGCAGACTGTGTTAGTCTATTGTTGTGACTTTTATGACCCATTTATGCAGAAGTCCAGGCAATTCCAAAGGGTTCACATACTTTTTCTTGCCACTGTAAGTATTCAGACCCTTTGCTGTGAGACTCGACATTGAGCTCAGGTGCATCTTGTTTCTATTGATCATCCTTGAAATGTTTCTACCTGTGGTAAATTCAATTGATTGGACATGATTTGGAAAGGCACACACCTGTCTATATAAGGTCCCACAGTTGACAGTTGGGGGAGAAGGGTCTTGGTCAGGGAGGTGACCAAGAACCCAATGGTCACTCTGACAGAGCTACAGAGTTCCTCTGTGGAGATGAAAGAACCTTCCAGAAGGACAACCATTCCTGCAGCACTCCACCAATCAGGCCTTTGTGGTAGTGGCCAGACGGAAGCCACTCCTCAGTAAAAGGCACATGACCGCCTGCTTGGAGTTCGCCAAAAGGCACATAAAGGACTCTCAGACCATGAGAAACAAGACTCTTTGGTCTGATGAAAACAAGATTGAACTATTTGGCTTAAATGCAAAGTACCACATCTGGAGGAAACCTAGCACCATCCCTAAGGTGAAGCATGGTGGTGGCAGCATCATGCTGTGGGGATGTTTTTCAGCGGCAGGGACTGGCAGACTAGTCAGAATCGAGGGAAAGATGAATGGAGCACGGAGAGATCCTTGATGAAAACCTGCTCCAGAGCGCTCAAGACCTCAGACTGGGTTGAAGGTTCACCTTTCAACAGGACAACGACCCTAACCACACAGCCAAGACAACGCAGCAGTTGCTTTGGGACAAGTCTCTGAATGTGCTTGAGTGGCCCAGCCAGAGCCCGGACTTGAACCCGATCAAACATCAGAGACCTGAAAATAGTTGTGCAGCAACGCTTCCCATCCAACCTGACAGAGCTTGAGAGGATCTGCAAAGACGAATGGGAGAAACTCCCCAAATACAAGTGTGCCAAGCTTGTAGCATCATACGCAAGAAGACTCGAGGCTGTAATCACTGCCAAAGGTGCTTCAACAAAGTACTGAGTAAAGGATCTGAATAATTATGTAAATGTGATATTTTAGTTTTTGCTTTGTCATTATGGGGTGTTGTGTGTAGTATGATCAGGGTTGGGTAGGTTACTTTCTAAATGTAATCCCTTACAGTTACTAGTTACCTGAAATTGTAATCAGTAACGTAACCTTTTGATTACCTAAACTCAGTAACGTAATTTAGAGGTATTAGAAGAAGACAAAAATATATGTTACCAATTGAATGACATCTATCGCAGGATAAATCAATGTTAAAGTTTACATAGCTGGCCATATATGGATGTTACATTTTTCTTTATGGGTTGGTTATGTACTTCTTCTAACCCATCACCTTCTACTACATAAAATTATATCTTTACATTAATATATAGAATTTAAAGTTCAAAAATTGATGAAGCAACTACAGATTGCCTCTTTAAGTCTATCAAACGTGTGCGAGTTTGAGCAAGTGTCCACCAGGCCTATGTATAAAAAAAATGATCAGCATGAATTAGATTGAGCAATAAAAGCCCCATTTTTATTCCATAGGCTGGGATCAACGCACTATGCAGCTGTTATTCCATAGGCTGGGATCCGCACTAGGCAGCTGTTGCAAGAGTGCATTTTTCACTGGCTGTCCCTGGTTTCAAAAACAACGATTGATAGGCAGCTTAAACTTCTTGAATTCAACCATTATTGGGTTCAAATACACATTTAGATTTGTGAACAGCCATCCACAACAATCACAATCCAACCAAAGGCGCAAATAGCTAAATCAGAGAGTAGCAGTATGATTTATATCAATGCTCTATGTAGATATGAATAGTAAGTGATATCCGTATCGCCGTAGACTACACCACTGCTGTCATCCTTACCTCCAAACATTATTCCAATTGGATAATCGTTGGATGCCGACAGCAGTCGCACCATTGGAAGACATAGCTTGGACTGTAGCCTACAACAGCCTATTCCTGCTCTTTTTCCGTGATCCATCAAACACATTTGGTGTGTCATCATAGTGGTCTCCTTGTGGTCAGACTCCCTCAGGTGGAACAAACTTAAACATGCACCTTTTTTCAATGCTGATTTGAATGTCATTGAGAAAACAGAGAACTGTCAAATATGTTTTCCTGCAAACATCCTTACTGAATTTCAAAGTAATCCTCAAAGGTATCTGTAGTCCGACTACAATGTTTTTGCTGGTAACATAACAGATGACTTTTTTTGTAATCCCTTACATTGTAACGTAATCCATTACTCCCCAACCCTGTTTTGTCATTATGGGCTATTGTGTGTAGTATGATGAGGGGGAAAAAACTATTTAATCCATTTTAGAATAAGACTGTAATGTAACAAAATGTGGAAAAAGTCAAAGGGGTTTGAATACTTTCTGTATGCACTGCATATGGCACATACAGTAGTTCTCTGTATTGCACTGTGATGGCCATCTGGGTTTGATTTGGTTCCAACAACACACATTTCACCTTTCTTGTCAGGGGCATACAGGGCTATATATACTGCACCAAACAGGACCAGGTATGAGTAGAGTGACAGAAATCAGAGTGACAGAGACCAACAATCTCAGCAGACCAACCTGGACTCATGGGTAGATGTAACATAGTAAATGAAAATCCAGGACACTCAAATTAGCATGATGTGTTACGTTTGGTATGGAATGTATTAAATTTGTGGATGTCCGTCATCCATTTTGTATGATACGAATTACAATTCATATGAAATGTTATGAATTGCAATTAGTATGATATGCTACTAATTGCAATTCTTACAACATTTTACGAATTTGAAATATGTATGTTATGAATTCCAATTTGTTGTTGCTAACGTTAGCTAGGTGGCCAGGTGGCTAGCTAGGCTAAGGGTTAAGGTTAGGGTTAAGGTTACGACTTAGGTTAATGTGTTAAGGTTGTGGTTAGGGGAAGTGTTAGCTAACATGCTAAATAGTTACAATGTAGCTAAAAAGTAGTAAGTAGTAGCAAAGTTACTAATTAGCTAAAATTCTAAAATAGTCCATGATGAGATTTGAACACACAACCTTTGGATTGCTATACGTTTGATGATATACAGTTACCCATCCATCCCGATCAACCACCCTCTTTTCGTTTTATCCTGAAGTAACCTTCTGTCTTATGTAACATACCATACAAATTTGAGTTTGCCAGATTTCATTTACTATGTTATGCCTAGTCTGTGAGACCAGGCTGACAGACATCCAGATATTCTGTCTCTTGAACCCAAGTCAATATTATGAAGCAGGAAGCAGCCTCACTAGTCTTTCTCCTCTTCTCCCTGAGTGATATAGGATCCTCCTAGCATGAACACAGATGTACACTGCTAGATAAGTGTTTCCTAGCTCAGATGAGCAGGATGATATTGTCACACTAACTTTGCGCAATCTAAAACCCTTCATGCTTATTCAGAGTGTTTGATGACAAAGTCTGTGACGCTCTCTACAATGAACTCAAATTAGTATACATTTGACATTTGGCAATCTCAGACGAACATAAAATCAACAGGAACAGACAGTGACCAATTGCAAAAAACTTGTCCAAGAGCAGAAAATAACAGTCCTCAATCCTCACAAAGATAAAACAGTTTCTCCTAAGCTATTTATCTAATTTAGCCACATTCTACGGATGTCAGATTGGTATGATAGAGTGGTGCAATGCGAATGCTAGCCTCCACGTGCCTCGCGGGGACACTCAGAATTGAAAATCTCTCTTCTTCAATTCTGTATGCCCCAGCCAGGCCTGTGGAGGCTCCCATTAGCATTGCACCACTCTATCATACCTGTGAGCTGGTGCGATGCATGAACTTGTGCGATGCATCATCACCAACAGGCTCATCTCGAACAGCTCTGTAGCCAAACAGGGTCCTCTTCTAACAGAGAGAGCACTTTATGTGATTTATCACAAGCACTCCCATTGATCGGAACTATTAGAGGGCTGGACAAAAGATCCAACTCGTTTTGGTCCATGGTGAGTGCTGCAAGGCACGGTCCAATCAGAGCAAATAACCTGTGGCTAGATTTATGTTATTGGATGAAAAGCATATTTTCTCTCCTTAGTTACTGTAGCCCTTAGTTACTGTAGCCCGTAGTTACAGTAGCCCAGAATAGGCTTTATACCTAATAATCATGATCATTAAGTTAATTAAATGAATTGATTGATTGGTTTTCTTTCTCTGTCAAGGTGGCCGGTTGGACAACAGCAGCCATGTGATTGGGGGGTGGCAAAGAGCAAAGAATGTCCAGGAGGTTCAGCTAAAGCAGCCTGCAGTGAGAATCTCCCCCTCTGGCGCCTGTTCTTCATGAGGACCCGAAGATGACTGTCACCAGCCGGCAGTCCTTGAATGTCCTGACAGTCATCTTTCTCCTGCTGTCCACTGCAGGTCAGTGCAGTTTTATACACCTTTTTGCTATGGTGTGTGTGTGTGTGTGTGTTAAAGTATATAGTCTCTTCCCACAGTCGCCTGTGAGTCTAGCAAGTGAGACTGGTGTATGACTGTCAGGGAACAGTATGCTGCATGGTAAAACATCGATGTTGATTACTAACTAATCTGCATTTGTGAAACGGTATGTCGGTAACTGTAATGCACGTTATAAAACAACCTGAGGTTTAATAGTAATGCAAATAACTTTATTTTGGTTTATAGTCTTTCAGCTCACAGGTTGAGGTTGTAAACGGAACATAAGAGCCAACCTGTTTACTGTAGTCTCCTAAAATTGGATAGGTGTTAATGTAACTAACAACATGGCAATATTTACGACAGAGCCCTAACCAGATCCAGCTGTTTTCCCTCTAGTAAGGCTCAGACTGCCTTCCCCCTGGCCTGCTTCACCTTTAAGTCTTGCATCATTAGAGGACTTTAAGGTCCACTTCCAATGCTTAGTTGCTCTGCGTCCTTATTGCCAATTCACCCTCTTTATAACCGCAGACCCCTCCTTTATACCCCTCCTTTATACCCCTCCTTTATACCCCTCCTTTATACCCCTCCTTTATACCCCTCCTTTAAAAATAAAGGTTAAATAAATAGAATAACATATATATCCCGTGGTTTATGAGATCAGCTATAGGATCAGAATATCAGAACTGGATTTTGATGACATAATTTTGGCATAAATGAAGCTGTGTTTTAAATGTCCTTTTGGAATTTATATGTGACCTTTATGAGTGACTGATTAGATTTATATATGTCTCCCATCTTACATAACTTGGATTTTGATATAGTTTTGATACGTTTTTAGAAAATGTACATGAACATATCGTTTTTTTGTGAAATGAGAAGTGTATTTCTGATATGAGTGCTGGCAAAGGTGGTATTTCAGAAACTTGAGTGACCTACGTCTAGTTGTGAGAGATTAGTTAACAAATAAAGAAGGGTAATAAAATGAGACCGAAGAAAATGTACGGTTATCAAATCAAATCGGGGGGTAGAAGTAATTTGTCCAGTGGCAATTTTTATGAATTGTTCAGCAGTCTTACCCTAGTAAAACTGACTATCCTACCGATCCTCGACTTCGGCGATGTCATCTACAAAATGGCTTCCAACACTCTACTCAGCAAACTGGATGCAGTCTATCACAGTGCCATCCGTTTTGTCACTAAAGCACCTTATACCACCCACCACTGCGACTTGTATGCTCTAGTCGGCTGGCCCTCGCTACATATTCATCGCCAGACCCACTGGCTCCAGGTCATCTACAAGTCTATGCTAGGTAAAGCTCCGCCTTATCTCAGCTCACTGGTCACGATGGCAACACCCATCCGTAGCACGCGCTCCAGCAGGTGTATCTCACTGATCATCCCTAAAGCCAACACCTCATTTGGCCGCCTTTCGTTCCAGTACTCTGCTGCCTGTGACTGGAACGAATTGCAAAAATCGCTGAAGTTGGAGACTTTTATCTCCCTCACCAACTTCAAACATCAGCTATCTGAGCAGCTAACCGATCGCTGCAGCTGTGCATAGTCTATTGGTAAATAGCCCACCCTTTTCACCTACCTCATCCCCATACTGTTTTTATTTATTTACCTTTCTGCTCTTCTGCACACCTATATCTCTACCTGTACATGACCATCTGATCATTTATCACTCCAGTGTTAATCTGCAAAATTGTAATTATTTGCCTACCTCCTCATGCCTTTTGCACACATTGTATATAGACCCCCCCTTTGTTTTCTACTGTGTTATTGACTTGTTAATTGTTTACTCCATGTGTAACTCTTTGTTGTATGCTCACACTGCTATGCTTTATCTTGGCCAGGTCGCAGTTGCAAATGAGAACTTGTTCTCAACTAGCCTACCTGGTTAAATAAAGGTGAAATGAAAAAATGAAAAGTCTAATGGATTGGGGGTAGAAGCTGTTAAGGAGCCTTTTGGTCCTAGACTTGATGCTCCAGTATCGCTTGCCGTGCGGGAGCAGAGAAAACAGTCTATAACTTGGGTGACTGGAGTCTGACAATTTTATGGGCCTTCCTCTGACACCGCCTATTATATAGGTCCTGGATGGCAGGAAGCTTGGCCCCAGTGATGTACTGGGCCGTTCCCACCTTCCTCTGTAGCGCCTTACGGTCAGATGCCAAGCAGTTGCCATACCAGGTGGTGATGCAACCGGTCAGGATGCTCTCTATGGTGCAGTTGTAGAACCTTTAGAGGATCTGGGGACCTATGCCAAATCTTTTCAGTCTCATGAGGGGGAGTATAGGTTTTGTCGTGACCTCTTCACGACCGTCTTGTAATATTTGGACCATGATAGTTCATTGGTGATGTGGACACCAAGGAACTTGAAACTCTCGACCCGCTCCACTACAGCCCTGTCAATGTTAATGGGGGCCTGTTCGGCCCGCCTTTTCCTGTAGTCCACTATCAGCTCCTTTGTCTTGCTCACATTGAGGGAGAGGTTTTTGTCCTGGCACCACACTTCCAAATTCTCTGACCACCTCCCTATAGGCTAATCTCATCGTTGTCGGTGATCAGGCCTATCACTGTCGTGTCGTCAGCAAACTTAATGATGGTGTTGGCGTCGTGTTGGGCCATGCAGTTGTGGGTGAACAGGGAATACAGGAGGGGACTAAGTACACACTCCTGAGGGGCCCCAGTGTTAAGGATCAGCGTGGCAGATGTGTTATTGCCTACTCTTACCATCTGGGGGTGGCCCGTCAGGAAGTCAAGGATCCAGTTGCAGAGGGAGGTGTTCAATCCCAGAGTCCTTAGCTTAGTGATGAGCTTCGTGGGCACTATGGAATTGAATGCTGAGTTAGTCAATGAACAGCCTTCTCACATACAGGGAGGGAAAAAGTATTTGATCCCCTGCTGATTTTGTACGTTTACCCACTGACAAAGAAATGATCAGTCTATAATTTGAATGGTAGGTTTATTTGAACAATGAGAGACAGAATAACAACAAAAAATCCAGAAAAACACATGTCAAAAATGTTAAATTGATTTGCATTTTAAATGAGTGAAATAAGTATTTGACCCCCTCTCAATCAGAAAGATTTCTGGTTCCCAGGTGTCTTTTATACCGGTAACGAGCTGAGATTATGAGCACACTCTTAAAGGGAGTGCTCCTAATCTCAGTTTTTTAACTTTATAAAAGACACCTGTCCACAGAAGCAATCGATCAATCAAATTCCAAACTCTCCACCATGGCCAAGACCAAAGAGCTCTCCAAGGATGTCAGGGACAAGATTGTAGACCTACACAAGGCTGGAATGGGCTACAAGACCATCGCCAAGCAGCTTGGTGAGAAGGTGACAACAGTTATTCGCAAATTATTCGCAAATGGAAGAAACACAAAATAACTGTCAATCTCCCTCGGCCTGGGGCTCCCATGCAAGATCTCACCTCGTGGAGTTGCAATGATCATGAGAATGGTGAGGAAACAGCCCCAAACTACACGGGAGGATCTTGTCAATGATCTCAAGGCAGCTGGGACCATAGTCACCAAGAAAACAATTGATAACACACTACGCCATGAAGGACTGAAATCCTGCAGCAAGAAAGCACAAGAAAGTACATATACATGCCCGTCTGAAGTTTGCCAATGAACATCTGAATGATTCAGAGGAAAACTAGGTGAAAGTGTTGTGGTCAGATGAGACCAAAATGGAGCTCTTTGGCATCAACTCAACTCGCCGTGTTTGGAGGAGGAGGAATGCTGCCAATGACCCCAAGAACACCATACCCATCATCAAACATGGAGGTGGAAACATTATGCTTTGGGGGTGTATTTCTGCTAAGGGGACAGGACAACTTCACCGCATCAAAGGGACGATGGACGGGGCCATGTACCGTCAAATCTCGGGTGAGAACCTCCTTCCCTCAGCCAGGGCATTGAAAATGGGTCGTGGATGGGTATTCCAGCCTGAAAATGACACAAAACACACGGCCAAGGCAACAAAGGAGTGGCTCAAGAAGAAGCACATTAAGGTCCTGGAGTGGCCTAGCCAGTCTCCAGACCTTAATCCCATAGAAAATCTGTGGAGGGAGTTGAAGGTTTGAGTTTCCAAACGTCAGCCTCGAAACCTTAATGACTTGGAGAAGATCTGCAGAGAGGAGTGGGACAAAATCCCTCCTGAGATGTGTGCAAACCTGGTGGCCAACTAGAAGAAACGTCTGACCTCTGTGATTGCCAACAAGGGTTTTGCCACCAAGTACTAAGTCATGTTTGGCAGAGGGGTCAAATACCTATTTCCCTCATTTAAAATGCAAATCAATTCATAACATTTCTGAAATGCATTTTTCTGGATTTTGTTGTTGTTATTCTGTCTCTCTGTTCAAATAAACCTACCATTAAAATTATAGACTGATCATTCCTTTGTCAGTGGGCAAACGTACAAAATCAGCAGGGGATCAAATACTTTTTTCCCTCACTGTAGGTGTTCCTCCAGGTGAGAAAGGGCAGTGTGGAGTGTGATTGAGATTGCGTCATCTGTGGATCTGTTGAGGCGGTATGCGAATTGGAGTGGGGTGTCTGGGAGGATGCTGTTGATTTGAGCCATGACCAGCCTTTCAAAGCACTTCATGGCTACTGACGTGAGTGCCATGGGGCGGTAATCATTTAGGCAGGTTACCATCACTTCCTTGGGCACAGGGACTATGTTGGACTGCTTGAAACATGTAGGTATCACAGACTCGGTCAGGGAGAGGTTGAAAATGTCAGTGAAGACCCTAGACAGTTGGTCCGCGCATGCTTTGAGTACATTTTCTGGTAATCCATCTGGCCCAGCGGCTTTGTGAATGTTGACCTTTTTAAAGGTTTTGTTCACATCGGCTACCGAGAGCGTTATCACAGTCATCCAGAACAGCTGGTGCTTTTGTACATGCTTCAGTGTTGCTTGCCTCAATGCGAGCATAAAAGGCATTTAGCTCGTCTGGTAGGCTCGCATCACTGGGCTGCTCACGTCTGGGTTTCCCTTTGTAGTCCATAATAGTTTTCAAGCCCTGCCACATCCAACGAGCGTCAGAGCCTGTGTGGTAGGATTCAATCTTAATCCTGTATTGATGCTTTGCTTGTTTGATGGTTCGTCTGAGGGCATAGAGGGATTTCTTATAAGTGTCCGGATTAGTCTCCCACTCCTTGAAAGCGGAAGCTCTAGCCTTAAGCTCGATACAGATGTTGCCTGTAATCCATGGCTTCTGGTTGGGATATGTAAATACAGTCACTGTGGGGACGACGTCATCGATGCACTTATTGATGAAGCTGCTGACTGAGGTGGTGGATTCCTCAATGCCATTGGATGAATCCCGGAACATATTCCAGTCTGTGCTAGCGAAACAGTCCTGTAGTGTAGCATCTGCGTCATCTGACCACTTCCGTATTGACCGAGTCACTGGTAATTCCTGCTTTAGTTTTTGCTTGTAAGCAGGAGGATAGAATTATGGTCAGATTTGCCAAATGGAGGGCGGGAGAGTGCTTTGTATGCATCTCTGTGCGTGGAGTAAAGGTGGTCTAGGATTTTTTTCCTCCCATGGTTGCACATGTGACATGCTGGTAAAAACTTGGTAAAACTGATTTAAGTTTGCCTGCATTAAAGTTCCCGGCCACTAGGAGCGCTGCTTCTGGGTGAGCATTTTCTTCTTTGCTTTTATGGCCTTATAGAGTTGGTTGAGAGCGGTCTTAGTGCCAGCTTCATTTTGTGGTGGTAAATAGATGGCTACGAATAATACAGATGATAACTATCTTGGTAGATAATGTGGTCTGCAGCTTCTCATAAGGGACTCTACCTCAGGCGAGCAATACCTCGAGACTTCTATAATATTAGACATCGCGCACCAGCTGTTATTGACAAAAAGACCAGAGGTAGCATCTCTGTTCTGCTGTTGCATGGAAAATCCCACTAGCTCTATAATGTCCGTATCTTTGTTCAGCGACGTCTCGCTGACACATAAGATGTTACAGTTTTTAATGTCTCGTTGGTAGGATAATCTTAATAGTAGGTCATCAATTTTATTTTCCAATGATTGCATGTTATAGCGGGGAAGAATGGAAGGCATTGGGAGTTTACTCGGTTGCCTCAGGATTCTCAGAAGGATCCTCGATCTGCGTCCCCTCTCCCGGCGTCTTTTCTTCACGCCAAAGGCGTGGATCTGGGCCTGTTCCTGTGAAAGCAGGATATCCTTCTCGTCGGACTCGTTAAAGGAAAAAGTTTCTTCCAGTCCGCTGTGAGTAATTGCTTTTCTGATGTCCAGAAGTTATTTTAGGTCATAAGAGACGGTAGCAGCAACATTATGTACACAATAAGTTAATTAATAAGTTACACAAAACGCAAAATAAAATCAGCCATGTTCTTCGGTGCCATCATAACTACTGTTATGAATGTTTACCAGCGTGCATCCATCTGAGTGAGAGCGTCTCTCCATACTATTAAACCTCAAGCTTCCTCACTCCCCATTCTACTTCCCTGTTCAGCATGGATACAGAAGCCTGAAAGTTTCAGAGAGTCGGAGGGAAGCCAATTCAAGCTATTTAGCCAATAAGCCAGCCAGTCAGCCAGTCATTCAGACGGCCCTGAGTGAGTCACTGTCCCAAGCTCATTAGACCTGAGAGTGTTCTCCTCTTTCAAATGGCCAATATGTTCCTGATTGGCCTGCTCAGCCTACATGGGATTAGAAAATACTTTTACCATCATTGGCAGAAATATACAAAAAAAAACTCCCTCCCCTTCCCCCCTCTAACTAAATCCCAGAAGGAACATTATTTCCCCTCTTAGCAGTGCAATTGTCTTGGCTCCATCGTGGAGAGGAAGGGCTCATAGTCTTAATACAGAGACATGACCTTGTTCCAGTTCTGCTCCTCTGCCATTGTTTATACAGGCAACACCCATTCCATATGGCTAGAAGGGCAATCTCTCCCCAGCTATGCTATGGAGGACGTGTTTACCTCATGTTATCAATGGTAATAAAAATGTGAAAGGATGCCAAATTGCTAGACCTGATTGGTTTTGATGGCGTCTGTCTAACAAGTAGTTTTGTTTTGGTCCACAGTGACATATGAGACAACTGTGATGAGCCCTTGTAAATCTACACTCATTATCTCTGCTCTGTTGCTCTGACAGATAGGTAATTGGTGATCATCTACAATGAGTCCAGGCTACCAAATGATGTTTCCATGACTCCCATCACAGAGAAACCCCTCTCTGGTTGCCAGAATCAGAGATGAATAAATGTCTGTTGATTTCTGCTTGGTTTTGCATAATTTGCACCGCAATAGAAATCACAAGCTAAATAATCTTCGATGTATATATTTTTTATTATTATATAATTCTAATTTTTTCAGGTCAATATCATAAACAAATTGTAGATATGCGCATACATTTGAATTCTAAAATGAAACAATGCCATCAAATATGGCATTACCAACAAACACCAAAACGAAACAAAAACATGCAAAAACAATAAGAATGATACATTCCCTTTCAGTTCTCTGCTCTTCATTTTTCATTCATTTATCATTTTCCTTACATGCCTTTAATAATTTGACTGTCGCAAAATGCGTGGCTGTAGTATGTAAATGACCAAATACCCCTACCAGAGTATAGAGGCCTTACAATAAAAATAACTAAATTATTATTTTATACAAGAAAGCGACCAGGGTCCGGTTGACCCGTAGATTCATATAATTCTTATATTGACACTTCTTAGGGACTGCAAGATTAGGGGAAGAGATAGCAAAAAGAGGTCCCATATTGTATAGAAATCGCCTTCCTTGTTCCTAAATATAGCACCATTTTTTTTCCAGTGGTAACATTTTAAAGATCCCACAATACCACTGATTTATTGTTGGTGGCTGGTCTTTTATCCAGTTAAGGAGAAGGCATTTTCTTGTCACAAAGATATTTTTTAAGAAGTATTGAGCTGTGCTAAGGTAAGTGAAGGCCTGTTCCCGATAACACCCAAAACAAATAGCCATGGGTCCATTCTTCTAGAATATATGAACATATCCTCCAGCTCCAATTTGAAATTTGCCCAGAACATTTTAATTAATGGGCAAGTCCAAAACAGGCAAGCTGAATCATGATGGTCTCAATCACTATAATCCATTTATCAGATTTTTAAAGTAATTCAAAAAAATATTTTACCTCACAGGAGTGCTTGCCAAGAAGACAGTAGCTTCATCGTCTGAATGTCTTTCTCTTCTCCACAGCTCTATCAGCTCATTTCAGAGTGTGTGAACCATACTCCGACCACAAGGGGCGCTATCACTTTGGTTTCCACTGCCCTCGCCTTTCTGACAACAAGACCTACATGTTCTGCTGTCACCACAACAACACTGCCTTCAAGTACTGCTGCAACGAGACTGAGTTCCAGACGGTCATGCAGGTCAACCTGACTACCACCACAGACGGCTTCAAACACAAGTGAGTCATATTCAGGTTTTAGTAGTGAATATATAGAGTAGTACTTTTCCTTATCTGTTAGTAAGCTAATTATTGTGATTCTATGATACGGTTTAATGTTATTATAAAATGGTACTGACACTAGCTTGAGTGAATATCTAAAGAACATGTCAAAAGTTTATCTGTAAGGAAACGACCAACAGTTTCATACTCAAGATTTAGACATTTGCGCAGAGAAAAAAATCCCTGGCCTTTAAATGTTAGTGATTGATAAGCTGTTGGCTCCCTCAACAATATCCCACTCATTGACACCATTTGCCTGGTGCTCAAAGGGCACGTTGACATTGATCTTCTCCTACTGTATAGAGAGAATCACAACCAAAGTAAAAGAGCTGAAGCTTTGTTACTGAGTTTGTGAGTGGGCTGCAGGCGGATGCCATCTCTCAGCAGAGATAGATATAGTACTTGAGCGTATTGTCTTATACTATTAAATACAAAAAATATTGTTTTAAGTGAGAGGTAGGCATTGGTCTGAAGCCAAAAAAGTGAATTCACATGATCACCACAATACGTACTTCACCCATGCTCTACCAAGGTTTTCCAGCAAACAGCTTTGACCTACTACAGTAGCTCTGTTGGTCTATTGTATTTCCAACAATTTGTAAGCAGGTTGCTTAGGATTCAAACCTTCTCAAATAGTCCTAAAGTCCTAGAGGAGGTGCTCCCACAATATTGTTATTTGTACCGCATACAGGGTAAAGTATTGCATTCTTCCCAACCCAAACAAAACATTATCCCATTCCACTACATTTTCAAGCTTTTTTTAATTATATGAAAGCAAGCTTTGCTTTTATACTTACAACCACCAGGCTTGATTGAGCTGTTTTGTTGTGTAGTAATGTGGTGCCTGCCTGTACTTCCTTAAACTTTTATTTTAACAATACATTCAATGAAAAATATATGTATTTTTGGGCAAATATAAAAACAGGAGGTGGTGTGTTTGACACAGTCACTCATATAGATACTGTACAGAAGTCTATAGAGCCTGTCTGCATTCCTGATTTCTGTAACCATTAGCTTACCTGTGTAATATTAACATAAACTCAGAACCAGTTGTTTTTTAAACATGGTCCTGTTTTATCAATTGATGTGCTGAACAGTTCATTACCTCTGTCAAATTACTGTGTAGTTCAAATATATGCGTGTAATTGTATTTTAGCAATAAAGATGATGACGCTTCAATAATACACATTTACATTAGGCCTATGTCTAAAGATACTTACAGCCTAATGTCAAAGGTTTGGACACACCTACTCATTCAAGGGTTTTTCTTTACTTTTAATATTTTCTACATTGACATCAAAACGATGAAAAAACACATGGATCATGTAGTAACCCAAAAAGTGTTAAACAAATCAAAATATATTTTAAATATTAGATTCTTCAAAGTAGCCATCCTTTGCCTTGATGACAGCTTTTCACACTCTTGCCATTCCATCAACCAGCTTCATGAGGAATGCTTTTCCAACAGTCTTGAAGGACTTCCCATATATGCTGAGCACTGCTTTTCCTTCACTTTGCGGTCCAACTCATCCCAAACAATCTCTATTGAGTTGAGGTCAGGTGATTGTGGAGGTCAGGTCATCTGATGCAGCCCTCGATCACTCTCCTTCTTGGTCAAATAGCCCTTACACAGCGTGGAGGTGTGTTTTGAGTCATTGTCCTTTTGAAAAGCAAATTATAGTCCCACTAAGCGCAAACCAGATGGGATGGCGTATCACTGCAGAATGCTTTGGTAGCCATGCTGGTTAAGCGTGCCCTAAATTTTTAATTAATCACTGACAGTGTCACCAGCAAAGCACCATCACACCTCCTCCTCCACGCTTCACGGTGGGAACCACACATGCAGAGATCATCCGTTCACCTACTCTGCGTCTCACAAAAATCTCCAAATTGGACTCCTCAGACCAAAGACAGATTTCCACCAGTCTAATGTCCATTGCTCGGGTTTCTTGGCCCAAGCAAGTCTCTTCTTATTATTGGTGTCCTTTAGTATTGGTTTCTATGCAGCAATTCGACCATGAAGGTCTGATTCACTCAGTCTCTTCTGAACAGTTGATGTTGAGATGTGTCTGTTACTTGAACTCTGTGAAGCATTTATTTGGGCTGCAATTTCTGAGGCGGGTGACTCTAATGAGCTTATCCTCTGCCGCAGAGGTGACTCTGGGTCTTCCTTCCCTGTGGTGGTCCGCATGAGAGCCAGTTTCATCATAGCGCTTGATGGTTTTTGCAACTGCATTTGAAGAAACGTTCAATGTTCTTTAAATGTTCCACATTGACTGACGTTCATGTCCTAAAGTAATGATGGACTGTTGTTTCTCTTTGCTTATTTGAGCTGTTCTTGCCATAATATGGACTTGGTCTTTTACCAAATAGGGCTATATCCTGTATACCACCCCTACCTTGTCAAAACACAACTGATTGGCTCAAACGCATTAAGAAGGAAAGAAATTAACAGGCAAACCTGTTAATTGAAACTACCTCATGAAGCTGGTTGAGAGAATTCTAAGAGTGTGTAAAGCTGTCCATATGATTCCATATGTGTTATTTCATAGGTTTGAAGACTTCACTAGTATTCTAAAATGTAGAAAATAGTCAAATACAGAAAAACCCTTGAATGAGTAGGTGTGTCCAAACTTTTGACTGGTAATGTATATATACATAATTTTAATAGCAGGTCACTGTAAAGTCCATTATCCCTCTGAAGAGTATGAATTAAGCTGTTTGAATCAACCTGCCTACACATTATTGGAAATACAAAAGACCAAAAATAGCTACTGTAGTAGGTCAAAGCTGTATGCTGGAAAACTGCTTTAGACCAATGCCTACTTCTCACTTAAAACTTGGCTTTTACACTGGACGTTGATTATACATTATACATTGTAATACAGTAAAACACAGCAATGAAAGTGACCAAAAAAACTAAAATATACCCTTTCTTTCTTTCTTTCTTTCTTTCTTAAATCTCTCAGACCATAGCTGCAAGAAGTAGTTTGGGGGTGGTGGTGCTACAGAAAATGTTTTGGCCCCCACTGAAGGCGTCAATATCTGCTAATACAGGACTAGTTAAGGCCCAGTGAGGGAAAAAAATCACTAAATGTGTTTGAGCATTTACCAGCGTTTGTAACTTGAGTCTGATAATTATCTGTACAAAACAGTTAATCTGATAATAATTGTGGAATATTAAAATACTTGTTTGATACAGTTAAAGTTGGAAGTTTACATACACCATAGGCAAATACATTTTAACTCAGTTTTACACAATTCCTGACATTTAATCCTAGTAAAAAGTCCCTGTCTTAGGTCAGCTAGGATCACCACTTTCTTTTAAGAATGTGAAATGTCAGAATAATAGTAGAGATAAATAAAAGCTGAAATAAATAATTCTTTCATCACATTCCCAGTGGGTCAGAAGTTTACATACACTCAATTAGTATTTGGTAGCATTGCCTTTAAATTGTTTAACTAGGTCAAATGTTTCAGGTTGCCTTCCACACGCTTCCCACAATTTTGGCCCATTCATCCTGACAGAGCTGGTGTAACTAAGTCAGGTTTGTAGGCCTCCTTGCTCGCACACGCTTTTTCAGTTGTGCCCACACATTTTCTATAGGATTGAGGTCATGGCTTTGTGATGGCCACTCCTATACCTTGACTTTGTCGTCCTTAAGCCATTTTGACACAACTTTGGCAGTATACTTGTGGTTCAACAAACAGGTCACTGACCATCTCGAATCCCACCGTACCTTCTCCGCTGTGCAATCTGGTTTCCGAGCCGGTCATGGGTGCACCTCAGCCACACTCAAGGTACTAAACGACATCATAACCGCCATCGATAAAAGACAGTACTGTGCAGCCGTCTTCATCGACCTCGCCAAGGCTTTCGACTCTGTCAATCACCATATTCTTATCGGCAGACTCAGTAGCCTCGGTTTTTCGGATGACTGCCTTGCCTGGTTCACCAATTACTTTGCAGACAGAGTTCAGTGTGTCAAATCGGAGGGCATGCTGTCCGGTCCTCTGGCAGTCTCTATGGGGGTGCCACAGGGTTCAATTCTCGGGCCGACTCTTTTCTCTGTGTATATCAATGATGTTGCTCTTGCTGCGGGCGATTCCCTGATCCACCTCTACGCAGACGACACCATTCTATATACTTTCGGCCCGTCTTTGGACACTGTGCTATCTAACCTCCAAACAAGCTTCAATGCCATACAACACTCCTTCCGTGGCCTCCAACTGCTCTTAAACGCTAGTAAAACCAAATGCATGCTTTTCAACCGGTCGCTGCCTGCACCTGCATGCCCGACTAGCATCACCACCCTGGATGGTTCCGACCTAGAATATGTGGACGTCTATAAGTACCTAGGTGTCTGGCTAGACTGCAAACTCTCCTTCCAGACTCATATCAAACATCTCCAATCGAAAATCAAATCAAGAGTCGGCTTTCTATTCCGCAACAAAGCCTCCTTCACTCAAGCCGCCAAGCTTACCCTAGTAAAACTGACTATCCTACCGATCCTCGACTTCGGCGATGTCATCTACAAAATGGCTTCCAACACTCTACTCAGCAAACTGGATGCAGTCTATCACAGTGCCATCCGTTTTGTCACTAAAGCACCTTATACTACCCACCACTGCGACTTGTATGCTCTAGTCGGCTGGCCCTCGCTACATATTCGTCGCCAGACCCACTGGCTCCAGGTCATCTACAAGTCTATGCTAGGTAAAGCTCCGCCTTATCTCAGCTCACTGGTCACGATGGCAACACCCATCCGTAGCACGCGCTCCAGCAGGTGTATCTCACTGATCATCCCTAAAGCCAACACCTCATTTGGCCGCCTTTCGTTCCAGTACTCTGCTGCCTGTGACTGGAACGAATTGCAAAAATCGCTGAAGTTGGAGACTTTTATCTCCCTCACCAACTTCAAACATCAGCTATCTGAGCAGCTAACCGATCGCTGCAGCTGTACATAGTCTATTGGTAAATAGCCCACCCTTTTCACCTACCTCATCCCCGTACTGTTTTTATTTATTTACTTTTCTGCTCTTCTGCACACCAATATCTCTACCTGTACATGACCATCTGATCTTTTATCACTCCAGTGTTAATCTGCAAAATTGTAATTATTTGCCTACCTCCTCATGCCTTTTGCACACATTGTATATAGACCCCCCCTTCGTTTTCTACTGTGTTATTGACTTGTTAATTGTTTACTCCATGTGTAACTCTTTGTTGTATGCTCACACTGCTATGCTTTATCTTGGCCAGGTCGCAGTTGCAAATGAGAACTTGTTCTCAACTAGCCTACCTGGTTAAATAAAGGTGAAATAAAATAAAAAATAAAAAAAAGTGGTCATTGTCCATTTGGATGACCCATTTGCGACCAGGCTTTAACTTCCTGACTGATGTCTTGAGATGTTGCTTCAATATATCCACATAATTTTCCACCTCATGATGCCTTCTATTTTGTGAAGTGCACCAGTTCCTCTTGCAGCAAAGCACCCCCACAACATGATGCTGCCACCCCCGTGCTTCACGGTTGGGATAGTGTTCTTTGTCGCGCAAGCCACCCCCTTTTTCCTCCAAACATAACAATGGTCATTATGGCCAAACAGTTCTACTTTTGTTTCATCAGACCAGAGGACATTTCCCCAAAAAGTACCATCTTTGTCCCCATGTGCAGTTGCAAACCGTAGTCTTGCTTTTTTATGGCAGTTTTGGAGCAGTGGCTTCTTCCTTGCTGAGCGGCATTTCAGGTTATGTCGATATAGGACTCGTTTTACTGTGGATATAGATACTTTTGTACCTGTTTCCTCCAGCATCTTCACAAGGTCCTTTGCTGTTGTTCTGTGATTGATTTGCACTTTTCAAACCAAAGTACGTTAATCTCTAGGAGACAGAACACATCTCCTTCCTGAGCGGTATGACGGCTTCGTGGTCCCATGGTGTTTATACTTTCGTACTATTGTTTGTACAGATGAACGTGGTACCTTGAGGTGTTTGGAAATTGCTCCCAAGGATGAACCAGACTTGTGGAGGTCAGCAATTATTTTTCTGAGGTCTTGGCTGATTTCTTTAGATTTTCTCATGATGTCAAGCGAAGAGGCACTGCGTTTGAAGGTTGGCCTTGAAATACATCCACAGGTACGCCTCCAATTAACTCAAATTATGTCAATTAGCCTATCAGAAGCTTCTAAAGCCATGACATCATTTTCTGGATTTGTCCAAGCTGTTTAAAGGCACAGTCAACTTAGTGTATGTAAACTTCTGACCCACTGGAATTGTGATAGAGTGAATTATAATCGAAATAATCTGTCTGTAAACAATTGTTGGAAAAATTACTTGTGTCATGCACAAAGTAGATGTCCTAACCGATTTGCCAAAAGTATAGTTTGTGAACAAGAGATTTGTGGAATGGTTGAAAACGAGTTTTAATCAACCTAAGTGTATGTAAACTTCTGACTTCAACTGTGTATGTTTTCCAGTTTCTTGAAATACTTTGTAAATGCAACTTATTTCTACGTGAAAATTGAAATGGTCTATTCGTTCCTTTTCCATTTTAGTAGACATTCTTATCTAGAGCAACTTACAGGAGTGAGGGCATACTTTTTCATACTGGTCCCCCGTGGGAATCAAACCCACAACCATAGCGTTGCAGTAGTAAAGGCCAAATTCAATATTTGATCAAATAATACAAAAAGATTTACATTTTGTTAGCTTAATAGAACCACGCATCCCAACGGCTTAGACTTTTAGAGGTAAAACAACCAACAACAAAAGAAAACAGTTGATGTATTGAAAACTGTTTCATTTTATCACACAGCTAACCAAATTACCAAGCATGCCATTTTCTTTTGACATCGGACAGGTTGCGCAAGCAAATTATCATTATGATGTGGTTTTACCTGGATGCTTCGTGTACAACCTGCCCCCCAGTTACTTTTTACTTGTGGATGGCGACTTCAGGTTTTCTGGGAACACATCGAAAAGTAACTTGACTCTGTGTTGACCAGTCATCGCAAATTTGGATTATAATCACCAGAAGAAAATGTAATTGACAAAGGAGCACACTGAATTAATGCGTAAGGTAAGGGCTAGAATTAGCACTGGATCTCTGGCGTGTGCATGTGTTATAAATTAGCAGCGTGGCAGTTTTTCTAAAGGTCCCAAAGTTTGGTGTATCTAACTACCTATAATAGAAGCCAAGGAAGTTCTCTAGTTAATTGTTTGTTGCTCTGATTACACATAAGTGTCCAGGTCAGCAGTTTACTTCAGTTTACTTCTTTATGAAAAACGTTGGCAGGGTCGTGTTTCAGAGGACGCATGGCTCTCGACTTTCGCCTCTCCCAATTCCGTATGAAAAAGGGGTAAAAGTACACACACACAAAAAAAAATTAGGGTCACCTTATGTGCAATGTAACCTTGTTTTAAATGGACGTCTAGAATTTGAGCTAGGTTTGGGGGAAAATGTGTCTAAAGACCATATAATGCTAATGGCACGTCAAACGTCCGGTATAGTGGTTTTTGGTAGAGAGATAACGTAAACTCACGTAAACTCGTACATCGCCTTGGTCCGTACAATTGACCTTATTTTAGCGCCCCAAAAACATAATACTTCCAGATCATCTGTAATGTCAATACCATTGTTAAGCACAATTTCTCCCCTTTCCAACAGAATCAATTACATGACCTAAACGCTGCCCGTTTCTGCATAATTCAAGCAGGCAATGAACCCCGTCGGGTCTTTTTAAAAATGTCGGGTGGGGAAGCGAAACTAATGTGTGATAGTGAGAAGGAGGGATGTCGTGTGGGAAAATAGCTTTTTTCACTCGATCTGTCCAAATTATCACCTTATCGCCTCTAAAATGTAAATAAAACACTATTAAAGAGTTTATATAATGTGTCATTACATACCTATTTGAAGGTTTGTGTCGAATTTGAATCGGGTTGTTAGGGCGGTGCTAAAGTGATCTTAGAAGTAAACAGCGGCTTTGAGAATGATAATCGCATCCCCCCCTTACCCCCTTACCCCTGTCACTTTCCATTTCTTGTTTTTAAATGATGAGAGAAGTGCTACACCTGGTGGAGAGAGATTGTAAGACAGAAATAGTTGCTTTATGCGTGCTGTACCTTACGGCATGACACGCCACGATGTAACGGAGGGTCAGTTTTTTCAACTTTTCTCCAATGCTATAGAGCCATTACCATGTCAATCAACACATGAATAGAAACCTAGTTCACACCCCCGATTTTGAAGTCAACACAGTCGCTACAGTCCCATTAGTTTTCTTTGTAGCCTCGTTTGAATGTTGCGATTACGCACATTTGTACGGAATGGGGTGAGTTTACATTATTTGGTCTACATATGATGGTAGGGCGATTTGATTTTAACATTGAGCTTCAACCAATGCGTACTATATATAATTTACTACAACACACTACACTAATCTAAGTAGACACACTAACATATAGACTTGAAGACAAATCTCTATGGAGACCGACAGCTCTGTCTGCAGCAATCGAGTGGAACTCAGGAAGAGAAGAGACATCCCGTAGTGTGTATTGGAGCACCGTATGAGGACACTGACAGACAGAAACACAGACTCTGTCAGAGCTCTCTCTCTCTCTCTTATTCTGTCTGTCTCTCCTCTAATACCCTGTCAGCGGGGTGCTCTCTGAGACCAGTTACACATTCCCTTCGGCAGGCCAGGATATTTCATCTAGTGGCTGATGGGAGGCCATTTCCACCTCCTCCCCTCTGGACTGCAGAGTTGAAGTGGTGATATTTACCATTGGCCTCAGATTAAACTGGCCATAGCTCTGTGTCTGGGACTCTGAGCATCATGGCTAAAGTGTTACGGGCATGAGAGTGTTAATAGGCTATTCTATTACTGCGGACAGTGATTGGACCAGTCACTGGGATTAGCAAATTATTACTTTATGTGTATCTGTTAGGAAATTCTTTGTGTCTGTGTCATGATCAGTCTCAGCTATTTGTCCTTTCATTTTGGCTTGTTTAATGTTGTCTGACATCTGTTTCTGATGGCTGTCCAAACAGTTAGGTTTGCTTACTCTAAGGTTAAATCAAATGCACTGCTGGAAGGATGCCCTGCTGCTCTTAAATAGACAAATGTACACATCACCACAGACTAAACCATGCAAACAGCTATATGTCAGCTATATGTCACACAGGCACAGGGGGAGGTGAGGAGAGGTAAACATGGTTTTCATATGGGTTTGAGTGCAGTTGCAAAGCAAGTACAACGATATAATAATTCTAAATGGTTTTGTGAAATATCCACAACACCATCCAAGGAAATGTTTGGAAAAGCCCATTATTCATTAGTCTCCCCAAAATTAGGAATGGTGTTCCCTCCAAATAATCAAACCCACTTGAAAGCTGTAATATAATAATATTATCCTCTGTCTCATTATCTTTCAGGGTCAGAGAGATAATTTAAAGCTGACTGATGCTGAGTTCTGAACTCTGATAGGACCCAATCCCCTTCCTGGGTAGTCATTTCTCTAATGCACAGCTCTGTTCCATAAAAATATAAATAAAAAACGTATAAAGACATTAATTACAAGTGTCGTTCACAACGCTGTTCATCAAGGTATTATCACGCTTTAAGGTATGACCGAGGTGCAGACAGTGTTGAAGAAACTAAAGTGTATTCTTTAAAACAGGGCAGGCAAACAGGTCAAGGCAGGTAGGGGTCAATAATTCAGAGAGGGTGTAAGGCACTGGAACAGCAGGCGGGTCAGGGTCAGGTCAGGTAGGGGTCAATAATTCAGAGAGGGTATAAGGCACTGGAACAGCAGGCGGGTCAGGGTCAGGTCAGATAGGGGTCATTAATCCAGAGAGGGTGTAAGGCACTGGAACAGCAGGCGGGTCAGGGTCAGGTCAGATAGGGGTCAATAATCCAGAGAGGGTGTAAGGCACTGGAACAGCAGGCGGGTCAGGGTCAGGTCAGATAGGGGTCAATAATCCAGAGAGGGTGTAAGGCACTGGAACAGCAGGCAGGCTCAGGTCAGGCAGGAAAGGTAAAAACCGGGAAACTAGAAAACAGGAACTATTGGAAAGACAGGAGCAAGGGAAAACGCTGGTAGGTTTGAACAAACAAAACAAATTGGCAGACAACACAGGTATAAGTACTGTGGGGATAATGGGGAAGATGGGTGACATCTGTAGGGGGGTGGAGACAAGCACAAAGACAGGTGAAACAGATCAGGGCGTGACAGGTATACTGTAATTGGAAACTATTTGCAGACATTTACCGTGCAGGTGATTTATGGAGCGGAGCGTGAATCTTAAGAAGGTGCTAATGTGGACCACATAAATCCTTATGGAGTGTGAAATGCATTAATAAATGTGTTGGGATGAAAAACCGGGACCAACGTTTTGAAGAGAGAGATTTATTAAGATGGATAGGCAATTAGAATCACCCTGTACATTTCAGGAACACTTTCTTAAACATAATATATGTTTACCAAAAAAATGCTTAAAATGCATACAAAAAAGGGGAATACATATAATTATATATTATGCCATTCTCACTTTCTCTATTTCCCCTATCGCTCCTCTACAGTAACTACACAGCCCTGGTGGGAGTGTGGATCTATGGCTTCTTCGTCATGGTGCTGCTAGCCCTGGACTTCCTCTACTACTCGGCCATGAACTATGAGCTGTGTCGGGTTTACCTGGAGAAGTGGGGTCTGGGTGGGCGCTGGCTGAAGAAAGCCAGGAGCCAGTGGCACCAGCCAGTACCAGGAGAGGAGAATGAGACCCAGGCACAGACCCAGGGTCACCCCATGGCCCTCAGCCACCAGCACCCCAGACACAGCCTCAGACGAGAGGACCAGAGCCCCACGAACCCTAGCACGCCCCCACCGTCTGGTGAGTCACTCTGTTGCCAGCATTCAGTGGATGTCCACTCAGACTCATTGTGCATTATATACATGTCTACACTATTACATTGTACTGTATGGACTAGAGGTCGACTGATTAATCGGAATGGCCGATTTCAAGTTTACATAACAATCGTAAATCGGTATTTTTGGACACCGATTTTTTTTTACACCTTTATTTAACTAGGCAAGTCAGTTAAGAACACATTCTAATTTTCAATTAGGGCCTAGGAACGGTGGGTTAACTGCCTTGTTCATGGGCAGAATGACAGCTCAGGGATTCAATCTTGCAACCTTACGGTTAACTAGTCCAACGCTCTAACCACCTTTCTTACATTGCACTCCACGAGGAGCCTGCCTGTTACGCAAATGCAGTAAGAAGCCAAGGTAAGTTGCTAGCTAGCATTAAACTTATCTTATAAAAAACAATCAATCAATCATAATCACTAGTTAACTACACATGGTTGATGATATTACTAGTTTATCTAGCGTGTCCTGCGTTGCATATAATCGATGCGGTGTGCATTCGCGAAAAAGGACTGTCGTTGCTCCAACGTGAACCTAACCATAAACATCAATGACTTTCTTAAAATCAAAACACAAGTATATATATTTAAACCTGCATATTTAGTTAATATTGCCTGCTAACATGAATTTATTTTAACTAGGGAAATTGTGTCACTTCTCTTGCAACAGAGTCAGGGTATATGCAGCAGTTTGGGCCGCCTGGCTCGTTGCGAACCGTGTGAAGACTATTTCATCCTAACAAAGACAGCCAACTTCGCCAAACGGGGGATGATTTAACAAAAGCGCATTTGCGAAAAAAGCACAATCGTTGCACGACTGTACCTGACCATAAACATCAAGCCTTTCTTAAAATCAATACACAAGTATATATTTTTAAACCTGCATATTTAGCTAAAAGAAATCCAGGTTAGCAGGCAATATTAACCATGTGAAATTGTGTCACTTCTCTTGCGTTCATTGCACACAGAGTCAGGGTATATGCAACAGTTTGGGCCGCCTAGCTCGTTGCGAACTAATTTGCCAGAATTTTACGTAATTATGACATAACATTGAAGGTTGTCCAATGTAACAGGAATATTTAGACTTATGGATGCCACCCGTCAGATAAAATACAGAACGGTTCCGTATTTCACTGAAATAATAAATGTTTTGTTTTCGAGATTGTAGTTACCGGATTCGACCATATTAATGACCTAAGGCTCGTATTTCTGTGTGTTATTATGTTTGAATTAAGACTGATTTGAAAGAGCAGTCCGACTGAGCATAAGCATTCATTCAAACAGCACTTTCGTGCGTTTTGCCAGCATCTCTTCGCAATGCTTCAAGCATTGAGCTGTTTATGACTTCAAGCCTATCAACTCCTGAGATTAGGCTGGTGTAACCGATGTGAAATGGCTAGCTAGTTAGCGGGGTGCGCGCTAATAGCGTTTCAAACTTCACTCGCTCTGAGACTTGGAGTAGTTGTTTCCCTTGCTCTGCATGGGTAACGCTGCTTCGAGGGTGGCTGTTGTTGATGTGTTCCTGGTTCGAGCCCAGGTTGGAGCAAGGAGAGGGACGGAAGCTATACCGTTACACTGGCAATACTAAAGTGCCTATAAGAACATCCAATAGTCAAAGGTATATGAAATACAAATCATATATAGAGAGAAATAGTCCTATAATACCTATAATAACTACAACCTAAAACTTCTTACCTGGGAATATTGAAGACTCGTGTTAAAAGGAACCACCAGCTTTCATATGTTCTCATGTTCTGAGCAAGGAACTGAAACGTTAGCTTTCTTACATGGCACATACTGCACTTTTACTTTCTTCTCCAACACTTTGATTTTGCATTATTTAAACCAAATTGAACATGTTTCATAATTTATTTGAGGCTAAATTGATTTTATTGATGTATTATATTAAGTTAAAAGAAGTGTTAATTCAGTATTGTTGTAATTGTCATTATAAAAAAAATAATTATAAAAAAATAATTATAAAAAATGGTTGATTAATCGGTATCAGGTTTTTTGGTCCTCCAATAATCGGTATTGGTATCGGTGTTGAAAAATCATAATTGGTCGACCTCTAGCATGGACATAGAGTTGTCAGGGTCAGGACACTAACACATTCAAATGCTAAATGTTTCTGCGTTATTTTGCTGGAAGGCATAGATGGGGCAGAGAGGACAATTGCTGATGATCTCATTCTGAACAGCAAAAGCACGAGGGAGCCTATCACATTCTCCCTCGGGGTTCATCACCTTACGTTGTCTCATCCTCATTATGTCTCGTAGAACGGTACGATGTTGCTAAGGGAAAGTTACCATAGCAGACCATCAGAGCAACATGTCTCCATAAGGAGAGGTTTGGTATCTCCAGCAGCAGTCCTTCCTCCCCCATCAGCTGCGTAGGCTGACAGGGAATCTGAACCACTGAGCCTCCCCACACACTCACGTACTCACCTGCTGTAACCTTTCCCGCAAACACACACGCATATGTAGACACACACACACACACACACATATATAGACGTACACACACACACAGCTACCTACCTGCCCCCCCCCCCACACACACACACACACTCACACAGACAGACACACACACACGCTTGTGCCATCTCTTCCCACACACACTCCTATGCTCTCTCCATTTCTCCCCCCACACACACGCAAGGACCTGCTCGATACCATACACTCGCCCAACATGCCCCTTCAGTCACTCGCACCACTCGGAGAGAGGAGAAAAGTGAGAGACAACTAAATACTGTAGTACCTTTGGGACACACATCAAGCCTTGACACACATATCTATCATCAAAGCATTCAAAGAACAGCTGGATCAAACACTGTCAGAACAACCTAAATCTTTGGCTAAAAAAGTATATTATTCAATTATTCAAACCGATCTCTGTCTCAGATGTTCTCTAGAGGTCCAGGAGATGGCTTATAGATAGATAGACAGACAGACAGACTTACCTTACCTTACCTTACCTTACCTTTTACCTTACCTTACCTTACCTTACCTACCTACCTCTGGGCCAAGCCATCTCTCTGACTGTCTATGATAACTTAATGAGGGCAGGGATATGACAAATGGGTTTGTGGCCATGCCAGACCATGACAGCCAGATTCTGACAAAGACAGAGGAGCTTGGCAGTGGAAGGGGATCCTGGGGCTATTTTAGTGGTGAATACCTAATGCCTAACTACCACTGGGACATGTCCACAGAGACACATGTCCATAGCACTTGTAGTATTGATGAATATATGCCTAATTAGAACCTGCCATGATCGAGGAGCTCAGATACTATCTGTCCTAGTGGTGAATACATGCTTTAAAGCCCCCATGCAGTCTTTTTAATTGTATTTTTTAAATCATCACTGTATGTCTAATAAATCACTGTTTATTTCATAAAAATAACTCCAAAATATATTTTTTATAATTGATTCCTGAGCCTCTTTTGGCCATTAAAAAGTGGATCAGAATTGGGTCAGGAATAAGGTGTTGTGATGGATGATTGATAGTCAGTGCTTTGCGTTGTGACTCCATAAGGTTGGTGTAGATTGCGTTGAGTTCTTTAACTTCACTATGAGCTTGTTCTGAAAATAGAGACGTATGTCTATTTTATTTTGGCATTTGGGCTCCCGAGTGGCGCAGCGGTCTAAGGCACTGCATCTCAGTGCTAGAGGTTTCATTACAGGCTCTGGTTCGATTCCAGGCTGTATAACAACCGGCTGTGATTGGGAGTCCCATAGGGCGGCGCACTTTTGGCCCAGCGTCGTCCAGGTTAGGGTTTGGTCTGGGTAGGCGTCATAATAAATAAGAATTGGTTCTTAACTGACTTGCCTGGTTAAATAAAGGTTAAATAACTTAAAAAAAATGGAGACCAGGCTTACTCTGGCTTAGTCGGCTCATAGCATGTATGCTTTCTGTAAACATTCATTAGTATGATATTTTCATAATAATGTACAAAGTTATGAATGAAAAATGATGCTCTCTTCCAAATGACAAAAAAACATTGAGATGACAGAGAACAGAGGCTGTTCAATCAAAAGCTGTTTTTCTGGGATGAGGTTCAAATAACATTGCTATTGTCTTACACTGAAAACTCTATAACCAGTTGTGACTGAATAGCTTCCAGAATTTGTTGCCCAAACAACACGTCATCATCATCAGATGATCTTGAGTTAAGTTGCGAGGGACAGAGCTGTACCCCCAGGGTCAGGGAGAGATGATGGGTAATGGCTGAGAATTAGACTTGTACTTAGACATATGTTTGTTGGTTGGAGTCTCAGAACTGGGGCATCTCCAATACTTTTTAAAGTACAAGTATCAGATAATTTCGCTGTATCTACTTCCTCTTGTGGAGGAATTGCAGCCTGGCAAATGAATGTGTGGGAACACTGTTTGCCATAAGGCTACTTGAGAAGGCTGATATGTGTGCACAGCCTTAGATCTGTTACGGGCTCTGTGTAGGCGGCCTGGGAATCTGATATTACTTTCTCTCCGTGGATAGATAAATGCCCTTTATATATATATATATATAAACAAATACAGATGGCTTAACCAGGTACTGTGTGTTCTGGCTAAAAAGAAGAGACAACACGCATTGATCAGGAAAAGGAAAAAACAGCCATGTATTTACAGTAATCTGGTGGGTCCAATATAGATAACAGACAA
Source organism: Oncorhynchus kisutch (assembly GCF_002021735.2). Taxonomy (NCBI): domain Eukaryota; kingdom Metazoa; phylum Chordata; class Actinopteri; order Salmoniformes; family Salmonidae; genus Oncorhynchus; species Oncorhynchus kisutch. The sequence continues at coordinate 18,256,288 of NC_034195.2, read as the reverse complement.
TAAATCCCCTTGTTTAAGTATAACAAAGAATATGAATAGTGGGATCATGGCAGTATCAAGTACGCCATGATTGATAAGAAGCTGTGGCTTCTTAATTTGCTTTCTTTGCCAATTTGTGCACGGAGAGCACATGAGCACTTGGCCACATACGTCATTTATTTTTGACATTGTGGTCCACTGGAGACCTTGTAGCAAGCATTTCCACGGCAGTAAACACAGCTGTTCCTGGAAGCTCCGAGCACCACGTGCTAAAAACACTCGTCGCACAGGAATGAAACGGGATGTCCGACTGACGGTTACAAAGTCTCAGGTCGGGTTAAAACGTCTGATTATTAAAGCCAGCTCTCTCTGCCCAGGGGCGGGGTGATACCTCCTAACTCTCTCGATACCCTCTTCACCCCATGTCTGATGGACGCCGGACCAGAGGTCCTGGATTCAGTTCTTCTCTATTATTACTGGTCACTTCACATGCCCGTGCTAATACGAACTTAGTATGATGCTTCAGAGCATCATTACAAAAGAGCTGAAATCCAATATCGTTTAATTCAGGTTTGACAACACAGTAAGAGACGATATGACTGCTAAGGGTTTGGTGTGTAATGTGTCATATAAAAAAAAATGCGAAAAATCCATTCCCTCTCTACAGTATGTTTGTTGATGGAATTAACAATACATGAGTGTATGCTGATTTGATGAGTGAGGATATGCCAGCTACAAGAGCATTGACAGTGTGAAAACAGTGTAGGCAGCCAGCAACATTACATATCATATTAATACTGCATGGTGAAGATCTATCTCTACGGTGATCAACGCCAGGACAACTTGGCATCAGATCACAGCAACGTGGCCAAGCGCTATATACTACACCACCCACCTCCTGGGTGGTGCCTGCCTGCCCACCTGGCTGCTTCAAGAGGCCTGCACAGGTCAGCCAACCAGAGTGGTCCAAACAAGGTGGCATCTGTCATCACATTTACAGGCCCTGACTCAGAGCTGAGCCATCTGCTTGGTTGTCACCTAACAGCCATTTCCAGTCAGGTCTCTGTGACTGAGATATCATATTGGCATGTCTGTCGCCTGGCAAATGGAGACTGGTTTATGATTCATCAGATGGTCAATGTCTGGTACATTGCTTTGATTGTACTTGACCATATGGCAGAATACACACCTACACCCACCTCACTTACAGTACCCATCTGCTTGCCAGTCTGCCAGAGCAGTGAGTGACACAATAATATCACACAGATACCACTCACTCATGCCAGATTCTTCCAGAAATATGCTTGATAGCTTCAAACAGCTTTCATGTATTTATTTTTTTTGTCCACAAGTGTCGTGATCAATGCTTGTGTCTATTTCCTGCATATTCACACATTATCTTTGAACCACAACTTTAGCTGAAGTGTTTTGTGTGGTAATGACTGAGTAGTGAATAATTAAATCAAGTGAATGCTGTCCTGTGTTTGCAGGGTTGGGGAGTAACTGATTAAATGTAATTAGTTACATGTAATCTGGTTACAAAAAAACTATTTGTAATCAGTTACGTTACCAGCAAAAATATTGTAATATTGAAAACTAGATTATTACTTCTTGGAATACTTTTAAATTCAGAAAGGATGTTTGCGAGGAAAGAATGCATAATGACACCTTTCTGTTTACCCAGTGACATTCAATTCAGCATTGGAAAAAAGCATACGTTTAATAGTTTGTTCCACCTGAGCGAGTCTGACCACAAGTCACAGACCACTATGACGACACACCAAATTCACTTGATGAATCTTTTTTGTCCTCTTCTTCTAATGGCTCTTAAGGGGAAAGTAACCCAAAAACAACTGAAAGTAATCTGATTATTTTGAGTTGGTAACTAGTGACTGTAATGGATTACATTTAGAAGGTAACCTACCTTTCCCTGTGCGTGTGTGTGTGTGTGTAGAGCAGCATGTCCAGGCCCTGTCCAATTAGAGAGTATCACTCTCCATATGGTGGCCTAATTTACATTTAAAAAATGCACAACACAACACAGCCTGGTGGAGAGGAATCATCAGGGAGGGGAATGGTTGTTGATTTTTCTTCCTTTCTTCACTTCAATTAAAAATAGATCACAACAATAACGATGTCTTGCGTTTTCCCCCACTTGTGCAATGCAAACAAGGAGAAGGCTGAGACTACAGTATATGTGGCTGGTTAATTTAGCTGGGTGATGGGTTCCATACTCCTGTTCCAAGGGTTTTAATACTATGTCACTTTCCTTTTTGTTCCATTCAGACTGAAGCTGCGAGAGGATGAATGGATGGAGCAGCGATGTTGAGCAGAGCACGCCGCAGAAGAAAGCACGGCTCCGACACCTGTCTCTGTCTGTCTGGACTATCTACACAGTAACATACCACAGGGTGGCTGTCCCTGCCGGAGCTAGCAGTTAGCTAATAGGACCTGCTCGTCTCCATTCCTCTAAACACCTCCACCACTGGACCAACGGAACCAGGCCAAAGGTCAACACTAGACTACTATGAAAGGTCCTGGCGAATGGAGCTGCTGCTACCCAAACACTGTTAAGGAACAGGTCACAGGCACTGAAACTGACCATGAAGAACCCCTGCATGGGCTGGGGCTGTTCTACGAGGACGCCAATGGAAACTGAAAGCGCAACTGATCAACTGAACAAGGGGGGCTTTGTTTAATGTGTTTTTGAGTGTTGATTGTACTTTGTTGCTGTGTGGGGTTAAATTCAGTAGTAGTCAGAAGAGGTAGTGGGTGTATCTCTTGGTGATTTATTTAATGTCGACTAGTCAGGGACTTTTTACGAGTGGTAGACATTGTAGACGATTCACCATGATGCTTAGCATCTCTTTGGAGCTAAAAGGACATCGACTGGCTCAATCGCTGAGGATAGATATAATTGGACGGTGAAGTCTATGGAACAGACATATTTCAGCATAATGAACCTTAATTGAATACGGTGGCCCCTCCCCTTCAAGTCACCCTGTCAGCTCAGCGATCAGGGAGAGTGGAGTGCTGACAAAATAATCACTTCAGTGGTTCCCACTGAAAGGTGTTACACTGCAAAAAAAAAAGTGAAATCTAAGCAAGTATAAATATCTTCTATTGAAATATCTTTCTTGTTTTTTCAAATCATGCTAAATTATCTAACGTCAGTGGCAGATCATTTTATTTAGGCTTGCTTAAATGTCACTTTTTGCAGTGTAGTGCACAGGGAGGGGATAAAGCTCAACACTTCACTCATTTCTGACATGAACTTTCGTATTGATCCATAAAGTGCCGTTTTTGTTGTGTTGGGAGGGGTGAGAGAATAAAGTATCTGTTCGGGTCAGCAGACTGGGAGGGGGATGGAGTGTGATGGGGGAAGACCAGGCGGTATATAGTACTGTACCAGGGTATGTCTCTACTCACTCTCCTCACTCTAACCCAATTCTGGAGCTGTAACCTGGCAGCAGCTTAGCCGGTATGTGCAGAGAATTCCTGCACTGTACACACCGTGCTGCAGGAAATACACTACAGGGTCGTTGGTAGGGGCCAACCAAGAGGGCAGACCCATAAATGGTTCTCTGGGAGTTACTGGAAATACCACCAATACTCCTGAACAGCCACTAGGCAGGAGGAGCAGGACAACTATCCCCAATGTACTAAAACGGCAAACTCAACCTGCTAATCTATTCCAATGATTGGAAATAAATTGTTTTGTCAACATCTGGCTTCATAAATTCTCTGAAGTGTGCAGGCCCCAAAAAAGAAAATGTTACCATCTTCTGTTACAACAATGACCATGGCTGGCAATATACACTGAGTGTACAAAACATGAAGAACTCTTTCCATGACAGAGTGACCAGGTGAAAGCTATGATCCCTTCTTGATGTCACTTGTTAAATCCACTTCAATCAGTGTAGATGAAGGGGAGGAGACAGGTTAAAGAATATTTTTTAAGCCTTGAGACAAATGAGATGTGCATTGTGTATGTGTGCCATTCAGAGGGTGACAAATGATTGAAGTGCCTTTGAATGGGGTATGGTAGGAGGTAGTAGGTGCCAGGCGCACCAGTTTGTGTCAAGAACTGCAATGCTGCTGTGTTTTTCACGTTCAACAACTTCCTGTGTGCATCAAGAATGGTCCACCATCCAAAGGACATCCAGACAACTTAACACAACTGTGGGAAGCATTTGGAGTCAACACAGGCCAGCATCCCTGTGGAACGCTTTCAACACCTTGTAAAGTCCATGCCACGACGAATTGAGGCTGTTCTGAGGGGAAAAGGGGGCAGTGCAACTCAATAATAGGAAGGTGTTCCTAATGTTTGGTATACTCAGTGGGATCTCTTATGATTAGCAATAACGTTCAGATTTGGCCAGTTTGAGATAGTTAACTTCCGTATAGTCTAATTGCATGTTTGCTCCAGCAAACTTGTACCTTGTGCTGAGATACGATGCGCCCAACTGAAATAATTGGCCTGGACTGGAGAGCTGTGGAGGTGCTAATTGCGCTCTATCTCTTCGTCCTGCTTTCCTTCCTTTCTCTCCCCCCCCCCCCCCCCAGAAAGGGAGGCAGCATCAGCAACAAGGAAGCCCGGAGGAGCAGGAATTTTAAACAGCTTCTGCAGTACAAAAGGGGATTTAATTGGGCCTCAAAACAGGGGAATTGGCAGAGATCAGATGTGCTCGGGAACACACGTCTCCCCCGGAACCCCAGTGCTGTTTTGCTGTAACAAGGCCGTGGGCAGGGAATTCCCTTCCCATCGACAATATGTAGTGGTGATAACTAGGGTAATGCCCTAGCAGGCAGACATGTCATGTAGGCTACAGCCCAACAGTTGCCCCTCTTATCGTAGCAATGATAATGGGGAGCCAAACTGCAGCCCTCCCCAAACTGGAAGCCCAAACAAGCTCTGTGGTGTTGTTGTTTTACAAGGCAAATCTGACTTTCTGTTTTGCTTTCTTAACATGGACTTGACGTGACATAGTCAATATTGTAAGCATTGCTGTAAGGATGGCAGCGCACTTATGTTTTAGTCTTGAGGTTGCTGTAGTAACAGTTGCCTTACAGTGGATCTCCACTTGTGCACAGAAGCTTAGTAGTGATTGGTCGGTACCTCACTGTGGGTGTGGTGATGATGACCTGCACCACGTTCTGTCTATGTATTACCCACTAGAATGTACAGTTAGAAGCTGAATTGTTTCTGCACTTGTTAACTTTGTATTGTTACACCAGGGAGAAATAAAGATGTATCTTTTCCAGTGTGTTTAAACATTCCTGAGTGTGTTCTGCTCTTTATCAAATGCAGAATCTCAGCACAACTTGGGAGCCAAAAACATAAAAGTTGAATCAAGTTTCAGATGTTGTGTTTGGCCAGAACATCCTGTCTGAGTCAAAGCAGTGGCCTGTAGCTGACACTCCCAGCCTGGTGAATCACACGACCCAGGCAGCCAGGCCAGAGGCACAGACATCATTAAGGCTAGGAGATGACAGGCCAGACAGGGAAAGACACAGACAGAGACACCTTGTTCTAAATGACAAAACCTGTCTGCCACAGCTGGGGGAGCGTGTGAGAGGCCAGAGCATCACAGGAGTTGTCAAGGTTTGTTAGCAGGAAGTCCTTTGAACTTTTTCATTAATCAGCTTTCTCTCTCACTCTCTCCAAACTTCTCACCTCTGTACCTCTGCCTCTGTTCAATATGCCTTTTCTGGTTTCCTCCTCCCACCAGTCTGTCCTTCACACTCTTCCTTTTCTGTTCTCTCCTCTTCCCACCAGTCTGTCCCTCGCACTCTTCCTTTTCTCTCCTCCTCCTGCCAGTCTGTCCCTCGCACTCTTCTTTCTTCCCCTAAACACATTCCTCTCTTTGCTCCCCATCACCTCCACGCTCTCCCAGACCCCTCCCTCCTCCCTCTCTGTTTCATTGCTGTGATAGCATTATTATTAAAAGGCCACAGAGACATGGACACGTGTGAACTAATTCATCCCATTAATCACTATGAAAAACAAAACATTGCCTGGATCTACTTCTCCCACTGTTCCAGAGAAGCGGGGCAAAGCATCGGCTTCCGGCATTCATCTATTAAAACCACATTAGACCGTCTCATCACTCCCATCTATACCCCCTCCCTGCCCACTCAGCCTTCTCCGAGGCAGGGCAGAGAGCCCTTCTGTGGCGCTGAGCCCACGTTAAGTGGATCTTAATGTTGCCATTTTGTGCCATTTGTCTAAAACGCAATGCGATAAAGACCATTTGGATGCCCCTATCAGATTATCGTTATAGTGCCGTTTGTCAGTCAAAGATCAGATGTCAGTCAAAGATAGAGACACGCAAGGGGGGGGGGAGTAGAGAAGAGGTAAGGAGAAGGAAACGGAGGACAGGGGATGGAAGGGGAGAGGATAAGAGAGAAGAATAGAGCTGAAGTGCGTAACTGATTGTGATCTTCAGTAAGCGAGTTACATTTCCTCCCTTACTCAGAGAGCGTTCATGTGTGGCTGTCTATCTGTACAGGAGCACCAGACATAAAGCAGGACCAATATTGCATCTGTCTTTGCACTTCCTCCACACTCAGCCCTGTTTTCCCCTCAACTGAGCCCAGCCTTCAACAAGACTGACAGACTTTGTTCAGTAGTCTATTTGTTGTAAATGCAGACCTTTTTATCCAACACTAAGTGTCCAGAATCCTCTGAGACCTGACCTCAGATCAGAAAATCAGACTGCTATCCCTGTCTTAAATGTCTTAAATGTCCACATTTTTCATCGGGCAAATCTAACTGGCAATCCCCTGGAACTGGGGAGTTCAAGGGAAGTGAATTGGAAGGCTGGCCCCAAAACATTGAGTGAAGAGAAACCGTTCAGATAACCTGACAGAATATTTAAACTGTCTACTGAAATGGGCTAGTTACATGATGAAGAGGAGGAACACAACCCTCGCCAGGTCTACTCTTTCTCTTTCTGCCTGCCCCGTGAGTAGTGAGACATTGAGCTGTTAGATATGCATCAATTAGAATCTGGTATCAGGATAAATATGATAATGAGTCACCGATTGTATACTATGTATTTTTTATTAGCTAAGCAATAAGTGGTAAATGCAATTTTCGTATATACGGGTTCTCTGTCCCACCTCGCAGGGCAAACAGAGAACTGACTTGTTCTTGACAAAGATATTATAAATATACCCTGACAGAAATAGTTCCTGCTTCCGAGCCGGCCTGTCAGAGTAGAGACTGGGCGTGGTTTAAACTCACCCAGCCTATCGTTGATGATAATTCAATCACATATATGGTAACGGGCTATAGTGCATAACACAGAAACCTCATAGAGCAGAAAGGAAAGTGAGCCTGAGCAACCCACTGTCAGCCTCAAAACATCATCCTATGACATTTTTACAAAAAGAGAAGACTCACAACATATCAGGCTAATGTCAATACATTGCAGTCAATGGGGAGAGATAGTGATAAAGATGCAAATGTTAAATTGGTGGAAGACTTAGACAGACAGACGTCTCTCTCTCTCTGTCTCTTTCTCTCTATCTCTAATCTCGTATCCCCTCTCTCCCTCCCCCCCTGCCTCCCTCTGTCTGTCTCTCTACCTCCTCTTTATACCAGTGGAGGCTTCAGAGCTGAGGACGGCTCATAATAATGGTTGTAACGGAGCGAATGGAATGGCATCAAACACATGGAAACCAAGTGTTTGATGTACTGTATTTGATACCATTCCACTAATTCTACTCCAGCCATTCTCACAAGCCTGTTCTCCCCAATTCAGGTGACACCAACCTCCTGTGCTTTATACCCCCCTCCTTTTCTCTCTCCCTCCCCCTTTTTTCACCACCTCCACCACTCTCTCCCCCTCTCTCTCCTTCCTTCCTTTCTCCCTCCCTCCCTCCCTCCTTCCGTCTCCCTCTCTTTGCCTCCCTCTGTTTCTCTCACGACCTGCTCTTTATCCCTCCTCCTTTTCTATCTCCTTCCCCCTTCACCACCTCCACCCTCTCCCCCCTTTTCTTTCTTTCTTTCTCTCTCTCTCTCTCTCTCTCTCTCTCTCTCTCTCTCTTCTATATCTCTCTTATTCACTCATATCTCCCTCCCCTTCACCACCTCCACCCTCTCCCCCCCTTTTCTTTCTTTCTTTCTCTCTCTCTCTCTCTCTCCTATATCTCTCTTATTCACTCATATCTCCCTCCCCCTTCACCACCTCTCTCTCTCTCTCTCTCTCTCTCTCTCTCTCTCTCTCTCTCTCTCTCTCTCTCTCTCTCTCTCTCTCTCTCTCTCTCTCTCTCTCTCTCTCTCTCTCCTTCTTCCATCCCTCCCCCTCATCTCATCTCTCTCTCTCTCTTTCTTTCCTTTCTCTTCCTCCTCTCTCCCATCTTCACAGACAGGGCATTGGCGCATAAGTCAATACATTGCTTCCAAGGCGAAAGGTTGGTGATACAGCTGCAATGGGTAAATTGGTGAAAGACTCAGACAGACAAACAGACACTCAAAGAAAGATATTCCGAGAACCAGACAGGCAGACTGATAGACAGACAGGCAGGCAGGCAGACAGAGAGCTGTAGGCAGGCAGAAAGACAGACAGACAGACAGCAAGACATGCACAGGCAGACAGTTTCAAGTAAATAGATAAAAATGTGACCATCATGCTCTTCAGAATTCATTCGAACAATTTTTAAGCCTAACGACTCACACTAAATTATTCTGCTGCTCTGTGGTTTGCTTCATTCGTTAGTCTGAGACTGCCTCCCGACGGAGGTACTCAGATCCAGACTCATTGCGAAGAAGAAAATAATGTTCGTGGGCGTTTGGCCGGAGTGAGGAGTCTGGGTAGCCAGGTCATTTTAATTTCTTGAACTGCAAGACCATTATGTCCAATAGAGGTCAAAAATGCTTTTGGGTTGATTTAACTTTTATAATCCTTCGAAACCGCCCCCTATGACCCCCAATTAAGACACTTCCTGTAATCACAGGAACCTGAAAGTCAATGTACGGCCTCCTGGTGACACTAACAATTCAGATGATGGAAATGTGTTTTCGCAGGGAGAGAATGGAGCACCATGTTGAGGATGAATTAAGTCACTCCTGCCAAATTAAGCTGAACCTCGACACAGGGCTTTCTTAAAAGGTCACCAGTGAGGTAGTGGTAAAAAAAAAAAGGTTGTTAAACTATAAACTCCACTGGACGATCGAGATAAGACGAACAAACACCAATAAAAACCGAAACAACTCCTCCTGAATTGCAGCCTGCCTCCGCCTCATCACTGTCTGTCTCCTCCACCTCCTCTTGAATTGCAGCCTGCCTCTGCCTCATCACTGTCTGTCTCCTCCACCTCCTCCTGAATTGCAGCCTGCCTCTGCCTCATCACTGTCTGTCTCCTCCACCTCCTCTTGAATTGCAGCCTGCCTCTGCCTCATCACTGTCTGTCTCCTCCACCTCCTCCTGAATTACAGCCTGCCTCTGCCTCATCACTGTCTGTCTCCTCCACCTCCTCTTGAATTGCATCCTGCCTCTGCCTCATCACTGTCTGTCTCCTCCACCTCCTCCTGAATTACAGCCTGCCTCTGCCTCATCACTGTCTGTCTCCTCCACCTCCTCCTGAATTGCAGCCTGCCTCCACCTCATCACTGTCTGTCTCCTCCACCTCCTCCTGAATTACAGCCTGCCTCTGCCTCATCACTGTCTGTCTCCTCCACCTCCTCCTGAATTGCAGCCTGCCTCTGCCTCATCACTGTCTGTCTGTCTCCTCCACCTCCTCCTGAATTACAGCCTGCCTCTGCCTCATCACTGTCTGTCTCCTCCACCTCCTCCTGAATTGCAGCCTGCCTCTGCCTCATCACTGTCTGTCTCCTCCACCTCCTCCTGAATTACAGCCTGCCTCCGCCTCATCACTGTCTGTCTGTCTCCTCCACCTCCTCCTGAATTACAGCCTGCCTCATCACTGTCTGTCTCCTCCACCTCCTCCTGAATTGCAGCCTGCCTCCGCCTCATCACTGTCTGTCTCCTCCACCTCCTCCTGAATTGCAGCCTGCCTCCGCCTCATCACTGTCTGTCTCCTCCACCTCCTCCTGAATTGCAGCCTGCCTCCGCCTCATCACTGTCTGTCTCCTCCACCTCCTCCTGAATTGCAGCCTGCCTCCGCCTCATCACTGTCTGTCTCCTCCACCTCCTCCTGAATTACAGCCTGTCTCTGCCTCATCACTGTCTGTCTCCTCCACCTCCTCCTGAATTGCAGCCTGCCTCCGCCTCATCACTGTCTGTCTGTCTCCTCCACCTCCTCCTGAATTGCAGCCTGCCTCCGCCTCATCACTCTCTGTCTCCTCCACCTCCTCCTGAATTGCAGCCTGCCTCCGCCTCATCACTGTCTGTCTCCTCCACCTCCTCCTGAATTACAGCCTGCCTCTGCCTCATCACTGTCTGTCTCCTCCACCTCCTCCTGAATTGCAGCCTGCCTCCGCCTCATCACTGTCTGTCTGTCTCCTCCACCTCCTCCTGAATTGCAGCCTGCCTCCGCCTCATCACTCTCTGTCTCCTCCACCTCCTCCTGAATTGCAGCCTGCCTCCGCCTCATCACTGTCTGTCTCCTCCACCTCCTCCTGAATTACAGCCTGCCTCTGCCTCATCACTGTCTGTCTCCTCCACCTCCTCCTGAATTGCAGCCTGCCTCCGCCTCATCACTGTCTGTCTGTCTCCTCCACCTCCTCCTGAATTACAGCCTGCCTCTGCCTCATCACTGTCTGTCTCCTCCACCTCCTCCTGAATTGCAGCCTGCCTCTGCCTCATCACTGTCTGTCTCCTCCACCTCCTCCTGAATTACAGCCTGCCTCCGCCTCATCACTGTCTGTCTGTCTCCTCCACCTCCTCCTCAATTACAGCCTGCCTCATCACTGTCTGTCTCCTCCACCTCCTCCTGAATTGCAGCCTGCCTCCGCCTCATCACTGTCTGTCTCCTCCACCTCCTCCTGAATTGCAGCCTGCCTCTGCCTCATCACTGTCTGTCTCCTCCACCTCCTCCTGAATTGCAGCCTGCCTCCGCCTCATCACTGTCTGTCTCCTCCACCTCCTCCTGAATTGCAGCCTGCCTCCGCCTCATCACTGTCTGTCTCACTACTCTCTGCAAAGCAGTTTTAACAATAGATTTTCAAATACCTGAGAATAATATTAAATTGTCTTTTTAATTTATTACATTTTAGGTCCCACGGGCTGTCCCAACACATAATGACAAGCAAGTGCATTCTAACATTGTAAAAGGACCGTAGTTGACTCAAAAAATGTTGTATGTGGCTCCTGAGTGGTGCAGCGGTATAAGGCACTGCATCTCAGTGCTAGAGGTGTCACTGCAGACACCCTAGTTCAAATCCAGGCTGTATCACAACCGGCTGTGATAGGGAGTCCCATAGAGCAGAGCACAATTGGCCCAGTGTCGTCAGGTTTGGCTGGTGTAGGCTGTCATTGTAAATAAAAATGTGTTCTTAACTGACTTGCCTTGTTGAATAAAAAAATGTATGTATTCTAAAGCCATTTGATGATAAACAATGTGTTTGATAAGATGAAACATTCTCAATTTCAGGGGACCCCAATCTCTCTGCTTGCTGTCTCTGTCTGTGTGTCTGCATTGCGGTCGGCCTCACCACTGTCTGCCTCACTGCTCTCTGTAAAGCAAAGTTATTTTCTTATGAGAACTTCTAATAGCATATCTTTAGTTAAGATTATAGCTAGTTTAATTTCAGTTGACTCCTCCTGCTGAGGTCAGGCTCTGTTAAACATTAGCTTCTGACTTCATCCTTCTAGCCAGCTAGTTATAGCTAGCTATCTGGCTAACAGTAGAGCTAGAGGTCTGCACAGGACTGATTTCTTCATCCCGCTCCCACCCAACCACACAAGCAGCTTTTCATACCGTACCAGCTCACCCCCACTGGCTTTTTGTCAGACTCCCATCTGCTCCTGCAAGAACTGGTCCCGAACCCACCCGCAGTCCTGCAAGAAATGGTCCCGAACCCACCCGCAGTCCTGCAAGAAGTGGTCCCGAACCTAACCGCAGTCCTGCAAGAAATGGTCCCGAACCCACCCGCAGTCCTTCAAGAAATGGTCCCGAACTTAACCGCAGTCCTGCAAGAAATGGTCCCAAACCCACCTGCAGTCCTGCAAGAAATGTTCCCCGAACCCACCCGCAGTCCTGCAAGAAATGGTCCTGAACCTAACCGCAGTCCTGCAAGAAATGGTCCCGAACCCACCCGCAGTCCTGCAAGAAATGGTCCCGAACCCACCCGCAGTCCTGCAAGAAATGGTCCCGAACCTAACCGCAGTCCTGCAAGAAATGGTCCCGAACCCACCCGCAGTCCTGCAAGAAGTGGTCCTGAACCTAACCGCAGTTCCGCAAGAACTGGTCCCGAACCCAACCTAAATGTTATTTTAAGTGTAAGTGAGAGTGGGGTAAGTTGAGCACATTTTTTACATTCAGCTTTTCTCCATCAAGGGAAATATAGTATTATAGTATACAAAGATATTTACATATTTTTCAGGATGTTGTGTATCCCTGGATATAATCTGAAAACATTACAGTTTTCAAAACATATCTTGTCCAAATAAAGTGGTCTCTCGGCACAACTTACCCCAGGTATGTGGACATGAAGTTGGGTTAGGTTTAGGGTTAGGTTTATGGTTTGTCTGTCTGCCTGGCTGGCTGTCTGTCTCTTTGTGTCTGTATGTCTGTCTGTCTGTCTGTCTGTCTGTCTGTCTGTCTGTCTTTCTGAGTCTTTCACCAATTTACCCATTGCAGCTTTATCACCAACTTTTTTTGCCTTGAATGCTATGTATTGACTTACTGTATGAGTCAATACCCTTGATGTACTGTATATCTATGCGTCAATATCCTGTCTGTGGAGGTGAGAGAACAGAGAGAGGTGAAGTTGGGAGATGAGAAGAGAAGAGAGAAGGGGGAGAGGGGAAATAAGTAATAGAGGGGGGGGAGAGAAGTGGGAGCGTGAGGGAGAGTAAGAGAGGGTAGAGAGAAGGAGGGTGAAAGAGAGGAGGGAGGGGAAGAGAGAAAGCGAGTGATAGATGAGAGAGGGAGGGAGAGAGTGTATTGTACTTCTGATGGACTCAAATGGGAAAAATATACAAGAAAAAAAACGTTTTCCCAAGTACAGTGTGTCTAAACTCTGGTGTCCAAACATCCAGGGTGCCCTAGACCCTTGTGTCTGAGCCACAACTAGGTTCGCCTAGCCACATAATAATACACACAGGCACAAACAACCTGAGAACATAGCAGGATTGGGTTACCACAGCACTGAAGGGAGTGATTGAAAAAGCTTCTTCTACTTTCTCCAATGCTACCATGAAAAGACTTCCACCCTGCAACCATACAGCGGGTAAACGCAAGTATTTCCCGTGACTGTGCCTCAAAACCAAATGTTTTCCTGGCCCACCACTCTACCCTGAACAGCCTCTATGACCAGGTCCACCTATACAAGGCAGCAGTGCTCACCTTCGCCCGGACTCTAAAGGACATCGCTCTCAAAGGCAGCCCCAACACTTCACACAGGAGCAACAGATCAATAGACAGCCTGCCCAGACCAGCAAGACACTCTCACAGACACCCCCCCTCCTCCGGACCTACACATAGAGGACCTACAGTACATCCAGACCACAACACCACCAGCCACATGCACACCCCCACCCCAACCAATCAACACCCCCCCAAGTCAACCATGCCCACACCCCATTTACGCCCCCTCAGATCAGACCTATGCCCCTCCTGCCCACCCCATGCACCCCACCCCCGCAAAGAGGGTCTCAACATGGAAGTCAAAACATGGAAGGCAAACAAGCCCAACCCCCACTCTTACACTAGCCCAAGCCAATGACATGTACCAGATGCTCAGCAGGCTCTGCTCACACTTACTGGCCTGAGGCCAAACAAACGACCTACAACATTGGATACTTTATGGAACAGAAAGCCTTCAGTATCTCATCCTGGAATGTCCAAGGCCATCTACCTTTGACCTAAAGAGCAGGAACCTGGACTTCATCAAAGAAATCGGAAATACGGACATTGTCATCCTACAAGAAACCTGGTATAGCGGAGACGGACCCACTGGTTGACCTCTAGGTTACAGAGAGCTGGTAGTCCCATCCACCAAACTACCAGGTGTGAAACAGGGAAGGGACCCAGGGTGTATGCTAATTTGGTATAGAGCAGACCTGACTCACTCCATTAAATTAATCAAAACAGGAGCATTTTACATTTGACTAGAAATTCAAAAGGAAATGATCTTAACAGGGAAAAGTGTCCTCCTGTGTGCTACCTATATCCCCCTCACTAGAATCCCCATACTTTAATTAAGACAGCTTCTCCAGCCTGGAGGGGGAAATCAATCATTTCCAGGCCCAGGGACATGTACTAGTCTGTGCGACATAGTGAATAGTGAAGGTGTAAACTTGGCAGTAGAAAATATTAACAGTATATTTGACCTCTCAGCTTCCCTATCAAATCTAAAAGCAGCAAGATTTGTGACCTGTTGCCACAAGAAAAGGTAAACCAGTGAAGAACAAACACCATTGTAAATACAACCCATATTTATGCTTTATTTATTTTCCCTTTTGTACTTTAAGCATTTGCACATCGTTACAACACTTTATATATACATAATATGACATTTGTAATGTCTTCATTCTTTTGGAACTTCTGTGAGTGTAATGTTTACTGTTCATTTTATTGTTTATTTCACTTTTGTATAGTATCTACTTCACTTGCTTTGGCAATTTTAACATATGTTTCCCATGCCAATAAAGCCAATTGAATTGAATTGAGAGAGAACGAGGGTGTCATGTCCAAAGGCGTCCACATTGTGTCAATAATCTTCCCCTATTAAATGCAATGTATTCACTTAGGCATCAACCCTGTGACGCTCATCTTTTCCCATTGACTGTAATGTATTGACATAAGCATCATACGTTTTGATGCTTATCGTTTTGTAAAAACGTCACAAGATGCTGTTTTCCTATGGTATCTTGTTGCAGCGAGCAGCAGCGTCAGAGTCATAGAGCACAATAGGATACTCACTCACAATTTCAGACTACTTTGAGATTACTTGGATCTTCAAAGGGGAATGTGGTCGGGGATTGGTTTCCCATGCTATTCAAACTATGACTAGTGCCATAGTTTGATTGACACAAAATACACAAAGCTTTACATAGAATCGATATATGATTTTTCTGTAACTTCAGAGGGAACCAGCCTATTATTCTGGACTTGCCAGGGGAAAAACACCTCAGGCAAAGGACTTCTGGCGTCTTCACCTCCTAATGTCCTCGTCCGTGTTCTTCCCACTCTCATCTGCTTTTGTGCTTCTTGAACAGGGCATATAGGACCTTCAAGGTAGCTGTCACATCCTGAGAGACTATATCTAGGAGAGATGCAGTCAGAGACACATTAAGTGATCAGAGTCATCTATTTGTGCATCATCACCCCTCACCATCACTGGAGCTTTGATAATGGAGGTCAATAGTGTGCATTTACTGACGCTGCCACAAAACTGAACCAAAAACAACCTTAGATACAATCTAATCAATATCGAAACGGTAAGATTAGATCCAACAATATCACTCTTCCCTGTATGATGCATAATTAAAGGGATACTTCCTGATTTTGGCAATGAGGAACTTTATCTACCTCCCTGCCAACACAGCAGCTACTCTTCCTGGGGTCTGGCAAAATGAAGGCAGTTTATACAATTCTGACCATTATACAGTTCTGACCATGACAGTTTAGAATCTAGGGTTACTCCAAGCAGTTTATTATTCTCAACTTGCTCAATTTCCACATTATTTATTAGAATATTTAGTTGAGGCTTGGGGTTTAGTGAGTGTTTTGTTCCAAATACAATGCTCTTAGTTTTAGAAATATTTAGGGCTAACTTATTCCTTGCCACCCACTCTAAACTAACTTTGTTGAGTGTTGCAGTCATTTCAGTCACTGTAGTAGCGGATGTGTATAGTGTCATCCGCAGACATAGACACAATGGCTTTACTCAAAATCAGTTGCATGTCAAGTAAAATGTTAGTAAAAATGGAAAAAAGCAAGAGGCCCAAACAGCTACCCTGGGGAATTCCTGATTCTAACTGGATTATATTTGATAGGCTTCCATTAAATAACACCTTCTGTATTCTGTTAGACAAGTAACTCTTTATCCACATTATACCAGGAGGTGTAAAGCCATAACACATACGTTTTTCCAGCAGCAGACTATGATCGAAAATGTCAAAAGCTGCACTGAAGTCTAACAAGACAGCCCCCCAAAAATTGTGGGTACTATTTGTATGTCATTGTATCCAGTATGAAAGAAGTTAGAGGTAGTTTTGCGAGCCCATGCTAACTAGCGTTAGCGCAATAACTGGAAGTCTATGGGTATATGCTAGCATGTTAGTAGATACCCATAGACTTCTAGTCATTGTGCTGACGCTACTTAGCATTGACTCACAAAACTACCTCTAACTTCCTTTTTACTGGACACAGACATACAAATTGTATCCACAAGTTCATCCGACTCTGGGAGGTAGATAAAATAATTCACTGCCAAAATCCCTAAGTCTCCCTTTAAATTAACTATTTAGATCGGCTAGAGCTCCTGCTAGCCTAATTAATGCACACAGCGGTGTGTGCTGTAGACCTGGAGCAGTGGGATTCCTTATTCCATCACAGAAATGTGCCCGTAATTAAAAGTACGCAAAAAAAATGAATTAAATCTGTCTCTTGCTTCTGGGTTAAATGAGTTGTACCGGCCCAAACATTCACATTTATCAACTCAAAGCTTTACTTTTAAATTACAGGTTATGCTGCCAGGCAATTAACCAGCTTCTTTTATAATAATTTACAAAAGTAAATGCTCAGCGCTTCTTTATTAACAGTTAATTCAGAGACAAAAATCAAGAAAACACACATGCACATACAGTATGTACACACACACTTCTAGCCTCTTGTCAGTTTGGCATTGCATGATAGAAAGAAGTGTTGTCTGTGTGTCTATCAATAACTAACAAAGAGGTTTCCTCCCTGAGAGAGCCTCTAAATAAATTATGACCTCAGAGTGGGCCTGAATCCCAATAGAACTCCAAACTAGTGCTCTACAGATGTAGGATCTTAATTTGAGTCAGTTTTATACAGCCCGAAAATAATCTTACAGCAACCGGAAATGTGAATTATTATGTGGATTTTAATCTATGGACATTTGTGTAGCGGTTGGTGCATTTTCCGTAAGGGAAAATCAAGTCTGAAAATGTGTGGAAATTACAAACTTCAGAAGCCTTATTAAACCGCAAATACACTTAAAGTTTTACATTTCCTGCAACAGGGAGATCAAGATCCTACAGCTGTATATAGGGAATAGGTTGCCATTTGGGACAAACCCCTCGGCCAATCATCCAGGGCGATAATCATCATATTCATGAATATTCCAACAGAATCCCAGCTATCCCTTTATATCCCCATGCGTAGTGATGCGGCTTAACTCAAACTATCAACACAAATCCTAGCTTCCACTCGACATATGAACAGTGGCATACCGCTATTGCCCAGATAAATGGCTATGATACAGGAAATCTTCTGAATTAGTTGAACAATTCTGTCTCACAGCTCCATTACTGTGATGTGAAAATTACAGCCCAGAGCAATTTTGGTCAAACTTCCTATTACAAAGATATATTCACTTACAGTAGGATACGTGTGGATGTGATATTTTTAGATAGAGGAGACTATCTCCTACTCTAAGTGCACTATTACAAGACCCATTTGGCTCCAAGTTGGTGAGACAATATACGTAGGTCAACTATGGGTGCCACAGAAAATGCACACTTACCTTGGGGCTCAATGTTGGTCGTGGGTAGCCCTATGTCATTCAGGAGGTCCAGGGCCACGGTCACATTCTGCAGCTAGACCAGAGAGAGTGAGGTGACCCACCGGGGCAACGTTATCTCAATCTCATACAGGAGTACAGTGAATAACGTAATACACTAGTCACTTTAAACAATGCCACTTCATATAATGTTTACATACCCTACATTACTCATCTTATACTGTGGGGAGAACAAGTATTTGATAACCTGCAAAATCGGCAGTGTTTCCTACTTACAAAGCATGTAGAGGTCTGTAATTTTTATCATAGGTACACTTCAACTGTGAGAGACGGAATCTAAAACGAAAATCCAGAAAATCACATTGTATGATTTTTAAGTAATTAATTTGCATTTATTGCATGACATAAGTATTTGATACATCAGAAAAGCAGAACTTTATATTTGGTACAGAAACCTTTGTTTGCAATTACAGAGAGCATACGTTTCCTGTAGTTCTTGACCAGGTTTGCACACACTGCAGCAGGGATTTTGGCCCACTCCTCCATACAGACCTTCTCCAGATCCTTCAGGTTTCGGGGCTATCGCTTGGGCAACACGGAATTTCAGCTCCCTCCAAAGATTTTCTGGCTAGGCCACTCCAGGACCTTGAGATGCTTCTTACGGAGCCACTCCTTAGTTGCCCTGGCTGTGTGTTTTGGGTCGTTGTCATGCTGGAAGACCCAGCCACGACCCATCTTCAATGCTCTTACTGAGGGAAGGAGGTTGTTGGACAAGATCTCGGGATACATGGCTCCATCCTCCCCTCAATACGGTACAGTCGTCCTGTCCCCTTTGCAGAAAAGCATCCCCAAAGAATGATGTTTCCACCTCCATGCTTCACGGTTGGGATGGTGTTCTTGGGATTGTACTCATCCTTCTTCTTCCTCCAAACACAGCGAGTGGAGTTTAGACCAAAAAGCTATATTTTTGTCTCATCAGACCACATGACCTTCTCCCATTCCTCCTCTGGATCATCCAGATGGTCATTGGCAAACTTCAGGCGGGCCTGGACATGCGCTGGCTTGAGCACGGGGACCTTGCGTGCGCTGCAGGATTTTAATCCATGACGGGGTAGTGTGTTACTAATGGTTTTCTTTGAGACTGTGGTCCCAGCTCTCTTCAAGTCATTGACCAGGTCCTTCCGTGTAGTTCTGGGCTGATCCCTCACCTTCCTCATGATCATTGATGCCCCACGTGGTGAGATCTTGCATGGAGCCCCAGACCGAGGGTGATTGACCGTCATCTTGAACTTCTTCCATTTTCTAATAATTGCACCAACAGTCGTTGCCTTCTCACCAAGCTGCTTGCCTATTGTCCTGTAGCCCATCCCAGCCTTGTGCAGGTCTACAAATTTATCCCTGATGTCCTTACACAGCTCTCTGGTCTTGGCCATTGTGGAGAGGTTGGAGTCTGTTTGATTGAGTGTGTGGACAGGTGTCTTTTATACAGGTAACGAGTTCAAACAGGTGCAGTTAATACAGGTAATGAGTGGAGAATAGGATGGCTTCTTAAAGAAAAACTAACAGGTCTGTGAGAGCCGGAATTCTTACTGGTTGGTAGGTGATCAAATACTTATGTCATGCAATATAATGGAAATTAATTACTTAAAAATCATACAATGTGATTTTCTGGATTTTTGTTTTAGATTCCATCTCTCACAGTTGAAGTGTACCTATGATAAAAATTACAGACCTCTACATGCTTTGTAAGTAGGAAAACCTGCAAAATCGGCAGTGTATCAAATACTTCTTCTCCCCACTGTATGTATATAATGTACCCTATACCATCTACTGCATCTTGCCTATGCCGTTCGAACATCGCTCATCCATGCATTTATATGTACATATTCTTATTCATTCCTTTACACTTGTGTGTATGAGGTAGTTGTTGTGGTATTGTTAGATTACTTGTTAGATATTACTGGAACTAGAAACACAAGCATTTCGCTACACTCGCATTAACATCTGCTAACCATGTGTATGTGACCAATACAATTTGATTTGATTTCATTATATTATACCCTTATTCTTATGGATTTCAAATTATTAACACATTGGATCTAATTGTTCCGCTGCTGTCAGAATATTATTGTAGGCCAAAATGTGATATTTGTTCCATTCACTGTATCATATGTAAGCTCCGCCCATACCATTGAGCCAAACAATCGCATACATTTTTCCTTTGAGGCAGAGCTGCCTCCAGAACATGATTCCTCCCAAAGAAGGAGTCCTGGGACACAGGAGATCCTTACCATCTCAGTAGCGTTGACTGGGGTGATGTTGAAGTCATAGAGTGGAACAAAGAAGCCCTCCAACTGTCCAATCAGCAGAAGGAGAATAACACCATCTGAAAACTACATGGATAAAGAACACCGTCAGTTGGTTCTTACCCACATGGGTGTGGTGTGATGTAACTGAAAGGACACAGATCAATCACCTTTCAATTCACAACACTGGTAGTGCTCAATTAATGCCCATTCCAAACAGGATGGCCAAACCCTTTTCTACAGTAAAACAAACCTGTTTCTCCATGTCTGTCACCTGTAGTCCCAAGGTTGACATCTTCTTGTTGACAAAGTGCATGATGGCCTATAATGGAAAGATATAGGATTTACAGACCTACCACTTTAGAAAAGGTGTTGACATTTAACCTCTGTAGCCATGTCGCTTTGAATAAAAGGGTCTGCTAAATGGTATATACAGTGGGTATCATAAGTATTCACCCCACTTGGGGTTTTGTATTCACCCCACTTGGGGTTTTGTTGTGCTACAAAAGTGGGATTGAAAATATAGTCGTTGCATAAGTAATAACCCCCTTTGTTTAGGCAAGCCAAACTTAGTTCAGAAGTAACATGTGGCTTAATCAATCACATAAAAAGTTACATGGACAGGCGTGAAATAACAGGGGTTTACATGATTTGTTTATGACTATCCCTTCCTCTATCCCCCATATATACAATATCTGTAAGGTCCCTCAGTCAAGAATTGATTCCATATGTTTATTTCATAATTTTGATGTCTTCACTATTATTCTTCAATTAATAAAAAGCAACAACGGCTCAGCCACACAAGCTCACATAATGGGAACGCCAAGGGCTGAGCGCGTAAAAATCATCAACATACTCCCGAGTTCAAACTACCTCTGGAAGCAATGAAGAACTGTTCCTCCGGGGGTTTCCATGGCAGAGCAGCCACACACACGACTATGATCACCATGCACGATGCAAAGCATTGCCTGGGGTGGTGTAAAGCTCACTGCCATTGGACTCTGGAGCAGTGGAAACGTGTTCTCTGGAGTGATGAATCACGCTTCACCATCTGGCAATCCGAATCTGGGTACTGTGGATGCCAGGAGAATGCTACCTGCCCGAATGCATAGTGCCAACTGTCAAATTTGGTGGAGGAGGAATAATGTTCTGAGCTGTTTTTCATGGTTCGGGGAAGGCCCTTTAGTTCCCGTGAAGGCAAGTCTTAACGCTACAGCATAAAATGGCATTCTGACGATTCTGTGCTTCCAACTTTGTGGCAACAGTTTGGGGAAAGCCCTTTCCTGTTTCAGCATAACAATGCCCCCATGCACAAAGCGAGGTCCATACAGATATGGTTTGTCGATATCGGTGTGGAAGAACTTGACTGGCCTGCACAGAGCCCTGACCTCAACCCCATCGAACAACTCTGAGATAAATTGGAACGCTGACCGCGAGCCAGGCCTAATAGCCCAACATCAGTGTCCAACCTCACTAATGCTCCACATCTAGTGGAAAGCTTTCCCAGACAAGAAGGGTGGAGGCTGTCATAGCAACAAAGTGGGGACCAACTCAATATTAATGCCCATGATTTTGGAATGAGACGAACAGGTGTCCACATACTTCTGATCGTGTAGCATATACAGCGCATTCAGAAAGTATTCAGACCTCTTCCCTTTTCCCACATTTTGTTACTTTACAGCCTTATTCTAAAATGAATGAAATAGCTTTTTTTTCCCTCATCAATCTACACACAATACCCCATAATGACATCACAATACCCCATAATGACATCACAATACCCCATAATGACAAAGTGAAAACAGGTTTTTAGAAAGTTCTGCAGCATTGAATGTCCCCCGAGAACACAGTGGCATTCATCGTTCTTAAATGGAAGAAGTTTGGAATTACCAAGACTCTTCTTAGAGCTGGCCGCCCGGCCAAACTGAGCAAATGGGGGAGAAGGGCCTTGGTCAGGGAGGTGATCAACCTGATGGTCACTCTGCCAGAGCTCCAGAGTTCCTCTGTGGAGATGGGAGAACCTTCCAGAAGGACAACTATCTCTGCAGCACTGCACCAATCAGGCCTTTATGGTAGAGTGGCCAGACGGAAGCCACTCCTCAGGAGAAGACACATGAGAAGACGCCCTCTTGGAGTTTGCCAAAGGGCACCTAAGGACTCTCAGACCGTGAGAAACAAGATTCTCTGGTCTGATGAAACCAATATTGAACTCTTTGACCTGAATGCCAAGGGTCACGTCTGGAGGAAACCTGGCACCATCCCTATGGTGAAGCATGGTGGTGGCAGAATCATGCTGTGGGGAAATGTTTCAGCGGAAGGGACTGTGAGACTAGTCAGGATCGAGGGAAAGATGAACGGAGCAAAGTACAGAGAGATTCTTGATGAAACCCTGCTCCAGAGCACCCAGGACCTCAGACTGGGGTGAAGGTTCACCTTTCAACAGGACAACGACCCTAAGCACACAACCAAGACAACGCAGGAGTGGCTTTGGGACAAGTCTCTGACTGTCCTTGAGTGGCCCAGCCAGAGTCCGGACTTGAACCCAATCGAACATCTCTGGAGAGACCGGAAAATAGCTGGGCAACGACGCTCCCCATCCAACCTGACAGAGGATCTGCAGAGAAGAATGGGAGAAACTCCCCAAATACAGGTGTGCCAAGCTTGTAGTGTCATACCCAAGAAGACTCAAGGCTGTAATCTCTGTCAAAAGGGCTTTAGGCGAGTAAAGGGTCTGAATACTTATATAAATGCGATATTTCAGTTGTTGTTTTTAGTACATTAGCAAACATTTCTAAAAACCTGTTTTTGCTTTGTCATTATAGGGTATTGTGTGCAGATTGATGAGTAATTTTTTTTAGAATAAGGCTGTAACACAATAAAATGTTAAGGGGACAGAATACTTTCCGAATACACTGCATATATACCGTATAAAACAACAACATTCAATGTCACTGTGTTGACATATTCTAATGAGACCATATTACAGTTGTATAGGGTCAGTGCGGTGCTCATTCAATCATACACAGTATGAGCAATCAGAGGCATTATTCACACAAATCAGCCTCTCCCTGAATCAGGACCAGTATAGCTAGACAATACATACGCGAGTCCTATAATCAATCCTCTGTCTAATAATGCAATGGTTAAGACTGCAGAACAGGTCAGCAGGGATGAAAGACACATATTTTTTCTATTACCCGCTTTACTGTGTTGATCTTGTGGGGTTCCAGCTTCAGCAGCTGCTCAATGGGATCCTCGCCTGGACGAAGAGACAGGAAGGAGAGGGTTTATCTCTGCAATGTCCTGGATAAACGGCAGCACAGTACTGCAAAGGTGACCCCGAATATCTTACTCACTGTCTGAGCTGCTCAGGGCGTCGGTAGCTGAATCGCTGTTGAGGTAGACAGAAAATAAAGTGAATATTCGATCTCCTGAAACAGAATCCATTCTCTGAAGAACATGCAACTGTAATCGGACACAACAACATAATCGGAAATAATTTATCAACCTTTCATCTGTAAGAATCTCTATTTCCTTTTCTGATTTGATTCCACTTCTGTTGACCTGAAGTGAGAGCACAACTTTACTGAACAGGGGAGTCTCTTTTTTTATAGGTTGATTTAGGGTAAAGTACCATTCATTTGACATCAAACTCACCTCCAACAAGACAACTTCCACTCTGACATTTAGGGGAAGCTCCAGATTAGGCTGGAAGCACCTCACCATGGCAACCAGAAGATGGAGTGTGGCCAGCAAGTCTTTGCTGTGGATGACTGACAGAGAAGGAAGGGAATGAAGGGAGAGTCATCCTGCTTGAACACCATACCAAAGCCCTATGCAGTCAATCTTGTTGGCAACACAACACAAACTAATCTCCAGCCCCACTGATGATTAACACTGCACCCCGTGGGTCTGCCTTTTCCCCTACAGTAATCCCTCTCAGTAGGTGTCAGCAGACTGGGGTTATACTGTAGCTTCACCATCAAATCCTATTGAAGAGTCCCTTAGCCAAACATGGATCTGAGGGGAACAGCAGTGTTGTGTAGCTTTCCCAGCCAACAGTGGACGTCCTAAGGACATGGTTTTGTTTGCGGGGTTGTATTGTGAATGTGACTCACGTTTGACACTCCACCTGCTGAGAGAGTTGTCCTGTAGCCCCAGTTTCTCATTCAGGGCCTCCAGGATGACCTCCAGCTTGCGTGTCTGAGCAGCGCTGGTCACCGCTATCTCATCCACAGACAGAAGCACTCCAGCTAACTTCCCTGTGAACAGCACAGGTAAAGGCCAAGCACATAAGGGTTGGGGGGGGGGGGGGGGGGGGGGGGAGAGAGAGAGTGGGAGAGAGAGAGAGAGAGAGAGAGAGAGAGAGAGAGAGAGAGGGAGTGTGCATGTCTCACCAAGGAGGTGATGGAGGATTAGGCCATCAAAGATATCCTCTTCCAGACTCTGCACTACGATGTGTTCCTCTTTCAAAGTACTGTTGATCCAGTTAACCAAAACCTGTAAAGACCAAGGTTCATGTTAACAGTAAGTTATACTCGGTGATATTAATTGCCTGCTATAGTACTGTATTAGTCTCTTTTGACGTAGCTACTGTTACAGAAATGTACCAAATGTACCAACAAAGATATTTGGTTCTGGGTTCAGAGATCAGTAATGTACTATCTACTGCAGTGGAGGCTGCTGAGGGGAGGATGGCTCATAATAATGACTGGAATGGAGTGTAATAGAGTGAATGGAATGGTATCAGACATATGAAAACCATGTTTTTCATACCATATACCACTCCGTTACTCCGTTCCAGCCATTATTATGAGCCGTTCTCCCCTCAGCAGCCTCCACTGATCTACTGTGGTAAATCTTTGTATACATGACCTTTACTGGTCTATTCAGAGCAGACTCTGATGTTATGATATCAAATGATATCAGTTTCCACCTATGTCTCTATTCAATTATTCATGAGTAAGAGACTCTGGTTGGTGTGTTATTGAGGTGTTAAAGAGAGCAGATGTGGGATTACAAGGGCCAGATAGACTCCGTGGTTTTCTCTTTCCAACACTTTTATGCCTACAATGTTGTACGCTCATCTAATTGATGAAGACAATTGTTTCATTTTACTTGAATTTATTCCATAAGCATCTTTTCTATTTCAAATCCTCTCTGAGGGCTTAGGGAGAAGGTGCCCTGGCAACATCTATCTGGGCCTAGCAACGACTCCGTGATCTGTCTACCATCATCTCTAATAAAGATGTACTGGTCGACCCACCTCTCACACAAGAGGGCTTAGTGGTTCAGCATACCCTAATGAATATGCAATCAGAGGCTTTCTTTGTAATGACTTTTCTGCCCGTACGACCCTGGGGTAACATGGCCCTAGAGTATAGTAGTATAATGTATCATTGGTGTTATTATGGGCTTTGATGATAGATAACACATTTAGGATAATGTTGTGGCTGGTGTTGGAACATGAATTCTAAAATACAGATCAATCATACCGATTTCAGCTTTTCAAGTTTGGGATCTTTCAAAGATGTCGGCTGAATGATCTTCCTCCTCTCACCTATTTCAACGTGCAAAATGTTCAGTTGAGGCTGCTGCTTGACAACCATTTTGGAAAGAAAATATGAAATCAAACAGTTTGCCTGAGCTTGAGTACAGTTGAATGTAGACTTACCCTGGAAAGATTCAATGTCCTCAGGGTCTTTCCCCTGGTACATTTCAGGAAAATCCTCCATATCCCCTATAGGGAGCAAAATATGAACACAGTGCTTCTGGTATCAGTGAAGCCGTGTCAATGATAGTTCAAATTCAATTCATGTAAGGGATCATTTCAAACCTCCGATGTGAAGACTGAAACAGTTCTGGTATTTGATTTGGTTACTTCCTTCTCAGTGAGTTCACTTCTGCCTAACCTGGGCCCGCACAAGTGAACAAACGGGCAAATGGATATATACCCCATAACTTCCTGTGAAGTCCCACTACCATGTTGAATGCAATCGTCTCTCTGGATATTTTATTTGGATTCTGGGCCCCAAAACAACACAGAATAGAAACAAGTTCAGAGGAAGGCCTTCTGACAGAAGACTAACCTGACTGGGATGCACTGTGACCAACAATATGTAAAAGTGTCTCCCTGAGACGAGAGTGTAGCTTCACTGTGCCATCTGTGTGTGTAGTTCACTCCTCTCCTAGAGATTCTCTGCCTGAAGTTGACACAAACTTTCCCCTGGAGGCACACCAAAAATGTTTTATCCAGTAAACCTTACCTTCAGAGCAGTAGCAGCAAGCAGACTGAATAGGGGAACTCCTGTGTACAGCTTCCTGACTGACGTCAACACTGAATCAATCCAAATAGCCGTGCTACAAAAATAAGTACACCCAATCTGACAAGCAGTTCTCTAGAAACATGCCACGGAATGACAGCACAAACTAACTTCATCCAATTCAGGACCAATTAAACATTTCTATGAGAAACAAAAAGGATGAATGAAGGAATAAAAGGGTAAAAAGAAAAATGAGAGGATGCGGAAGGAAATAAGTAAGTAGTGAGCACTTCCTCTTTTGTAACTGTGGTTTTGCTACACACAGTTCAGAGTGCGTTCTGAGGAAAGATCTTATATATGATGCTTAGTGGCCAAGACTTATAGTTTAGAGCATTAGGATAGAGTGCAAGACCGGTAGAAGTTAGGTCACTTCACCTCTTAGCAAACACACAGGAGGCCCAAACGAACAGGACAGCTCTACTGTATGGCTCACTGACAACCCTATCACACATTCCCTTTGGAAGCTGGCTCTATCAGTTGGTTGTTGTCTGTCCTCCAGCACTCCACAATCATCGGCAGAGAGAGACAGAGACAACACACTGCATGTGCTCCGTCTCCACGTCAGAGGAGCAGAGAAAAACACAGACGCCATCACCTAGAGAGGAAAGGGAGATTTAGGAAAGGGGAGGTCGCCATGGTAACCAAGGAAATAGACAAGAAAATAAAGACAGGGTCCTAAAATAACCCCATAATTCCTTTGCTAAACCGAACCCAGAGGGCTTGTGATGCGGAGTTCTAATCTACAGCCCACTTCTGACTCACTTTGAAGGCAAACTAAGAAAGCTAACGTTCATGTATGAAGTGTATAATTACAGCAGCACACGCTGTCTGAGTTGAAACATTTATTTTGGGATGGACAGACATCGAAGCAGATACATACTAGCAGTGTGACAAGCTGCTCTCCTGGCGATCCAGACTTGACTCATCCCTCTTAATAATTTACCCTCGGTCTAAAATGCATGAGTGGACTCCTGTAGGCCACATGCAGCTCTCTGGTCTCTCGCTCTCTGCTACATCGCAGGTGGAGAGCCTCGCTAGCTGTTCTCCGGTAGGTCTACTGGGAATCGTCTGAAGGGCAGGTTAATACCACAATGCTTTGTGGCTCTCTCGGGTACAGTAGGAAGAGAATAACATGGCACTTAAGGTGAAAGGCAACAGGGTCAGCATCGGGTAAGAAATATGGCTTGAACCTGTCCATATAAACAATCAGAGAAATCTAAAAGTACTGTTAGAATTCATTCATATCATATTTTGGAATGGCAACATACAATAGAACAATAGATGTAGTAACAATACCATAATAATGATATGGGAATAATGTACTAAGCTTTCTGAGATATGATATACAGCAAGTCTTAGCATATGCAACAGTGGATCATAAATATTTTCTTATAAAGCAGTAGTGGCTTTTTTGCATAAAATACAAACCCATGTTTTCCAATTGCATGAATCATTCTACAGTGTTGACTGAGTACTAAAACATGAAACATACGTGTTCTTGGGTAGGGTTAGCATAAAGGAGGATTTAAATACTGACATTGGGGAGATTAAATACAAACATTCGGAGTCTCTTCAGACCATCCCACTGATACAAGGGGTGGGCCTTTGGTTTTAGTCCCAGTGGGTTCCTCAGGGGTTCAGACATCAGCCAGTGTGAAGGTAGCACAAACACAGTGCCTTCATTCTCCTCACACTGTACTGTGGCTGTGTCTGTGCGTGTGGCAGGTAGACATCACTCGGAGTTCTTATAGTTGGTGAACAGGTTGTACAACACCCTCAAGGTAGACTTCAGGTTCAAGTTCACAACGTCTAGAACCGAACAAGACACACAAATTAAGTCAAAAGTTATTCAAAACAAACTGCTCCCAGGGTAAAGATAACAAACACACACACAAAAAATAGGCAAGTCAAGGTAGTTCATGCTGCTTGACTGATTCTGGGTAATATTGGTATGCAAAAATAAAAATGAAAACACCCACACATCTTGTGAGACTTTATATTCAGAATGATAAGAGTTGGCGGGGTTAGGTTGGGTGTGTGGGTCAAAGGCTGGCTTAGACATACACCAATGTTCAAGTATCTAAAGTGAGGGAACAGCTACACCTATTGGACATATATGGCATTACAGCTGCTCATGTGTCATAAGCTCTCCGATGCATAGCCTACCTAAACCAAGCTTCCCTTTCCAACTGAATTCACGCTACCTGCATTCCCCCACCATGTGTTACTGGCTTTCTACTATACCTTCCGGCCTGGCTTTGGGCTTCTTTAGGCCTCCGTCCTGCATTAGTTCAAAGGCAAACGCCACGTTGTGAACCTGAGGGGAACCGGGAGAGAGGATCAACCGGAGGAAACTGCTAAGAGTCGACTAAAGAACCACCATGTCTACAAGTCCACCACTTACAGAGAAACACCACTTCTAATAATCCTACCTACCTTCTGCTCAAAGTTCTCTGGTGTGAGGAAGAAGTTGTAGAGGGGGACAAAGTAGTTCTCCAGCAGTCCCATCAGCAGCACCAGGTACACACCATCAGCAAACTGGACACAAGAATATAAAAACCACATGACGATATGGAGGAAAACTCACTGTATCTTATGCCCAGTAGCTACAGTATGTTATATTGATTGAGCTGTTGTGTTTTTAAATAAAGCACCATCAGATTTCTAACCTGGGACTCCAACTCAGTGACCTCCAGGTTCAGCTTGTTCAGGTGTTTGTTCACAAAGGTGACGAGGGACTGATGGAGAGAGGTATAAAAAAATATTTTAAAAAGAGTAAAGTATGAAGGAACCAAACACAATGCCTTCTGCAGGTTTGAATCTCTCTTCAAATATTTGACCTTCTTCACAACGTTGAGCTTGTCCGGTGCATGATCCAGGAGGGTGTCAAATGCATCCCTTTCTGAGAAACAGGAGATAATCATCTTTTTTTAAAACATTTTTAACTCCACATTAATCAAATTTTACAATCGACCTCAATGTTCAACCAACAAGTACTCACCAAATCTACCCATCATCATCCTAGAAAGAAGATAAAGAAAAGCGGAGTTGTTACACCTGTATACTGTAAGGACTTCCACGGAAACTGAAAACATACAACCGATATAACGGAAGTACATACTCTGTAGTGCTCGTCAGCTCCTTAGTCACATGAGACGTCTGCAGTATGCCTTCTCTTTTCTAAAACAATCAAACCCACCAAAACACACAGGTCAACGAGTCATCCTCATGACGTGTAATAGATAATAGATGTCAAAGTGTGCTGTGTCTCCGTACCTTGACCACCACCACCTGTACAGAGACGTGCTCTGGCAGTCTGATGGGGGCCAGGTAGTGCATGGCCAGAGCCACCAGCAGGTACACTATGGCCACCAGGTTCTTAGCATGGATAGCTGTGGACGGCAGAGGAGACCAGAAGAGGGCGTTGTGAGCCGTGACATCACTTTGAATTACCATGGCTGGAATGACTTGACCATGGTTGAATAGTGTGCTATATTCACTTCAGTACTACTGTAATTCAGGTGAAATAAGGTGAAATACAGTTCAGTACTACTGTAAATCAGGTTAAATACAGTTCAGTACTACTGTAAATCAGGTTAAATACAGTTCAGTACTACTATAAATCAAGTGAAATACAGTTCAGTACTACTGTAAATCAGGTTAAATACAGTTCAGTACTACTGTAAATCAGGTTAAATACAGTTCAGTACTACTGTAAATCAGGTGAAATACAGTTCAGTACTACTGTAAATCAGGTGAAATACAGTTCAGTACTACTATAAATCAAGTGAAATACAGTTCAGTACTACTGTAAATCAGGTTAATTACAGTTCAGTACTACTGTAAATCAGGTGAAATACAGTTCAGTACTACTATAAATCAAGTGAAATACAGTTCAGTACTACTGTAAATCAGGTTCAATACAGTTCAGTACTGTAAATCAGCTTAAATATAGTTCAGTACTACTATAAATCAAGTGAAATACAGTTCAGTACTACTGTAAATCAGGTTCAATGCAGTGCCTATGGTAATATTCAACGAGAAGATAATGTATATCTTTAAAGACTTAGGATGCCATACCAGAACTGATCTGTAGCAGCGATTGTGTAAAAGTATGTGTCTGATGGTCTGTGAACCCTTACGTTAGTCCTGTGTGTCAAGCTGGATATTGAATGACTGTATTTTCAGGGCTTAGTGCACAACTCACAGTCGACGCTCCACTCGATGGACCAGCCGTGAGGCCGGAGCAGCTCGTTGACGGCCTCCAGTACCGTCTGGAGCTTCTGTTTCTGTCCTATCTCTGACTGGGTCACCTCAGCCACGTTCAGCTTACGCCCAGACAGCTTCTCTGTCACCGGGAGAGAGGAGTTACACGGTTATGCAGATCTGTATACTATAACATTCATCCGAATACTGTATACTGCAAAGTTACCTTTTCAACCCTATCATTTGATGTACAAACGATCAAACACAAGTTCAACCACAGACACTACACAAAGTCCAAGCTAATTCTGCCTTACCAAATAATTTCTGAAGCACCTGTCCATCATAGCAATCCTCCTCCAAGCCTTTGACGATGATCCTGTCCTCTTCCAGCTCATTGTTGATCCAGTCTATCAATACCTAGGAACAAGAACATACAGTTGAAGTTTCAGGTGTGGATCTGTTACCGGTGTTTGATCTACAGCATACAGAGAGAAATACTACGCAACGCATAAGACACCTACCCTCTGAAGATCTTTGAATTTTGGATTCTCCCTTGAGGTCGGATCCAGCATGTTCCTCTCAGCATTCTCTTCTAAGAAAGGCATGATGGGAGAAAGACACTCAGCTGTGAAGCCAACTAATACATGGTGGAAGTGAACACATATTCTGACACAATCGAAGACTTCAACATGCCCGCCCACCCACCCCCACACACACACACACACACACACTCAGTCCTCTTCTCCTGTAGAGAGCACAGTTATCTTAAATCATAGAGTGAATCGGTTTGGTGATGAGGGGAATTATTAAGACACAGGGTGTTGTCCTAACTCCACCCCTCTGCACATTGCTCTTTCATTTCCTCTTCCACCAAAGGTCACTCACAGTCACAATTAGTTCCCGGAGTGCCCAGAACCCCCAAATCAGCTTCAGTAAGGTCTCCAGACATAACCTCGTAACCCTCAGGCATCAACGAGTACAGTTGTCACCAAAGGCCAAAAGTGTCATCAACAGTCCACCAAAGGCATCAGAAGTAAGTGACCAATACACCTACAAGACTGAAGTGGAATGACAACAAATGGCACAACATTTTTGGATACATACGATTCTGTAGATGAGAGAGGCTCTGGTTTGTCCAGGAGGCCTACAGAGACATTCCAAGTGGAATCCTTTCCCCCAGAGGGTTCTACATGGAACCCAAAAGGGTTCTACCAGGAACCAAAAAGGGTTCTCCTATGTACTGTATGTATGGAGGTTAGCATTAGGAGTTTGAGTTGGTGTTACCGAGCAACACAGAAACATGTTGTACGTATGAAGGTTCGTTTTAGGGTAAGGGTTTGAGTTTTAGGAGTTCTTGTTACCCAGCATGGTGTCCTCAGGGTGGATTTCAGTCCCAGAGGGCAGCATGGGAGTGTTGATGGCATTCTTCCCCTCCTCATGAAGGTCACTCACTGAGGACAGGGACAACAGAGAGGACCCAGCATTAGATAAACATTTTTAGTCAGTAGCATTAACCTCAGAATGACCGCCACCACACACATACACACAGTTTCAGTTTCAAATTGTATAAGTCGCATGTACGGGATACGCATGGTGTACATCGTCGAATCGTCACGACAACGCAACAACAATACAAAAATAAGGAAAGACAAGAATACGAACATAAAGTAAATGGCTCTGTTGGAGTAGAAGAAACAACAACGTACAGCTCAAGTTTCAGGTGTAGATCTGTTATCAGTGTGTTCAACAAGTGACAGTGTCTAGAAAGAAATACTAGGCTATGGATAAGAGCCTAGCACACACACACACACACACACACACACACACACACACACGTGAAGATATTTATATTTCCCATTCTATTAAAGCTCAGTGAGAGGACACACATACAGCACACCCCACAGCTGTCTAAGGGTGGCGGCAGTGGGCTCCTCTGTGTGTGTGTGTGTGTGTGTGTGTGTGTGTGTGTGTGTGTGTGTGTGTGTGTGTGTGTGTGTGTGCGTGCGTGTGTGTGTGTGTGTGTGTGTGTGTGTGTGTGTGTGTGTGTGTGTGTGTGTGTGTGTGTGTGTGTGTGTGTGTGTGTGTGTGTGTGTCTACCCAACTGTCTGGTGTGAGGGGGGGATTAACACACTGCCTGGAGCCTAAGACTGACGCCACACCTTCTCCATGGGTAGTTCTACACTAATACTAATCCAGAAATCTAATGGCTCTATTAGTGAATGGATGATAACAAGCACTCAATAGGACGCATTGACATGAATTCGCTGATCACTGAGGACATAAATAGTCTCTTGTGACTGTTAAGCACATGTAATACTTGATCCTGGGTTCCAGAGATTAGGCTGTAAACAAACCACAAGATGAAGCCAAACCACTCTGTTGCTGAGCTGAGCTTTGATTCACCTTCACTGACACAAGCTGACGTTACCTCTGGGATTTGGCTAGTGTCTACATTTAGGCCTCTAACCCTAATGGCTACATTCCTTTCATCTTCCTCTGCGGCAGAAAACAGTAGACAGGGCATTTAAGGTATGCAGAAAACAGCAGACAGCACATAAGGTATACAGAAAACAGCAGACAGCACATTTAAGGTATGCAGAAAACAGTAGACAGTGCATTTAAGGTATGCAGAAAACAGTAGACAGGGCATTTAAGGTATGCAGAAAACAGTAGACAGTGCATTTAAGGTATGCAGAAAACAGCAGACAGCACATTTAAGGTATGCAGAAAACAGTAGACAGGGCATTTAAGGTATGCAGAAAACAGTAGACAGTGCATTTAAGGTATGCAGAAAACAGCAGACAGCACATTTAAGGTATGCAGAAAACAGTAGACAGTGCATTTAAGGTATGCAGAAAACAGTAGACAGTGCATTTAAGGTATGCAGAAAACAGCAGATAGCACATTTAAGGTATGCAGAAAA
This sequence comes from Oncorhynchus kisutch, assembly GCF_002021735.2. Classification (NCBI taxonomy): domain Eukaryota; kingdom Metazoa; phylum Chordata; class Actinopteri; order Salmoniformes; family Salmonidae; genus Oncorhynchus; species Oncorhynchus kisutch. The sequence continues at coordinate 18,222,706 of NC_034195.2, read as the reverse complement.
CAGTAGACAGTGCATTTAAGGTATGCAGAAAACAGTAGACAGTGCATTTAAGGTATGCAGAAAACAGCAGACAGCACATTTAAGGTATGCAGAAAACAGTAGACAGTGCATTTAAGGTATGCAGAAAACAGTAGACAGTGCATTTAAGGTATGCAGAAAACAGCAGACAGCACATTTAAGGTATGCAGAAAACAGCAGACAGCACATTTAAGGTATGTAGAAAACAGTAGACAGTGCATTTAAGGTATGCAGAAAACAGTAGACAGTGCATTTAAGGTATGCAGAAAACAGCAGACAGCACATTTAAGGTATTCAGAAAACAGTAGACAGTGCATTTAAGGTATGCAGAAAACAGTAGACAGTGCATTTAAGGTATGCAGAAAACAGCAGACAGCACATTTAAGGTATGCAGAAAACAGTAGACAGTGCATTTAAGGTATGCAGAAAACAGTAGACAGTGCATTTAAGGTATGCAGAAAACAGCAGACAGCACATTTAAGGTATGCAGAAAACAGCAGACAGCACATTTAAGGTATGTAGAAAACAGTAGACAGTGCATTTAAGGTATTCAGAAAACAGTAGACAGTGCATTTAAGGTATGCAGAAAACAGCAGACAGCAAATAAGGTATACAGAAAACAGTAGACAGTGCATTTAAGGTATGCAGAAAACAGCAGACAGTGCATTTAAGGTATGCAGAAAACAGCAGACAGCGCATTTAAGGTATGCAGAAAACAGCAGACAGCGCATTTAAGGTATGCAGAAAAGGGATGTTGTTGATGTTGGGGAGAGGAGTAGTCCTCTGTAGTTTCTAACGATGTCCTATCTGATTTGCCCTGCTGTAGAGCTCAACCACAAGCCAGCGGGCCTGCCTGCATCACACACCAGATCAGCATTTCCTTTCCAATTACAGTCCTGCGTTTCATCATAATTGTGCTATTTCCTCCCACTGTGACTCTGTCCAGTACATCTGTGATACAATCGAATGAGTGAAAATTACTGCTAAGGATTTGACCAAAGCCCTCCCAAACAATAATATAGCCAAATAATACTGCCGTAGAAATGTAATGTGTCAATAGATCACAACCGAAGCTGAATCTGGATTACAAACACAAACACAAACGGGTCCCTAACAGCAACATACCAGCAGCACTCACAAAATGTAAATACGGTACAGGGTATGCTTCCCCATTCATAAATCAGAGTTCCATAAGCAGCCAGCCCTTCCAGCCAATCCCACCAAGTCAAACAGAACTACCTTGTTTCTTCCTCTTGGTCCCACATAGTAGGCCCGCCATGTCTCCAGAAATTAGCCCAGGGATCCCAGAGGTGCTCAGAGAGTAGCAACGAAGTGAAGGTATAGTGATAGAGAGAGTGTGTGTGTGAGAGTGTGTGTGAGGTCCTGCCTGGTGGGACTAGGCAGTGGCCGAGGCATCATCACGTGTTTATTTCTGTCACAACCTCCCCACCCTTGCGGTCTAGTTACAGGAGCAGAGGAGGGGTGGGTGTATGAGTGTGTGTGTGTGTGTGTGTGTGTGTGTGTGTGTGTGTGTGTGTGTGTGTGTGTGTGTGTGTGTGTGTGTGTGTGTGTGTGTGTGTGTGTGTGTGTGTGTGTGTGTGTGTGTGTGTGTGTGTGTGTTGGTTCTTCTATCCTTGTGGGGACCTAACATCCCCCAAAGTCCCCACAAGGATAGTAAAACAATAACAACTAGGTTACAACTAGGGTTAGGGTTAGAATTAGGGTTAGGGTTAAGGGTTAGGAGTTTGGTTTAGGGTTACGGGTTACAGGTTAGATAAAATAGGATTTTGAATGGAAATTAATTTTAGGTCCCTACAATGATAGGAGAACAACAAATGTGTGTGTGTGGGGGGGGGGGGGGGGGGGGGACAACAACACAGGACAGAAGGCATGGATACTACTACACTACACTACTGCACTGACATGGACCAGGAAGGTGCACGGTAACACAATATGATTAAACTATCATACTGCATAGGAGAACAGTCTAATGCTGGATAAACTCAGACAGCAGTGTGATGTTCCTGTTTTTTGTTTATATGATAATCCCAGGTAAGCTACGTATGAAAAACCCAACAGGCTATCTTTCTTGGTTAGAGATGTTCTTTAGTGTACAACTTCATCCTTATGCTATAAGCATTGCTTTCAGATCTTAAAGGTCCAATTTTTATCTCAATATCAAATCATTTCCTGGTAACAATTAAGTAATTTACTGTGATTGTTTTCAATTAAAATGGTCAAAAAGAAACAAAAATAGCATCTTAGCAATTTTGCTAGGGACTGCATGGAAGTTTGGAACTCTCTTTCTTATTGGTCTATTAAAGAATTTACCACCTGGTGATGTCACAAGACAGGCCAAAACTAAATCCCACCACAACAGGCTGACATTTCTTACACTAAAAGATATGGAGTCATTATCATCATTTTCAAAATGTCACAGTATTATTCCAACCTCATAGTGTGTAAATACACACTATATACAAAAGTATGTGGACATCCCTTCAAATTAGAGGATTTGGCTATTTCAGCCACACCCGTTGCTGACAGGTGTATAAAATCGAGCATACAGCCATGCAATCTCCATAGACAAACATTGGCAGTAGAATCTTGGCCATGTACTGTTATAATCTCAACCCGGCACAGCCAAAAGAGGACTGGCCACCCCTCAGAGCCTGGTTCCTCTCTAGGTTTCTGCCTTTCTAAAGAGTTTTTCCTAGCCACTGTGCTTCTACATCTGCATTGCTTGCTGTTTGGGGTTTTAGGCTGGGCTCCTGTATAGCACTTTGTGACATCGGCTGATGTAAAAAGGGCTTTATAAATAAATGTGATTGATTGAATGGCCTTACTGAAGAGCTCAGTGTCTTTCAAGGTGGCACCGTTGAGCAGCCCCGGTCCACTGTAAGTGCTTTTATTGTGAAGTGGAAATGTCTAGGAGCAACAACGGCTCAGCCATGAAGTGGTAGACCACACAAGCTCACAGAACGGGACCGCCGAGTGCTGAAGCGCGTAAAAATTGATTGCCCTCGGTTGCAACACGATTCCAAACTACCTCTGGAAGCAACATCAGCACATTACCTGTTCATCGGGAGCTTCGTGAAATGGGTTTTCATGGCTGAGCAGCCTATTCCTCTTAATATAATTACACTCATTTAGTTCTACCCCCAGCCTTGCAGTGAAATAAATCACCAGCCAGCTTCTTTGCAGGCATTATATGAAACACCTGTCATGGTTAAGACCATTAGCAGAGTGGAGTAGGCAGAAGACTGCAGTCAATGGACAAAAACAACAACATACCACCAGCAATTTAGCTGCAAGCTGGAGGTAAAGTGTGTCAAATTCATGGTGTAAATATCATCTAAATATACCCATTCAATGAAGATGAAAAGCTTACATCTCCTTATATCTCAGCAGATTTTCAATGTAAAACAAGGTTCCCGTGCCCTCTGGGGGGACTTGATTTACTGTGACCCGGGGAAAGTTATTTATGCCTCAGTGAGACAGGCAAGGCCTTAAATTTAGCTCAGTTTATTTATGTCGGACAGGCAGCATAGGCATGAGTGACTAAACGGACACAGAATCCACACACACCCACTGTCCAGAGCTGAGATGACCATATCACAACCCTGGACCTGGGCTATTCAGAGCTTTCAGTTGACCCGTCATTAGCTATGATATGACAGTCATGTTGACTCTACTACTGGTAAACCTTCACTGATTTATAACACTTATCAGGCTTCAGAAATAACATTACATAAAGGAACATCATTTCAACGGAGAAAACCGTCGCAATCAAATATTTCTCTACATCTCTATATTTCTCTATAACTGCCAAGAGACAGTTCTAATATATATACTGTATATACACAGTGCCAGAAACTATTCATACCCCTTGGCTTATTCCACCATCTTGTTGTGTTACAGCCTGCATTCAAAATGTATTAAATAAAAATAAAAAAGTCGAGCCCATCTACACACAAATACCCATAATGACAATGTGAAAACATGTTTTTAGAAATGTTTGCAAATTTGTTGAAAATGAAATAGAGAAATATCTCATTTACATACAGTAAACGTTCAAAAGTTTGGGGTCACTTAGAAATGTCCTTGTTTTTGAAAGAAAGGCTCTTTTTTTGTCCATTAAAATAACATCAAATTGATCAGAAATACAGTGTAGACATTGTTAATGTTGTAAATGACTATTGTAGCTGGAAAAGGCAGATTTTTTATGGAACATCTACATAGATGTACAGAGGCCCATTATCCGCAACCATCACTCGTGAGTTCCAACGCCACGTTGTGTTAGCTAATCCAAGTTTATCATTTTAAAAGGCTAATTGATAATTAGAAAACCCTTTTGCAATTATTTTAGCACAGCTGAAAACTGTTGTGCTCATTAAAGAAGCAATACAACTGGCCTTCTTTAAACTAGTTGAGTATCTGGAGCATCAGCATTCAATTACAGGCTCAAAATGGCCAGAAACAAAGACCTTTCTTCTGAAACTCGTCAGTCTATTCTTGTTCTGAGAAATTAAGGCTATTCCATGCGAGAAATTGCCAAGAAATGTAAGATCTCGTACAACGCTGTGTACTACTCCCTTCACAGAACAGCACAAACTGTCTCTAACCAGAATAGAAAGAGGAGTGGGAGGCCCTGGTGCACAACTGAGCAAGAGGACAAGTACGTTAGAGTGTCTAGTTTGAGAAACAGACGCCTCAGAAGTCCTCAACTGGCAGCTTCATTAAATAGTACACGCAAAACACCAGTCTCAACGTCAACAGTGAAGAGGCGACTCCGGGATTTCAGCTTTTAATTTTGTCTACATTTCTAAACATGTCTACAAACAAAATTAAATTTTGTCATTATGGGGTATTGTGTGTAAATTAGAGACAAAAATCTCAACTAAATACATTTTGAATTCAGGCTGTAACACAACAAAATGTGGAAAAGGTAAAGGGGTGTGAATACTTTCTGAAGGCACTATATATAGTGCAGTTGGAAAGTATTCAGACCCCTTCACATATTCCACATTTTGTTACGTTACAGCCTTATTCTGAAATGGATAAAATAGTTTCCCCCTACTCAATCTACACACAATACCCCCATAATGACAAAGCAAAAACAGATTTGTAGACATTTTTACACATGTACACGTTTACATGTACAAGTCTCTTCTTCTTATCGGTGTCCTTAAGTAGTGGTTTCTTTGCAGAAATTAGACAGTGAAGGCCTGATTCATGCAGTCTTCTCTGGTGAGTTGGTGTTGAGATGTGTCTGTTACTTGAACTCTGTGACGCATTTATTTGGGCTGCAATTTCTGAGGCTGGTAACTCTAATGAACTTATCCTCTACAGCAGAGGTAACTGGGTCTTCCTTTCCTGTGGTGGTCCTCATGAGAGCCAGTTTCATCATAGCGCTTGATGGTTTTTGCGACTGCACTTGAAGAAACTTGAAACATTCAAAGTTCTGTCGTTTCTCTTTGCTTATTTGAGCTGTTCTTGCCTTAATATGGACTTGGTCTTGTACCAAATAGGGCTATATCCTGTATACCACCCTTATCTTGTCACAACACAACTGATTGGCTCAAACACATTACGAGGGAAAGAAATTGCCCAAATCTACTTTTAACAAGGTGTAACGGATGTGAAATGGCTAGCTAGCTAGTTAGCGGTGTTCGCGCTAAATAGCGTTTCAATCGGTGACGTCACTTGCTCTGAGACCTTGAAGTAGTAGTTCCCCGCGGCTTTTGTGGAGCGATGGGTAACGATGCTTCGTGGGTGACTGTTGTTGATGTGTGCAGAGGGTCCCTGGTTCGCGCCCGGGTATGGGCGAGGGGACGGTCTAAAGTTATACTGTTACATTTATGCTGTTTCCCATTTAACAACAGGTATATACACATGTTATATTTTGTATTGTATTTTTGTATTTTGTTCGCCAAGTATGAAAATGTGATGCAAGGGATTTTGCCATCGACAGCCATCAATACCGTTAAGCCCTGCACAACTAACGTGCTGTTTCCCATTTAACAACAGAAATAAATGCTCAACTGGGACCACTGGCCGAAGTGATATATTTTGAGAAAACACAACGCATGGAGAGTACATTATACATCTGTTACAAAGGCACACCTGTTAATTGAAATTAATTCCAGGTGACTCCCTCATGAAGCTGGTTGAGAGAATGCCAAGAGTGTGCAAAGCTATCATCAAAGCAAAGGGTGGCTATTTGAAGAATCTCAAATGTAAAATACATTTAGAATTGTTGAACACTTCTTTGGTTACTACATGATTCCATGTGTTATTTCAGTTTTGATGTCTTCACTATTATTCTACAATGTAGAAAATAGTAAAAATAAAGAAAAACCCTTGAATGAGTAGGTGTGTCCAAACATTTGACTGGTACTGTATATCATTCAAATGTTTTAATTTGTTAATGTAAAAATGTTCCTCTGTATTATACAAATACTTTCCCTGTGAAAATGAGTGCTGGGGACATATCAGAAGCCCATTTATTCAGTGTAATTTGAGAAGGTAGTTAGGTGACTGACTGTATTATACAAACATTCATTTATTTTTTACATTTGCAGGGGAAATGCAGTCGGTCACCTAACTAACTTCTCAAATTACACTGTACAAATGGGCTTTTGATATGTCCCCAGTACTCATTTTCACAGGGAAAATATTTCTCTATAGCTACTCAAGCAAATCATTGGGGCGGCAGGGTAGCCTAGTGGTTAGAGCGTTGGACTAGTAACCGGAAGGTTGTGAGTTCAAACCCCCGAGCTGACAAGGTACAAATCTGTCGTTCTGCCCCTGAACAGGCAGTTAACCCACTGTTCCCAGGCCGTCATTGAAAATAAGAATTTGTTCTTAACTGACTTGACTGGTTAAATAAAGGTAAAATAAATAAAAAATTCTAGATTATACATTTACTACATAGACTAGAACAAAAATATGTGAAACAAAAAAGAAAACTTACTTGTGGGAGCACTTTCTGAGGTAGACATTGCTGTAACACTAAAATAATATTTCCCTCAGTCACACCCATTAAGACATAATGGAGACACTCGTCATTATAATACATTTAAGGCCATGACTAGCACTTTTTACTGACTATTATCCCTCTTAAGTCCAGTGGGGTGGTGATTGACACTAGCCTTAAAAGAACACATCAAGGAGAGAGATACTTCCTTTCCGTTTATCTGCAGAAACAGTCACAAACACATGATATCTAGGTCCGGCACACACAGCAGGAATCTGAGTTCAACACATAGCAGTAATACAGCTATTATAACAGACATTTATTTTCTTCAGAAGACCTTATAATGTGTATTGGGCCTTGATCACAAGCTGCTGTTCATAGTCTCAAACTGAGAGTTGCAACTTGTACACTTATTGGGCAAATCATACAGTACTGAATGTGTGGTTTCCATTTAGATTTTTTTTTGTAGGCAACAAGCTCTCTCAGGCACCCCTTCAGGATACACAGAGACGAAAGGAAATTTCCCAAAGAGCGAAATTGAATATAGAAAATGCCTAAAGTAATTACCCAGTGAATGTACAGTTAGGCCTATACCACTCAGCTAATTTGTTTTGTCTGGTTGTGATCTTTCTTAGTTAAAAAAAGACTACATCCAACCTGACCTGACTACACCTTTCAATCATTCACTGAATACATCTATTTGTATTTATTTATTCTGCATTTATCACAGAAAGACTGTTCTTCCATCCCCCCAGGCCAGAGCTATCATCACTTTCACCAGTCGCCACAAAGGGGCACTCTTTAGCTGTGGTATAAGTAACAAACACGGAACACGAGCTTTACCTTCAGGAAATCTATTCCCCCTTAATAGAGCACGTGCCCAGAACACATATAGGAGGTACTGAGTCTTGATGACTGGGATTTACTGGGGTTCCACAGCAATTGCAACCTAGCCTCCATTCTTCTGCCTTTAGAGTTCCTTATATAGAAAATGACAAACACATGGCCAGGCAGGGAGGGACTGACACACACACACACAGGGGCCGAATCTTGCAGCTGTTCATACTAGACAGAGAGTTGGGAAGTGGGCTTCAAAATGGCTTGGTAAATAAATGAAAAAGTGAAACTGCACAACTAGGTCGGTCCAAACGTAATTCAAAAGAGAAGAGAAAGTAAACATCATGGGACAGTAATCCTCTTACTCCTTATCTTAATAACCTTGCATTCTTGGCATAGGTGATGACCATCTGATCTATTTATGTTTATTACATCATGAGGAATGCCACTTGCCAGTCTACTTTCTTTGTGGTTTTTTTCTCCTTCTATTCACTTTGAAACTTCCCAAGGTTAAGAGAGTTTTTTTTTTATTTTTTTTATTTTTTTTACAAAAGTATAACTTGCCATGGCATGTATGATTTGTATGTTTTATAATAGTAGGCTACTTCTGATCATAGCCATTTCAATGGCTTGAAATAAAGATGAGAAATATTTGACATGGATGTGGCTCATGCAACCCGGTTGTTGTTCTTTATTCCAACTAAAAAAGGTTTTATGAAGTCATATCCTACATTTAGACCCATGTCAATATAACGTATTGATGGGAAACGTAAATTGCAGCACCATGGACAGCGGGGAATAAAACGGATACACAAATGAGTGTTATGACAATGTATAACGTCACGCTTTAGGGAATTAAGCTTATACGTTACCTTCTTTGGACTTCTTCTTTCTAACCAGCGTTCCTCCTAATTTTCCAAGGAAAGATTCGTCCTTTTTCATCTTGCCTGACTGCGAAGTCGCTGACCTAACAGGAGCTCCAGCCATCTTTGAGCGACGGTCAACTAACTGTTCGCTGCAGCTCAATTCTGTGAAACCTCAATCCCCGTGATTCATTGAACACCTGGAATTAAGTCCGCTGGCAGGAAAAAGGACGTGGACAACACTTCGGGCCGGTAGCGGTAACAATAGGAGGAGAGGAGCGCCCGTTTGACTTCAATGGACCGGATGACTCAGTTAGCAGACAAGGCATCGCCTTTATTATTGGCTGCCCGACAGCGCCGGTCAATGGCTGGATGTCGGTTGTCCCATGAGAGGAGAGGATGCGTCACACAATAGCCCATAGAGGGACTGCTTGATGCATAACAATTTGTCATAGGCTACTCAACATCTATACCAGTAGTCCTTATTCAGAAGCAGAACCACATCTAATACTCTGAGGAAATAATACATCATTTGCCATTTCCATGTATTTTGGCAGTAGTGTTTTACAGCAGTATTTCTGTGCTATGCTCTAGTTTTCCATAGAAAATAGGTTTTTGCTTTTGACAGAGATCACAGCATTGTCTACATCTTGTCTGCCCAACAGCATCCTCTGTATGAATAATGACACTAATACTATTAATATTAATACTGAATGACCCTATGACTTGACTTCATTTGCGCAAACAGGAAGTTGTTTCTCAATTTCCATCACACATGGACTGATGAAAACAGAGTAACCATGATATTCATATTTTGTTGTGTTGCAATATGGAGATTACGCAGTGGTGCAAGTTTCAGACATTTTCAATTACTAGATAGCAGAATGACCAACAGATAGTTTAATTGTTTTTAATTACCAAAATTACAAACAGTATAAAAATGGATGCCTGGGAGATGGATTTTCTCCCTTGGTCACAAAACCAATTGGTGTGGAGATGACTTCAGTCCTGGTTCTGTCCTTTTTCCTCGACTTCTTTCCCCTTTGCAGCTTTAAAAGGACCAAAAAAATGTATTAACAAGCTGAGTGGTCAGTATTTTCTTGAGGTGTCTATCCTATTAACTATTTTAGTTTTCTAAAATGTTATTATCCATTTGAGTAACTGAATAGGTTTCCTTAGATGCTGTGATCATTTGTTCACCTGCATTCTGCAGAAGTCCCCAGTGTGTCTGCAGCCTCTGTCTCAGTCTCTCCATGGCCTCCATGTCCTCAGGGAGAGGGGCCCCCAGGGGCCCCAGAGAGGGAGCAGGGTCCCCCAGCAGAGAGGCTGCCGTGGTCCCTACAGCCTCCTCCTCACCCTCCTGGGATGTGACAACAATATGTTAGAGGATCATCCCTGCAACACTCATTCGACCGTGAAAAAAATACAGGAGAAAAAATAATCATAATTCAAAATACTTTAAAACTGCATAGCTAGGACCAAGTCAAAGTGGGGCACTCACTCCCTCGGTGTCCCTCTCACCTGTAAAAGGGCAAGTGTGTGGCCCTGTGCCAGGCCCTGGAGTAGGCTGGTGATCTGTGCCCAGGCCGCCTTCCCCACCCCACTGCCTGGCCCCCGCGCCAGCAGCACCAGCCCAGGGTCATACTCATAGGCCAGAGGCAGGAGCAGGCACAGCACAGCCTGCATCAACCCTGCCACATCACTGCAGCCCTGTGGTGGGACACAAACACACACACACTGACTGTAATAATACACTGTACACAACAGATGCTGTGCATTAAAAGTAAGGTAGAACATAACATACATCTCCTCCATAAAATCTTGGCAAGCGCAACAAGAGAATCATGTCGCAGGAGTATGTTTCCTCTTCCAAATCATTTGCTGTACCTTTAACAGAGACACAGAAACCTGATATCTGGACTTCTGCTCCTCTGGCTCCTTACTGCTGATCTGCACCACTAGTGCTTTCCTAAAAGAGAAAGGTGAAGGAGATGGTTTAGAAGGGTATTTATGACTGTGCAGTTACTCAACGTACTGTGCAAACATTCTCACCCGTCCTCAGTGACGTACGTCGGGATCTCCCCATCCCCCAGGTACACCAGCAATAACCTGTGAGGAGAAAAACACTCACCAACTGAGTGTTCGCCACCAGTTCCTCTGCTGGCTTATGTATGTCCAGTATTGAGAATGTACTCAAGGTCAAAGGTCATAAACGGTGTATACCGGTTGGTGAGAGACATCCGAGCATGCTGCGCGGCACACAGCATCGCCACGGAGACATCAGGCACCAGCGCCAGACCGTTACGAATCTGACAGACAGTCAGCATCAAAGTGCCAGGTTAGCCAAAGATCAGAGGTCAAACCACACCATCTCTCTACAACTTGTGGTGCTTGGAATAATAGCCCCATAGTTCAGTTCATAATACATAAACACACAATACCCTCTGTGTATTCACCATGTTCCAGCCCCAGGAATAGCAATGTGTTGCATTGCTTCGTCACAAGCAAACAAAGGCAACATAAAATGTACTGGAACTAAAGAAACACACGGGCAAAAGTTGTGTGCAATTGATGCAGTGCAACAATGGAGGGCATTTGATGAATGTAATGACTCACAACGCAAAATGACGTTTGATGAGTAAGATGAAATGACGCTTAACTTCTAAACACAGCTCACCTCTTGTTTCTTCATCTTTTCAAAGAGCGCGATGACGCTGCAGAGAGACATGAGAGCATCCTCCTCTGCCGACCCTTCAAAAAAGTTATCCCTGGTTATAAAATAAGACAGTGTTATTGAAGCTTCACCAAAAACATTGGAGTACAACAAATACCATGTGTATTCATAGTGATCAAAGTAAAAGTACAAATTGATTAAACAGGAACTATGATCATACTTTAAAAGTTGCACTATGCAGAAAACGCTCCGCCATTTCCTGGTTGCTCAAATTCAAATAGTTGGTTTAATTTCAGTTTATGTGACAAAACGCAAACAATAGTGTAGAGAATCATTGTACCATCTAAACCGTTGTCAAATATATTTTATATAACCAAAAATATTGTATTTTCAGCTGTTTGAAGCTGGTATACAAAACCGAAAGTGAAAGACGGCAAAAACCGGAAGCTTAGAACAGATCTACCACTTCTTATACTTGATATTAATGAGGACAGATCTATAACACACATTTCTATGTGAATTTGATCAAGTTGGCTAAAAAGTTACATATTGCAGCTTTAACATTATTGTGGGTGAAGAATGTATCTGGGGATATTTGTTGGGGACAGACTTAAATCTGAGGTATCTCAGGAGTATAGGTTAGGGACAGACCTTAGTCTTTGCAGTATCTCAAGAGTTGGGGCCAGTGATGACCTCACACGGTCACATCTGTCAGGGACCTCCAGGTCAGCAGGGAGTGCCACTTCAGTGTGGACCGGAGGAGCCAACCGGGACGGAGGCTTCATCCACACCACCTCCTCTTCCTCCGTTTTCTGACCATCCCCCTCTTCTTTCTGACCCCCCTCAGCCTGGACACCCTCTTCCTTCTCTGCCAGCTTACAGCGTTTAGTGCTGGGCTCAGACACGGGTGGGGCAACTGGAAGGGAAGTGAATGGACGGAGGGAGGAAAGATAAAATTAATAGCTATATTAGGGTAATGCAGGTTGATATGTTGTAAATGAAGTGATGAGATCTGAGCGTGATGTTATATAGTACCTGTGTGTTTGAGGCAGGCCCAGTAGGGCTTGTGAGCTGATCTCACGCACTGAATGGACTCCAGAGCACTGCAGGGTCGAGAGAGAGCGAGGCAGACACAATGCAGTACGTTAACTGACTATACAAGCTATTTAGATTATAGCCTTTTTAAAGCTGTGACTGACACATCAGCCCACCTCTCACATGGGCCGTTCAGTTCTGACGTTTGGGGGGCGGGATCTCCGAGTAAGGTCTGGACGGTCTGGCACACTGATTGGGCCAGTGAGGTCAAGTTGTACCCTCCCTAAAAAAAATGTTTTTAATAGAGTGAATCGAGGTACAAAAAAACAGCAAAAACAGTTCCTGTTTTGTTCATGTGACTCATTTCAGAAAAGAGTGACACCGTTAAATATCATAAGTCTATGAGTGACCGTCACCTCCAGGACAGCACACAGTTTCCCCCCAGCCAGGGACTTCAGGAGGTGGGTCAGGTGGGCAAAGATGTCTGGGGTGGCACACATGTGACCCTGGGACACAAACATAAAAGAACGCTTGATTATACTGTACTACCGAAACAATAGTGTCTAGGCCTATATTAGTTGGTCATTCATTTAAGCAGTAGAATGCCTTACCTCTGGGTCTCCAATGGCAGAGTCAAAGCCAGCACACACAAAGACCAAATCTGGGCTGAACTGGAACAAAGAGTATTAATTTCTCTCAGTCATCATTTGAGGTTGATATGTAGAGAGAACGTCGCACACGTTTTGTGAGTGCTGCCGAATTCTGACCTGGGAGAATGCCTCACCTCATATGCGATGGGTAGGAGAACATGGAAGAAGACAGAAAGGTAATCACTGTTCTCCATCCCCACCTGTAACCAGTCAAGAGATCAAATTGAGAACTGAAGGCATAATGCTACTGAGAAAGTAACAAGTACTGTATGGTAGGCGGGGCTACTTGATATAAAAGGACTTCTAGAATTCTACTTCTATGGAACTCACCTTGTTCCAGGGTACGTTGATGTTGAAGCCAGAACCCTTCTCCTTGCCCACACTGTCATAGTCGGATTCCCTCAGGTTGGGCCAAAAGCCTTGGTGCTCATAGCGGTGCCATGAAAAGTACAGTACACTGGGGGGGGGGGGGGGGGGTCAGTCAGAGCAATCTGCAGATCAGACAGGATTGATTACCAGACAAAAGGTCCAGTTAGGATCAAGAAAAGACACTCACCTTGGGTCATCCTCAAAAGCGAACTGCACCCCCTGTCCGTGATGCACGTCCCAGTCCACTATCAACACCCTGGGGAAACAAAAACATTCTTCGAAAAAACAAACACACATTCGCCCATTCTATTTCTTATTCTACTTTCAAAGTCCTACAATGGAACCAGTTAAGAGTGTGTTCTATTCAGGTCCTGCTCACCTCTTGATATCGTACTGTTTCTTGGCATAGTGGGCAGCGATGGCCACGTTGTTGAACACACAGAAGCCGTTGGCAGCACTGCGCTGACTGTGGTGTCCTGGGGGTCTGGGGGATTGATGAGAAGAAAAAAAAAAGGTGGGAGAGGGAGGTGAATCCTGAGTACCAGATACTGTAACTGTGCATACAGGAAGTCCATGACACCTTGAGGGGTATTGTAAATAAAACAGCTGAGGACAAACCCATATGCACTCTGTTCCTCCGTGGTTAAAACTCACCTGACCAAGGCCATGCCGTTCCTCACTTTCCCCGTCATCACACTGTCCACCAGCTGGAGAGTGGCCCCGATGGCCAACTTGGCACAATGGTAGATGTTCTAGAGGCGAAAACACAAGCAGAGATCATGGGTTTCACAATGCTAACTCTGTTTCGGGTCAGCCTCAAAGTCAGGTCCCATTCTGTGCTTTTCAATATTATGTGCACTATACTGGATCTTCTCCATTTGGGACAATGCAGCGATTAGTTGATTGATTGACTAGTCGGTTGGTTAGTTGACTGACTGTCCATGTCATCTCACCGGGTGGAAGTAGACATCCCCATACTGCTGGGTGAAGGTCCTCAGCTCATCAAGGCTCATGTGTGGTGTCTTCTTTACTGCCTCCAGGTACTCCTCACTGTAGGTACGACATAGAGCAGTGTGTGTGTGTGTGTGTGTGTGTGTGTGTGTGTGTGTGTGTGTGTGCATGCGTGTGCGTGATAGACTCACCTGTGAGCCAGTAGGATCTCTGCGTCGGTGGCCTGGCGTATAGGCACAGAGACACAGCGCTCAGCCAGACCCTCCTCCTGCAGAGCTGTGTGACTGACAGTCAGACGCTCAGGGACCTCAATTTTACAAGCCGGGCTGAAGAGAGGACATGCAAAAGAACAAAGTAAGCCAAACAATTAGCAGAGGTCATTCCTACTCTGCGGTGCCTTCCGGACCACATAACTTCTGTGGAAAAAATATATATATTTTCCATTTGTTTTGTATTCTATCAGAAAAAGGACATGTTTGACTATCAGATAAACATATTGGTCAAGCCCAGGCACTTAAATCCTAATAAATATAGGCATATTGTTCACACACGGACCACAGCATATTTCCACCCTGTTAGGGACTTGCATATAACTATCTGAAGGTGTTAACAATGCATGTAAATATCTAGATTTTGATTTTCTAAGTAATCAAATGTTCCTTACTCTATTATGTTGATTTACATTCTTCAAATAATTATAAATCAATGATTATTAAGTGAAACGTGTGTTATTTTCCGAACAATTTGCACCACATTTTCCGAATAAGAGTGAATATCAACAGAATTTGGTCAACAGTTTTGCATATGCAGTTGACCCCTTCTATCTCAAGTTACCGCAAAGATATACATAACATTTGATGTTATTGTTCAATTATTATTTGAAAACACTGACCTAACTGGGTGGAATGAAGCATAACAGGATGGAAAGCAATAACAGGGTGGAACTAATACCAATAATAAACTAAATATTTAAACAAAGTTATATTATGCACTTTTAAATCTGTGGAAATAGTCCAAAATAAAAACATTACATTTATAATTAGAATCACTTTCAATTTATTACATTTTCTATTTACTTTGTCCTTTTTAAAAACATTGTCAACCTAACCAGATCTCGGAGACTCAGCAGCTTCTAGAGTTGCTTCTTTTAAATCAAAGCAGGGACAGGCTGTGATACCCCCCCCTCATCTCTTTGGCAGAGACAGGTTATGCCTCTGTACTTGATGTGACCTGGCAACACACATATCACATGATGCATCTTCATTGAGTCTTTCACTGCAGTTTTTGGACGATAAAATAGTTGCAGAATGCTGTGGTAGCCATGCTGGTTAAGTGTGACTTGAATTCTAAATAAATCAGTGTCACCAGCAAAGCACCCCCACACCACCTCCTCCATGCTTCACGGTGTGAACCACACATGTGGAGATCTGTTCACCTACTCTGGATCTCACAAAGACACGGCGGTTAGAACTAAAAATCTCATTTGGACTCATCAAACCAAAAAGGACAGATTTCCACTGGTCTAACACATTGCTTGTGTTTCTTGGCCCAAGCAAGTCTCTTCTTATTGGTGTCCTTTAGTAGTGGGTTCTTTTCAGAAATTCGACCATGAAGACCTGAACAGTCGATGTTGAGATGTGTCTGTTACTTGAACTCTGTGAAGCATGTATTTGGGCTGCAATCGGAGGTTATCCTCTACAGCAGAGGTAACTCCGGGTCTTCCTTTCCTGTGGCGGTCCTCATGAGAGCCAGTTTCATCATAGCACTTGATGGTTTTTGCGACTGCACTTGAAGAAACTTCTTGACATTTTCCTGGATTGACTGACCTTTATGTCTTAAAGTAATGATGGACTGTTGTGTCTCTTTGCTTATTTGAGCTGTTCTTGCAATAATATGGACTTGGTCTTTTACCAAATAGGGCTCTCTCTGTATACCACCCCTAACTTGTCTCAACACAACTGATTGCCTCAAACCCATTAAGAAGGAAAGTAATTCCACAAATGAACTTTTAACAAGGCACGCCTGTTAATTGAAATGCATTCCTGGTGACTACCTATTGAAGCTGGTTGAGAGAATGCCAAGAGTGTGCAAAGCTGTAAAGGCAAAGGGTGGCTACTTTGAAGAATCCCAAATATATTTAGATATGTTTAACACTTTTCTGGTTACTACCATGTGTTATTTCATAGTTTTGATGGCTTCACTATTATTAATGTAGAACATTTGTAGAACAAAAATAAAGAAAAACACTGGAATGAGTAGGTGTGTCCAAACCTTTTACTGGCACTGTAGATAAATCCGAGTCCTAATACTTAATTAGCTTTGCGCTGTTGTTTTCCCCGCCCCAAAAAAGATTGACACTCCCTGAATGTGATGCAATTGTGGGAAAGGGCTGTTTTTTAAAGGGGTATCACTACCAACTAACAGGGGAGAAAGTGAAATCAGGGAAAGGGGGATACCTAGTCAGTTGTACAACTGAATGCATTCAACTGAAAAGTGTCTTCCGCATTTGACACACAGAAAATCTTAAATACGGTAACAAATACAATAATCATGAGAAAAAAGTATTGACTACATATTTTAAGTAGGACTACAAAAACAAGTAATAAATATTTGTTTATTTGATTAATTATTTGATGGCTTATATTTCTCATAGAAGACGATGAATAGCACCGGGGAGGTGGCAAAAACACCTACATCCACTGAAATCAAAATGGTAAAAATGCATAAAAGTGCAATCGGAAAGCATTCAGACCCCTTGACTTTTTCCACATTTTATTACGTTACAGCCTTTTTCTAAAATGAATACATTTTTTTTTTCAATTACCTCAATCTACACACAATACTCCATAATGACAAAGCGAAAAAGGTTAGACATTTTTGCAAGTGTATTAAAAATAAAATACAAAAATACCTTATTTACATAAGTATTCAGACCCTTTGCTATGACACTTGAAAAAGAGCTCAGGTGCATCCAGTTTCCATTGATCATCCTTGAGATGTTTCTACAGCTTCATTAGAGTTCACCTGTGTTAAATTTAATTGATTGGAAATTATTTGGAAAGCCACACACCAGCCTAAAAGGTCCCACAGTTGACAGTGCATGTCAGAGCAGAAACCAAGCCATGAGGTCAAAGGAATTGTCCGTTGAGCTCCGAGACAGAATTGTGTCGAGGCACAGAAACACCAGAACTCTTCCTAGAGATGGCTGCCCGACCAAACTGAGCAATAGGTGGAGAAGGTCTTGGTGAGGGAGGTGACCAAAAACCCAATGGTCACTCTGACAAAGCTCCAGAGTTCCTCTGTGGAGATGGGAGGACCTTCTCCGCACCACCAATCAGGCCTTTATGGTAGAGTGGCCAGACGGAAGCCACCCAGTAAAAGGCACATGACAACCCGCTTGGAGTTCGCCAAAAAGCACCTAAAGCCTCTCAGACCATGCAAAACAAGATTCTCTGGTCTGATGAAACCAAGATTGAACTCTTTGGCCTGAATGCCAAGCATCACACCTGGAGGAAACCTGGCACCATACCTACAGTGAAGCATGGTGGTGGCAGCATCATGCTGTGAGGATGTTTTTCAGCGGCAGGGACTGGAAGACTAGTCAGGATCGAGGGAAAGATGTACGGAGTAAAGTACAGTACCTAGATGAAAACCTGCTCCAAAGTGCTCAGGACCTCAGAATGGGGCATATGTTCAACTTCCAACAGGACAACGACCCTAAGCACACACAGCCAAGACCACGCATTAGTGACTTCGGGACAAGTTTCTGAATGTCCTTGAGTGGGCCAGCCAGAACCCAGAATTGAAGCCGATCTCTGGAGAGACCTGAAAATAGCAGTGCAGCGACGCTCCCCGTTCAACCTGTCTGAGTAAAGGGTCTGAATACTTAAGTAAAAGTGCTATTTCGAATGTGTATTTTGAATAAATTTGCAAACATTTCTAAACCTGTTTTTTCTCTTTTTCATTATGGGTTATTGTGCGTAGATTAACGACGGGGAAAAAACGTGTTAATCCTTTTAGAATACGGCTATAACGTAACAAAATGTGGAAAAAGTCAAGGGGGCTGAATACTTTCCGTATGCACTGTATATCTTTGCACTTATATCTTTCCACATTTGACACTAAATAAGAAGTGTTATTTCCTGGGGATTGAAAAGGCACCACATAACAGGAATGACCCAGCTAACAGTGTGCACTCAAACACTTTTCAACAAGTACACTCACACGCAGCCTGCACAGGTCAGTACACATACACACATTGCTCGTCCTAATATCTCTACATTTCTTAATTCCATCATTTTACTTTTAGATTCGTGTGTATTACTGCACTGTTAGAACTAGTAACACAAGCATTTCGCTACACCCGAAATAAAATCTGCTAAATGTGTGTATGCGACCGATACATTTATTTTTATTTGACTCACCAACTCATACGTACACACAGCAGAACGATATTTATCATAATCAGTTTTTGCTCTCTTTCGCTATACTGCAGTGTGTAGGACAACAAAAGGCACAATAAGGAAGCAAGACTTACTCAACCCATAGCAGTTTGTAGCGAGTCATCTCCTCATCATAAACCAAAGCGGTTCCAGACGACATCTTTCAACAAAGTATTCGTGACTTCAATGGCAGAAGAAATGGATCACACCTTTAAAGAAAAGTTGACGGAATGTAAATTGCTACCTGTCAAGTCGATATACGAATTTAGATTAGACTTCAGGGAAACACATTCATCGCGCTTTTCTTGCCAGCGGCGCAGACATGTTTGTGTTGCGTGACCACAGGACAGATTTGATTGGTCTAAACGAGTACATTTATACATTTTGAATTTCATTATGTTTTTAGATATTAATAGCACAAGTGGATTTGTAAAATGACCTAAGGTGAACATTTGTTGAGCTCAATCAAAATAAAACATTCTGTAAAAATGCAAGCTTTATGTCTTCATAAATTCACCCTCCCCCTTGTGGTATGAGTTGGTATGTTTTAGGGTTTGAGAAAAAAATACAATTGATGGTCACTCGTAAGACACCAGTCCTGTTAGAAAACAACGTGTCAATGTGACTGTACCATATCACCGAACACGAATTCCAATATGATGCAATCTGAAGTGCTTTCTTGACCAGATTATATTTCAGAGCACTACATAAGAGAAAAATCATGTAATGAGATCCTCCTCAGTACCCCAGGGTGACTGGCTGGTGACAGGATCCAGTCAAACAAATTAGATTGGAGCCAGGCGATGAATTCAGTGACTACAGCCAGCTGGCATCAGCCACCCTGCCAGATGGTCAGCTCCACAGCACCTACCATGACCAGCAGCAATGGGGCACTGTGTTTCAGTGGCCACTGGAGGCCAAAACAGAGCACTTGATCGGTCATTTCCAGGATTCATCTCTACTGCCATCAACCAGAAATATCCCCACAGCCCCATAAGCATTGAGCTACAACACTGTACTATATAAATGTCAATGTATGTTGAATATAGTAATTGTTTTGATCAAGCAACACTGGTTTTATGACAGTAAATGCTCCAGAAAAACCACCCATTATTTTGACAATGGAATTGTAGGGTTGATGTTCTTGGGCTGAATAGTTACCATAGGCAACTTTACAAGTTCAAGATAATACCCTAAGAGTAGCACAGGTTAGAGCAGAATGATACATCTGATCCCAAGACCATGAATAACGGCACAAAAAGCATTTACACTCAGCATTTTAATTCTCTCTCTGTAAGAGAGCTGGTTTCCAAAAAAACTTAAACATTTTACAGTTAAAAAAGCAAACAGTAATTCTGTACAACCAGGGTCAGGTCATTGTAGTACCCTGGGAAGTAGCAGGGGTGTCACAGAGCAACACCATGGGTTACATAAACTGTTCTACACAGCTCCTTTAAAGTGCTTCTGTAGCACGTCAGCGGTTTCAAAAACATATCTCTGAATTTCTCCAGTGCTGCAAAGCTTTAAAAGACAGTAAAAACTTCCTGATAAAAAAAATGAAGAAACTAAGAAAATGATCAGAGTAGTAACAATAAAATATCAGAGTTGTTACTCTTGGTAGCGTGGGATGAGGTAAGATTTCCCATCACCCTGACTGACACAACATGAGAGGAATGACCTTTGGCTTGGCAAAGTATCAAAACACTCCCACACACATACATACAATATAGACTGTTAGTCTCACATACAGTAAGTAGACACCCACTAAAGGACAGACTGCTCGGCAGCCTGGAAAAGCAGCCCAGTGGGCCTATACGAAGCTCAGTGGGCCCAGTTCTGTTGTATTAGTTGAGCCAGGTGGTGTTGAGCTGAGTCTGGTTCTTGATGCTGGTGTCCATCTTGAGCACCTCTCTGATGGCCATGGTGGCGTAGGTAGAGGGAGGCAGGGAGAACTCCATCCTCAGAGCCCTGTACTTCCCCTCTGGTGGGTGGAAGAAAGAAAGAGTTAGGAGAAACACACTACCAAGAGCCTTTTTCAATTTAATGGGGTACAGATACAAGGCGAGTGGAAAAGTACCACATATTGATTAAATCACAGCAACAAGATTAAACTAGAACAAACCTTTGTTGAAGACTGGGGGAGGTTGGTCCTCTAGTTTCTCCACATCAGTGTGGACCAGGGAGACACGAGGGTCCTCATAGTTAATCACCTCCCTATAGAAGGAGAGATGATACAAGAAACACAACTCAGGAATGTAGAGGAGGAAATATTATACAAGGCAATCACATTATCATGCGCAAGGTGAAAAGGAAGCAATCCTCAGCTCCTTTTTATGCATTTAGAATGTGTAACAAAAACTTCTCCAACACTATTCCTTTGCTTTTTCCTATAGTTAGCCAAGACTGAAAGTAGTTGTATTAATTGATACCGAGGGGATAGCGAGTGTTACAGACCAGCTGACGTCACTGGGTTTGATGAGGATGCGTCGGTAGGCCCCGGCCAGAGAGTAGTCCCTCACCCTGTGTCTCATGTTGTCAATGTCCAGGTTATCTGCACTCAGCATCTCCCTGTAGCCCTTACCCACTGTTACAGAACAGGAGGAAAAGACACAATCACATCTGAAACACACACCTCAACCACATATCTGAATAGAATAGTAAAACAGAATAGAATACTCCAGAGATCTTTTTTTTTAATACATTTTATTTAACTAGGGAAGTCAGACAAGAACAAATTCTTGTTTACCATGATGGCCTACCACGCCAAACCCTAACGACGCTGGGCCAATTGTGCGCCGCCCTACAGGACCCCCAATCACAGCCCGTTGTGATACAGCCTGGAATCGAACCAGGGTCTGTAGTGACGCCTCAAGCACTGAGATGCAATGCCTTAGACCGCTGCGCCACTCAGGAGATATAATTTCTCAGGGATTGAAATTCTTCTTCACCTCTGCTTATAACATCCCAGACAACAGGAGAAGACTTTGCCCTGACATGAAACTAGTTCAAACCGGACAAACCGTTCGGTAAGGTAAAGGAATGGTAAAAAACAAAACAAATGTAAATTAAGGAGATTGTTTCCGATTATGGGGGAGGGGAGAGCTTAAGGGAGGAATAGAGACATGGTGGGAGGATGCAGGGCTCTCTTACCGTGGTGAGTGGGGTAGATGACGTCAAACCCTGGTAGGGGCATCACCACGTCTTGGATAGAGTGGGTCTCGGCCTCTGCTGCGGACAGCACGAATGCAGTGCCTGGAGATAAGAGGGTGAATAGCAGTGGTAGAAAAAGTACCCAATTGTCATACTTGAGTAAAAGTAAAGATATCTTAATAGAAAATGACTCAAGTAAAAGTGAAAGTCACCCAAGAAAATACTAGTTGCGTAATTTTTTTTTTTGCGCTACACAGCATTCCTAACCTAGCCCACAATGTCTGCTGTGTGGATCGAGCAGTCAACAAGTCGAGCAGTCATTTGAAAGAGTAAGACAATTTCAGCGCCACAACTCAAAGGCGAAATCCATTAAAGCCAAGATAATGGATAACATTGCCCTTGACAATCAACCGTTCTCTGTCGTGGGTGATGTTGGATTTCGCCAACTGGTTGAGCACCGGTACACACTACCAAGTGTGCTATTTTTCAGATGTTGCCCTACCGGAGTTACACAGTAATAGCATCACTGCTATTAGCTTCATGATATGCAAACTATAGGTCTTTGCGTGTCAAAAAAATATACAGTAGCACTGTCAAAGTTGTACAAAAAAGGTCGGCAAATAAGCAAACACCGGACACGAACGATGTGTTCACAATACCGCGTTAGTAATAAGGCAGAATTTGTTTGACCGCAACTTCTGGAGTAGCTAGCTTTAGCTTGGTACCTAGGTAGCACCAATACAATCAGCCTGAAAAATGACCTGTAGAAACTGCAGTAATTTTCATTATTCTTAGCAATGATTTAGGAATCTTTGTGAGTAAGTACTAGCAAGGTTGCCACTTGTTGTTCGCCTATTGAAATTGAACTTCAGTTCATGAAAATAAATAGCTAGCCAGCTACTTAACCCTGTTGCCCAAAGCTAACGTTATAAGCAGTCAGCTAACTTCACCTGGATAGTGAGGCTCGACCTCACAGGGTTGTGTTGTGAATCTATAAGGATTAGGTTTGCCTTCAAAATAAAAGTATGTCATTGACAGTGACGCAAATAAATATAATTGTAATATTTGTATTTATTTGCGTCACTGTCAATGACATACTTTTATTTTGAAGGCTAACCGCAAAGTCCACTATTGTTGCTAATGCTTATTGTGGCTAGCTTGACATAGATGGGTCCGACCACCATTAATCAAATAAGTGTTTTTTAAATTAGGGTTATTTTAGATGACACCTAGCTAGCTAACTATAGCTACTGAAACAGATTGTCATTTCGCTGTTTTTGGAGAAGAACATTGTTTGCATCCATGAGTTTGCTAGCTTTTTTATGACCAGCACAGTAGATGCGCGAGACAACTTTACCAGCATCATAGCATACGATGAATCGTTGTGACATAAGAAATACGAGTGATGGTGTAATGAATGTGTAACTAGCTACGTAAAAGATTTATGAACGCGTTAAATTATTGTGTGACGTGCAGTCATATTCAGGTCCTGATTGGTCAACAAGCTTATTTGACACGTCAAATAGTGTAGTGTTATCTTTGACATGCAACGACATTCCATAGAAATCCTGGTTGAGAATGAAACGACTGAACAAATGAACAACGAAACAGTGAAGTAAAAGTTGTCCAAAATATAAATAGTCAAGTAAAGTACAGATACCGCCAAAAAACAACTTAAGTAGTACTTTAAAGTATTTTTACTAAAGTACTTTACACCACTGGGAATAGGAGGATGTCTACATCACTTGGTTTGAGACCCTACATAGAATGAGCACTTTAACTCAGTCAGCCCAGCGGGTGGTCTGAACCCCTTTGTTAGACATGAAACATTACACTTTAGAGCCATCTGTGAGACAGGCACTCTGGGCCGTGTGCTCCATTACTTCTCTACAGAACATTTATTCAAGTATTCCAAACCACACGCGCTGGTGAATCAGAGATACACCCACAAAACATAAACAGATAGGACCCACCTCCCCTGAGCACGAGGTCTCCCTCCACAGCCTTCAGTCCGAAGGCCTCAATGCGTCTGCTGACCATGGTGTTCCACATAAAGCTCTGGTAGCTGTGGATGTACATCAGCCGGTTGTTACGAGGGATCTAGAAGACAAGAGGGCCAACACAGGGAGTTGACTCAGCTATAATAAACCAGAGGAAAACATACTTTAAAAAAAGGTGCACTAAGCAGAAACTCCTCCTCCATTTCCTGGTTGCTACAATTTGAATAGTTTGCATAATTTCAGTTTGTGACAAAACAAGCAAGTATAGCGTAGAGAATCATTGTACCATCTAAACCACTGTCAAATATATTTTTCATGACCAAAAATATAGCATTTTCAACTGGTGGGCAAAACAGAAGGTAAAAGACCAAACGAAACATAACAGGACGCATAGAAATAGCGCACATAGAACACATCTACCGCTTCTTTGACTTGCTTTTAATGAGAATGGCAGATCTATAAAGCACATTTCTACGTAAATTTGGTCAGGCCACTCATAAAGTGACATATAGCAGCTTTAATAAGTCAAACAAATCAACAGTGGACCTGTGTGGCTACATTTGTTTCTCACCTTTAACAACGTAGTCCATTGGAACAACTTGGGGATAAATAAAAGGTACGGGATGTCTGATATTGCCATTTGGCAAGTGTGCGAGAGTACACCCACTGCTTCCTGACCAGTTATAAAATGTGTGTCTGCCAGTTAGTTTGTACCAGTAAAAGCAGACTCAGCTCACCATGGCGAAGGCAGTGATGATGTTCTTCTTGCCGTACATGGAGAGACCTCGGAGCAGCTGTCCCTCCACACAGCGTTTAACAGGCAGCTTCTTTAGAGCTGCTTCTGGGTCCTGGGACTGGGCCCACTCCTCACGGCACTTCACCAGATAACCTTTCTCCGCTTGGCAGAGAGAGCGAGAGCGGTAAATCAATACATCATATTCTATTAAAACATCCTTTTTACATCTGCAGTTGTCACAAAGGCCACGCTGTGGCAGAAAGTGTTCAATATAAAGACAAATGAAAGCCAGTAAATGTTTTACCTCCAGGGCGAGGCTTCAGGATCAGATCTATCACTTCCTTCCAGTTGTCTTGCAAGATGGCCCTGGTCCAAACAGAGGGACAACAACAACAGTCAATCATCCATCCCCTGCCAACCCTGTACAACCATGGGCCGGTTACCCTATGCACCAAGGGGGTCATGTTTTTACCTGCCGACCCCATACCCAAATGTGTGAGAGTCCCGTGTCCTTACTTGCCAACTTGGTGTGTGGGCACGGCGGTGGTGCCAAAGCGCTGCATGCCGTAGTAGTTGATGAAGCCCGTCTCTCTAAGGGAGGACATGGCCTGCTGGACCTGCTCCTCTGTCCCTGTGATGTTCCTGTGTGGGAGGTAACCAGCCGGGAACAAATAGCAACATGTAGATCAGATTAAAAGTTGCTGCGCTATTTTAATTGTTCAATGAATCAAATCAGGATTGGAGAGTAGTTTTGAGTTACAAAGTTCAAGCAAAGAGATTACACACATCGACATGTGCAGCTAGTATCCACTGACCTGATGACCACAGTGAAGTGATTGCCCTGTAGTTCTCCCAGCTTCAGAGGGTGTTTCTTGTAGCAGAAGTTTCCCAGTTTAAAGTTATTGAGGCACTTGTTGAGGTGAGACAGTCTTTCTGCTGTGATCCTGAAGGGACAGAGAGCATAGGTTAAGTAAGTACATAATTACAAGTATTTGCTGATAGTGGCAAGCCACCACACTCACTTGAGAACTGCAATCTCCTGCACAGTGATGGCTCTCTTGTCCTTGGTCCCCATGTAGGAGAAGACATTGGGCCTCATCCTGGGAAATAACAGACACAAAGTCAGGAGTTATACAGTTTAGTAGAAGTTTTGCT
Organism: Oncorhynchus kisutch; assembly: GCF_002021735.2. Lineage (NCBI taxonomy): Eukaryota > Metazoa > Chordata > Actinopteri > Salmoniformes > Salmonidae > Oncorhynchus > Oncorhynchus kisutch. The sequence goes on along the minus strand of NC_034195.2, from coordinate 18,196,847 downwards.
TACATATTGTGGGGAAAATGCTATGAGAAACTGTGTGTGTTTTCTACCTGAGGAACTTGGAGAGCACGTTGATGGCCTCCATGGTGTCTCTGTTCTCCTTGTAGAGGACGAAGTGGCAGAAGGCCCCGCGGCTCTTAGGCCAGGAGTGTTTCCTGGGGGCTGGCCAGGGAGACAGGAGGACAGGAGTGAGTTGTGGAGATAAAGGCAGAGTATCAGACAGACCGCATCTGTCAGAGAATACACCCGCATCAGTAGTCAGGCTTTGGTATGCTTTTCAAATGACTATCTTCCTCCTTTATCCTTTTGTGCGGAGGCAGCTCTGTTAAGGAGCCCAACACAGACAGCAGCAACCACTTATTTAACAACTGTTTTATGCCACGAGCATCCTGCATATATGTCCCAAGACGGACACCTCAGTAATTTAAAATGCTGCCCTCAAACACTCATTCCCCATTGCTCTAAACTAACCAACTGGGGTTCTTCTTCCTTAGCCTACACCCTGAAATTGGTAATGACTATTTACCATAGGCTGAAAACAGTAGCCATATTGAACAAGCAGGATAATCAGAGTGGTTTTATTATTTATTATGTGCAGCGTTTTTTCTGGATCATAACGGGGCTTAGGTGGTGGGCGTGGCTAAAGGTGTCCCAATATTTTAGAGCCCCTCCCTGTTGGTCAGTGACAAAATTGAGCTGTTTTGAAGCTAGTTTCCTGCAATTCTACACACCTTGCCATTGCTTGTGCTATCCAAGTGACTCAAACATAAAATCAATGAGGGCTCCACGTCATGACAAAAATACATTTGAGGAATTCTAGGTTCTCCCTGACTGTAAAAAGCTTTTACTTTGGTGATATATATTTTTTGAGAATGAACTGTCCATTATCTTTTCAACATACTTTATATCTGTACACTTTTAAATTCTGTTTGGACATAGGCGGCCCAACAACAAAAACACTTAAGCGGCCCGCCCAATACTTTTCTATGTAGAAAAAAAAACTAACTACCAACATTAAAAAAAGATTTTAAAAAATACCAGACAACACGCGTTCAAACACACAAGTCGGTTCGGTAAATTCCAGCAATTCCCAAAAGAGCGATGACGTCATGCCAGACAATGAGTTGCCATTTAAATCAGTTGAGGTTAATTCAACATTTGTTACGGACTGGGGTCTCCTGAAACCTGAGCAGAGTGGACGAGAAAGTCTTACCTGCAGCTTCTTTGACCTCTGTCCACCCAGAGAAGAGCAAAAGGAATAGGATATAAACGATAAAAGAATGTTACTAAAAGACGGTCGTGGACCGCTAGACAGACAGACCGGCAGGGGTGGCGAGGTCAGCATGCAGGGTTGGAATGCCGTTGTGTCTAAACCGTTCTGTGCAGCACGAGTGTTCCGTTGGCATGACAGAGTAGCCATTATTTGATGACTACCATGTTGTGCTCTTTTTGAATAGGCCACTACATTTACAGGAAATGATTCATGTGAAAAACGGCGACGTCTTAAATGATCTTAACAAGCCTAGGGACTTGATTCATAGGCAAAATATGCCAGTCCACGTCGAGAGAGACTGCTGATTTTTTTGGGAGACTTCTAACGTCTAAAAGTTCACAGAAACCTGGATAGAAATCAAGATCCATGTGATCACTCTCAGTCCATGGGACTGGTCGGGATCTTTAGTCTGGATCTTTAGTCAGCATCATCATGCAGGTGTGTTGACATCACACATGCACCTGCTCATTCATGCACCCTACATATAATCCCATAGCCAACCCAGTAGCTACTCAGCTTAGAGAGAACCCCATGCAATCAGAGACATGAGGCCAAGCTGAACAAGGGCATGCAGCATCACCCTTTTCCAAACATTCAATCATAACTTTCCCCATTCTGAAATGTAAACTCTTTGTTGAAGTGAGAGAACGTGAAAGCGACTTGATTCGGTTCTATGATCGATGTTAGAGATTTCACCCAGCAATAGGAAATAAACCAGAGAGACAACCCAGAAAATCTCCCATTCTCCTCCTGTACCTGCGAGGGCTTTCTGTCCAGCTGCGTGGTAGGCCACGATGAACTTCTTTCCCTCCCGCTCCTCTGTCTTTGTCTCCAGTCCAGGGTACAGGGTCTTCACAGCCTTGTGGACCAGGGTCCGCTTCTCTTTTGTGTCATCAGCTACCTGTGTGCGTGTAATAAAAACTTAATTGATCTCTAAAGTTTGCCTTTTTAGGACCGTGGTCAAATGTAAACATAACATCTTAACTAGAATGATACAATGTGCAATGAAAAGAAACGTTGTGTGCTTGGTGGTAACGGTGCATGCACTCACCTCTATAGAAACATTACCCTCTTTGTTCTTGAAGAGTTGTAGCTGCTCCAGCTGCTGTTTCTGCTCCTCTGTGAAAACCTGGGACTCTGGCTGCTCTACTGGGGCCTCCTATTGCAAGACAAGTCCAACATCAGAGTTTAACTTCAGCAATGACTTATAGATTATATTTCACTCTAAACTGCAAGACTAAAGAAATGTATACTGATTCATTGTTAGCTCACCTCAGCCTCCTCAGGAACGGAGAGATCATCCAACCGCACAGTCTTGCCTTCTTTGTTGATCTCGTGCACCACAAAGTCAGAGTACCTTAACACAGACAGAGCAAGAGCTGATCTCAGTCATAGCGAAACACACACGCCATGTTCAGATCGCTCTTCAGGAGGGCGGGAGTCAGGACTAACCTCTCCTTGAGAATGCCTGAGAACCCCTGGTGTTCACTGACAAACTTCAGAATCCCCACATCCAGCTCTGTGAGGCCATGCTTCATCATCTCTGCAAAGGCCTCTCCTGACCCCAACCCTTCCCCTTCTCCATCCTCGTCCAATGGCTCCGTCTCTTCCCCCTCTGGCTCTTCTCCCTCATCCTGGGGCAGCTTGTGAGAGGGCCCTCCGTTCTTCTCCTCCTTCTGGACTCTGGGTCTCTTGGTGCTGTGGTCAACCTCCTCCTCCAAAGCAGGGCATGCTCTCTTCTCCCCCCCAGGGGCAGGGACCAGCATGGGCTCTGCATCGGCCATAGGGATCAAGCTGAGGGGCAAGAGAAGACATCGTATTCACTCAGCATGTCATTGTTAACATCCACACCACTACTACAAACACCTACTCTTATAGAATTAATGGAGAAGCTCACTTTACTTGAACCAAATCTGTATTTTGGACATCAATGGCATGTTATAGAAGTGCCCAGACACATTCTTTGCGATCTCACTTGTTTTGGAGAAACTAGCCCCACCAGCGAGATACTTCCTCAGGCTCGTTCAGCAGTTGCAGGGGCACAGATAAAACATGAACAAATGGCTCCGAAAAGACCCAAATATGTCCTTTTAGAAACGGCAACACTCACTATAGTGACACAGGTCTTTAGATGTACACATGAAATGGTGTCATTCCAGAAATGCATCCTCAACGTTAAATTCCATTTTGTGCGACTCGAGCGACACTTCTCAGTGTAGTCCAAGATCCTGTTTCGTGTGCGTACGCGCGGGCAACACTGAGAAGCAGCACAGCTGGATAGGGAAACCTGCTTGAGTCGCACAAAACGGTATATAAAGTCGCGGATAAATTTCGGAATGGTGTTGTCACGATACCAGAAATTTGACTTCGATACCAGGTTTAGTATGGCAATACTCTATACCATCCAGATACTCTATATCAAAACAATAACACTACTGCTCTGTTCAATCGTTGGGCATATTTTGAGTTCAATATCACCCCATTAAAAATAATAATAATAATAATTTTAAGAAAAACGATCATACAATCAATTTGACTTTGTTTTTACAAATCTAACTACATAACAATGTAATGGTAATCATTTTTTGAATGGTAAATCTCTATTGATAAACTGGATAAATCAAGATGTTGCCTCAGGCTAGGCACAATACAGGTAAATGCATATTCAATAGAAGTGTGCATGCCCTTGAGTTATTGAGTTTAATCAATTGGGGAGGGGGCAAAATGTGACACCAATCAGGCCCCCCCGAGGACTGGAGTTGCCCATCCCTGCAATAGATCATCTTTGGGAGAGATGAGAGAGAGAGACCGAATAAGTTCATGAATTAAGTTTTGGATGACAATCAGCTTTGAAATCAGCATATTTTGCATGATGGTTTGCATATTATCACAAACAAAGTAGTAGGTTAGTGAATTAATGTCAGCTTTAGCTGTCAGCTAGCAAGGAAAGGTAGCCTATAATAGCTGGAATCTACCTGTATCTTGCATTGTGAAGTGTTCTAGGCTGTGTGGACATTGTTTTGCGAACAGTAAATAACAGTTGCAACATTTCTAAATAACGTGCCGCATTATTCAAGTGTGTTACTTGTGAGCAGCATGAATGGGGAGCTAACATGAAGCAGCCCATAATCCCAGTGGAGGCTAGCAGTGAGTAAGTGGAGCAGGCAGGGGGAGGGCTATAATAAGGGGTCGGGTGCACTGATAGTCAGGCGCTCGATCCATGAGACACATTTGACAGAAGTACCGAAAGTAACAAAAATTCTAGTGTTTCATGTTCTAGTATGTTTCATATTCTAGTATCCAACAAGTACCAAAGTTACAGTATACTGTGCAACACTAGTTAGGAATAACAATTTAATATGTACAACATCTAAAGACCTTCATCACTATATGGGCAGCAGGAAGCCTAGTGATTAGAGCATTGGGCCAGTAACCAAAAGGTCACTAGATCGAATCCCTGAGCTGACAAGGTAAAAAAATCTGTCGTTCTGCCCCTGAACAAGGCAGTTAACCCACTGTTCCTAGGCCGTCATTGTAAATAAGAAATTGTTCTTAACTGACTTGCCTAGTTAAATAAAGGTTAAATAACAAATATAATAAATAAATACTGAAAGCATTGCTGTTTCTAAAATGATGCATTTGGGTGTTTTTGGAGACTTGGTTCACGTTATCTGTGCCCCTGCTGCTGAACGAGCATGCGGAAGTATACAGCTGGTAGTGTACATTTCTCAAAAACTATTGAGATTGCAAAAAAAAGGATCTGGGGACTTCTATAACATGCCATTTACATCCAAAATACAGATTTGGTTCAAATAAAGTGAACTTCTCTTTTAATATAATGGGAGAGTTGTGCTGAACACTTGACTTACAGATTGCTGATAGGGACCTCAAAGAAAAAGCTGTGTATCTGGCAGACACCTGGTGCTCGGATGTCAGGAGTTCGTAGATGGGGTGTATGGTACCTCAAAGCAACCCAAAGAGAATTCCTGATGGACCTATGGATGTAAACAAGGCATTTTTTTATATATTTTTTTACAAAGCATGTCACTCCAACCAAATATTCTGTGAACACTAGCCTCTAGCAAGGTACTGGATTGGCCATTTAACACCTCCCCTTTCCGAGTTTGGGAAACCCTGCCCTCCACGTTTTTCAACTGGTCGTTCAGAACAGCATCGGTTCCGTTTAATTTAACGTTTTTTCCGCACTGGACGCAGCCCAGTTGTAGGTGATTCACTAATTAATCAGTAACGCAAAAACACACGGGCCCTTTTTTTGCGCACCGGCCCTCATATCCTGCACCCTCCAGACCACCGTAACGTAAAGAAATAATTGCATAGTGCACTGTTTATCTAGTAGTATGATGATAGCCTGATTGGCATGATGATTATGTAACTAACTACTGTAGCATCATTGTAAACACGACATGATCAATTATTCCGTTTAGTTATAGCGAATATATCTTCCTTTCTGGAACGGTGTAGCAACAACGTTTCACACTGTGGCTATGCTATTACAGTGTTGGTACCCAGTTCCATGCAACTGGCAGATGGAGTGGAAACCTGTTTAATTTCATAGATGCATGCCTCTGTTGTGATGTTATCTTCAACTGACTAATTAGCTACTAGCTAGCTAGCCTGCTAACGATAGCTCATGTCAAGTAGAAACATGACTTGTCAAATGCGCACACAAATGCTTTTATCCAGGGCAAAGCTATGCATAGTTACATGAATGCAATGTGGAAATACTGACATGAATTGTTTATATTGCAAAATCGGATTTACCTGCTCGTACAGGGGTTTAGTAGAGAGCGCACAATAAAGTACGCCAGGTTTCCTACCCACGTGTATTTGACTCCGGAAATAGTCACTCCTTGAAACCCGCCCATATCAAACACTCATTGCCTCAAGGGCCTGTCAATCACAAAGCTCCAGGCTATTAAGGGTTACTTTGGCCACACACCACGGTGTTACAATGTAGAAATATATTTGATATATGAGTAGCCTATGATTTAGCAGCTTCCTCTTAGTGTTCAATGACGATACCTCCTCCCTCATACATTATAATTTGAATAGCCTAGTATTAATCTAGGCCTCTAATAAGAACATGTAGGTTAACCAATCCCAGATAGGTCTATTCTCATTCAACATTTATTTGAGAAATAGTCCTATTTGTAGGAAAATTGTTGTTCAGGGTCAGTCATAGAGATGCTTGTGATCCAGGGTGAGATAATAACGGATTATGTTTGCCATATGACTCACCATGGCTACGGATTATGGGGTGCCACAACAGATTAATTTCCAAACCCATTCACCTAACCAGCTAGGCCTATCTGACCATGTCTGGGTCCCTCCAGTAGCCTAGCCTTAACAGTTCTCCAAATTGGTAAGATCCTTTAAGATGGCAACTCGGACAGAAAAGTAAACCAACGTGTTAATAAATGTTTTATTTATTTATTTTATTTCACCTTTATTTAACCAGGTAGGCAAGTTAGCAACAAGTTCTCATTTACAATTGCGACCTGGCCAAGATAAAGCAAAGCAGTTCGACACATACAACAACACAGAGTTACACATGGAGTAAAACAAACATGCAGTCAATAATACAGTATAAACAAGTCTATATACGATGTGAGCAAATGAGGTGAAATAAGGGAGGTAAAGGCAAAAAAAGGCCATGGTGGCAAAGTAAATATAGCAAGTAAAACACTGGAATGGTAGATTTGCAGTGGAAGAATGTGCAAAGTAGAAATAAAAATAATGGGGTGCAAAGGAGCAAAATAAATAAAATAAACAGTAGGGAAAGAGGTAGTTGTTTGGGCTAAATTATAGGTGGGCTATGTACAGGTGCAGTAATCTGTGAGCTGCTCTGACAGTTGGTGCTTAAAGCTAGTGAGGGAGATAAGTGTTTCCAGTTTCAGAGATTTTTGTAGTTCGTCTTGCAAAAATATAAAATATGGTGGATAATTTAGCTGGAGTCTTTCCCTTGCTCATAATTTGACCCAGTTAGCCTATAGGCGTAATAACTAATAATGCTTTGGGGTGGTGATAAATATGGAGGCAAGCAGAGGGAATCCTTTCAAGTTCATGACATCAGAGACAATACATTGGGATAGTCTAATAATGTAGACGGGAGTCAGTCTTTCTGGTTTTAGTTCTTTGGGGGCTCCTTTTTGCACTCACCTCACCTGCCAGTTGTGCGCGGCCATGTAGCATAGAGCTCCAGTGCCTGAGCGCGCCTCCTCCTCTTAACGACAGAGGGAGTGCGCGTTCTCTGGAGGGAAGGCTGGATAGCGAGAGATCCCGGCTGCTGGCGCTGAGCTGCCGCTGAGGGGAAGGAGGAAAACATCATGAGCTCCAGGAAAGGTATGGAAATCTATTTTATTCTTCAAATATTCTGCATCCTGGACAGCATATGTAGGTTTTGGTTAGAAGTGGTGAAATGACGCGCGTGCGGGGTTTTCAACCTTTTAGGTTTACGATGCTTGGACCGGCCAGTTATAGCTCGAGACTGATGTGTTGTTCTTTCTCCCTGTCCCCCACTCTCACTCTCTCTCCGTGCTCGGACCTCGGTCCCACCTCTGTATACATCTCTTAGTGATGGCCATCCAGGCCCGAAAGAGAAGGCCGAAGGGGAAAAAAGACAAGGCAGCCCACGGAAAGAGGTAAGCAGGGCGGCGGTCAGGGAGAGGAGTGTACTTGGAGTGTTGGTTGTGCAGTGCTGTGCTCGTTTGTTGTGTTTTGTTTCAGTGATAGCGGTTATAAGGCTTCCCATACAACGTCAGCCAGCCGGCTGTCACTGTTGACAGTGTCTGGCTGAGTGGCTGGTGTGAAGGCGACATATGGGGGAGAGTCTGTTTTTGCGCACCTATGGCACAATGTACACACGCAGGCATACTGCGATGGTGCTGGCGGGAACTGGAACTCTGCCTTGCCTCTGCGGCTCGGGTCCGTCTCTTCTGGGCGGTCCAACTGTGTTGGAAGTTGTCATTGGCAACGTCTCTCGGGCCGGTGTGTGTGGTTACGTCGATGAATATCATATATCGTACCCGGAGTGGAGTGGAGTTGCATGCTGAAGTTGTAGATCGCAATAAATGACCAATGACTGTCTCTCTGTCAGTGTACCAAAGGCATCTTGGTATCGGCGGCATCATTTGGGGCTGAGAGCCTTGACTTGGTTGGGGGTTGCAAATAACATCTGACAGGTGTGACAGGCTTCCTTGGCCTCATTGCAGTAATGGAAGAGACGAATAAGCACCCGGAATGAATAGCGTCGTCTGCTTATAGGCGCCATTTGTGAATCGCACTGGGTCTGTGGCTGCTATATGATGTAACAGTGCCTATACGGAGTGTCTATAGAGGGACTTATACTAGAGTGAATGAGATCTCTGTGAATTTTGGGTGTGTGAGTGCTGTATTTTGCATGGCGCATGAGCCGGTTATGACGGAGTGCAGTGTTGGTGTGCGCGCCGCGGCGCAGTGGCTCTGTAAAGTGCATGCGAATTGGTCTGGAGAGAGAGGAGCCGACTTCATGGCATGATGCTATTGGACCGACGTCACCGGTGTAGTCACTGCATCAATTAGGTGATACCATACCAAGGTTCTGCCCACACACGCGCAGCTATGGAAGGTGCTGGAATGGTCTATCTGTTGCTTCAGGATACGTTCACCAAATTATACCACATCACTCACAAACATGTCAAATATACATTTATTTAAGCTGCGTTTTTTTTGTTGCCATTAATTGAACGATGTTGGAAATGTCTATTATCATGCAGCTAATAATGGATCTATTACAATGTATTAATTTCAGTTTATTCAAATGGGGGATATTGACATCATGTGACTTGAAATTGCTTTGAAGGAGAAATTGTCAAATGCAACTGTAACATCCTCTATCTTTCTGGCCTGTACCACCTTGCGTGCCCACATGTGTGTGTGCGTGCCCATGTGTGTGTGTGCTGTTTTGTGTATGGTTAGGCCATTCAGGAGACGTAAGTCTACCTGTCTATTGCTACAGACAGGAGGCTCATCTCGACCTACAGTAGATTAAATTAAGCTAACTTTTTTTCTATTTGGGCACGTCCAACTTTTGCTTCTTTTATGGTGTACAGTCAGTCAGTAACTTAGTAATGTGGGCCTCCCGAGTAGCGCAGTGGTCTAAGGCACTGCATCGCAGGGCAAGCTATGCCACTAGAGATTCTGAGTTCGAGTCCAGGCTCTGTCGCAGCCGGCCCCTGACCGGAGGGGGCAGCGCACAATTGGTCCAGCGTCGTCCAGGTTAGTGGAGGGTTTGACCGGCAGGGATGTCCTTGTCCCATCGCTCACAACCGACTCCTGTGGCGGGCCGGGCGTAGTGCGCGCTGACACGGTTGCCAGGTGCACGGTGTTTCCTCTGACAAGTTGGTGCAGCTGGCGGGTTAAGTGGGCATTGTGTCAAGAAGCAGTGCGGCTTGGTTGGGTCGTGTTTCGAGAGGACACACGGCTCTCGACCTTCGCCTCTCACGAGTCCATATGGGAGTTGCAGCGATGAGACAAGACTGTAACTACCAATTGGATATCGTGAAATTGGGATGAAAAAAGGGTAAAAGTAACAATTTAAAAAACGTAGTAATGTGATCCTATCACTCTTTCACCAGCTCACACATAAGAACACAGACTTATCTGTCTGTCTGGGGACTGAGCCTTCCTCCTCCCTCATGTGGTACCCTTCCTGCAGGCTCATCCTGACATTACCCTCCAGCATGGCAATGCCACCACCCATACTGCTCATTCTGTATGTGATTTCCTGCAAGACAGGAATGTCAGTGTTCTGCCACGGCCAGCGAAGAGCCTGGATCTCAATCCCGTTGAGCACGTCTGGGACCTGTTGGATCGGATGAGGGCTAGGGCCATTCCCCCCAGAAATGTCCGGGAACTTGCAGGTGCCTTGGTGGAGGACTGGGCAATTCTGGTGCAGTCCATGAGGAGGAGATGCACTTCAGTACTTAATGCTTACTTCTGATTTTGACCTCCTCTTTGTTCAGGGACACATTCCATTTCTGTTAGTCACATGTCTGTGGAACTTGTTCAGTTTATGTCTCAGTTGTTGAATCTTGTTATGTTCATACAAATATTTACACATGTTAAGTTTGCTGAAAAAGAAAAGTGCAGTTTACAGTTGACAGTGAGAGGACGTTTCTTTTTTTCCTGAGTTTCTGTTTCCAGTTTGTGTTTTTACATTTTGGACTTCTTAAATACATAATCAGGTAGATTTGTAGGTAAACACGTTGAAATGAATGATGGCTAAACCTCCGACCGTCCTAGAGTTATTGTTCTAGATTACTCAGTCATCTCAATTTAGAGTTGATTAATTCTGCTGGCATTAGTTCAGAACCACTAGAGCAGGGGTGTCAAACACACAGCTCACAAACTCAATATATTTTAAAATAACTAAAACCAACTCAAAATTGTGTAGTAATGATAATGGACCTACATTCAAACAGTTTCTGGACTGTGTCCAGTTCACTATTAATCACCTAACTGAAAGCTAGACAGTCAGGGAGCATCAAATTCCAAAAACGAGGACTATTTTTTGGCACATTTTGTCAGCAAGGATATTTAACAAATGTTCAACCTTGTTGAAGACCGACTGCGGCCCCCGGGGAAAAATTAGTTTGGCAACCCTGCACTAGAGTTTCAATAACATTATCATAACTCTGTATGTGCCACTGCTCCCATCTTCAATCAGTTGGCGAAAGGCGAGACAACAATCAGTGCAGTTTACAATTCAATGTGTCGCAACATCATTCAGACTGCATTGGCTCATACAGTGATCTACATTACAGCAATACACAGAGGGCAGATCTATACAACCCTCACTGTTAGCACTGAAGCTGGAGTTTCTGTAGGAGTTATGATATCACTAACAACGCCCAGTGTGTGTCGTATAAGATCTACTCTCTGTGTATTGCTGTAATGTAGATCCCTGTATGAGCCAATGCAGTCTGAATGATGTTGCTACACATTGCATTGTAAACTGCATTGATTTTTGTCTTGCCTTTCGCCTGCTGATTGAAGATGGGAGCAGCCTGGCGAACAGGACTGTGTGTGGTTCAGTAGAGTGAGGCAGCCAGGTAGCAGAATGCTCTCAGGAATTGAAACCAACATTTTCTTTCTGTAGTTACTGTTGCTCCAGCTCTCAACTCCCATCAGGCCCCAAATTTGAGAGACCTTTTGCAAATATGACAAATTATTTAAGCCTAATTATGATTATAGTTTGGAGTTAAGTCAAATATATAAATGGTTATGATCGTGGTTATGATACACAACATTGCTATGTTGTGGTGGTTCTTCAATGGAAGTCAGAGGACTAGGTACAGGCGTCACGGTTGTCTGAGCTCAGACCTCAGCTGACTTAATGAATTCATTGAATTGATTCCCAGAGGGGATCACTTAGTGATGGTGAAGAGCCAATACACCAGACCAGACCTGGCTAGCTCTACTGAATGGACATCACTTACCTGGTGTTTAGATGCCCTTGTTTACCCATTTTTTGTGTGTGTATCTCAAATTCTCAATGCTAGCGATGAGGGTGGTACCATATAGGCCTTATCAAAATGTCTCTGGTGGACTAGATAGCCACAGCCTAGCAGAGTACACCATGTGAGCCTCATGCACTGTAATTCAGTGGAGAGGGAGGGAGGGACTTCCTGTCCCTGGACAGCAGTGGAGAAGAGAGGGGGAGAGAGCGGAGGAAGACCAGGGAGAGGGAGAGTTAAGCGGAAAGGAGAGAGGAAATGGGTGTCAGAGTAGTCTGTGCCGTATCAGACACAGGATGACGTGCACATAGATCACACATCTGTCAATGCGTGTTCCTGTGTTTGATTGTGTGTATTCGTGTGGCTGTAGGTGCGGCCATGTTTTTCCGCTGCTGAAAAATGTGTCATGAGAAGTCAAACCTGCAGGGCAACAATGTGCACCACTTCCCCTTCTGGTCTGGAGAAACAGCTGTAACAAGGCTGTGCTTGTGTTGAATTCAGTCAGGACCATGAAGGTGCTAAAACAAAGCCCATAATCCACACACACCCACTCCATGCTTGTTTGGCATTTACATTTATTTATCATTTACATTTATTTACATTTGTTTGGCATTTACATGACATTTATCGTAAGCACAAGTGAGCCTACTCTGGTAGTTAAGAGCAACTCTCAGAACAATACGTTCTGATGGGTGCCACTTAACACGAATCCTTAGTCATGTCATTACGCTGCTATTAGTTAGCGTGACAGGCAGTTAGCTAACCAGCTAAACCAATAAGCCCAGTGCACACCATTTCAAGTAAGTAGTCATGAGAAAAGATCAGTTGCTATTACTGTTTGACGTCCGTTAGCTCACACTGATGACTCTACAACGATTGGGCAATATGAAAGCTGTATGCTAATAGTGAGGAAACATCTGTTTTGGAGTGTGCAGCATATAGAATAGCTAAGCTATCGCTCTCACACAGATATTGACAATAAGGTCCCAGTGTGTGTTATGCTCTTGCTCTGGGTTCTCCCAAGGAGGACACAGTAAAGGAGTAGGGCTAATTGAATGAAGAAGTAGGCCATTGCACCACCAATGGATTAGGTACCAGGAGTGTTTTAGGTAGACCAATCAGTATTTAAGTGTAGCGTGCTGAAGAGGATCCGACTTTTCTACACTTGGCTTGAAGTGATTTTGCATTGATTTAGGCGTGATTATTTGGAGCATGTAAAAGGGGTTTTCCAGCTCATATCGCTTTCTATTTAATAATAATAATAATAATGGTCAACTGTAAAAGTAGACTAACCCATATTTTGGTTGCTGATTATCAGGATCCACAGATTACTGCCAAATCCATAAAACAAGGAAGGCCCGAAAATAACTTCTGGACATCAGAAAAGCGATTACTCAACGCGGACTGGAATAAACTTATTCCTTTAACGAGTCCGACGAGAAGGATATCCTGCTTTCAGTGGAACAGGCCCAGACCTACAACTTTTGCGTGAAGAAAAGACACTGGGAAAGGCACCGCAGATCAGGCAGCCTTCTGAGAATCCGGAGGCGAGCGAGTAAACTCCCACTGCCATCTGTTCTTCTTGCTAACGTGCAATCATTGGAAAGTAAAATTACGATTATCCTACCAACGAGACATTAAAAACTGTAACATCTTATGTTTCACTGAGACGTGGCTGAATGAAGATACGGACAATATAGAGCTAGCGGTATTTTCCATGCACCGGCAGAACAGAGATGCTACCTCGGGTAAGACGAGGGGTGGGGGTGTGTGTCTTTTTGTCAATAACAGCTGGTGTGCAATGTCAAATATTAAAAAGTCTCAAGATATTGCTTGCCTGAGGCAGAGTGCCTTATTATATGCTGTAGACCACACTATCTACCAAGAGAGTTCTCATCTGTATTATTTGTAGCCGTCTATTTACCACTTAGCTGGCACTCAGACCGCTCTCAACCAACTCTATAAGGCCATAAGCAAAGAAGAAAATGCTCACCCAGAAGCGGCACTCCTAGTGGCTGGGGACTTTATTGCAGGCAAACTTAAATCCATTTTACCACATTTTTACCAGCATGTCACATGTGCAACCAGGGGGGGGAAAAATCCTAGACCACCTTTACTCCACACACAGAGATGCATACAAAGCTCTCCCCCGCCCTCCATTTGGCAAATCTGACCATAATTCTATCCTCCTGATTCCTGCTTACAACCAAAAACTAAAGCAGGAAGTACCCGTGACTCGTCAATATGGAAGTGGTCGGATGACAAGGACTGTTTCGCTAGCACAGACTGGAATATGTTCCGGGATTCATCCAATGGCATTGAGGAATCCACCACCTCAGTCATCGGCTTCATCAATAAGTGTATTGATGATGTCGTCCCCACAGTGACTGTAAGTACATATCCCAACCAGAAGCCATTGATTACAGGCAGCATCTGCATCGAGCTAAAGGCTAGAGCTTCCGCTTTCAAGGAGTGGGAGACTAATCCGAACACTTATAAGAAATCCCTCTATGCCCTCAGATGAACCATCAAACAAGCAAAGCATCAATACAGGATTAAGATTGAATCTTACTACACCAGCTCTGATGCTCGTCGGCTGTGGCAAGGCTTGAACATTATTACAGAGTATAAAGGGAAACCCAGATGCGAGCTTCCCAGTAATGCCAGCCTACCAGACGAGCTAAATGCCTTGTATGCTCGCTTAGAGGAAAGCAACACTGAAGCATGCACGAGAGCACCAGCTGTTCTGGATGACTGTGTGATAATGCTCTCGGTAGCTGATGTGAACAAAACTTTTAAACAGGTCAACATTCACAATAACGGATTACCAGGACGTGTACTCAAAGCATGCGTGAACCAACTGTCGAGTGTCTTCACTGACATTTTCAACCTCTCCCTGACTGAGTCTATAATACCGACATATTTCAAGCAGACCACCATAGTCCCTATGCCCAAGGAAGCGAAGGTAACCTGCCTAAATGATTACCGCCCCATGGCACTCACGTCGGTAGCCATGAAGTGCTTTGAAAGGCTGGTCATGGCTCACATCAACAACATCCCCCCCAGGACACCCTAGACCCACTCCAATTCGCATACCACCCCAACAGATCCACAGATGATGCAATCTCAATCGCACTCCACACTTCCCTTTCTCACCTGGACAAAAGAAACACCTATGTGAGAATGCTGTTCATTGACTACAGCTCAGCGTTCAACACCATAGTGCCCACGAAGCTCATCACTAAGCTAAGGACCCAGGGACTAAACACCCTCCCTCTGCAACTGGATCCTGGACTTCCTGACGGGCCGCCCCCCAGGTGGTAAGAGTAGGTGACAACACGTCTGCCATGCAGATCCTTAACACTGGGGCCCCTCTGGGGTTTGCACTTAGTCCTCTCCTGTATTCCCTGTTCACCCACGACTGCGTGGCCAAAAATGACTCCAACACCATCATTAAGTTTGCTGACGACACAACAGTGGTAGGCTTGATCACGACAACGATGAGACGGCCTATAGGGAGGTGGTCAGAGAACTGACAGTGTTGTGCCAGGACAACAACTTCTCCCTCAATGTGAGCAAGACAAAGGAGCTGATCGTGGACTACAGGAAAAGGTGGGCCAAACAGGCCCCCATTAACATCGACAGGGCTGTAGTGGAGCGGGTCGAGAGTTTGTTCGGGTGTACACAACACCAACGAACTATCATGGTCCAAACATACAGTCGTGAAGAGGGCATGACAAAACCTTTTCCCCTCAGGAGACTGAAAAGATTTGGCATGGGTCTAAAGTTTGATTTGATTTGGTTGAACTAAACCTACCCTATCCATTTAATCCATATTAAGGCCTACTGATTAGGACTGGCACGATGTTCTCCTCAGAATTTGGTGGTGGGTTTTGAGAAATGTTTTCATATGCTGTATTTTTGTTCTTGCTAATACCAGACAGGACTCCGGCACTGTAAAACTATTGCGATGAGACACAAGTACCATCATGCATGGGTGAATAAGATGTTGTACTGGAGGTTTAACCTACACAGGCAGATCAAATGTGTCTCTCAAAACATCTATGAGCTGCAGTCCAGTTCCAGCCAGGGCCAGGTAGGCCAGACCATCGAGGCAAAAGCGAGGCATTAGAGCATTTCATTCTGTGTTCATATTCACTCATGGAGGATCACAGTACCAGTGAGGGCAAAGAACCTAAAAATCCTCTCTTGGCTGCCCCCTGCTGGTGATTGATTAAAGGTGAAGCCGTGTGAGTCTGTTGTAAAATGTGGAAAGGGGGTATGATAATTGTGTTAATTTAGTTGACCAGGTCCCCGAATGTACCACTCCCCATAGCACAGTTGTTTTCTCCCTCTTAAATGGTTTAATATAGGTACATTTTATCTTCCAATATTCTCAATTTATCCTCCTCTCTTTTATAAGTGAAGCCCCATATCTGATCATGAGTTTCTGATATTCTGAGAAGAGCTGGAAATAGAAAATGCCTAAGGCCTGTGTGTGAGAGAAAGAACAACAGATGTTGTGCCTCATACACTGTGTTATCAAAACCAAGGCGTCTGCCAACTACCCAGGCATAGTGAGGGAAGTGTTGTGTTAAGTGTAGTCCTGGATGGTCATATCTGACCTGTCAGTGGGCTAGTGTTACACTCCCCCCCCCACTAATTCTTGGGGGGGGGGGGGGGGTACTTTTTACCCATTTTTCTCCCCAAATGATAGTTACAGTCTTGTTCCATCGCTGCAACTCCCCTACGGACTCGGGAGAGGTGAAAGTCGAGAGCCATGTGTCCTCCAAAATATGACCCAGCCAAGCCGCACTGCTCGCTTAACCCGGAAGCCAGCCGCACCAATGTGTCAGAGGAAACTGCGTAATGCTGGTGTCCGAAGTCAGCTTGCAGGCGCCTGGCCTGCCACAAGGAGTCGCTAGAGCACAATGGGACAATGAAATCCTGGCTGGCCAACCCTCCCCAAACCCGGACCAAGCTGGGCCAATTGTGCGCCGTCTTATGTGTCTCCCGGTCACAGCCGGTTGTGACACAGCCTGGGATCGAACCCGGGTCTGTAGTGACTGCAATGCAGTGCCTTAAAATTATGCGCCACTCGGGAGGCCCTCCACTAATCATTTTATCATGTACACACGTGCACGCATGTGTGTGTGTGATTAGGTGTGTGTTCTTATTCCATTCAGGGATTAACCAGCAGCTAAGCCTACCTGCCAATAATACTATTCATGGGTGTGTCTCTCCTCTATTTGGCTCAAATAACCTGATCATAATAATCGCATCACACAATCATGGTGTATTATCAATGATATAGCAGCTAGTTAGTATTGATATACTATATATACAAAAGTATGTGGATACCCCTTCAAAATAGTGGATTTGGCTATTTCAGCCACACCCGTTGCTGACAGGTGTATGAAATTGAGGACACAGCTATGCAATTTTCAAAGACAAATATTGGCAGTAGAATGGCCTTACTGAAGAGCTCAGTGACTTCCAACAAGTCAGTTTGTCAAATTTCTGCCCTGCTAGAGCTACCCCAGTCAATTGTAAGTGCTGTTATTGTGAAGTGGAAATGTCTAAGAGCAACAACGGCTTAGCCGCAAAGTGGTAGGCCACACAAACTCACAGAATGGGACTGCAGAGGGCTGAAACGGGTGGACCATAAAAATCGTCTGTCCTCGTTTGCAACACTCACTACCGACTTCCGAACTGCCTCTGTTTGTCCGGAGCTTCATGAAATAGGTTTCCATGGCCGAGCAGCCGCACACAAGCCTAAATTCACCATGCGCATTGCCAAGCGTTGGCTGGAGTGGTGTAAAGCTCGCCACTATTGGACTCTGGAGCAGTGAAAACGCTTCACAGCGTAGTCCGACAGACAAATCTGGGTTTGGCGGATGCCAGGAGAACGCTACCTGCCCGAATGCATAGTACCAACTGTAAAGTTTGGTGGATAAATAATGGTCTGGGGCTGTTTTTATGGTTCGGTCTAGGCCCCTTAGTTCCAGTGAAGAGAAATATTAACGCTACGGCATACAATGACATTCTAGATGATTCTGTGCTTCCAACTTTGTGGAAACAGTTAGGGGAAGGCTCTTTCCTGTTTCAGCATGACAATGCCCCCGTGCACGAAGGGAGGTTCATACAGAAATGGTTTGTCGAAGTAGGTGTGGAAGAACTTGACTGGCCTGTACAGAGCCCAGACCTCAACCCCATCGAACACCTTTGGGATGAATTGGAACGCCGACTGCGAGCCAGGCCTAATCGCCCAAGATCAGTGCCCGACCTCACTAATGCTCTTGTGGCTGAATGGAAACAAGTCCCCGCAGCAATGTTCCAACATCTAGTCGAAAGCCTTCCCAGAAGAGTGGAGGCTGTTATAGCAGCAAAGGGGGTACCAGCTCCATTTTAATGCCCATGATTTTGGAATGAGATGTTCAATGAACAGTGTCCACATACTTTTGTCCATGTAGTGTATTACTAAGGCTATTGTAGTGAATTAAACGTTAGGCCTGCCTACTGTGTGATTGGAACCTAACCAGACTGGGGAAGGAGGTTTATTCATCTCAATATCTATCAGCGCTAATCCAGAGTTGTGTGTGTGGTGTGTGTGTGTGTACAGCCACGCAGACGGTTCACACCATAAACACCCCCTCTTCAGTGTGTTTACAGTAGCAGCTCCGTTGCCATTGTAAACGCACTGTAATCTCTATCCCGTCAGTGGTTCTGGCTAAGCCTTCTCAGCCACACACACACACACACACACACACACACACACACACACACACACACACACACACACACACACACACACACGGTGAGATGAGCTGCCCCAAACATACCCTTCCAGCCAGAATGACGCAGGCAAGTCTGTATACATAAAACATCCACAATAGCACCGTAAAAAAAGGCAACGAAACCAATGTTGATCATCATTATTCTATGAGTTAGGTGGGAAAGAAATTGAGCTAATGTGTGAATGTTAAAACTGCATTGTTGGTTAAGGGCTCGTAAGTAAGCATTTCACTGTAAGGTCTATTACACCTTTTGTATTCGGCATGTGCCAAATAAAATTTGATTTGATTTGTTGAGTTCACAGTGAGCTGAATGTATAAAAACTTGTTTAGTCAAATTACAAATTCAAGTTTGCCTTTGGAAGGCAACATTGTATGTTAGTTCAGCTATATTCCCAAATCTTGAGCAAACTACATAATCATTTTGCAGCTGGTTTCCTTACAATTGTCCCTTCGCTAAGCCCTGCCCTAGAAGTTTGGGCAACCAGTCGTAGCGCTCCAATGGATAGCAACTGTTGTCAAGTCCGACACTTCGGACAAGCCCATTTGAGGTCATTCCAAAAAGTTTTCCTCCAAAAACAAATGGCTTTAAATGGGTAAATAATTTAACAGTGCAACAAGGGGTACTTGTTAAAGTGATTCCTGAAATGCAGAAGCTATTGGAGTATTTGTAGAATCTGAAATGATACTTTTGTTACACTGTTTGCTAGCTCAGCTCTCACTCCCACCGAACGCTAGCTAGCCCATCAAATGGATTTTTTGCAGATTAAAGGCTGTGCGAGATTACAGATTACAATCATTTTTGCTGTTAAATTCCCATATACCGGCAAAAAAACTTTTGCAATTTAAATGGGTTTCCATCCTTCAACTCTACTGATGGTTTTATATGTTTTTTTAAATTGCGTTAGATAGCGAATGTGCCTACTCTGGTCTTGCATGTTCGCTCCAGCCAACAGTTCAAAGTATCAGATACATTGCGGGTGTAGCCTACTAAATTATATAATGAGATTAATAGGGACAAAAGAGCGAGATTATTTTTATTTGACAAAAGGCAGCCAAGCATCAATTATTATGTCACCAGAATAAGACCCTTGATATTTACTGGAAAGAAGCATCAAGCTCATCACCGTGCACTTTCACCACCCTGTGAAGTTCATCATAATTTATTTCATCTGTAGCCTAATACACTGCATGCTTTCCTGAGATGTAGAGGGAGGACCACACACCACATTATAACATGTCTTCAAGTTTACTTCGACATGATAGTTATTATATCAATATTTGAGCATAAAGGCGTTTCACCACCATTTCTCGTATGATTAATATTACCTTGTCAAGTGTATTTTGTTGTGTCGACATTTGCGAAGTGTACTGTCGTGAAATGTTTTATCCGACATGTACTTTACTCACATAAAAAAGGTTGGATGGAAACCTGGTTAATGTCACACTCTTCTGACTTGCCAGTTAGGCTCAGTTCATTATTCCCTTATTTAACGAGGGCACATTGGTCACAGCTGGTTATATGAATACGACAGATGGAAAGCTTGCCTACTTCCTTTGGCTGGGGCATTAATGTTAGTTGGAACACAGACCTCTCGTTGTTGTGTGCTGTGCCCCATGCAGCTTGTGGCAGTGCTGCTGTATGCACTTGCATCACCTGATCTCATAGACTAAACGTAACACAGTAAATGTAAATCTGCAACTCTCGAAGTTTGTATGATATGTTACGTTTGTATGGTTACATGAGACAGATGGTTACTTAAGTAGGGTGGTGGGTGGGTGTATAACGCAAACGTCTATCAACCCAAAGGTTGCAAGTTCAAATCTCATCACTGACAACGTTTGCATTTGAGCTAATTACCAACTTTTCAACTACTTACTACTTTTTAGCTACTTTGTAACTACTTAGAATGTTAGCTAACCCCTCTCCTAACTGTAACCTTAACCCTTTTAGCTAACCCTTCCCCTAACCTTAACCCTTCAACCTAACTCCTAGACTTAACCCTAAACTTAACCCTAAACCCTAACCTAGGGAATGTTAGCTAGCTAGCGATAGCCACCTAGCCCAAATTCTTAACATATCATACGTTTTGCAAGTTCGTAAAATATTGTACGTATTGCAAATTTGTAACATTTAAAATGAATTGTCATTCATAATATATCATACGGAATGGGTGATGGACATCCACAAGTTAATACATACCATACAAAACGTATCATTTACTAAATGGAGTGTCTTAGACTTATGTACAAAATAATACGAAATGCTCTGAGACCAGGTGGTCCTGCCATATTAAATAGAGTGCTTCGGATTTACATACAGAATAATACAAAATGCTCTGAGACCAGGTTGTTCTGCCTGGTACAGGTAGATGAAAGTCTGAAAGGCTTTCTGATTTAGCCTGTTTCCCTAACCCATTTCTGTTTTTATTTCTACCCTGTGCCTTGTATCGCCGCTTAAACGGTTTCTATTTGGTAAAAATAAAATTGTGTTCAATTTGAGGCTCAGGCAGAGTGCAGTTCTCTCAGTGAACACCAGAGAGCTCTATCCCATCATCCAGTGAGATCCAGTAACTATGCTGTTGGTTGGGAACAGAGGCTTTGTGCAGGGCTTCCTCATTTCTAGTTCTACCAGTCCAAAACAAACACATAAATTGCTTGTTGTTGTTGTGCATTGTGTGTATAATAACCACGATACTTAGTCATAGCTAAATAGGGCATAGCTGCTGTGCCTTATAGCAAGCCATGAGAAGAAAATCAAGGTTCTTAAATGGTTCTTCCTCAGCTCTTAAGGTTCCTTGGAGAACTCTTGCCCGATAAAGGACCTTTGAGTTAAGTTTGGGGTTTTTGACGAGGGAGCTACGCTATGGAAGCCTGCAGATTTGTCCCTTTAATAGCGCAGAGCAAAGTGGCTGGTGTTGATTTTTCAAAGTGACTTTTTGGAGCTTTGAAAATGCTATTGTGTTATTTTAAATACGTTTTTTTTTTGTATTCAGATGATACCCAAGACCTTCATAAACACAACCAAATGATTATTTTACCGATAGCATATATGAAATTTATTTATTAGACTGTAAGAATGTTTGAGTCAAAATGACTGCGCATTGGCTCAAAGGGGGGGGTCCCTCGATTAACCAGAGTTGAACCAACACCACACCCATCATTGTCATATTTCCCAGCATGCTCTATTGCAGGTTCTTTTTTTTAGAATGGTTTGTTTCATATCTATGTTTTTGAATGTACATGAAGACATTAATTAATCTTATGCAACTCCAAAATATTTTTACAAAAATCGAAACTATGGCAATCTGTTATTTTGACTTATTTCACCCGTTACTGAAATGGTTGTTCCAGTTTGTATGTTTAAGGTAGTCTCATGTCTAAATCTTCCCAACCATGGCAGTCATTCAGAATGTAGGTTGTGGGTGAAGAAAGAAAAAGCTAAATCTTAGATATCCCAACTCTGGATTGATTCCAATAGGAATTACACATCTCTTAAAACAGATTTCCAAAATTAAAACCATGTGCAGCTGATTTGCTGGTGTTTTTTTTACAGTCTTTTATGTCCAACAATAAAAATCGAATCACAGGTCAGAGTGAGTGGTGGGAGAGGTCAAAGGCCGTCCTTCGTCCATCATTTAAACATACACCACTTAGCTAATGAGACTGCACACTGTCCCCGGCCCCCGTCCCTCCCCACCTGCTTTGTGTGTGTGCCCGGTGCTGGGATTTGGGCATAGGCACACACACACAGTACTGCTGTCCCACAGTACTGCTGTCCCCTTGTGTGTTTCCTAGTGTAATGAGGCACAGTAAGCTGATAAAGTGCCAGCTGCTTACCTGTCCTGTCTCTGGGGAAACCAGGCGCATTCAACAGTGTTAAGGAACTAGGAAGATCTACTCTGTCTACTCAGTGTGTGTGTGTGTGTGTGTGTGTGTGTGTGTGTGTGTGTGTGTGTGTGTGTGTGTGTGTGTGTGTGTGTGTGTGTGTGTGTGTGTGTGTGTGTGTGTGTGTGTGTGTGTGTGTGTGTGTGTGTGTGTGGCTCTCTATCTGCTTACTGTGCCTCATTACACTAGGGATCACACTGTGGACAGCAGCACTATGTAGAGCTGGACTAATAACAGAAAATATCTCAGGCATTTAGTTGATATCTTTCATTAGGATAAGTAGCCTATACTAGAGAAATGTCAAGTTTGAAATCAGATACATTCGCTGATGTCAGTGATTGTTGATCATATACCGGCAAAGAAATACAATTTAAATGGGTTTCCAACTGATGGCTACAATCGTTTTTTACCCGGTAAGTTGACTGGGAACACTTGCTCTTTTACAGCAATGACCTGGGGAATAGTTACAGGGGAAGAATGAGCCCATTGGAAGTTGGGGATGATTAGGTCGCTATGATGAGAGTCAGATTGGGATTCATGCCAGGACACCAGGGTTAACACCCCTACTCTTACAAGTAGGGCCATGGGATCTTTAGCGACCACAGAGAGTCAGGAAACCCATTTAATGGGCCATCTGAAAGACGGGACCCTACACAGGGCAATGTCCCCCAGTCATGGTGCTGGGGCATTGGGATAATATTAAAAAATTAAAAAATTAAAATAAAAAAATTGACCAGAGGAAAGAGTGCCTCCTACAGGCCCTTCAATATTATCTGGTCTCCCATCTAGGGTGTGACCAGGACCAACCCTGCTTAGCTTCAGGAGTGGCATGCAGGGTGGTATGCTGCTGGCTGTCAAACTAGTGGTAGGAGTCGATTAAAGAATAATAGTCAAAACAACTGTGGTGCACATTCATGTTATGAAGTTAGCTTTCAATCTATCGTTATCGCATCAGTTCAGACAATTTATGGCAATATGGATTTTTGTCGATATCACCCAGGTTTAGCACTGTGTGTGTGTGTGTTTTTTTTCTAACAGTGGTGGCAAAGGTAGGGGGAGGGCTGGTGGTTGCTCTCTGCTCCGGGGGGAGTATGACCCCCATGAGAGTATTTCTGTGGAATGAATGTGAGAAGGCCACGTCTGGTGACCATTTTTATGTCTCTGCGTGCAATTTGAAGGAAGCTGAAGGTCGTTTCGCTGGTTCGCAACTTCAAACTGCACGCAGAGACACATACATGGTGTCCACGAGTTCATCTGACTCTGGGGAAGTAGAAAAAGGGGCTTCATTGCACAGATCGAAGAGAGCCACGAGCGCACAGCCACCGCTTGCTCCTCGTCATCACCCTACAGTGCAGTGGCGTACGTGTAACGACGTTCGTCTGTAGAAGGAGATGCGGACCAAAGTGCAGCGTGGTGGTTACTCATGTTCTTTAATGTAAAAATGAACGATACATGAAATAACTTAAATCAACAAACGGAACGTGAAAGGCTGTATAGGTTATCTTGTGACAACAATCACCCACAAACACACAGTGAAACCCAGGCTACCTAAATATGGTTCCCAATCAGAGACAACGATAATCACCTGAGTCTGATTGAGAACCGCCTCAGGCAGCCATAGACTTTCCTAGACAACCCTACTCAACCACAATCCCAATACCTACTAAAACCCCAATACAAAAACACACCACAAAATAAACCCATGTCACACCCTGGCCTGACCAAAGATATAAAGAAAACACAAAATACTAAGACCAAGGCGTGACAGAACCCCCCCCCCAAGGTGCGGACTCCCGGCCGCACACCTAAACCCATAGGGGAGGGTCCGGGTGGGTGTCTGTCCACGGTGGCGGCTCCGGCTCGGGACGTGGACCCCACTCCAACCAAGTCTTAGTCCCCCTGTAACGCGTCCTTTGATTGGCGACCCTCACCGCCGACCTTGGCCTAATAACCCTCACCAAGGACCCCACTGGACTGAGGGACAGCTCGGGACTGAGGTGGAAGCTCGGGACTGAGGGGAAGCTCGGGACTGAGGGGAAGCTCGGGACTGAGGGGAAGCTCGGGACTGAGGGGAAGCTCGGGACTGAGGGGTAGCTCGGGACTGAGGGGTAGCTCGGGACTGAGGGGTAGCTCAGCACTGAGGGGAAGCCCAGTACTGAGAGGAAGCCCAGTACTGAGAGGAAGCCCAGTACTGAGAGGAAGCCCAGTACTGAGAGGAAGCCCAGTACTGAGAGGAAGCTCAGGTAGGTAGTAGGCTTTCCTAGACAACCCTACTCAACCACAATCCTAATACCTACTAAAACCCCAATACAAAAACACACCACAAAATAAACCCATGTCACACCCTGGCCTGACCAAATAAAGAAAGAAAACACAAAATACTAAGACCAAGGCGTGACAGTACGTCAGTATATTTCAGATGGTGTCAACATCATTTACTTTTCATGCAATGTTAGAGTAGAACGACTTTATTATTTTTTAAGTCACCGGAAGTGACTTTCTCACAGTCGTTCAACAACAAAAAGTAAATAATAAATAATCTTGTTTTGGAGTGGCGGTAACGATTAAGCAGCGCTCAAGGAATATAGGGGTAACTGGTGTGTGTGTGTGAGTGAAAGGCATGTTGTTTGTTAGGAGTACATGGATGTGAAGGCGCCTCTATATGGAGTTCTATAAGGATGACTGAAATTGACCCACTCTAGGCCAGACCTGGGCTGTCTTCAGTCTGTCAATCAACCTGTCTAATCATGCTAACATACACCCCGCCAGACATCAGCACGTAGTAAGGCATGCTAGGGCACATAGTCCTTCACAGAGAGGCATGTAGGGTTTCCTAGGGAATATAGTCAATTACAGATCCCCAGATCTGCTCAAGTTCTCTTTAAAAGGACGAGTTGTTGGTGATGTTATGCACTTGGACACAGTCCTGTTTGTGTGCCTGCATGCCCACAGTATGTGCTTGCAATTTCAATTTAAGGGCTTTATTGGCATGGGAAACATATGTTAACACTGCCAAAGCAAGTGAAGTAGATATTAAACAATAAAAAAGAAACAATAAACATTACATTAAAGTTCCAAAAGAATAAAGACATTTCGAATGTCATATTATGTGCAAATAATTCATGTACAAAAGGGAAAATAAATAAACATACATATAGGTTGTATTTACAATGGTGTTTGTTCTTCACTGGTTGCCCTTTTCTTGTGGCAACAGGTCACACATCTTGCTGCTGTGATGGCACACTGGTAATTCACCCAGTAGATATGGGAGTTTATCCAAATGTGCTTTTTTCCCCCGAATTCTTTGTGGGTCTGTGTAATCTGAGGGAAATATGTGTCGCTAATATGGTCATACATTGGACAGGAGGTTAGGAAATGCAGCTCAGTTTCCACCTCATTTTGTGGGCAGTGTGTACATAGTCTGTCTCCTCTTGAGACCCAGGTCTGCCTACGCCAGCCTTTCTCAATAGCAAGGCTATGCTCACTGAGTCTGTACATAGTCAAAGCTTTCCTTAAGTTTGGGTCAGTCACTGTGGTCAGTCATTTTATTTTTTTTTTTAATGATGTACACAGAGGATATTTTTGCAGAATTCTCAATTTTGTTGTTTGTCCTATTTTGTGAATTCTTGGTTGGTGAGCGGACCCCAGACCTCACAACCATGAAGGGCAATGGGTTCTATAACTGATATGTATTTTTGCCAGATCCTAATTGATATGTCTAATTTCATGTTCCTTTTGATGTCATATAAGGCCCTTCTTGCCTTGTCTCTCAGATCGTTCACAGCTTTGTGGAAGTTGCCTGTGGCTCTGATGTTTAGGCTGATGTATGTATAGTTTTTTGTGTGCTCTAGGGCAACAGTGTAAATATGGAATTTTATATTTGTGGTCCTGGCAACGGGACCTTTCTTAGACACCATTTTTTTGTCTTTGAGATTTACTGTCAGGGCCCAGGATCTGACAGAATCTGTGCAGAAGATCTAGGTGCTCTTGTAGGCCACCATTGGTTGGGGACAGAAGCCCCAGATCATCAACAAACAGTAGACATTTGACTTCAGATGTGTAGGGTGAGGCCGGGTGCTGCAGACTGTTCTAGTGAAGAGGTTGGGGCTTAAGCTGCATCCCTGTCTCACCCCATGGCCCTGTGGAAATACTTTTTTGTTTGTTTCCAATTTTACTCTCTGTGTCTCTCTCTACTTCTCCCCATCTCTCTCTATCCCATCTCTCTCTCTCTTTCTTTCTTTCTCTATCTATCCATCTATCCATCTATCCATCTCTCCCTCTCTCCCTCTCCACCAGGCAGTGAGAGAAGTAGGCCGTTTAAAGATAGCTCCCGGCAGCCTCAATACTGGCTCCCAAAATACCACTGCTAGTGAGACTGATGTCCTCTCAGCTCCCCCTCTCTTATAGCCAAGAGACTGGTCCTATTTCTCTCATCCTTCTTTTTCTCATCCCCGCTTTTCGCCACAGCTCCACCTAGAGCTTCAGTCCCTCTGAAAGACATGCAGAAAGGACATCCCAAATCTGTGTGTGTGTGTGCGTGTGCACGTGCACATACTTTACTGAAGTGGGAATGTGTTTACGTGACTGATGTGTGAGGAGGCAGTCTTTAAAATGGGTGACAGGTCTTTAGTCTCAGTTCTTAGCCTCCTCTATGGAATTATGACATCATGATTGTTTAGTGTGGGGGGGGCTCTACTAGTAATACAGTGCGATGCTCAGCTATCAGGGTGCATGGTGACCTAGACTAGTGGTACCTCCCCCTCCCCCATTGGCCCACAGCCACAGAGAATGAGGACAATTGGACGGGTCACTCTCTTGTGTGCTTCATGTACTCCTTGTGATTTAGACTGTGCTGTGTTATACATGTGTTGTATTCTGTTTGCCGATTTATGGAGAGATCTGTGTGTGTGTGTGATTCTTATCTGAGCTTGTTTAATCCCACACTCACAGAGCCCCCAGATATGGATCACATGTGGATTTTCCCATGAAGTCATCCGACCACCACAGAATGCTATCCTAGCTCCTGTGCTAATGCTAGAAACGCTGTTTCTCCCAGGGCTAAAATACACTGGAACGCCTATGTCCTTTCTCTGCAGCCTATGTTTCATGTGCTGTAAAGTACATGTGCATTATGCAATGGTTCTGCCTGACCCAAATGTTTTCGTAAATCTTGAATACATTGGGCATGGAATGCATTCAGCAGCGTGAGTGCGTGCCGTGGGTGTGCGTTTGTACAGACAGTACAGACTCTTACCCGCGCAATTCCATTCCAAACGGAGGTTGATTAGTCGGTAACAGCAACCTCAGAATCCCCCCCCCACCACACAGACAGACAGACAGACACACAGATACACTGATATTTAGGTCAAATTGAGGAAAGAGAGAGGAAGAGAGAGAGAGAGAGAGATGGGGGGAGGACAGTAGAGAGAGCCCCCCCCATCATGACACACCCTCTGGCTACCTCTCTATGTGTTGTTCACTCATGGAGAAATAGACCCATCTGCTGGAGAGAGTGGAGGGAATGTAGAAAGAAAAGAGAACACAAGCACACATTACAACCGTAGAGGCAGAAAAGACAGTGCTGGAAATGAATTGAAAGAAAAAGAGAGAAACGAGGACGGGGAGAAGAGAAGGATGGAAGATAGCGAGGGGGGGAGTCAGATCTGTGCGGCGTTGCCCCGAGATACAGGATGTCGTAATAAGGCAGGGGGAATGGAGGGAGGGAGAGAGGGAAGGAGCGAGGGCCGGACCACACTGGGAGAGGGGGAGGAAAGATGGCCTCAAGGAGAAGTGGTTTCGTTTTCCGGTCGGTCCCAGCCCTCCCAACCCCCTCTCTCTGTGAGGCAGTGGTTTGTTCCAGCTCGCTCTGGGCTCTGTTGTTGTGCAGAGCTGCAGAAGGCCTGCTAGAGCCAGCTACTGCTGTTACACAGAGAGAGAGAGAGAGAGAGAGAGAGACACAAAGAGAGACAGAGAGAGACCGAGAAAGAGAGAGAGACAGAGACAAGGAGGAGGAGAGAGACAGACACACCGGATTGAGACTGGGAGCGTGTGTGTTCATTTCATCACCCATTTAAGAACCAAGCAAGGAAGACAGAGGACGGCAGGAAGGAGATTGAAAAAACAGCAGCCTCTGAAAAAGCGAAAGTGAGAGGTAAAGGAAGGGAGGAAGGAAGCGGGGGTCTGAGGAGGGGTGTCTGACATTGCTCGTCTCGCTTGACAGGCAGCAAGATTTCTGCTTAGCCAGCCCACATCTGCTTTTTTTTCCTTTTCCTCTTTCTTGGAGCGTTGTCCTCCATCCTTTCCTTTCCTCTGAGCAAGAGGGAAAGAGAGCGTGAGAGAGAGAGAGGAGGAGGGGAGGCAGCCCCCCCCCCTTACACAGACACACAGCACAGAACGAAAGGAGAGAGGACGAAGCAGAGGAAACAGAGAGCCCGTTTTGTCGTTCCTTGCCGTCTCTGTCGTCCCTCGGCGAGCGAGCGGCTAACAGGCACCGCTCATGTCCGTGAACTCTGAGAAATCCTCGTCCCCCGAAAGGTAACATGTCTCAACGCCTTCCCCACCCCCCACCCTCCCTCCGTCTGTCTGTCTGTCTGTCTCTCTGTTTGTCTGTCTCTATGCCATGCATTCTGTCTGGCCGACTGTCATTCCGTCTTCTCCTCCTCCAGAATCACCCCATATCCTCCCCCTCTTCCCCTTCCCTCCTTCCCTCCCACCCTCCTTTCCTCTCCCTCTCTATCCCGTCTGTCTCCTCATCCATCCGTCTATCTGTCCAACCCGAGCCGGTTGTCGTCCAACGTTGTTTGTAGAGGGTGCAGTGTGCTGACACACAGAGGAGGAAAAAAGGCACAGTGGTCCACTGCTGCATGCTGCTGTAGCTTTTCACACAGCCAGTCGGACGACACCAGCCACCCTGTCAAATTCTGTCTGTCTGTCTGTCTGTCTGCATGGCGCTGGCTGCTCCACAGCAGAGTGCCTGTCAAGATGTCAACAATAGCACAGCCACCAGCCCATCTCAGCAGGACAAAACCATCGGACGTCAGTCACCCAGCAGCACACCTCAAAACACGTAGAGAACGATAGAGAGAGAGAGACAAACATCCAAAAACAATTGCAGTTCCCCTGACGACCAGAGAGTTTGTAATGTTGTAAGAACGATTGCGTACTATATATTTTAGCATAACAACACAATCTCACTGCACAACAATCACACAACCATGACATAAACGGGTACGCTACAACAAATCAATAGACTATAACACAAAGTTGCAACCAACATCACAAGCGAATAAGAGATATCCCAACACAACAGAGCAACTGCAAATGAAACCAACACATCACAACATTAAACCAACACATTGCAACGCAACATCACAAACCAACATCACAAACCAACAGACATCACAACATCAAATCAAGATGTCAAATCAACACATTACAACATCACAAACCAACATCACAATCCAACAGACATCACAACATCAAACCAACACAAACCAAGATGTCAAATCAACACATTACAACATTACAAACCAACATCAAACTAACCAAAACAACATGATATTACACATCCCATCAAAGCATGCCGAAATGGGTCTGGTTCCGGACTAAAACACAGGACGGAAGATATGTCCAGAACACAACATTATATAAATCTAGAATATGCGTTCTGTGAGCGGTGAGGGGTGAGCCATGAGGTGAGGCCAGGCATCTGACTCAGTCATCACTGATGCCATGCCAAGTGTGAACGGGCAGAGCCGACACGGCCGCCAAGAGGGCTCTGCAGCGCCATTCCTCAGACTGGCACACACATACACACGCTCATCTACTGTGGAGTGGGCACACAGACTGACAGGAGTGAATGGGCACAGATATAGAGGATTTGGTGATTTGGCAGTGAATGGGGGTTGTGTTGGTGATAGAGAGAGAAGTAAGACTCTAGCTGGACACTGAGAAAAAGTAGATAGGAGTGATTGTGCAGACACAGACACAGACACAGTCACAAAAACACTCGAAGACTATAGAATGGAAACATACGGCTATTGATAGACAGACAGACCCTGGTAGAGTGAAGATGATGTCTGGGCACACACACACAGAATACCTCTAGATCCTGGAGGGGCAAAGTGACTTGTCTGGTAATCCCGACTCAGGATCGACAGGATAGACAATATATTATGGCTGGATGGCCTGGGATACCATTAATGCGTGCATGTCTAATAGGACCGGGATGATACCAGTATCGCAATATTTGTTAATATCATGGCAAGGAAACTTCTTTAGGAAAACAGCCCTAATGTTGGAAACAAACACCAATATGTTGTCATCCAGAGTCTAATTTGTTCATTTTCCAAGCTGTAGCACACACTATGTTTACCTACAGTTTTTTAATAAATGACCAAAGAGTTTGTTTGGCTTTGTGTTTGAATTTTTCACACTTGCGATACTGGTATTGTCACAGCCCTAATGTCTAATACCTCTATTGGACATCTGCACTATGAATACATTACAGCTAATGAGCAAGTGGGTGGGATTGTATCTGGACAGCAGAGGATGATGATGATGAGAACATCAAAGATTAGCTGAAAATGGTTGTCATGAATATGTTATCATGGTTTCACGTGAGTAGTATCAATACCAACATATGAGTAGTATCAATACCAACATATGAGTAGTATCAATACCAACATATGAGTAGTATCAATACCAACGTATGAGTAGTATCAATACCAACATATGAGTAGTATCAATACTAACATATGAGTAGTATCAATACCAACGTATGAGTAGTATCAATACCAACATATGAGTAGTATCAATACCAACATATGAGTAGTATCAATACCAACGTATGAGTAGTATCAATACCAACATATGAGTAGTATCAAACTAACATATGAGTAGTATCAATACCAACGTATGAGTAGTATCAATGCCAACATATGAGTAGTATCAATACCAACATATAATAAGTATCAATACCAACACATGGGAGTAGTATCAATGCTAACACATGGGAGTAGTAGCAATGCCAACATATGAGTAGTATCAATGCTAACATATGAGTAGTATCAATGCTAACATATGAGTAGTATCAATGCCAACATATGAGACGTATCAATGCCAACATAGGAGTAGTAGCAATGCCAACATATGAGTAGTATCAATGCTAACATATGAGTAGTATCAATGCCAGCATATGAGTAGTATCAATACCAACGTATGAATAGTATCAATGCCAACATATGAGTGGTATTAATGCCAACACATATGAATAGTATCAATGCCAACACATATGAGTAGTATCAATGCCAACATATGAGTAGTATCAATACCAACATGTGAGTAGTATCAATACCAACATATGAGTAGTATCAATACTAACATATGAGTAGTAGCAATGCCAACACATATGAATAGTATCAATACCAACATATGAGTAGTATCAATTCCAACATATGAGTAGCATCAATACTAACATATGAGTAGTATCAATACCAACATATGAGTAGTATCAATACCAACACATATTAGTAGTATCAATACTAACATATGTGTAGTATCAATACCAACATATGAGTAGTATCAATACCAACATATGAGTAGTATCAATGCCAACATATGAGTAGTATCGATACCAACATATGCGTAGTATCAATACCAACATATGAGTAGTATCAATGCCAACATATGAGTAGTATCAATACCAACACATATTAGTAGTATCAATACTAACATATGAGTAGTATCAATTCCAACATATGAGTAGTGTAAATACTAACATATGAGTAGTATCAATTCCAACATATGACTAGTATCAATTCCAACATATGAGTAGTATCAATGCCAACACATATGAGCAGTATCAATACCAACACATGAGTAGTATCAATACCAACATATGTGAATAGCCTATATTCAAGCATGTCAGGGCTGATATACAGTATGAGAAGGCATACAGAATGTTTTGGCCTTTGTCATAAGATAGCCCTCAATGCCTATGGTTTAGGCCCATCGGTGTCTGTGGGATATATGAGTAGTGGCATTTAATACGAGTTGATATATGAAAAGGCTTATATTATGCCTAACTGCTTTATCAGAGACATACAATACAGAATGAGTATCTATGCTAATATACTTGCCACATACAGTTTACAAGTGTATTATGGCTAATATGTGAGAAGGTTTGTATTGGCTAATGTATTTGCATAAGAGGGGAGATTATTTAAAGTGCATCAGCAATAGGCTTGTTCATTATTTGTCTGTGTTCTATTTCATCTCACCTGAGAGCAAGTGGAAATGCTTTATCTTGATTATATCTGTGTCAAATCACTATATTGCTGTGTTTGGGGTATCAGTGCTATATTTTTACAGTACCATCTGGACCTGAGGCACCGCACACACAGGTACACACATGTATGTACACGTGCACACACGCTCGCACACTCGCTCAGTTTGGTTGAGCTGAAAGGTGTTAGCCAATAATGAGTTGAGCTGACTCGCTGAGACGCCGGCAGCGCTAGCAGCCTATCTTCTTCTGTTTGAATTAGGATGGGGGGATAGATAGAGGGGGGGGTGGAGGGGGGGATGGATGGATGGAAGAAGTGGGGCAGGAGCAAAGCTGCGAGCATAACGCTGCTCTGTCTCTGACACGTTTTGTTTTAAGCAGCAGGCAGATTGACGAGGACTGTTGTGTAAGATTGCACTCGAGGCATGGCGGGTGGGAGGTCGACGTTACAATCAACTGATTCTGGGTCAGATCATTTCTTTCATCCTTACTGCTTATGATTAGTACGGTGAACAGATAATCTGACATTAGATCTGTGGTTAGGGGGAACTACTACTGCACCTGGAGCCATGCCAGGGATGGATGATGGATGCAGCTGGGAAGGGAGGGATTGTGGGAGGTCGGGGGAGGGGTGTGTGTTTTGACATCAGAGTTTCCGTATGTGGTTGTGCTGTTTGGTTGCAGTCTTTGTTGTATAAAATTGTGTTGTTTTAGTTCACACCTGAGCTGGGGTGTTGGCTGGTATGCTGTTCTACATGGATGGTGTTTGTCTGGACTGCAGTGCTTGGTTTGTTCTGTGCTTGTCATATGGAGAGAAGAAGGGGTGGCAAGAGAAATAAAGGGAAGGAGACAGAGAGAGAGAGAAAGCGAAAGAGACAGAGAAGTGGAAAGGGAGATACTGTCGAGATCTGTCTGTCATTAGTGCCGTGGGTAACCTCATGGTGTTGGGCTGCTGGAGACTGACACACCTGCAGCCTCTGTGAAAGGTTGTGTCAGCTACTAGGCTTGCAGGGTGCACAGTGCATCCGGAAAGTATTCCACTTCACTTTATCCACATTTTGTTGCGTTACAACACAATACTCCATAATGACAAAGCGAAAACAGGTTTTTAGACATTTTTACAATTTTTTATTTTTTTAAACGAAATCAGAAACACCTTATTTACATAAGTATTCAGACCCCCCGAAATTGAGCTCCGGTGCGTCTTGTTTCCATTGATCATCCTTGAGATGTTTCTACAACTTGATTTGAGTCCACCTGTGGTAAATGTAATTGATTGGACATGATTTGGAAAGGCACACATCTGTCTATAGAAGGTCCAACAGTTCACAGTGCATGTCAGAGCAAAAACAAAGCTCCGAGACCAGATTGTGTTGAGGCACCAATCTGGGGAAAAACATGTCTGCAGCATTGAACATAGTGGCCTCCATCATTCTTAAATGGAAGAAGTGGGAGAACCTTCCAGAAGGACAACCATCTCTGCAGCACTCCACCAATAAGGCCTTTATGGTAGAGTGGCCAGATGGAAGCCACTCCTCAGTAAAAGGCACATGACAGCTCGCTTGGAGTTTGCCAAAAGGCACCTACAGGACTCAGACCATGATAAACAATGTTCTCTGGTCTGATGAAACCAAGATTGAACTCTTTGGCCTGAATGCCAAGTGTCACGTCTGGAAGAAACCTTGCACAATCCCAATGGTGAAGCGTGGTGGTGGTAGCGTCATGCTGTGGGGTAGTTTTCAGCGACAGGGACTGGGAGACTAGTCAGGATCAAGGGAAAGCTGAACGGAGCAAAGTACAGAGAGATTCTTGATGAAAACCTGCCCCAGAGCGCTCAGGACCTCAGACTGGGGTGAAGGTGCACCTTCCATCAGGACATCGAACTTGAGCACAAAGCAAAGACAATGCAGGAGTGGCTTCAGGACAAGTCTCTGAATGTCCTTGAGTGGCCCAGCCAGAGCCCGGACTTGAACCCGATCCAACATCTCTGGAGAGACCTGAAAATAGCTGTGCAGCGACGCTCTCCATCCTGCCTGACAGAGCTTGAGAGGATCTGCAGAGAAGAATGGGAGAAACTCCCCAAATACAGGTGTGCCAAGCTTGTAGCGTCATACCCAAGAAGTTTCGAGGCTTTAGTCGCTGCTAAAGGTGCTTCAACAAAGTACTGAGAAGGGTCTGATTACTTATGTAAATGTGATATTACAGCTTTTTTATTTAATAATATTGCAAAAAATTCTAAAAACTTAATTTTGCATTGGCATTATGGGGTATTGTGTGTAGATGAGGAGAAAAGTAAACATTTAATTGTCCCAGCGTCGTCCGGGTTTGTCGGGGTAGGCCGTCATTGTAAATAAGAATTAGTTCTTAACTGACTTGCCTAGTTAAATAAATGTTGAATAAAAAACGTTTTAGAATAAAGCTGTAATGTAACAAAATGTGGAAAAAGTCAAGGGGTCTGAATACTTTCCGAATGCACTGTACCTCTCCGTGTGTCACATTATCGTGCAGTGGCACCTTGATTTGAACGAGTGTGTGTTTTGCAGCATGGGGGTGTAACCTCTGCATATATGTATATGAATGATGTTTGCAACCATATGAATGAGACTGGTAACTCTCTCTTCAACTGTGTGTAGTGTTTGTGTAATGTGTGAATTTGTTTTCTATGCGATGTGTGTATTTCTGTGAGATCTCTGTGTGCGTGTGTGTGTGTGTGCGTGTGCGTGCATGTGTGTGTGTGCTCCATGGTCCTCAGGTAAGATCGGATGACTCACTGTTTTTACTGTGATTACTGGAGCTGCCACTCTGAGATGGAGAGAGAACGGAGGAGGAGAGATAGAAAGGGAGGAGGGGAATTGAGCGTTTGGATAGAGAGAAGGATGAGAAACAGAGGGAGATGGAGGAGAGATAGAAAGGGAAGAGGGGAATTAAGCGTTTGGATAGAGAGAAGGATGAGAAACAGAGGGAGATGGAGGAGAGATAGAAAGGGAGGAGGGGAATTGAGTGTTTGGATAGAGAGAAGGATGAGAAACAGAGGGAGATGGAGGAGAGATAGAAAGGGAGGAGGGGAATTAAGTGTTTGGATAGAGAGAAGGATGAGAAACAGAGGGAGATGGAGGAGAGATAGAAAGGGAAGAGGGGAATTGAGCGTTTGGATAGAGAGAAGGATGAGAAACAGAGGGAGATGGAGGCTAGAAAGGCACCACACAAAGAGACCCCCAGTGAAGGACAGAACGGTGTCAGCTCCTCCCACCTTCACACGCAGCGTCTGTTTGAATGAACAGACAGTGAATTGATTTGAAGGAACCGGGTCATCAAAAAAACACAGACCTAGGCCACGTCCCATTGGTGCTCCTTTCCCCAATCGCCACTGATCTGACACAAGTCGATAGCCAGTGAAGGTCAGACACAGACAGAAACCGAGACAAAGGGCACGTCCTAAGAATCTCAAACAGCCTTCTTCCCTCATCTCACGTCCCACTCAACCACTAATCTGAAAGTGAAAGGAGACAAGAAAAGGCTGCCGTAGTAGAGGATTGGACCACAGCCAGCCAGTCGAGAAAGCAGAGTCAGGCCAGCAGCAGTTACATCTGGAGCAGCCATGATCCCTCCCAGACAGACAGTCCATTCAATTCCCCCTTCATCTTCTGCATGCAGTGTGACCCACATCACATCCCTGCACCCAGGCTGGCTGCTTCGTAGATAACCGCAATAGCATAGCAGCTAATGAAGCGTGATATAGTGCTCGAGACTTGCAACGGCGCACGCCGGCCCCCCTTTTTCTTTCTCTCGCTCTCTGTGTCTGCAGCATGCCTCTCTTGGTTTCCTTCTCTTTCTCTTTGAGTCTGGCTAGTCGCCATCTCTCTGTTTCCATTCTCTTCATTTCTATTGTGTTTCCATTTCCCTCTCTAGCTAGCTTTATGTCCCAATATCTTTCTCTATATTCAATTTCTCTCTCTTATTCTCTCATCTCTCTCTGTGTCAGAAGGGTCAGTGGCAGACCAGACATGGCCCAACTGGCCTCTGTCTCTAGAAACAGGAGTGACTGTCCTTGTCTGTCAGCTAGTGCCAGTCTGCTTCCTCAAAGGGCTTGGGGAATTAGAAGGGCCGTAGAAGAAAAAAATATATTTTTGATTGAATCAAACAGGGCCTTGAGCAGAATGAACAAGACGCACCACACGACACCCCCGATGCGTGGTCATGTGATTCCGCTGTAGTCACCTGATCTACAGGATGAGTCAGAATCCATCTGGTTCAGGTGTCACACGCAGGTCGCTAGGGTTCAAGGGAGTCCAGGGTTAAAGGTTATGGTTGAGGGACAGAGGAGTTTTTCCATAGTCCGTCTGTTTGTGCTACCATTCTATCAATTTAAAGTTCATTTTAAGGGCTTTATTGGCGTGGGACACATGTTAACATTGCCAACGCAAGTGAAGTAGATAATAAACAAAAGTGAAATTAACAATAAAAATGTACTTCTTCTCTCACTGACAATATGCCTAGGTCTTCCATACACTGAATAATCAACTGAATAATCAACTGTTTAATCACATATTGTAGAAGCCATAATTGTTGAAACTATATTTGGGCATCTGTCTTGAGTACCAGCAATTTACTATCATTATAGCGGTCTGGTATTGTGATCATCCAGACTTTTCCCCCTTCTTCTGCTGCACTTGAATAAAATGACTTGCGTGTGTGTGTTTAGGTCTGATAGTACACTGTGTCCCTGTTCACTCAATATGTTTACATGCAAGCATGCAATGGTTTCCTCTGGGACCAACCATTTACCCTCTCTCTCTCTCTCTCTCTCTCTCTCTCTCTCTATATATATATATATATATATATATATTTATATATATATATATATATATATATATATATCCCTCTCTCTCCCTCTCTCTCCCTCTCTCTCTCTCTCTCTCTCTCTCTCTCTCTCTCTCTCTCTCTCTCTCTCTCATATCTCTCTCTCTCTCATATCTCTCTCTCCCTCTCTCTCTCATATCTCTCTCTCTCTCTCTCTATATCTCTCTGTCTATATATATATATATATATATATATATATCTCTCTCTCTATATCTCTCTCTCTCTCTATCTCTCTCTCGCTATATATATAAATATATATATCTCTCTCTCTCTCTATATATATATATATATATATATATCTATATATATATATATATATATATATATCCCTATATATATATCCCTCTCTCTCTCTCTCTCTCTCCCTCTCTCTCTCTCTCTCTCTCTCTCTCTCTCTCTCTCTCTCTCTCGTTCTCCACCTGTCCTTCTTTAGTTTCCCCGTCTTCTTTTCTCTCTGTCATCCGGTGTTTGTTTCCAACTGAGCGGGTTTCTGTTACTTCCAGTGGAACTTGATCTGGTCCAGTAACCCCAGTCAGACAGTCAGTCCCAATGACAGGCTGGTCTGGAGGAAGAGGACCACCACGACTTAACTAGCTGACTCACTGACTGAAACCTGTATGTCTGGTCGTTACAGTATATGCAACTGCTGTGTCATTTCCACTATATACTATATATAAGTATTAGTGTTAGGAGTATCACATCTAACAATCAGATATAATATTACTGATAGGTATGGATGGTAACATACTGTACTTTGTACCTCCAAGTTAACATACCATTGTAAATGAACTTTGCAGAGAAAGGGAAAGGGAAATGGAGGGGGGGAGGGACGGAACCATCCAGAGAGTGACTCAGGAAATGTCGATTTAGGAGGAGAGGAGAGGAGGAATGTGGCACAATGATTGCCTTGGAACAGAGATGTCCTGATGGGGGGCTTTAAAGAGAGATGGAGAAAGAGACAGATAGTGGAACATAGAGAGATAGTGGACAGAGAGAGAGAGACAGACAGTGCAACAGAGAGAGAGACAGATAGTCGAACAGAGGAGAGAGACAGATAGTTACCAAGCCCTGCAATTACTAAGCCCTGCAATGCCAAGAGCTGAGCAAAGAAAAAAAGAATCCCCTCATCCAGCTGGTCCTGGGGTTCTACTGTTCTACTAACACACTGAAGCCTCAGGACCAGAACATCCAATCAATCAGAATAAACCAAATTACAACACAGTCAAAACAAAACTACATTGCTTATTGGGAAACACAAGCACAAAGCAAAATGCAGTGCTATCTGACCCTAAATCGACAGTACACCGTGGCTAACTATTTGACCATGGTTGCTGATCAAAACCTTGACAAAGTACAGGCTCAATGAGCACAGCCTTGCCATTGAGAAGGGTAGACACAGGAAAACCCGGCTCCCTGTAGAGGAAATGCTGTGCAACTACTGTTCAACAGCAGAACCTGAGACAGAGCTGCATTTCCTGACAAAATGTAAATAATATACAACAATTAGAGAGTGTCATGTCCCCAAATTTGAAACCCTTATTTAAGACCTCTCTGATGAGAATAGGCTACCCGTCCTGTTGGGGGAGGATGCAGAGAGCTGTGGGTTGGCAGCGCACTACATTGCTGCCTGCATAAGATGAGGGACCGTGTCTGACAGACCAAACAACCTCTCCACTATACTGCTATTGTTCAATGGTTATTTTGACCATTGGTTATTGTTGTTACTGTTGTCCTGTTGACAATTTTGATCATTATTATTTTAATATTGTAAATATCCAAAGTAAGCTTTGGCAAAGACAGAGAGCGAGAGAAAGATAGTGGAACAGAGAGAGAGAAAGAGAGCCAGATAGTGGAGAGAGAGGGACATCATAAGAGAGAGATGAAGAGAGCTAGACAAAGATAGAGGGACAGAGGGAGAGAGAGAGGGCCCTCTGAAGATTAGCAGTGCAGGGGTAAACTCTGGGTCACCAGAGGCTTAATCTCTGCTGATATAGCTGCTGCTGAATTAAAGTACTGGAATGATAATGGTCTGCTTGTTTGTTTACATGTGTGTCGGCTTGTGGGTCTTTGATTGTCTGCCTGTGTGTATGCGAGTGCTCTTGTGTGTGTGTGTGTGTGTGTGTGTGTGTGTGTGTGTGTGTGTGTGTGTGTGTGTGTGTGTGTTGTACCGTCCCAGGTGGCGTGGCTGTAAATGCCCAGCATGACCGCCTACTATAAATCTCTTAGTTCCTGCTGCCCCCTGGCACACACACACACACACATACTCCCGTCCCTGCCAGAGCCCCACAGGCTGGCCAGACACACACAGAGTAGGTACAGAGCCCCTACATGGTGGAACAACTGGCCTAGACCTTTCATCTCTACTCCTACCCTTCAGTATTACTCATCTCCATCTAAGATAGCCAGTTCATTTCATAGGTAACCTAATCATCCCCAGCTTCCAATTGGCTCATTCATCCCTCATCCCCCCTGTAACTATTCCCCGGGTCGTTGCTGTAAATGAGAATGTGTTCTCAGTCAACTTACCTGGTAAAATAAGGGTAAAAAATGAATAATTTTAAAAAGGACATTATTGTCCTTGGTAGTTTATCGCGTGTAGCGTATTTGCATAATTTGTGTTTGTGTGTACCTGAGTCCGTGTTGTGTTTGTTTGGGTGTTTGTGTGGGTTTAGTTGTGTGTTGGTGGTGTGTGTGTGTGTGTGTGTGCCTCTGTGCGTGCATTCGCATGTGTGTGGGTGTGCGAATGTGTGTGGCTACATGAGGTCCAATGCATGGTAGGCAGGGCCATTAGCAGCTAGGTGAGAGAGCACCATGTGACTGGGCTTGGAATTCTGGGCCTGGCCCTCTCTGCTTGGCCAGCACAGTGTTTGTCACACACACATCGTCTTCTCCTCAGCTCGACCACATCTGAGAGGACTGCCCCGTCTGACGGTCCGTGTGTGTCCATCCATCCTTCTCTATGGATCGTAGTCCATCTAGGCCCAAGTCTTGGGGCCTGGCTATGAGCGTGCTGAGGCTACGACACAGAGCCTTCAAGAACAGGTAGATGAAGAGGGAGGGAGGGGCGACATTAGATGATTGGTATGTCTCTGTGGGAGAGAGGGCTGACTATCTGAGCTCTCATCTAATATCTGAATATTCGAAATACATGTGTTTATTATATATATATTATATATTTTTTTAAATTATATATATATTTTTAACATGAGCACTGCTTCGCAAGGGAGAGAGGCTGGTACTCTTACTGCTGCAGCTGTGGAGGGGGCGGTATGTGAGATGGGAGCGAGCCGAGCAGACAGAGGGAGAGAGAGAGATGGAGTAATGCCAGCTATAGCTAGCTAGGCTAATTGAGGCCAAATGCTGCCCTTTCTCCCCAACCCCATTCCAATAAATCAACAACCTAGCTATTGCTTGCTCATTGTAGCCTACTCCATCTCATTTCGATAACTTTTAATTTCGTGAAGCCTCCCAAGTGGCCATGTGGTCTAAGGCTTAAGCTGCTTAAGAAAGAAAAAAGAAGTTCATAAGATAATTTGTAAGTGCAATTCCTCAACAATTTCTTAAGATGTGATGGATTTCTTACAAACTCCTCAAATATTTTCTTACGAACTTCTTAAGATGTGTGTTGCTAGGCAACTGAATTAGCTAGCTATCTAGCTAGCAATGACAATCACGTTAGCATATTTCTTACTGAGATTACTGTTCTAAAACACGTTCTTGGGTTTAAAATTATGAATACATTCAGATTAAGTCTGTGAGTGAATTCAACATGTTCAATGGCTTTCATGAGTTTTTTCTCTCACTGCCCTGAAATTAAGACAAAGGTTTAGTTAGCTATCTTGGAATTCAAGAACATTTCCAAGAAATGTATTTTCAAAAATCGAATTTCTTCTTAAGAAATAGTGCAAGAGAATTTCCACTAACCTTTTTTGAGGAATAGCAACTTGGCTTAACTTTCGTCTTAAGTCTATAGTTAAGGGAACAAATGTCAGTTAAGAAGAAATGTCTACTTAAGAAGGTTTTGTGAATCCGGCCCCAGGCTCTGTCGCAGCCGGCCAAGGAGACCAATGGGACGGCGCACAATTGACCCCGCGTCGTCCGGGTTAGGGGAGGGTTTGGCCGATAGGGATGTCCTTGTCCCATCACGCTCTAGCGACTCCTGTGGCGGGCCGGGCAGTCGGTGTTTCCTCCGACTGGTTCCCGGGTTAAGCGGGCATTGTGTCAAGAAGCAGTGGGGCTTGGTTGGGTCGTGTTTCGGAGGACACATGGAACTCAACCTTCGCCTCTCCCGAGTCTGTATGGGAGTTGCACTGATGAGACAAGCCTGGGGAGAAAAAAGGGCTAAAAGTCCATCTTGCATTGCGATATTGAATGCTCACTCATCTTGCTATACATAAAGCTACCGGTGGATACTGGTCTTTTTATGTGGCACATGTCCTAAAAACAAAATTGGAAAGTTTGTTGTTTTATTAAATTAATCATTTTAAATGCCATGGTATATCCTTGTAGTACGTAACAGTGTCACATGGATATTTTAATACATTTTAGAAAAAACCTTTTCAGTGTTAAAACATGTCAACAACAAAAAATCTCCTCTAAAATGAATACTCACACTAGTATTCGAATACTAACATCAGTTCAAATATTCAAATAACCTTGCACATCCCTAGAGTGTAGTGTAGGCGTAGTGTGTGTGTGTGCGTGCCTGCCTGCACTTGTTTGTGGAGGATGCTGAAACCGTGTGACAATCCAAATGAAAAAACACACTCACAACGGGATAACATCTAAACAACGTTGTATTTAGATGTCAGGGGGTTGATGTTGCCTCAACATATTTACTATGACATCCTGAAAACAGCCTAAACCCTCACACAAAACACTTCAACAACATTCAATGGTCAGATGTTTACCTTTTGTACAACCATAATGCAGAGTGTAAACACCTAGGGGAGGTAATTGTGTTGTGTATAGAATTCAGATGCAGTAAGAGCAGCCCAGGCTGTGTGCTTCTATACAGTGTGTTTCTATACAGTGTGTTTCTCTTTCAGAGCTAGCATGCAACAGTCTTCCTCCTCTTATCAGCTTGGGAGTAATTGTCCTCCATAATGGCCATGGCTCCCTTTGACATCACTGGGTGAATATGGATGTGAATACACTGTTTGAGTGGTTGAAGGATACAGTACTTAGTGGTAGTCTGTAGCTAGATATGTACTGTTTGAAGTGGTTGAAGGATACAGTACTTAGTGGTATTCTGTAGCTAGATATGTACTGTTTGAAGTGGTTGAAGGATACAGTACTTAGTGGTATTCTGTAGCTAGCTATGTACTGTTTGAGTGGTTGAAGGATACAGTACTTAGTGGTAGTCTGTAGCTAGATATGTACTGTTTGAGTGGTTGAAGGATACAGTACTTAGTGGTATTCTGTAGCTAGATATGTACTGTTTGAAGTGGTTGAAGGATACAGTACTTAGTGGTATTCTGTAGCTAGATATATACTGTTTGGGGATGTGTCTTGATATGTGCAAGAATGCAGCTATTATACTGCAACTCTTCAGGGTTGTTTGTGGTCACATCACAGCCAAGGTGAATGGCGTGATGTTCAGAAATGCATACACACACGCACATGAACAAGTAAGTACAAATTCACACACACAATCTCTGTAGTAAACATCACAGACACACAAACGCATCTTGGCTCTTGTGTCAGTAGAGGAGAGTCAGGCCTCTGACATAACTGCACACCCAGCATAAACACAATGTGCCTCGCGGCACTTTTGTATGCGAGTGCTCTTGTGTGTGTGTGTGTGTGTGTGTGTGTGTGTGTGTGTGTGTGTGTGCGTGTGTGTGTGTGTGTGTGTGTGTGTGTGTGTGTGTGTGTGTGTGTGTGTGAGCTGTGACATGGGCCAGTGACAGTGGAACAGGCTGTGACGTCAGTGAGAAGTAGTACGCCAGCTAGCAAGCCATTTTTCTTAATGCAAATGTTATTCAAAAGAAAAGTCAAGCACTTCTAGGGAAGTGGCTGACTGTGCCGTTGAGTGACAGTGCCAGTGTGTATGGGGTCTTGTGTACATGTGTACTGTAC
This sequence comes from Oncorhynchus kisutch, assembly GCF_002021735.2. Taxonomy (NCBI): domain Eukaryota; kingdom Metazoa; phylum Chordata; class Actinopteri; order Salmoniformes; family Salmonidae; genus Oncorhynchus; species Oncorhynchus kisutch. Next base: position 18,153,152 of record NC_034195.2, on the reverse strand, counting down.
ATGTGTACTGGTGTGTTTCTGTATTAACATGTGTGGGTAGTTGGGTCCCTTTGCATTTTATACAGTTTGCATGCTTTTTAGTCTGCTTTGTATGTGTTTTATGTGTGCTTGGATGCATGTTTTTGTGTTTGCTTGCTTGGGTGTATGTTGTTGTGTGTAGTAGTGTGTAGTAGAGGTCGACCGATTATGATTTTTCAATGCTGATACCGATTATTGGAGGACCAAAAAAGCCGATACCGATTAATCGGCTGATTTTTATTTGTTTATTTGTAATAATGACAATTACAACAATACTGAATGAACACTTATTTTAACTTAATATAATACATCAATAAATTCAATTTAGCCTCAAATAAATAATGAAACGTGTTCAATTTGGTTTAAATGCAAAAACAAAGTGTTGGAAAAGTGCAATATGTGCCATGTATAAAAGCTAACGTTTGACTTCCTTGCTCAGAGCATGAGAACATATGAAAGCTGGTGGTTCCTTTTAACATGAGTCTTCAATATTCCCAGGTAAGAAGTTTTAGGTTGTAGTTATTATAGGAATTATAGGACTATTTCCCTCTATACCATTTGTATTTCATTAACCTTTGACTATTGGATGTTCTTATAGGCACTTTAGTATTGCCAGTGTAACAGTATAGCTTACGTCCCTCTCCTCGCTCCTCCCTGGGCTCGAACCAGCAACACAACGACAACAGCCACCCTCGAAGCAGCGTTACCCATGCAGAGCAAGGAAAACAACCACTCCAAGGCTCAGAGCGAGTGATGCTATTAGCGCGCGCTAACTAGCTAGCCATTTCACTTCGGTTACACCAGCCTCATCTCGGGAGTTGATAGGCTTGAAGTCATAAACAGTGCAATGCTTGACGCACAACGAAGAGCTGCTGGCAAAACGCACTAAAGTGCTGTTTGAATGAATGTTTATGCTCCTGCTTCTGCCTACCACCGCTCAGTCAGATACTTAGATACTTGTATGGTCAGTCAGATTATATGCAACACAGGACACGCTAGATAATATCTAGTAATATCATCAACCATCAACCAACTAGTGATTATGATTGATTGATTGTTTTTGATAAGATACGTTTAATGCAAGCTAGCAACTTACCTTGGCTTACTGCATTCGCGTAACAGGCAGTCTCATTGTGGAGTGCACAAGGACTAGTTAACTGTAAGGTTGCAAGACTGGAACACCCTAGCTGACAAGGTGAAAATCTGTCGTTCTGCATCTGAACAATGCAGTTAACCCACCGTTCCTAGGCCATCATTGAAAGTAAGAATGTGTTCTTAACTGACTTGCCTAGTTAAATAAAGAGCGCAATGCTGTTAAACCTTTAAGTAAAGGTGTAAAAAAAAGGTGTCCAAAAATACTGATTTCCGATTGTTATGAAAACTTGAAATCGGCCCTAATTAATCGGCCATTCCGATTAATCGGTCGACCTCTAATGTGTAGGTCAGTGTAGTGCAGCATGTAGTACAGTATTCATTTGCTTCCCATGGGAAATTAGTCAAACAGTCAAATCAGCATCTATTGACTGTTATAAACAGGGTGGTTCAAGCCCTGAATGCTGATTGGCTGACAGCCATGGTGTATCAGACCATATACCACAGGTATGACAAAACATTTATTTTTACTGCTCTAATTATGTTGGTAACCAGTTTATAATAACAATAAGGCACCTCTGGGGTTTGTGATTTTTTTTGTCCGATATACCACTGCTAAGGGCTGTGTCCAGGCATTGTTTTGTGCCTAAGAACAGCCCTTAGCCGTGGTATATTGGCCGTATACCACACCTCCTTGGGCCTTATTGCTTAATTATACAACGGGTAGGTTTATTCCTGAATGCTGATTGGTTAAAACTGCATTCCAGCCGGTGTCTATTCCACAAGTTACCACCGGCTATATCTATGACATTAAAATACCTATTTACTCTGTTCCATCTGACTGCGCAATCCACTGTCTCATCAGCCCAGGCAGGGAAGTTCTAAACTTGATCTCCACTATAAAAAGCATCTAGACATTATCTCACATTTCTTTTAGGCTAACATTTAGTTTTCAATAGCGGAGATTTGTATAAACCTTGCTGTCTGTCTCTCCGACATCTTTCAACATTGTTTCAATATTCAAATTCTATCTCCAAATGTCCCATAGTAATGAACGTGTCGGGACGAGACAGGCAGGCAGGCAGGCAGCTTTTCACAGCCAGTCGAAATCATGAATCAGCATAATTTTTATGGATGTATACAAAGAAGTACTAAAAGAAAACATATAAAACTAAATAAATTACAGCTAGTTTGCAGTCTTTCCAGATTCAGTTTGAAGTGATTGTGTTAGCTGTACTGCTGGCTAGCTCCTCTGAACAAGTGTCCTGACGAGAGAGCACATTTTCTATGCCAGGAGAAATCTCGCATCATTAGCTCATTGTTATGGGTGTATCCAAATAAATGTCACTAGAAAACAGCTAAAACAAATGCAAATGCAGCTACTTTGCTGTTATTTCTGTCTGCACTGTTTGATGTGACTGTAAGTTAGCCGTAGTTGGCTAGCTAGCAAGCAAGGGATAAGAAAGTTGCCAGCCAATGGAACATTTAGAACGAACGACTGGGATACAAAACCATAGATACAAAACAAAAAGACTGAACAACTGGGTCGTGTCTCTGGCAACCGAAACCAATAGAACGAACGAGCAGCCGGCCTGGGTAGCAACCCTAGATTTGTGTCGGGACTATATCTCATGGAAGTATTAATAATCACTACTCTGGACGGTTCTGACTTAGAATTTGTGGACAACTACAAAAACCTAGGTCTCTGGTTAGACTGTAAACTCTCCTTCCAGACTCACATTAAGCATCGCCAATCCAAAATTAAATCTAGAATCGGCTTCCTATTTCGCAACAAAGCCTCCCCTCATGCTGCTAAACATACCCTCGTAAAACTGACTATCCTACCGATCCTCGACTTCAGCGATGTCATTTACAAAATTGCCTCCAAAGCTCTACTCAACAAATTGGATGCGGTCTATCACAGTGCCATCCATTTTGTCACCAAAGCCCCATATACTACTCACCATTGCGACCTGTACGCTCTCATTGGCTGGCCCTCACTTCATACTCGTCGCCAAACCCACTGGCTCCGGGTCATCTACAAGTCTCTGCTAGGTAAACCCCCGCCTTATCTCAGCTCACTGGTCACCATAGCAGCACCCACCCGTAGCACGCGCTCCAGCAGGTATATGTCACTAGTCACCCACAAAGCTAATTCCTCCTTTGGCCGCCTTTCCTTCCAGTTCTCTGCTGCCAATGAATGGAACAAACTGCAAAAATCACTGAAGCTAGAGACTCATATCTCCCTCACTAGCTTTAAGCACCAGCTGTCAGTGCAGCTCACAGATCACTGCACCTGTACATAGCTCATCTGTAAATAGCCCATCCAACTCCCTCATCCCCATACTGTATTTATTTATTTATCTTGCTCCTTTGCACCCCAGTATCTCTACTTGCACAATCATCTTCTTCACATCAATCACTCCAGTGTTTAATTGGTATATTGTAATTACTTCGCCACCCTGGCCTATTTATTGCCTTTACCTCCCTTATCTTACCTCATTTGCACACATTGAATATAGACTTTTTCTACTGTATTATTGACTGTATGTTTGTTTATTCGATGTGTAACTCTGTGTTGTTGTATGAGTCAAACTGCTTTGCTTTATTCTTAGCCAGGTCGCAGTTGTAAATGAGAACTTGTTCTCAACTTGCCTACCTGGTTAAATAAAGGTGAAATAAAAAATAAATTAATACATTTATCAAAAGAATGTTTGTAATGAAAATATGCTAATTATTATTTTAATATGTTGGTATAAAAGGGATAATGCCCTCGAAGCCGGTGAAAAGCTGCATTGTCAGACATGCTTTTAAGTTATGTATCCAGTAGGTCCCTCAGGTCCTCTGGCACTGGCCTTTTAACTATCCCAAAGCCTGGGACCAAGAGGCATGGAGAGGTAGCCTTTAGTTACTATGCCCCTAGCTTTTGGAATAGCCGGCCAAAACTGTGGACATATTTAAAAGAGATCTTAAAACTCGTCTTTTTATCTGGGTTTTTTTTTTCTTTCAGTTTTTCTTGTTGTTTTTTGTTTTTTTTATCCTCATGTTTGTTGTGTAGTAAATATTTGTTTTTATTTTCATTGTTTTTTATTTGTTTATTTCCTTCATCAGTGTCTGAAATGTTCTATATAAATAAAGCTTGATTTGATGATACCCTCTGTAGTACCTTGCGGTCCGATGCCAAGCAGTTGCCATACCAAGTGCAGCGAGTCAAGATGCTCCCAATGGTGCAGCTGAATAACTTTTTGAGGATCTGAGGGCCCATGCCAAATCTTTTCAGCCTCCTGAGCGTGAAGAGGCGTTGTCGTGCCCTCTTCACGACTGTGTTGTTGTGTTTGGACCATTATAGATCCTTAGTGATGTGAATGTGGACGGGGGTGTACTCGGCCCTCCGTTTCCTGTAGTCTACGATCAGCTCCTTTGTCTTGCTGACGTTGAGGTAGAGGTTGTTGTCCTGGCACCACAGTGGCCGGTGTCTGACCTCCTCCCTATAGCTGTCTCATCATTGTCGGTGATCAGGACTACCACCGTTGTGTCGTCTGCAATCTTAACAGCTGGTGCTCTCATGCATGGTTCAGTGTTGAATTAAACAGAGGTTACTGTAATAGCGACGTTGGTGTGTTTAGTTGGTTAGTGGAACTGTAGTATAATGATTTTGCACAGAATATGTTACAGCGCCAATGCCGGGCTGAATTTTTCTTAATGTATTGTACACATAGAGATCCAAAATGGTGAGTTAGGTGTGTGGACAGTAATGTATTTCACTACAGAGCTGTACTTGCCAATATATGGTCATGTTTTGTACAGATACCTGTAGACTCAGATACATATTTGTGTGGTAGGTGAGTGGTAATGCACAGATTCATCATGGCGGGTATGGATAGTGTGGGGGCAGTGCTGCGTGACGTCAGGCAGGCAGGCTGTAGACTGAAATAGCAGTGAGATCTCACTTCCCTGTCATGTGCAGAGCAGCAGACATACCGGAGGAGAGGAGCAAATGAGTCAGCTTGCCTGACCTGCTGCTGGAAGAGACTGATATGGATGGAGATGGAGAGAGAGAGAGGGGGATGATGATGGATCAGGGAAAGAGAGAGTGGTAGCCTATTTATTACCAGGGGGATGAGATGGTGTTTTGGTTCTGACTGAGAAAGGCTGGTGCTCACTGTTTAGTCATTGAAGCCTCGCTGAGTGGACAGTCGAGTTGCTAAGTAATGGCTGTTGCCTAGGTGATAATGCACCTCATTTATCAATGACTCACCGCAATGACAGGCAGCTGAATTTGTAAAAAAATAAGTATTCATACAGCTACAGTAGCCTATGTCTGTCTTACTTAATAGTACTCCGTTTTTCTCAATTTATCACTGAGGTGACAGCAACATTCCATAACGGATCCATCACTAAGTTGACTGGCAGGCATCAAAATGTAACCCATAGAGATCCTATAATTGACAGAATTATAGGGTCTGTGTTACCGATAGAATCCATATTCCTTATTTCTATGGTATTACCTACTAGATGACAACAGTGTGTTCAGTAACCAACAGGTCTCTGTTTCCCAGGTGAAGTGGTTTAACCCCTAGGTGACCTCTGCCTAGAGGTACCAGGATGTACCAGGATGAGTCAGACATGGTGATAGCAGGCCTAATCAATAGGTTACCTAGGTGACAGTGGAGTTCCATCGCTATTAAATGTGTTTCCTTGGTGACAGTCAATGCTCAGTATTCAGCACGTCACTTTGGTGCGAGGTAATCAATATGTTGCCTGTAGGGGCCGGTAGTGTTAAGTAATCAATATGTGAAGATGTTTTTTAAGGATAGATTTTATTGAGTGAACAGGGGTATACTGTGGTTGTTGTATCTGAAATGAAGAGGAGGAGGAGGGGGGGGGGGGGGGGGGCAACTCAATGTTAGGAAGGTTTTCCTAATGTTTGTTATACTCAGTGTATTTGGAAGGAACTCATGGTGTATACAGTATAACCATATCTCCATAGAACTGCATAGGTTTTCACAGACACAGAATTAGGGATTTGGAGCTGACAGACAAAGACGACAGCTTCTTAGCTATTCTCATGTCTTTCTCCCCCATTTAGCAGGGAAATGAATGATTAACAACGTTTAATCATTTTCCTGAATTAGAACAGAGGCCTTGGGGATAGGAGTATCACTGTGCTCTGCTCTGAAACACTGACAAGTGATTTACCTAAACTACCGGTACATTCAGTGTGCCGTTCATCTACCTTTATTTCATGTATCTTCCCTGGACACTGTGTTCTCTCTCTCTCTCTCTCTCTCTCTCTCTCTTTTTTGTCTTTTCTACTCTCCAACCTCCATGTCTCTCAGCTACTATTCCTTTCATATGTATTTTTAAATTTTTATTTAGCCCTAATTTGAAAAGCTAAGTTGACTGAGAACACATTCTCCTTTGCAGCAGCGACCCGGGGAATAGTTATAGGGGAGAGGAGGGGGAATGAATGAGCCAATTGGAAGCTGGGGATGATTAGGCGGCCATGATGGTATGAGGGCCAGATTGGGAATTTCATATAAGTGTATAAGTGAACATACTATATTCTCTCTAAAGATCAAAACATGTTTTTACACGTGAATTTGTGAGACGGTTACCTCCCCATAATCATGACATGCTTTGATAGGGATGGGCTTTGGAAATGCACTGCAGGGACTCTAAATGCCTTTGGAGGGTGGGACAGTGGAAGTGTGTGTGTGTGTGTGTGTGTGTGTGTGTGTGTGTGTGTGTGTGTGTGTGTGTGTGTGTGTGTGTGTGTGTGCGTGCGTGCGTGCGTGCGTGCGTGCGTGCGTGCGTGCGTGTGTGCGTGCGTGTTTTCGTGGAGAGTTAGAGAGAACAGGCTCTTCAGTACTGTGTGTTTGTCTTTGTGCAGTTTGCAAATGATTCATTCTTTTTGAACAACTCTTTTTACTGGCTCGAGAGTCGTGATTCGTTTTTCTGAGGGACCCGTTCATTTTAGTCGTTTGTTTGACCTGCTGACTGGCCGCAATGAATTCTACAGCAGGATTTAGACACGCTCATCCGGCTCAGTGGCTCCGGAGACGTGCTCTGATCACAAACTGTCTATCATGTGTGGACAGAAAAATAGATTGTGAGCACAGAGAAGACAAATACATGTTTAGAACTGATAATTGATTGAATGACGCAATAATGAATGCAATGATTATTCAACATTATCTGTGGACACCTTTTGTAGAACCAAAACAAACGCATGCCTCTGCTGAATACTTGAGAACTAATCATTTGGGGGAGCAGCTGCACTTCGATATTGTGCTCATCTCCCTCGCGGCAGTCAAGCAGAGAGCATTCCGCCAAGAGTCGCTCACAATCTAGTTTGGTTGCGGCCGCAATTAGGCTAGACCTCGTCTGAAAGCTAGCAAGAAATCATCTTATTTGTATCCCTAGCCATCATAAATGTACATTGTTTGAAGTGCACTTTTTTAAGTCTCATTACCAAATGGCAATGACAATAAGCCCCTTATGGTGAACGAGAGGCATGTAGAATCATGATAGTTTCTAGTTTTTAGTTCATTGTTCGCCGGTAGAGGGTCATGCATGCTCTGGGCATTGCTGAATCAAATTAACGAAAGGAGCCAACAGATTAGTTGTTTGTGAGTGAGTTGAGTTCTGGGCATGTCCACACACACACAAAAAGGTGTTTCAGGGTGGAAAATGCATCCCACTCTAATTTACCATGTCTGAGAGAGAGTCCTGTCTGGATCCGCTAAACACACACACACACACACACACACACACACACACACACACACACACACACACACACACACACACACACACACACACACACACACAGGACATTCCACAGAGCACCGGGCAGGACTCTTGCACCCACGCTACCCTGAGGTGGGACAGTGCTTACACACACATCTCTGTTACCATGTAGAGTGCATTCAGAAAGTATTCAGACCCCTTTGACTTTTCCAAATTTTGTTACATTACAGCCTTATTATAAAATGTATTAAATTGTTTTTTTCCCCTCATCAATCCACACACAATACCTCATCATGACAAAGCAAAAACAGGTTTAAAAATGTTTTGCAAATGTAAAGAAGAAAAAAAATGATATAACATTTACATAAGTATTCAGACCCTTTACTCAGTACTTTGTTGAAGCACCTTTGGCAGCGATTACAGCCGCGAGTCTTCTTCGGTATGATGCTACAAGCTTGGCACACCTGTATTTGGGGAGTTTCTCCCATTCTTCTCTGCAGATCCTCTCAAACTCTGTCAGGTTTGATGGGAAGCGTTGCTGCACAGCTATTTTCAGGTCTCTGATGTTTGATCGGGTTCAAGTCCGGGCTCTGGCTGGGCCACTCACGGACATTCAGAAACTTATCCCAAAGCAACTGATGCGTTGTCTTGGCTGTGTGGTTAGGGTCGTTGTCATGTTGAAAGGTGAACCTTCACCCCAGTCTGAGGTCTTGAGCGCTCTGGAGCAGGTTTTCATCAAGGATCTCTCTGTACTTTGCTCCATTCATCTTTCCCTCGATCCAGACTAGTCTCCTACTCCCTGTCGCTGAAAACTACCCCACAGCATGATGCTACCACCACCATGCTTCACCATAGGGATGGTGCCAGGTTTCCTCCAGATGTGACGCTTTGCATTCAGGCCAAAGAGTTCAATCTTGGTTTCATCAGACCAGAGAATCTTGTTTCTCATGGTCTGAGAGTCCTTTAGGTGCCTTTTGGCAATCTCCAAGCGGGCTGTCATGTGCCTTTTAATGAGGAGTGGCTTCCGTCTACCATAAAGGCCTGATTGGTGGAGTGCTGCAGAGATGGTTGTCTTTCGGGAAGGTTCTCCCATCTCCACAGTTGAACTCTGGATTTCTTTCAGAGTGACCATCGGGTTCTTGGTCACCTCCGATTGAGGCCTTTCTCCCCGGATTGCTCAGTTTGGCCGTGTGGCCAGCTCTATGAAGAGTCTTGGTAGTTCCAATATTGGCCACTGTGTTCTTGGGGACCTTCAATGCTGTAGACATGTTTTGGTACCCTTCCCCAGATCGGTGCCTCGACACAATCCTGTTTCGGAGCTCTATGGACAATTCCTTCGACCTCATGGCTTGGTTTTTGCTCTGACATGCACTGTCAACTGTGGGACCTTATATAGACAGGCGGGTGCCTTTCCAAATCATGTCCAATCACTTGAATTTACCACGAGTGGACTCCAATCAAGTTGTAGAAACATCTCAAGGATGATCAATGGATACAGGATGAACCTGAGCTCAATTTCAAATCTTATAGCAAAAGGTCTGAATACTTATGTAAATATTTTAGGTTTTTATTTTTAATACATTTGCAAAATTGACAAATCCTGTTTTTGCTTTTTCATTATGGGGTATTGTGTGTAGATTTATGAGGAGGATTAAAAAATATATATATATATATATTTTAGAATAAGTCTGTCACATAACAAAATGTGGAAAAGGGGAAGGGGTCTGAATACTCTTGAACGCGCTGTATGTACACACTATACACACTCCCATTGTAACCTGCAACCACAATACCGCTCTCTCACCCTGTGGGTTCTTGTGCTGTAATTACACTGCTTATACCAATGTGACAGTCAAGCATCTAGAAAACCAACAGCCGCAAAACAGAACCGTTAATGCATTCATCCTGAGGAGAAAGTAGCTAGTCGTATTCTCCTGCTGCTGTGTCAGCTGGCTGCAAACTGGTCTGGTATGTCTGCGATGAGGACAATGGCTGCCAGTGATTAGCTTTGTTAGCTGCTGACCTTGCGGCCCAAAAGGCACGCTATTCCCTACATAGTGCACTACTGTAGATGGGGTCTGGCCAAAGGTGCTATTGGGACACAGCCCTAAGGTTTAGTTGTTATTGGTAATCTCCGGGGATATCCATGCATTCAGAAACACTCTGGTTCCGTTGTTGCTGTTATGTGTATGAGTGCATGGTGACAGTGGTGCAGGGTGTGATAAACACACACCCACACGCACGTGAGCTAGGATATGAAGTGTTCCCTGCAGCCTCTGGTATGTATATTTTCAATATGACTAAACACACACATTTTCATGCGCTAGTACACACATGCACGTCCACAGACACTGGAGTGGGCTGATTGCTGCTGTAGTGGGCTCAGAGTTATTGTGGCTAAGTGTGTGTGTATGGCAGGCTCAAGCATTAAAGCGCTAAGCCTTTGGAAGTGATCTATGATACAGTACGTGACTGGTTTGGTTAAGGAGCATCTTGCTGCAAGGGCACACAGATCTAAGCATGGAGTGTGTGTGTGTGTGTGTGCGTACATAGCCTATGTGTGTGTGTGTGTCTCTCTGTCTCTGTGCGTGCATGTGTGTGCGCAAGTATAGAGGAATCTCAATGCTAAGTGTTTGTGTTATCCTTCCCAGACGGCTGTGCTTCTTTAGACGTTAGAGGAGCCTTGCTTTGTCCTAGCTGCCACGTTAACTCTTCAAGGCGTGGATTCTCCCTGCTCCACAGTTTCTATGGCAACGCACCGACCGCGAGGCTCCACGGTGTGCCTGTGAACGGGATTTATCACAGTGTGTGTGTGTGTGTGTGTGTGTGTGTGTGTGCGCGTGTGTTTGTTTGTGTTTGCTTCTTACTCAAGCGTTTGATTGTATTTCCGATATTTTTTGCTGAAGCTATTAGCCAGGCACTGACACAGTTCACACTATTTATTTAGCATTAATAACTCACACCCATACAGCTATTACGGAGGACGCCGCCGAAATAGCAACGTTCAAAGATAGTAAAACAACGTCTTGTGCTTCTGACTCATCTGAGTCTGATATTGAACAATGCTTTTTATGTTAATGTCAAGTCACCTCATCATGTACTCTGATGTTTCTGGTGGTGTCAGCATTGATGCTTTGGAACTGATTGCCAGACGCTTAACATACAGGAGCTAATACTGAATAGTGTATTGAATAGAAAGCAGCACATCCACTCAGGCTGGTAAGAGAAGCCACACACTGTCTTATTGATGAGATGCTAAGCCCTTAAAAATACAGCATACTTTTTTTAAGGGCATTAGTTCAAGTTCCAGTCCTTACAGATCTGAGAACACTAAGGGGCTAGGGGAAGGGATAGGGGCTAGGGGAAGGGATAGGGGAAGGGATAGGGGCTAGGGGAAGGGATAGGGGAAGGGATAGGGGAAGGGATAGGGGCTAGGGGAAGGGATAGGGGCTAGGGGAAGGGATAGGGGAAGGGATAGGGGCTAGGGGAAGGGATAGGGGCTAGGGGAAGGGATAGGGGAAGGGATAGGGGCTAGGGGAAGGGATAGGGGAAGGGATAGGGGAAGGGATAGGGGCTAGGGGAAGGGATAGGGGCTAGGGGAAGGGATAGGGGAAGGGATAGGGGCTAGGGGAAGGGATAGAGGCTAGGGGAAGGGATAGGGGCTAGGGGAAGGGATAGGGGCTAGGGAAGGGATAGAGGCTAGGGGAAGGGATAGGGGCTAGGGGAAGGGATAGGGGCTAGGGGAAGGGATAGGGAAAGGGGCTAGGGGAAGGGATAGGGGAAGGGATAGGGGCTAGGGGAAGGGATAGAGGCTAGGGGAAGGGATAGGGGCTAGGGGAAGGGATAAGGGCTAGGGGAAGGGATAAGGGCTAGGGGAAGGGATAAGGGCTAGGGGAAGGGATAGAGGCTAGGGGAAGGGATAGAGGCTAGGGGAAGAGATAGGGGCTAGGGGAAGGGATAGGGGCTAGGGGAAGGGATAGGGGCTAAGGGAAGGGATAGAGGCTAGGGGAAGGGATAGAGACTAGGGGAAGGGATAGAGGCTAGGGGAAGGGATAGAGGCTAGGGGAAGGGATAGGGGCTAGGGGAAGGGATAGAGGCTAGGGGAAGGGATAGGGGCTAGGGGAAGGGATAGGAGCTAGGGGAAGGGATAGAGGCTAGGGGAAGGGATAGAGGCTAGGGGAAGGGATAGAGGCTAGGGGAAGGGATAGAGGCTAGGGGAAGGGATAGGGGCTAGGGGAAGGGATAGGGGCTAGGGGAAGGGATAGAGGCTAGGGGAAGGGATAGAGGCTAGGGGAAGGGATAGAGGCTAGGGGAAGGGATAGGGGCTAGGGGAAGGGATAGAGGCTAGGGGAAGGGATAGAGGCTAGGGGAAGGGATAGAGGCTAGGGGAAGGGATAGAGGCTAGGAGAAGGGATAGATGCTAGGGGAAGGGCTCTGAGATGGAATCAGGTCTTAAAGTGAAATGGCATCCAGCTATGAATGTCTGTTTGACCGCAGTGATGATTGTAATTGTTGTGAGTACACAAACCAATTCAGGTTGTAACAGTTCTCTCTTCCTCTCTCTCTCCGTCAGGCCTGAGACCCAGCAAAAAGCCCCAGTGTCTGCCCCCCCTCTCCCGCCGCCCCCTCCACCCCCTCCTGAGCCGGCCGTCCCACCAGAGCCAGAGGAGGAGATCCTAGGCTCTGACGATGAGGAGCAGGAGGACCCCGCAGACTACTGCAAAGGTGGAGACACACACACACACACACACACCTATGACAATCACACACATCACTCGTCTCCTTCCCCTTTCTCTCTACCTTTTGGACTCTCTCACTCACTGACTCACACACACGCGCACACACACGCAGGCATACACACATGCCCGCATACAACCCCCCCTCCCCAGACACATAGCTGTTACCCCATACCCCAATACACTTAAGCCCGTATCTTGTTCTCCTCTCTCGCTCTCTCGCTCCCTCTCTTTCTCTCTCTCTCTCTCTCTCTCTCTCTCTCTCTCTCTCTCTCTCTCTCTCTCTCTCTCTCTCTCTCTCTCTCTTTCTCTCCCACTTACTCTGTCTCTCTCTTTCTCTCTCTCTCTCTCTCGCTCTCTCTTTCTCTCCCTCTTACTCTATCTCCTTTATCTTCCCTGGGTTATAATGTAATTTGTAGCAGTGTGACTCTTGCCAGCAACTCTGTATGCTTGGCACCAGCACCAAGGCTCAAGGTTGTTGTCTGTGCCAAGAGGGAGTGGCCTCTTCACGGAAGAGACACATAGCTCTAAGGAACTGGGGAGACTCTTCTCCCATAGGGTTTACGTCTGTCTATCTCTCCATCGCTCTTCCCCTCTTTCTCTCATTCGTCCTCTATATCCCTCTCCCACAGGGTTTCACGGGATTGGCTGAAGACTGAAGATGCTGTCGCTGTGTCTCTCTTCCTCTAGCCTCCTCTCATTTTCTCTGTTTTAATCCACCCCCCCACCCCCACTAATGGCATCATTTCAGATTGTCTCAAAGTATCAGTATCCGGATTGTCTAGATCCACTTTAACAGTCTCTCTTCCTCTCTCTCTTCCTCTCTCTCTTCCTCTCTCTCGCTCTCTCTCTCGCTCTCTCTCTCTCTCGCTCTCTCTCGCTCTCTCCATCTCTTCCTCTCTCTTTCTCTCTCTCTCCATCTCTTCCTCTCTCTCTCTTCCTCTCTCTCTTTCTCTCTCTCTCAGGTGGATACCATCCGGTGAAGATAGGGGACTTGTTCAACGGGAGGTACCACGTAATACGCAAGCTGGGCTGGGGTCACTTCTCCACCGTGTGGCTGTGCTGGGACATCCAGTGAGTCACACACACACACACACACACACACACACACACACACACACACACACACACACACACACACACACACACACACACACACACACACACACACACACACACACACACACACACACACACACACACACACACACACACACACACACACACATAGCAGTAGCAGCTGCAGTGTGATAACACATAGTGCCAAAGTGTTAACAGTATTAGTGTCAGAATATCACCTTTCACTAGGTTACATCACACAGCTGGCCCATATACTCACTTCACCCCAATTCAATCACTTACACAGTAAACCCCCCCCCCCCCCTCCTGCAGGTTCAGTCATAATGTATTTGCTATGAAACCATTACCAGTAAGCATCATTGGTTCACGTCCAGTGTTGAATAGCTAGCTCCTTTGTAGTCAATAATGTTAAGGATGACACTGTATGTGACACTGTTTGCTGTTTCAGGGTGAAGAACTTTGTGGCGATGAAGGTGGTGAAGAGTGCTCAGCACTACACAGAGACAGCCCTGGATGAGATCAAACTGCTCAGATGTGTGAGTAGGGGACTCTGGGTCATCAAAATGTGTGTGTGGGACGTGTGTGTGTGTGTGTTTCCCCATGTGTTTCTCACACCTCTCTCTCACACACCCTCCGTCCTCATCCCTCTCCAGGTGAGAGAGAGTGACCCCTCTGACCAAAACAAAGAGATGGTGGTTCAGCTGATAGACGACTTCAAGATCTCTGGAATTAACGGAATACGTATCCTTATCAGCAGAGGGTGTGTATGTGTGTCAGGGTTTCCGTTAGCTAGTAATAGCCGGCTTTTGGCCGATAAAAAAAATTGAAAAGCCGATAAATAGAATTGCTGCCTGCCAATTGTCCTGGAAAAGAAGAAAGAATCCCATTGCAAAATAATGCTTTTTAGCATATTCATTGATTTAAAAAAATACCAGTCGATGTAAATACGTTTGACTGGTCATGCTTATTGGTCTATAGGGCAATTTGCATAATTGAGTGGAATTAAATTGGCGTGCGGGTACAGTGTATTTGTTATGCACCTTGTTTATCGCACGCGTACAGATGCAGAGCCTTTGAGCGTAAAATCTGTCAGGCAGCTCCAGAGCTGCTGCTACAGCATCTCATACCGCGAATGGAAATGCAACAGAAGGCTTCATCAGTGCGTTACACACCGCATTTTGATAACATATACTTAACTGTTTGAAGCCTGAACATTTTACTACATATAATATAGTAATGTGTGTGTGTATTCATGAGTGCAGAAACATGCAGAAAACAGTGCAGAAACGTTCTGTTTGTTACCTATGACTTCCTCTATGTGCATTATAAAGCCGTGGTCCTCCTTGACCAGCGGTCACAGATGTGTGTATGGTGTTTGAGGTTCTGGGGCACCACCTTCTAAAATGGATCATCAAGTCCAACTACCAGGGTCTTCCTCTACCCTGTGTCAAGAGTATTATCAAACAGGTATGCCACACACACACACGCGCACACACACACACACACACACACACACACACACAAATGTTCACCAACACCTGAACACACATCCTCATCAATATCCTTTCACACATACACTCCCTACACACACACATTCACACGTCACATTCACTTCCATCAACACTCTTTATTAGCACCATCAGAGAGGAACGCTAGGGATTTCCCCAGCCAGAGGCAGTACCTCAGGCCAGGCCAGGGTAGTACATGTTGTTGACTTCTCAAGGCCTTCACAGGCATTTCCCCTTCCCCCTTAAGAGCAGAGCAGCATGTGGACTGAACTTGTGGACTGAACTTATCCCCTCATCTCTGCTGCTGCTCACGCAACTAAGCCGCTGCTTCTCCTACTTGAAAGGCCCACTGAGGATGAATAGAAACTGTTCTCAACTTCAATGCAAAGCGCCTGAAAACAAACATGGGCAACAGTGCAACCCCCCCCCTCCCGCCACACACACACACACACACACACACACGCAAGCACGTGTAAACAACAAACAGAAAAACAACAGCAGCCTTGTCCCAAATGGAAGATGACTAAGATGAAAGGAATGGTTCATTTAGCATTGCATCGGTGCGTGTTTAATCTGGGATGGGTTTGTTTTTGTGTGTGTGTGTGCGTTTGGGCACGCTTGTGTTCCTGTGTGTGTAGGTTCTGCAGGGCTTGGACTACCTACACAGCAAGTGTAAGATCGTCCACACGGACATCAAGCCGGAGAACATCCTGATGTGTGTGGACGATGCGTTTGTCCGCCGCATGGCCGTGGAGGCAACAGAATGGCAGAAGGCCGGGGCGCCCCCACCCTCTGGATCAGCAGGTAGGGTACAGACCAGTGGGCACTGCCCACCTCCCCTCACTCTCTCTCTCTGTAGAATTAAATATCAGAATAATTATAACCCAAAATCACAGTTTCTTTCTAAACCATCTGGCAAACTTTGAAGGTGAACTATCCCTTTAAGCTAATGTATATACAAATATCAGTGATGGGAAAAAGTACCCAGTTGTCAAACTTGAGTAAAAGTGAAGATACCTAAATAGAAAATGAAAGTCACCCAGTAGACTACTACTTGAATAAAAGTATTTGGTTTTAAATATATGTAAGAATAAAAAGTAAATTTAATTGCTAAAAAAATATATATCAAAAGTAGAAATCATTTCAAATTCCTTATATTAAGCAAACCAGAAGGCACCATTTTCTTGTATTTTTCATTTACGGATAGCCAGGGGCAAACTCCAACAATCAGACATAATTTACAAACGAAGCATTTGTGTTTAGTGCGTCTGCAGTAGAGATGACCAGGGATGTTCTCTTGATAAGTGTGTGAATTGGACCATTTTCCTGTCCTGCTAAGAGTTCAAAATGTAACGAGCACTTTTGGTGTCATGTATGGAGTGTAAAGTACATCATTGTCTTTAGGAATGTAGTGAAGTAAAAGTAACAGTTGTCAAAAATATGAATTGTAAAGTACAGATATCCAAAACAGATACCTACTTAAGTAGTACTTTAAAGTATTTTTTACTGAAGTACTTTACACCACTGCCAAATAGTTAGTTATATTGTAGCCTCGTCCTCATTTCAGACTGAAGTGTTTTGGGAGTTATAAACAGTGAATAGTGAATTGAATGACTTGTGGGTGTTCTTCCCTAAAGCCGTGTAGAGATCTGTACTTGACCTCAGGTTCAGTCTTTGTTGAATCAGTGCATGAGAGTCAAATCCATTATAGACCGTTGGATTATTATTGCTGAAAGACGAGATATATTGCTAGTATCGGGAAGTATCTGTCTCACAATTTCAGTAGTTTGCTGTATAGTAGTAAGTATTGGTTCTGATCAGCAGTACCCTGATGTGTATCAGTATATCTGTCACAGCATTAATTCATCTATTAATCAAACGGACGAATCAATCGGACGAATCAATCAGTTCGGCGGTCCCTTAGTTTGTTGCTTCATCTCGCCAGCCTAAGCCAACCAGTCATTTTGGCTCGAGCTCTTTCCTAGTTTGATTGGCAGAGAGGTTGCTTGAGAGGTCGCGGCTCCGCTAAAAGCTAGCTGATAGTGATTACGGAAACGTGCCTTTAGCAAGGAGAGAGAGAGGAGGACAGGGTGGGAAGCGGAGGTGTTAAGCATTTTTTTATTTAGCCAGCTCACTCTTTGCTTCCACTCACATTCCCCTATTGTCTTAGGCCTGATGTTCCTTCAACATCCGCTTCAAAATGTACTGTTTGTTTGTCCTGTCACGTGTGTGTCACTAGCAGAGCCAGGGGTCAAGTAGTTTCGACATCACACGGCTGGACACTCAACTCATCCAATAGTATCCCTCGAATTTTGACAGCTCTAAGTAGCTATAATTCCATGCCTTACTTTTCTTCGCAAATCTCAAATCTCTAAATCTCTAAGTGTTCCATACACCGGTGGACACCACAGGTGGTTGGTGGCACATTAATTGGAGAGGTATAAGTGGAATTGTATCAAATACATCAAACACGTGGTTTCCAGGTGGTTGATGCCATTCCACTGGCTCCGTTCCAGACATTATTATGAGCCGTCCTCCCCTCGGCAGCCTCCTGTGACCGACACATCTTCAGACTCCACACACACCTATGAGTCAGGTGGGAATGATGAGGGCTGTAATGTGGACATTGCGTAACACATGGAGAAAAGGTTGATTACTATGGATCTAGGACAAGGGAATAAAGCCGTCTGGAATTACTTTGAATACATCCTCCTTTCAACTCACACAGTTCACCCAAAGATTGGGTATGCATTCTCATCGACGGGGCTGCAGTGGAGCAGGTTGAGAGCTTCAAGTTCCTTGGTGTCCACATCACCAACAAACTAACATGGTCCAAGCACACCAAGACGGTCATGAAGAGGGCATGACAATGCCTTTTCCCCCTCAGGACACTGAAAAGATTTGTCATGGGTCCTCAGATCCTCAAAAGGTTCTACAGCTGCTCCATCGAGAACATCAGTTAGTGACACACTGGCCCATCTGGTTGCATCACTACCTGGTATGGAAACTGCTCGGCCTCCGACCGCAAGTTACTACAGAGGGTAGTGCGAACAGCCCAGTACATCACTGGGGCAAGCATCCTGCCATCCAGGAACTCAACACCAGGCGGTGTCAGAGGAAGGCCCTAAAAATTGTCAAAGACTCCAGCCACCCTAGTCATAGACTGTCCTCCCTGCTACTGCACGGCAAGCGGTACCGGAGCACCAAGTCTAGGTCCAAGAGGCTTCTAAACAACTTCTGCCCCCAAGCCATAAGACTCCTTAACATCTAGTCAAATTGCTACCCAGATAGATGTGCATTGCCCCACCCCCCTCTCCACACCACTGCCACTCTCGGTTGTCATCTATGCATAGTCACTTTAATTAACTCTACCTACATGTACATACTATCTCAACTAACCGGTGCCCCCGCACATTGACTCTGTACCGGCACCCCCCTGTATATATTGTTATTTTTTACTGCTGCTCTTTAATTACTTGTTACTTTTATCTCTTATTCTCATCCGTATTTTTTGAAACTGCACTGTTGGTTCGGGGCTCGTAAGTAAGCATTTCACTGTAAGGTGTGTGTGACTAATATGTGACTAATACCATTTGACTTGATTTTTGATTTGAAGTCTTTAAGAGGGTATGAGGTCTTATTCAGGGGTACATATTACACAAGCGTGTGCGAGGGATGATCTGTTTGAAGTTGAACTTTCTCCAGACTCTGACTTTGTATGACTCTGTTTCATCCCCAACAGTCAGCACAGCACCACAGGTCAAACCGGTGAGTGGCCCCAATGTTTTGTATTCACCTCATTAACAGAGGAAAAACCTGATTTATGCTGTCCAATGTTTTTTCAAACGAATTGCAGTCGCTCAACAAATGGGCCAGTGTGTCACTAACTGTAATAGACCCCTCCTGTCCTCTTCCTCTCTCCTCTCCTCTAGGTGGGGAAGATCTCCAAGAACAAGAAGAAGAAGCTGAAGAAGAAGCAGAAGCGTCAGACCGAGCTGTTGGAGAGACGCATGCTGGAGATCGAGGCCCTGGAGAAAGAGGCTGAGAAACAGAGGGCCACAGAGGGCCCCGAAGGGGAGGGGTCGACCCACTCCCCAAAACACGCACCCCGCAACGCGGCACTGGGGCCCGCCGTCGCACTGGGTGAGAGCGATGACGACGATGATGACGATGAAGAGGATGGAGACGAGGAGGAGGAAGGAGAGGCGGAGAGGGAGAGGCCCACCAGGCTAACCAATCACACCTGTGAGTTGATGTGGTTTGACTGTCAATCAGTGTGGTGGTGGTGATGGTTTTATAGTCATTCCCTCAATGTGTTGGCTATTCACGCATTCAGTAGTGTGTGTGACTCAGAGCTGTTTGGAATGGGAGTGAATGAGAACTGGAGGAGGATGGGCCCGCCTCCAACCTTTCACACTAGGTCTTCTAGAGAGGAGCAATGCCAGGCTGATTCATAAACAACTACAGTCTAACCGAAGCTCAATCTCGCTCTCTCTTTCTCCCTCTTTCTTTCTCCTCTCTCTCCCTTCTCTCTTTTTCACTCCTCCACTCTTTATCTCCCCCTCCGCCTTTCAGGTGCTGCCCTACCCCAAGAGCAGTCAGAGGTTCCCCCCATGCCAGAGGCAGCAGCAGAGCAGGAGGGGGAGCCCACCCCCAGCCCTGCTCCAGAGACAGAGACACAGACCCCCACACCCACTCCCACCACACCTGGGGATGGCAACACAGCCAATCCAGAGGGCCAGGCCGAGGAGGAGGAGGACGAGAAGGAGGATTGGAAAGAGGCCGTAAAGGAAGAGAAGGAGGAAGAGGAGGAGGATGGGGAAGATGACGAAGAGGATGAAGAGGACTTGGTTACAGCTCCGGCCGAGCCGCCGCCGGCGGTAGAGAAAGAGGAGAAGGAGAGGAGAACAGAGGAGGAGGAGAGGGGTGAGGAGACCAAGGAGCAGGAAACGGACAAAGAGGAAGAGGATGACGATGACGATGACGACGATGATGATGATGATGATGAGGAAGAAGACGATGACGCCGATGAAACAGAGACAGGCGCTGACGACCTCAGCAACTCCACCTCCACTGCCACGGGCCAGAACAACAACACCCACAAAACCAATGGCCACGTCCTACTGGGGGGTGAGGAGAGGGAGAGGGAGAGAGGTCCCAGAGCCAACCATCCAGTCCCTACCTCCTCCCCCATCCATCTGCACTGCCCCCTGGTGGAGTCAGAGTTCAGCTGCACGGACAGGGACCAAAGCTCCCTCAGCTCCTTCTATGAGCTCTTCAACGGCGAGGTGGTTACGCCAGGCCTGACCAACGGGGCGCAGCGCCACAGGGGCACGGCGCCACGCTTCCCCGAGTTGCCGCTGGACCCTGACCCGGGAATCCCCGTCACAGTGGGCGGAGCTGGTCAACCGGGGGGCGCGACCTCCCCTCACAGCCCCACTGCAGACCGCAGCCGTACTGTGTCGTTGTCTAGCACCGGGGACATGCCTAAAGGTGAGGCGTTTCTCCCTTTCTCTCTCTCTCTCGTTCTCTCTCGTTCGCTCTCTTTCGCACACATGTATGAACAACACAGATGTGCAGGTACAGTACATGGAGTCACAGAGACACACATTTGCTGTACATAATCTGCCTGTCCTTCTCGACAACATTAACCCGTTTATCTAAACTAGATGATGTGGTTCTAGCCAAGGCCAAAGCAGCAGACCTGCTGGTCAACCCCCTGGACCCCCGCAACGCTGACACACTCCGAGTCAAGATAGCTGACCTGGGCAACGCCTGCTGGGTGGTAAGACGTGTGTGTGTCTGTCTGTGTGTGTGTGTGCGCGTGTGCGTGCCTGTGGTGTTCTAAAATAAAGTAATTTGCATTATAAACAGTAGTCGTAAAACTATCTCCTTCCTCTCCTTTCTCTTTCCCAGCACAAGCACTTCACAGAGGACATCCAGACCAGACAGTACCGCTCCATAGAGGTCCTGATAGGAGCTGGCTACAGCACTCCTGCTGACATTTGGAGCACCGCCTGCATGGTGAGCACACAGACACACACACACACACACAGACACACACACAGACACACACACACACACAGACACACACACAGAGACACACACACAGACACACACACAGACACAGACACACATACACAGAGACACACACACAGAGACACACACACAGAGACACACACACAGACACACACACAGAGACACACACACAGACACACACACACACACACACAGAGACACACACACACACACACAGAGACACACACACAGAGACACACACACACACACACACAGAGAGACACACACACAGAGACACACACACAGACACACACACACACACACACTCAAGCAAACACAGTGCTGATGGATGATCCTGTCCTGTGTGTGTCCTGCAGGCGTTTGAGCTGGCTACAGGAGACTACCTGTTTGAGCCCCACTCTGGAGAGGACTACTCCCGGGATGAGGGTCAGTCTCTACATATTGCGTTTCCGAATGGTTCAGACTCATACTAAACCTAATACGGCATAATACTGCACTTTATTGATCTACGCATGATTACAGTGGTAGAGGATTCAGCTGTTTTAATATTCGCTGTTGTTACCGTTGATTTTGAAGGTGTTTAGACTGAGTAACCGTGTAGTTACAGCTGTTGTTGATCTGTCGTTTTGAGATTAGCTCAACTGAATTAAGTGATAGCACTTAGTACGATGGTAATACCTTGTAGTACTAGCAGATTGGAGATAGTATAACGGCTACATTTGAAATACTTTGTATTGCAACGGGCCCAAAGTAGAACATTCTTGAACGGGTTAAAGATGTCACCGATTTTAGTATAGCCCCCTCTAGTTTTCCTATCCACTAGTGTCTCTCTCTCTATCCTCACCTTCTACATCTTTACCCTCACTCAACCTATCCCCGAATCTACATCTATACCTGACCTGACTCATCCCGCCTTGTCACGCCCTATCCCCGTATTCACCTCTATACCTGACCTGACTCATCCCGCCTTGTCACGCCCTATCCCCGTATTCACATCTATACCTGACCTGACTCATCCCGCCTTGTCACGCCCTATCCCCGTATTCACATCTATACCTGACCTGACTCATCCCGCCTTGTCACGCCCTATCCCCGTATTTACATCCACACTCCCTACACCTCCATATCCCTGTATTTACATCCACACTCCCTACACCTCCCTATCCCCGTATTTACATCCACACTGCCTACACCTCCCTATCCCCGTATTTACATACATATCCCCGTATTTACATCCACACTCCCTACACCTCCATATCCCCGTATTTACATCCACACTCCCTACACCTCCCTATCCCCGTATTTACATCCACACTGCCTACACCTCCCTATCCCCGTATTTACATCCACACTGCCTACACCTCCATATCCCCGTATTTACATCCACACTGCCTACACCTCCCTATCCCCGTATTTACATCCACACTCCCTACACCTCCCTATCCCCGTATTTACATCCACACTGCCTACACCTCCATATCCCCGTATTTACATCCACACTGCCTACACCTCCCTATCCCCGTATTTACATCCACACTCCCTACACCTCCCTATCCCCGTATTTACATCCACACTCCCTACACCTCCCTATCCCCGTATTTACATCCACACTCCCTATAGCTCCCTATCCCCGTATTTACATACATATCCCTGTATTTACATCCACACTCCCTACACCTCCCTATCCCCGTATTTACATCCACACTCCCTACACCTCCCTATCCCTGTATTTACATCCACACTCCCTATACCTCCCTATCCCCGTATTTACATACATATCCCCGTATTTACATCCACACTGCCTACATCTCCCTATCCCCGTATTTACATCCACACTGCCTACACCTCCCTATCCCCGTATTTACATCCACACTCTCTACACCTCCCTATCCCCGTATTTACATCCACACTCCCTACACCTCCCTATCCCCGTATTTACATCCACACTCCCTATACCTCCTTATCCCCGTATTTACATACATATCCCCGTATTTACATCCACACTCCCTACACCTCCCTATCCCCGTATTTACATCCACACTCCCTACACCTCCCAATCCTGTATTTACATCCACACTCCCTACACCTCCCTATCCCCGTATTTACATCCACACTCCCTACACCTCCATATCCCCGTATTTACATCCACACTCCCTACACTTCCCTATCCCCGTATTTACATCCACACTGCCTACACTTCCCTATCCCCGTATTTACATCCACACTCCCTACACCTCCCTATCCCCGTATTTACATCCACACTGCCTACACCTCCCTATCCCCGTATTTACATCCACACTCCCTACACCTCCCTATCCCCGTATTTACATCCACACTCCCTACACCTCCCTATCCCCGTATTTACATCCACACTCCCTACACCTCCATATCCCCGTATTTACATCCACACTCCCTACACCTCCCTATCCCCGTATTTACATCCACACTCCCTACACCTCCCTATCCCCGTATTTACATCCACACTCCCTACACCTCCCTATCCCCGTATTTACATCCACACTCCCTACACCTCCCTATCCCCGTATTTACATCCACACTCCCTATACCTCCCTATCCCCGTATTTACATACATATCCCCGTACTTACATCCACACTCCCTACACCTCCATATCCCCGTATTTACATCCACACTGCCTACACCTCCCTATCCCCGTATTTTCATCCACACTCCCTACACCTCCCTATCCCCGTATTTTCATCCACACTCCCTACACCTCCATATCCCCGTATTTACATCCACACTCCCTACACCTCCCTATCCCTGTATTTACATCCACACTCCCTACACCTCCCTATCCCTGTATTTACATCCACACTCCCTACACCTCCCTATCCCTGTATTTACATCCACACTCCCTACACCTCCCTATCCCGCTCATCCTCTATACCGGCTCACTCCTGGCCCCCACCCACCCCCATGCTGTCCATCGCGAAGCCCTAGTCCAGTTGACCTCCTGCACACTGTCACCTCAACCCTCTTGTTGACCTCATGTCCAGCCATCCACATTTGACTCCATAAATACCATGTTAACAATATTACACCACCACATACTTCACCAAAAGGGACTTGAACGATAATTCACCATACTATCGACATGAATGGCATGTAGTCCATATGTACGGACAGATACTGCCATGATATCTTCATTGACGACAATGAGAGCCACCATATTTGGGGATGAGTCTCTCAGATTCAAAGATAATAGATGCATGTCTCTCTACTCCAAACCCACGGCACTCTCTACTCCATCTCACCACCTCTGGTGTGGGGTCACTAACACTGAGCTCTCTGTCTCTCCCTCTTTCACTCTTTCCTCTTCTTCCCACCTCTGCCTTCCTTACTTGTCCTATTTTCTTGTTCTCCTTTTCCTCCTTCCTTCCTTCCTTCCTCCCTTCCGTCCTTCCTTGCTTGCTTCCTTCCCTCTCCTCATCTCAATCCCCCGGTTCCTTGTCCTCCTTTTCCGCTCTCCTTTATCTTTTCACCCTATTCTCCCTCTCTCCTTCTCCTCCTTTCCCTGTTCCCCTTTCTCCTTTCTCCCTCTCTCCTCTTCCTCCCCCTCCTTCCTCCTTTCTCCCTCTCTCCTCTGTAGACCATATAGCCCACATCATTGAGCTGCTGGGCGTTATTCCACGGCACTTTGCGCTCTCCGGAAAATATTCCCGGGAGTTCTTCAACCGAAGAGGTAGCACCAGGGAAAGTTCTGGTCGGACGGAGACACACAGACCCCCGAGCACACACAGTGACTCAGACAGACAGACAGGCAGACATGAATATAGACACAGTGGAATGGGAATTGTATAAGCTGTCCAAAAGCAATAAGGGGTTTTGCAGCAAGCTGCCTGGCTGCCAAGACACCATTGGTGTGCACCAGAGGAGGCTGGTGGTAGGAACTATAGGAGGACGGGCTCGTTGTAATGGCTGGAATGGAATCAATGGAACGGAGTCGAACACGTGGTTTCCATGTGTTTGATAGCATTCCATGATTCCATTCCAGCCATTACAACGAGCCTGTCCTCCTATAGCTCCTCCCACCAGCCTCCTCTGGTGTGCACAGCTGTTCAAGACCGCACTTGAAGCAGGAACAATATGTCTGTTTGCTTTATTTCACATATTTAGTCATAGCCCTCTCCAGTACCTTCTGGAGAGACTTACTGTCCCGTCAGTCAGTCTGTCCGTCTATCAGTGTGGTGTCTCCAGGTAGCAGTGTGTCCATCCATCCCTCCAGTGTGTGTGTGTGTGTGTGTGTGTGTGTGTGTGTGTGTGTGTGTGTGTGTGTGTGTGTGTGTGCATGCTGTAATGCCGTGCCTGTTCTCTTGTGGTGTGGACTGTGGCGGCCGGGGTTCAGATCACATCGCTCTGATCATGGAGCTTCTGGGGAAGGTTCCACGCAAAGTGGTCGCCGCCGGGAGGTACAGCCGAGAGTTTTTCTCCAAGAAAGGTAACGTCATGACGAGGTACTACCCCAACGAGGCAGACAGGAATACACAACAGTAACTATCTCTAAATTTTTGTACATGTAACAAAGCTAGTCGTCGGTAGTATTTAAGTAGTGTGTCCACCTAGAAATACAAACAGTACATCCATTAGAAAATGTGCGCTTTCCAGCTTTGGTTATAAATATCTTGCTAGTTTCACCAGTATTAGCATAGTAACTTTATCCCTACCTGTACATATCTACCTTAATTACCTTGTACTCCTGCTCATCAACTCGGTTCTGGTACCCCCCCCGTGTATATAGCCAAGTTATCATTACTCATGGTGTATTTATTCCCCATGTTATTATCTTTGTATTGTTTTTCTTTTTTTCTCTCTGCGTTGTTGGGAAGTAAGCATCTCACTGTTAAGTGTACGCCTGTTGTTTACGAAGCATGTGACAAACAAGATTTGATTTGAGCCACTTGACTGAGCTCTGAGTACTATCCTCTACGAGTCTACGGCCTGTCTATGTGTGTTACCTCTGTGTCTCTCCTTGGTAAGTGTCTGTGTCTTTAGAAACGGTATGCTTACCCTGCTGCTAGCCGGCTTCTCTCATGTTCCAGTCATGGGGCTCTAATATTCTGATTACAGCTCCTTTTCTTTGATGTTCTCGGTCTCTCTCTCTCTCTCCCTCGCTCTATCAAAGGTCTCGTCTGGTGTAAAAGGATGTCTTAATTCATTCTCCTTTTATCTCTCTATGGTCTTAATGTGTTCTGACGGACTCAGTCGCCCGCTACTCCAGGCCCTTGATTTGCCTTTCTTGGGCCGTGTCTCAATAGTCTTCAGCTTGTGTCCTTTCCTTCATCTATGGTACACTGTAAGTAATGTTAAATAATGACAATAATTACAGTGAAAGCGATGTGAGGAAGCATTGCTTCCACCAATTCAGTGTAGATGAAAGCAAAGAGACATGGGAAGGATGCCACTGTGGAGTATTGAGATGCAGCCCGGGTTCTACTCTCTCTTCTCTGTCTCTCTCTTAATCTCTCTCGCTTCTCTCTCTCTCTTTCTTGCTCTCTCACTCTTTCTCTCTCATGGTTAGTCTTTACAAATCATAGCTCTTTAACTAATTACTCTTCCTTTCTCTCTCTCTATTTCTCTCTCTTTCTCTACCTCCCCCTGTAGGTGAGCTGAGGCACATCACCAAGCTGAAGCCCTGGTCCCTGTTTGATGTGTTGGTGGAGAAGTACGGCTGGGCCCCTGAGGATGCCGGCCACTTCACCCACTTCCTGCTGCCCATGCTGGAGATGGTCCCCGAAAAGAGGGCCTCGGCTGGGGACTGCCTCAGTCACCCCTGGCTCAACTCGTAGCGGCACCCCCCCCCCCCCCCCCCCCTAGTGGCAGCCTCCACACACTGCTCAAAGCTAGGCACTCAAGACTGGAGGGAGAGGGGGGAGGAGGAGAGGGAAATGGGAGACTTTCTTGGTCCTGCCCTGCCTCGCCCTGAGCCCTCCACACACACAGACACACACACATAGGCATGCACACATGTAAAACAGACACCCGCAGAGCCTCAGCAGGTAGAAACCACAAGGTTGTCATAGACCAGATAGAGAAAAGCTGCTCCTCTGCGGTCCTCCCCATAAGTCCCATACGACCCCTCACAGGAGGAATAGAGCGGCCCAGGAATGGAGTTGGACGGAGTTAAACTTCCACGATTCTAGACAGGTAGGACAGAGATCCCTGCACAACATGGGGAACAGCCTGTGTCTTCCAAGACATCTCCTACTTAGAAAGGCCATGCAGTCTGAACAGAAACTAACCCGCTCATATGAATGGGTTCTCTGCAATGTCCTGACCAGTCTTATCCGGAACCTAGACCTGTCCTCCACCCTGGGTTTCCTATTGGAAGTCAATGAGCACCTCTATCAGAATGCTGACTGTGTGATAGCTCCATCTGCCTGACCTTACAACAGCACGGCCTAAACCTGCTGAGGCAGAAGTGTGTGTATGTGTGTGTGTGTGTTTGTTATTAGTCTGGGTCTGCACTGAACATTCTGTAGGTGCAACAGGCAAGTGTATGTACGTCCCTCTCCTACAAAGGCGCAACAAGACTTCCAAATTAGGAGTCGGCCCTTCACATTACTCCTCTCATCCCTCTCATCCCCCCCAAAGACCCAGTCCCCTGCCCTGTTCAGCCCCCCTAGCCACCCAGCCAACAACACAGCTCCAGTCCCATCCCCAGCCACCAGGGTGCCCCAGAACTGAACTGCTACCACACAGACAGACAGACAGGGCACGGAACAAACAAAGATCCTAAAGACTGATGCTCGATGAGCCGGACTGCTTGATCTGTAAAGAGTTTAACTGTTGGGAAAAGGAGTGAAGTGTACGGAGAGGCTGATTGACAGGAAGGGGTGATGATGGTAATGATGGACGGATGTTACTTAAGAGTTGTACATTTCATTGGTTTGTTTGTTTTAGTTTTCTTCCTGTCTTTTTATTTCAAAAGTGAAAGGAGTCACCTTTTTGGTGCCCCGTGTGAGGTTATCCAAAGTAAAATTTTTCCTTTTTCGAATCCTCCCTCCCTTTGACATTCCTGATTCAGTCACACCATTCCTGACCTCTTTTCCTCGTTATCCTTAAAACAAGAACAATGCTTATGAGTCCCTGTGGCGTGGCACGTTTACCAGATATGATTATTCCCCCTGTAACCTTCACAGGAAACCCTCAAACTTGATCCTTAGCTTCTCCAGAAGGGGTTAGTCAAATGGAGGTTGCACTTGTCTTTGTAGATGTTGTTCAGGGATATATCTTTGTACATAACTCTGAGATCCGGCTCTGGAGATAAGACCGACTTACAGAAATGAAGAAAAAAAACACATGCATCATTCCTAAAAGAGGCTGTCACATGGACATGGATCTGTCCTCCAGAGCAGACAGTGGTGAGAGGCTGAGCCATTCTGGAGGCCACCAGAATATCAAACTGTGCCACTCTGTGGCTGATGAGGGTACTGCATTCCTGCACACTGCAGCGCCTCTCAGTGCCAATGCTTCTACGTTCCACTCCACTTCTCTCTCTCTCTCTCACACTCATCACAATTAGTCCAGTTGCCTATTTTTCGCAATAAAATAAAAATGAGTATAAGTAAATGGTGAGATATTTTTTAAAATATTTAATTAATTTAAAGAAGAAAAAAAAGATACAAAAATATCTGGTTGTTGTGAAAGTGACCGAATCTCGTCCTGTTGAGGTGATTGTGTTTGTCTGTTTTAGAGATGTTATTTCTTTTGTAATTATTATTGTTATATTATTATTACTGTAATTAATCTGATTAGTTATTTTTTACTCAGTTGTCACCTCTTCCTCCCCTCTTACATGAACAGTGCTGCTCTATTTGGACTTGTGACGGTGATGAAATTGATCAAACATTTTTGCAATAATAGTAAATTATGATTTTTTTTTGCACCAAAAGCTCCTGATCTCACTCTCAGCCATGCTGACTGTTCTTCCTGACATCGACAGAATCGCGTCTCTTTTCTGTGTTTTTCATTGACAGATTTAATAAAATTGTAAATTAATGGAGTCTTGATGTGGTCTTTGACAGTTTACAGCAGTTTTCACTAAATACTACTAATATTGTAACTTGTGTATTGAGGATAAGAGACGAAAGCTGAGATTTTGATGCATTTTCAAACCAGCCTTGAGACGTGCATATAAAATATACGACAACAAAAAAACTTCAAAATGGCAATGTATTGTTGTCACTCAGAATGCTGGTCAGTTACCTTATTACATTCTAATACTCACTAAACGATTCAGACAACATTATTCTAACTCCATGACATTGCATTATTCTAATTGCACGCTGAAAGATTATCCTAACAATACCCTGAGATTACTAGAATAGTATAAAATAATATTCTAAGGATCGTCACTAAATCAGATATATGTTAAAACTCACTTCTATTTCAATTAAGGGCAAATACTCTGCAGTGTTTACAGATAGTGTAAGCACAACTGTCAGTCAGTTTTAAAACACAGGCAAATCACATGCACCTAACTACCATGGTAGTTATTGAAATATTCGGACACCTTAACCAAGCAATGATTCACATTTCACAGGTAAAAGGTACATTACAACAACGTATACGTTGAGTCATTCACTAATGTAACATGCAGAAGGCCAGGAGTTTTTACCAACCACCTGACCAGGACTTACTCTGGGCCCTTACAAGGTCAAGAAGAACTCTAGACCCTAAATATGAGGCATCGGTGATAGTGTTTGAGAGCATCACTTCTTCTGACTGTTTTACAAATCACCTTGCGCCTTAAATATTTATGATGTTTAGATAAGTCAGTCGGGTCAGTCAGTGATGCTATCAAACACAGCCTATGGCAGATGCAGTGATATGTGGGTGTTGTGAGGGGAGTCGGACATTCTTGAGCAGCAGGGGCTTGGCCAGCTCCAGGTTTGGGTCTAGAGGCCTCCCCAGCCCCTCCAGCACCATGATGGCAAACACAATGACGCAAAGTTACTCTCCAACTTCAGTCTTGGTAGCAAACTCACATACTGTACATCAATGGAGGCTGCTGAAGGGAGGATGGCTCATAATAATGTTTGGAACGGAGCGAATGGAATGGCATCAAACCCATGGAAACCATATGTTTGATACAATTCCACCCATTCTGCTCCAGCCATTACCATGAGCCCGTCCTCCCCAATCAAGGTGCCACCAACCTCCTGTGCTGTACATTCAGTAAATGAAGTCCATGTGCAAAATATCTAGATATGACTATTGTTGATGTTGCAGAACATTTTTGTAGTTTTGAAACTAGACCTTCTCAATCCAGGACCAGTGAAATGTACCGTGTGGGTGACCAATCCGAAGACTCTGGATAACAACTCAGCCACTTGGACCTTCCCCATTGAGAGACTGTTGCTGAGGGCATGGCCCGCCAGCTCTGCCATCTCCTTTTTGAACCAAGGCACGTCCTGGCACTCGTTGGCCCTGGCATGGTTCAGGATCCACTCTGCCACCGGTTCCCCCTAAAGACAACAGCTATGGGTGTTAGAAGCTCATTGGATACCCCACATCCTCCATCGCTCACCAATACAGTGTCCCACCGGTCTGTCAGGGTGACCCTGAAAATCATACAATGTGATTTGCTGGATTTTTGTTTTAGATTCCATCTCTCACAGTTGAAGTGTACCTATGATAAAACAATTACAGACCTCTACATGCTTTGTAAGTAGGAAAACCTGCATTCAAACTGCAAATACATCCACCCAGTTTGTAAAGTCATAAGCTTGGTGTAGTCATTACATGCTAGGAATATGGGACCAAAGACACCCCCCCCCCCCCCCCCCCCCTAGTCTTTGGTCCCATATTCCTAGCATGCAATGACTACACCAAGCTTATGACTTTACAAACTGGGTGGATGTATTTGCAGTTTGTTTTGGTTGTGTCCAATATAAATGAATGGTAAATAATGTAGTGTGTCATTTTGGAGTCACTTTTATTGTAAATAAGAATATTATATGTTTTTGAACACTTCTACATGAATGTGGATGTTACCATGACTACAGATAGTCATGAAAGAATCATAAATAATGATGAGTGAGAAGGTTAGAGGCATAAATGACATTACACCCCCACCAAACACTTTGCTGCCCTCCCCTGCTATTGGTCATGGTCAGAGGTTAGTATGTTTTGAGGGCATGAACTTTGTGGAACTGCACCTTTCTCACTCATTATTCACGATTATCCGTCATCATTTCTAAACAGTGAAAATCTAATCAAATCTTATTTGTCACATGCGAATCAGTGGCGATTCGAGCTTGTATGGCTCCCTGGGCGAACCCCCCCTTCAGCAGCCCCCCAACAACAACAAAAAGAAGCACCATTCTGCACTAACTGTCATTTTTATTCAGACATTTGGAACAACACAAATAAATCATTAAACCATTTAAAGCTGTATAGATATAAAAAAGAAGTAACAAAGACAAATAGAAACAAATTGTAGTATATGAATACAAATAAAAAATAGAATCAAATTATTACACTATTACCCTATTGCTAACAACAAACACACAAATAAAACTAAATTGCACAAATCCTACATCACACAAATAGAATAACACAGTTATAAAGAAGACGCCCTGATTAGTACACTATTGCACTTCAAACAAGAAACACAAACTAAATTGCACAACTAATTTCATTAGTTCTGTACAAAGTTAGACGTGCATTATTTGATAGATTCCCCCGCTCCCCCTACCTCGGGCTTCCAGTGGGGAGACCTGAGGTCAACCTACCTCCGCCCCCCCGCCCCATCTCGTACCTCTGAGTGGGAGACCTTCCCAGGCTGTAGCCTGCCTAGCTCACAAACTAGAATCAGGGCGCCCACTCCGACAAGGTTCATTGACCCACAGTCCCACACGGTGACATGATATCATTGACGTGATGTGCAAATGATCGATAGAAATCCAATCGCGCAAATGTCACCATTCTGAATATTTTTTCGCCCCATGCCGTCCCCGGCTGCCCATGTCGCCCCCATGCCACGCCCGGCTGCACATGCCTAAATCCACCACTGCGCCGAATACAACTGTAAAATGCTTTGCTTACGAGCTCTTCCCAACAACGCAGGGTTTAAAAATACAAATAGTAACAGAAGAGGAATAAAAAACACAATGGAGTTACACACACACATACATACACACTATATATAAAAACAAATACCCTCAAATAAAAGGTGACAGTCTGTACTGTCGCCTCATATAAAACATTTGATCTCGAATCCAAAATGCTGAGGTACAGAGCCAAATGAAATTTTTTAGATTCACTGTCCTAAAAAATAAGGGAGATTATATAGTGCCTTTGGAAAGTATTCAGACCCCCCATTTTGATACATTACAGCCTTATTCTAAAATGGATTAAATAAAACAAATGTGTCATCAATCTACACACAATACCCCATAATGACAAAGCGAAAACAGGTTTTTAGAATTTTTGCTAATGTATATAAACATTTTACAAAAGAAATACCTTATTTACATAAGTATTCTGACCCTTTGATATCAGACTCAAAATTGAGCTCAGGTGCATCCTTTTGAGCTCAGGTGAAGAATGGCACTGAAGGAGATGGCTACCGTTTTACGATCCTGTAACCAAGATAAGAAAATTCACAGGAGGAAAATACGGAAATATCGTGGGCGACGGTCCTGGTGCCTTGTAAGGATCCTTCGCCAAGAGAGTAATTTACCTTTACCATCGGTCCTATTAGCCAGCGAACAATCAATCGATAATAAAACAAACTACAAGCACGTATATCCTACCAACGGGACATTAAAAACTGGAATATCTTGTTTCACCAAGTCGTGGCTGAACGACGACATGATTAACATACAGCTGGAGGGATTTAAGCTTTTTCAGCAGGATAGAACAGCGACATCAGGTAAGGCAAGGGGCGGTGGCCTATGCATGTTTGTAAACAACAGCTGGTGCACGAAATCTAGGGAAGTCTGAAGGTTTGTATCGCCTGAGGTAGAGTATCTCATGATAAGCTGTAGACCAAACTATTTACCAAGAGAGTTTACATCTATATTTTTCGTAGCTGTCTATATACCACCGCTGACCGATGCTGGCACTAAGACCACACTCAATGAGCTGTATATGGTGCTCCTAGTGGCCGGAGACTTTAATGCAGGGAAACTCAAATTCTATTAACATGTTCAATGTGCAATCAGATGGGAAAAAAACTCTAGACCACCTTTTCTCCACATACAGAAATGTGTACAAAGCTCTCCCTCGCCCTCCATTTGGCAAATCTGACCATAATTCTATCCTCCTGATTCCTGCTTTCAAGCAAAAACTAACGCAGGAAGCACCAATGATTTGTTCAATAAGAAAGTGGTCAGATGAAGCAGATGCTAAAGCTATAGGACTGTTTTGCTATCACAGACTGGAATATGTTCCGGGATTCTTCCAATGGCATTGAGGAATACACCACATCAGTCACTGGCTTCATCAATAAGTGCATCGATGACATCGTCCCCACAGTGACCGTACGTACATATCCCAACCAGAAGCCATGGATTACAGGCAACATCCTCACTGAGCTAAAGGGTAGAGCTGCCGCTTTCAAGGAGTGGCAACCCGGAAGCTTATAAGAAATCTAGCTATGCCCTCCAACGAACCATCAAACAGGCAAAGCATCATTACAGGACTAAGACTCGTACTACACCGGCTCCGCCACTCGTCGGATGTGGCAGGGCTTGCAAACTATTACAGACTACGCTAAGAATATGTCGAAGATAAATACACAGATGAGAGGACTAGAATTAACGATCAATGGAAATAGTGTTTTTTTCTGTAATAGGGAATTATTTATCAATGGGTCAGAGACATGGAAGGAAATTGTCTATACAGGGAGCCTGAAATAGGATACTTGTTATTTGGCCATTGGCCCAGTTGTACTGCAAGGACTTCTAATTGGTCAACCACAGGCTAGGGCTTGGATATTATAAAACTGCATTCTGTCCCTTTGTTCTGTGGAGAGAACCACAAGGTAGACCTACCTCTCAGCATAACATGATTTATCCTATTTGAATAAGCCTTTTTTCCTCCCTCGATTTGCTTTGGGGTCTGTGTCATTAAAGAATAACATCAATTGCTAACACTACAAAGGGAAGCACAGCCACGAGCTGTCCAGTGACACAAATCTACCAAACAAGCTAAATTACTTCTGAGCTCGATTTAAAGCAAGCAACACTGAAACATGCATGAGAGCACCAGCTGTTCCGGATGACTGTGTGATCACGCTCTCCGTAGCAGATGTGAGTAAGACCTTTAAACAGGTCAACATTCACAGGGCCGCAAGGCTAGACAGATTACCAGGACATGTCCTCTGAGCATGCACTGACCAACTGTCAAGTGTATTCACTGACATTTTCAGCCTTTCCCTAACTGAGTCTGCAATGCCAACATGTTTCAAGCAGACCACCATAGTCCCTGTGCCCAAGAACACTAATGTAACCTGCCTAAATGACTATAAACCTGTAGCAGTCATGTCTGTAGCCATGAAATGCTTTGAAAGGCTGGTCATGGCTCACATCAACACCATTATCCCAGAAGCCCTAGAACCACTCCAATTTGCATACCGCCGCAACAGATCCATAGATGATGCAATCTCTATTGCACTCAACACTGCCCTTTCCCACCTGGATAAAAGGAACACCAATGTGAGAATGCTATTCACTGACTACTGCTCAGCGTTCAACACCATAGTGCCCTCGAAGTTCATCACGAAGCTAAGGACCCTGGGACTAAACACCTCCCTCTTCAACTGGTTCCTGGACTTCCTGACGGGCCGCCTCGAGGTGATAAGGGTAGGGAACAACACATCCGCCACGCTGATCCTCAATATGGGGGCCCCTCAGGGGTGCGTGCTCAGTCCCCTCTTGTGCACTCATGAATGCACAGCCAGGCACGACACCAACACCATCATCAAGTTTGCCGATGACACAACAGTGGTAACCAGGGCCCCCGCACATTGACTCTGTACCGGTACCCCCCTGTATATAGCCTCACTGGTTATTTTACTGCTGCTGTTTAATTATTTGTTACTTTTATTTTATTTTTTCAATTTTTTACCTATCTATTTTTTACTTAACACTTATTTTTATTTGTTTTCTTAACTTCTTAAAGCACTGTTGGTTAAGGGCTTGTAAGTCAGCATGTCACTGTAAGGTCTACACCTGTTGTATTTGGCGTGTGACAAATACAATTTGATTTGATTTGAGGTGCATCCTGTTTCCATTGATCATCCTTGAGATGTTTCTACAACTTGATTGGAGTCCACCTGTCGTAAATTCAATTGATTGGACATGATTTGGAAAGGCACACACCTGTCTATATTAAGGTCCCACAGTTGACAGTGCATGTCAGAGCGAAAACCAAGCCATTGGGTCGAAGGAATTGTCCTCAGAGCTCCGAGACAGAATTGTGTCGAGGCACAGATCTGCGGAAGGGTAGAAAAAAAATTCTGCAGCACTGAAGGTCCCCAAGAACACAGTGGCCTCCATCCTTCGTAAATGGAAGAAGTTTGGACCCACCAAAACTCTTCCTAGAGCTGGCCACCTGGCCAAACTGAGCAATCGGGGGAGAAGGGACTTGGTCAGGGAGGTGACCAAAAATCCGATGGTCACTTACAGAGCTCCAGAGTTCCTCTGTGGAGATGGGAGAAACTTTCAGAAGGACAACCATCTCTGCAGCACTCCACCAATCAGGCCTTTATGGTAGAGTGGCCAGACGGAAGCCACTCCTCAGTAAAAGGCACATGACAACCCACTTGGAGTTTTCCAAAAGGCACCTAAAGACTCTCAGACCATGAGAAACAAGATTCTCTGGTCTGATGAAATCAAGATGGAACTCTTTGGCCTGAATGCCAAGCGTCACGTCTGGAGGAAACCTGGCACCATCCCTACGGTGAAGCATGGTGGTAGCAGCATCATGCTGTGGGGATGTTTTTCAGTGGCAGGAACTGGGAGACTAGTCAGGATCGAGGGAAAGATGAATGGAGCAGAGAGATCCTTGATTATAACCTGCACCAGAGCGCTCAGACTAGGGTGAAGTGTCACCTTCCAACAGGACAATGACCCTAAGCACACAGCCAAGACAACGCAGGAGTGGCTTAGAGACAAGTCTCTGAATGTCCTTGAGTGGCCCGGCCAGAGCTCGAATTTGAACCCGGTCAAACATTTCTGGAGAAACTCCCTAAATACAGGTGTGCCAAGCTTGTAGCATCATACCCAAGAAGTCTCAATGCTGCAAAAGGTGCTTCAACAAAGTATTGAGTAATGGGTCTGGATACTTATGTAAATGTAATATTTCTGTTTTAAATTTTTAATTACATTTCCAAAAACCTGGTTTTGCTTTGTCATTGTGGGGTATTGTGTGTATATTAATGAGGGGGGGGCAATTATTTAATACATTTTAGAATAAGGCTGTAAATTGTGAAAAAGTCAAGGGGTCTGAATAATTTCCAAATGCACTGTATAATAGGTTTCAAATATGCAGAGGTCACAAGACTGGACATGATTAGGTGATCTCACCATATTGAGACTTCCATCCTGGCAATTCTCTGCTTCCCCCTTAGATGGACCTTAGGGCTCAGGTAGTTGGATATGGGCTCACTCTGAAACAGCAAAGGTGTCATTTCTTCAACCTTTCCCATTGTGTTTCAATTGGTGTTGTGTCATATTTCCACCTGTTATTCGTATTAGGCATCTTGGTGAAGTGGTCATCTCAACTTTGGTTATGGAAAATATTTTTCACAGCGGTTTAGATGGTATAATGATTATTTTCACTATACTTGCTTGTTTTGTTACATAAACTGAAATTAGGCAAACTATTCAAATTTTTGCAATGAGGAAATGGCAGAGCGATTTCTACATAGTGCACGTAAAACATTTTTTACATCCATATCCATACAATAATGTAATGGGTTGAAAAAAAAATAGATTGTGCTCATAAAGTCATTTCAATACATTAAGCTTATTTTAAAATTATGTAGATAAAATATATAAGTTTTCTGGAGGTATTTCCACATAGTGTGCAGATGTTGGGGTGTCCAAAAGAGGGAGACACAGGACAAGGTGAGATGCAGACAATGGTTTCCATGCTTAAAATTCAAAAAGTGTTTGAATCATCATTAGATACATTATATGTGCATGTGGTCATTAATAAAAATAAAATGGAGAGAGTATCATTCCCAGTCACAAATTGTGTTTCTGGACAGAGGTCCTCTCCACCTCCCAGATGTAGAGTGGAAGGGACAGAGGAAGCCACACAAAAGCCACACAAAAGATAGGAGGAACGCCCCCCCTCCTGTCCCCCAGCAATTGATGGTGCAAGACAAGCTTTTCAAATGTCCCCCACATTTCAAAGGGAGAGGTCAGAGCTTGGCGCTGCAGGTCACAGAGGTTGTTCCTCTGGTTACATTTTACATTTACCTTTAAGTCACTTAGCAGACACTCTTATCCAGAGCGACTTACAGTTAAATCAAATCAAACTTTATTTGCCACATGCGTTGAATACAACAAGTAGACATTACCATGACATGCTTACTTACAAGCCCTTAACCAACAGTGCAGTTCAAAAATAAAATATTTACAAAGTAGGCTATAATAGAGAGTAACGAACACAATAAGAATAACAATAACGGGGCTATATACAGGGGGCACAGGTACCGAGTCGGTGTGCGGGGGTCCAGGCTAGTTGAGGTAATCTGTACATGTAGGTGGGGGCGAAGTGACTGTGCATAGGTAACAAACAAACAGCGAGTAGCAGCAGTGTACGGGGGTGGGGGGGGGGTCAATGTAAATTGTCCCGTGCAGTTTTTATTAATTGTTCAGCAGTCTAATGGCTTGGGGGTAGAAGCTGTTGAGGAGCCTTTTTGCCCTAGACTTGGTGCTCCGGTACCGCTTGCCGTGCGGTAGCAGAGAAAACAGTCTATAACTTGGGTGACTGGAGTCTCTGACTATTTTATGGGCTTTCCTCTATAGGTCCTGGATGGCAGGAAGCTTGGCCCCAGTGATGTACTGGGCCGTTCGAACTACCCTCTGTAGCACCTTACAGTCAGATGCCGAGCAGTTGCCATACCAGGCGGTGATGCAACCGGTCAGGAAGCTCCGGATGGTGCAGCTATAGAACCTTTTGAGGATCTGGGGGCCCATGCCAAATCTTTTCAGTCTCCTGAGGGTGAAAATATTTTGTTGCGCCCTCTTCACGACTGTCTTGGTATGTTTGGACCATGTTAGTTTGTTGGTGATGTGGACACCAAGGAACTTGAAACTCTCGACCCGCTCCACTACAGCCCTGTCAATGTTAATGGGAGCCTGTTTGGCCCGCCTTTTCCTGTAGTCCACGATCAGCTCCTTTGTCTTGCTCACATTGAGGGAGAGGTTGTTGCCCTGGCCAGTTCTCTGACCTCCACCCTATAGGCCGTCTCATTGTTGTCGGTGATCAGGCCTACCACTGTTGTGTCGTCCACAAACTTAAGGATGGTGTTGGAGTTGTGTTTGGCCACGCAGTCGTGGGTGAACA
Organism: Oncorhynchus kisutch; assembly: GCF_002021735.2. Classification (NCBI taxonomy): domain Eukaryota; kingdom Metazoa; phylum Chordata; class Actinopteri; order Salmoniformes; family Salmonidae; genus Oncorhynchus; species Oncorhynchus kisutch. The sequence continues at coordinate 18,114,375 of NC_034195.2, read as the reverse complement.
GGGAATACAGGAGGGGACTAAGTACACACCCCTGAGGGGCCCCAGTGTTAAGGATCAGCGTGGCAGACATGTTGTTGCCTACACTTACCACCTGGGGGGCGGCCTGTCAGGAAGTCCAGGATCCAGTTGCAGAGTGAGGTGTTTAGTCCCAGATTCCTTAACTTAGTGATGACCTTCGTGGGCACTATGGTGTTGAACGCTGAGCTGTAGTCAATGAACAGCATTCTCACGTAGGTGTTCCTTTTGTCCAGGCGAGAAAGGGCGGTGTGGAGTGCGATTGAGATTGTGGATCTGTTGGGGTGGTATGCAAATTAGATACAGTTAGTGCCATCATCTTACGATAGCTAGGTGTGATAACCATATATTACAGTTGTAGTTAGTACATTTTTCCTCAAAGAAGTTATCAGAAAAGTGAGTGCTAGTATGAAAATACTTTACTAAAATTCCCCTTGACAGACAATACCAGCAACAACACATATTGAAATACAAATACATTTAGGCTTATTTTGCAGAGATGAGTTCACAGGCTATAGATCAGCACTGGTTCAAGACAGTTGGACTAGTAGGGTGAGGTAGTCTAGTTCAACTCATTCAACTCTCTGTGTGAACCCAGAGAGACTTTAACCGCACAAAGTATTTTGTTTTACTGATACAATGACAATACACTCCTTTGCCTTTGTTAGCCTAGTTGTCATCAAGATGTCAGACTCGTGTGTAACTTGTATTTGTACAAATGCTAATATCGGTCCCATGACTTGAATAGGTCTTGTGCCACAAATGCTAAAAAGTTAGCATGTGGAAACAGTGCCAGGGAAACGAAACTAAAGTATGGATTGCTGTCATGCCTTTTCCATAGACTGCTTACAGGGTAAGGAAAGCAATATGTCATTTGGGTGAACTAATTGATGTTGAGAGACAGATGGGAGGGGTTGAGTGGAGCTGAGGGTGGGACTAATAACAAGATAAACAATGTAAAGCATACGGGATCTGTAGAATGTATATAGGTTCGGAGCTTTTGTGAAATAGCATAGTTACAAATAGAAATCAAACTGGATGGACATCAGAAATAGAGGAAGGACTACGAACAAACAAGAGAGAACTATTGTAAAGTAGACTGTGTCTGTAGAATGTGTATAAGATGTATGGATTGAAGGTAGAAGCAGAAGTGTTTATTAGTTTACTCCAATTGGGGGGATCGGTGGTAGGGTTTGCAGGGAATAATAATGAAGGTATATTCTTTAAAAAATAATGTATGTCTATATAGGTATGTGTATGTTTATATGTGTGTATATATATGCAATGGTGTATGGATATATATATTTACCAAAAAAATATGGGGGATTGGAAATGATGCAGACAACTACATTGGAAGTAACATTCTTTCCGCAATATTAAGCTGATCCACCCTAAAAAATACATTTAAAAAATTGGGGCGCGAGTGAACTATCCCTTGAAGTCACCTGTAATTAGTAAATAATTAGAAATCAACAAATACATTGTCATGCCGTGTAAGGGCAGAGGTACATGGGGCCATCTGTAGCTACCAAAACACATTGCTGCTGTGGTTCTATTGGGTGGTTTGTGGACTGGTCAGTAAATAAAAGCTCATTTCAGAGATAGTGTCAGTGGATAAGTCAGTGGAGGGCAGGAAAGCAAAACCCCCACTATCCTCTCAGAGAGCGGAAGAGTGGCCCTTCAGAACCTTTAATTGGCTCCCGGAGGAGGCCCTTGTTTAAGTATTCAGTTATGCTCAGTTTTGCCCCTTCCTGCTCAATTCCGCTTCTGAGCAGGACACTCCATTTCCACAGCAACTGGGGCTCCAATCGCCCAGCCAGCTGCAGATTAGTACAGCTGTGGGGGCTTGGGGGTGGGGGCTGAGCTGATGATGGAAAAGGAGGGCGGTACTAGAATAAGGGAGAAAGGCAGAAAAGGGAGGGGGATCATGAAGGAAGGAGGGGTGGGAAAAGTTTGAGAAAGAGAGAGCGGCAAATTCATTGAAAGAGAATATAGATAGAGAGTATGTGTGTGAGTGAGAGAAGGCAAAAGGACAGAATAACTGAAAACATTTCAACCTGAAGGCTGAAAGGGGAGGGACCGCCTTGACTTGTCCTTTTTCAAACAAGTTTGTGGAGAATCTTGGAGAAGCTCTTTTTCTGCTTGGGAAGAAGGGGCAGGGTCTATGCTAAGTGAGAGTGCAGCTCAGAGGCAGGGGTGTAAAACCAGAGGAGAAAGGGGGAAAAGGCAATTTTGCTTTGAAGGAAGTCATACCAGTGGATGCTGTCAGTGTCCGATTTCACAAAATGACAAACCACTTCAAGAGCACTTCTACAGGGCTCATCCAGCTGAGAAAGGTATGGCAAAATAAGATCAACTTGTGTTTAATGTTATGCTTTGAACTTTTTAAATGTTTTACTATGGGACTGAACCAGTAACATATTTAAGTGTGTTAATGTGGGTATTGTATGTTTTACTAAGTATTTAGTGTACATTTTGGACTATAGGTCATTTATAGTGTGTCGGTTTTGTTAGCTTATGTGCGTTTGATTGAGCGCGCATGCATTTTGTGTCTGTTTGGATGCGGTACTGTGTGTGTGTGTGTGTGTGTGTGCACATGTGCTATCAAAATACAAACATATGCAAAAGCACATCTGAAGATACTGTCTGTTTAACTTGAGCAATATTCAATTACGGTCTGCTCTGGCTCCAGCTAAAGTGTTTTTTGAATGTTCAAATAGGCTGTCAATTAATCATACTGCACCAATTCCGTTATACAGAACCATGTTATAATACCTAGGAAGACAGGCGTGTGTGTGTCAGCCTACTAAAAATTGTGCAGTAAGAATGATTAATGGGTGTCAGCCCTCATCTACCTATATATGAAATGAGCAAAGGGCAGGAGAGATGTTTTGGTTAGATGAGGGTAATGGAGAGAAATATGTGCATTCCAGTCCAGCTTCTAGAGAAGAGCAGATGAGTAGAGGGGGAGAGAGGCGCAGAGTGGATAAGTAGATGAGTGAGGTGAGACATTCTTCAGCTCTAGGAACAATGGCAGCTCTTCATCCAGCCAGTGTAGAGTCTCTGTATTGTTGGGAGTCGGAGGCAGAAGAAAGAAACATCCCCAAGGGACAGGCTGTGCATCTCACACTCTGGGGAAGGTAGCACTTTGTTGGTTTTTCATTAGAGCTGTCATTAGAGGTAATCTACACTCTTAGAAAAATGGGTTCTTTGGCTGTCCCCATAGGAGAACCCTTTCTAGTTCCTGGTATAACCCTTTCAGTTCCATATAGAGCCCTCTGTGGAAGGGTTCTACATTGAACCCAAGAGTTCTACCTGGAACCAAAAAGGGTTCTCCTATGGGGACAGCTGAGGAACCCTTTTTTAGGTTTTAGATGGCACCTGTTTTTTCTGAGTGTAGTGGTTAAGTAGGAGTTTATTGTGATATACATTTGATGGTGGAAATTGTAAGGTGGTGGGAGGAGTTGAGTGCCCACAAATCAAGTTAACAATATTGATACTGTTGCATATTAATCACTGTCAAAACCAACATTTTGGACCGGGCCTTCCTCAAGGAAAGCTGAACTCAATGAAAACCTCATGTTAGTTGGTGTGAATTGGGGTTAAGGGAGGGGGAATTTGGGTGGAGTTGGGGTGACCGTAAGAGACAGAGGAAGCTCTGATGCCATGCCATACAGTTTACCAGGAACCTCTCCTGAGTTCTTACACGACTATCAGTCATCCTCTTTAATTCAATGAGGTTCTGACCTCCTCCTGATCCTGGCGTTCTTCTGTTGTGTAATGTTCTATTAGCTTTCTACCTAACTTAAAAATACTAAACTGAGGAACGTTCAAAACTGACGTTCCGTCAGACACGACTCTTGCTGTTCCTTAGTGAAGAAATCAGTCTTGATTGGCGCTTCAGTTCATTCGACTAGAAGTGCTATCACATGCAACATTCTTCCATTCTTTCCCGCGTCGCTCTGTTGTGCTGTATTGAGTGTCTTGTAGTTCTGTGGCGAGAAGGACTGTGGATTAGTATTGAGAGAAGGTCTGTTTTGGTTTGTGACGTGGTACTAAAGCCTTTAATCCTGCAGTAAGTCCGCATGACTGGTGGAGAGCCAGAACCCCTTGTTTTCTGTTATCAGATGCCAACAACGGCCTGTTTGATTAGTGAGCTGTTTACATTCTCTGGAGTGGCGAGAGAGACCAACAGAATGATGACTGCTGTGTGACGCTCTGCTTTGTAGGTTTGCTTTCCCAGCCACACACTTACTCAGCCATTCATACACACTCATGCATAGATACTCATGCATACAGACACAACCAAAAGGCAAATGAAAGTGCTCAGTCTTAGATGTTTTGAGTATGTTTTCCCAATATGCAGCGACATTGTTAGTCTCTTTTTCAGTGAAGCCAGATGTTTAGTATCGTGACAACTGTCATTTGTCACAATTAAATCTCAGCTGGTTTGGAAACCATCATGTATTGGATAAATGGATCTCAGGGAATCAGATGTGTTGACTCAACAGTGCTGGGCCAACTGGAGAAGTCATAAATTGTGTGCTGGGACTTAGTCAATGACAGATCAAGCTGTCTATTCGCACGCTGAGATGCATCTGTAGTGTGAATGCGTGACATCTGTCCCCTCTCACCAGATGACCATTATCCTGAACATAGAACAGTGACAGCAGGTCTTTGAGGAGGACAGCCATTTCTCTGCCCTCTTACAGGAACCAGCTTTCTACAGGCACTCTACCAGGCACCCCCTGTGGCCAAGGACCCAACTGGGGCCTTCAGACTGCTGCCATTGACAAGCAGCTGTGGTTACCACGGTGACGCAGCCAGAATGTGTCCTGCATTGCTAGTAGGGGTTTCAAGAAGTCGGAAACTTTCCGAAAAACTTCCAGAAATTTGCCATGGGAAGTTATGGATTTGGGGAATTTTGCTTAAATTTAATAAGTTAACTTTTTTTTTGTGGGATACACAAGGCAATTCTAGGTCTTGTGGCATTTTTTGGTTAAACTATCCCTAATTCAATGGAATTGCAACCGTCTGCATGCACAGTGTATTCCTCCATCACATGTGCAGTGCACTCTTCCATCACATGTACAGCTGATTCTCAAGATCTTGCACACTAATGAGATGCTATTGAGCCCACACTACTACACTGTCTGAGCCAAGGACTACATGCTTTCCGGTAACTATTGATTACAATACTGGGTGGGGTGAATATATTTTATGACATGCATGATTTTGTTATTAAATAGTAGCCTACAGCAGTGTGTTTAAATAATTTCTAACTTCACAATTTATGCTAGTTTTTGCTACCATGTGGGTTTTAGCTTATTTGAGCCTGCTAACTGAGGATTGTTAATTCACCTGTTTATACATGCTTCAATTTATAACATGTATCTTACAAAGGAGTTGTTTTAATCTAACTGCTTACCTATTTCTGTACATGGAATTGTATATTGTTTTTTTTACTCATTTTTTTTCTAATCTTTACAGGAAAATGCCACGGGCACTATCTGATGTGTGGAGACATTTCACTGCAGCTAATGTAGAAGGAAAAGCTGTCTACATTTGCAAATACTATGCCAAATTATATGTAAAGAATGTAACAAAGATGCAGAATCATCTGGCCAAGTGCATAACGTTCCCTCAGTGCTCACAACAAGCAACCTCTGACAAAAGTCCCTCTACTTCTATTCGAGGTGAAAATGATGAATCCGACACCTTATTGATAGCAACAGCTCATGGTCCTCCTGGAATCAGAAGTTTTTTTTGACTCAATGGAGGAACGTAGTCAGAGAAATGCTGAAGAATGTCTTGCTCGAGCTGTGTATACAACTGGTTCACCTCTGATGCTCACAGGCAATGTGTATTGGAAGAGATTTCTGAATGTTCTTCACCAAGTGAAGGTCAAGCAAATCATAGAGAAAGCAGACTATATTGCAATCACCTCTGATGGGTGGTCAAATGTTTGTGGACAAGGAATAATTAACTACATCTCCACCCCTCAACCAGTCTTCTACAAGAGCACAGACACAAGGGATGACAGACACACCGGTCTCTACATTGCAGATGAGCTGAAGGCAGTCAACAATGACCTTGGACCACAGAAGGTATTTGCACCGGTAACAGACAATGCTGCGAACATGAAGGCTGCTTGGTCTAAAGTGGAGGAGTCCTACCCTCACAGCACACCCATTGGCTGTGCTGCTCAAGCATTGAATCTGCTCCTCAAGGACATCCTGGCAGTGAAAACAATGGATACACTCTACAAGAGAGCCAAGGAAATGGTTAGGTATGTGAAGGGTCATCAAGTTACAGCAGCAATCTACCTCACCAAGCAAGGTCAGAAGAATAAGAGCACCACGTTGGAACTGCCCAGCAACACCCATTAGGGTGGTGTTGTCATCATGTTTCACAGTCTCCTGGAGGGGAAGGAGTCTCTCCAAGAAATTACCATATCACAGTCTGCCGATATGGACAGCCTCATTAAGAGGCTCCTCCTGGATGATGTATTTTGGGAGAGAGTGGTAAGCAGCCTGACACTCCGGATACCTATAGCAGTAGCCATTGCATTGATTGAGGGAGACAATGCCATCCTGTCTGATGTTCAGACTCTACTTGCAGACAAAAGAGGAGAAATCCGTACTGCCCTGCCCACTTCACTGTTGCTCCAAGCAGAGGAAACTGCAGTTCTGAAACATCAAAAAGCGTGAATACTCCTGCCTGAAGTCCATACACAATGCAGCGTACATGTTGGACCCCAAGTATGCTGGCAAGAGCATCCTGTCTGGTGTAGAGCTCAGCATCCTGCATCCTGTCTGGTGCAGAGCTCAACGAGGCCTATGGTGTCATCACTACCATGTCTCGCCACCTTGGCCTGGAGGGCAAGGTTCTTGGCAGTCTGGCAAAGTACACTTCCAAGCAAGAGCTTTGGAATGGAGATGCAATATGGCAGTTATGCCAACATATCTCATCAGCCACCTGGTGGAAGGGACTTTGTGGATCTGAGGCTCTTGGAATTGCAACCGTCTGCACCTCGGCACCTCCTGCCTCCATCATCCTCCAAATCCCAACATCAGCCACCTCGGAGTGCAACTTGTCCTTGTTTGGGAACACGCACACAACAGGCTGACCAATACATGAGTTGAAAAATTGGTGGCCATCCGGGTAAATTTGAGACTTTGAGCCTGACAACGAGCCACCCAACAAGGTTGAAGAGTGATCGTGAAGATGAGGCCTCAGAGTCTGATGTTCAAGAGGTGGACATTGAGGAGGTCCAGGGAGAAGACATGGAAGACAACCAAAGCTTTAGTTTCTAGACTATCATTTTATGTATGTTGAAAACGTTTTTCCATCATTCGTAACTAAATGGTTTTTATTTCTATTGAAAGGATTTAATCATTTGTCTACTTATGGTAAGGTAAAATGTTTGTTTCTGTCTCCATATATGGTAAATATATCCAATACAAAAAACATCTGCATGTAAATGGTTTTCATACATTTCAGTTAGCCCGCACCCCACACACACATACACCATCCAAAATCTGTGCTTGCAAGCTGTTGCTCATATTAAACTGTCAGGCCAGTGTAGCCGGTTCAGTTCCTCTGCCTCATTTGCTGTATTAAAACATGTTTCTAGTTGGTGCTGTGATCTCAATGAGATAAACAAATACCCCGTTTTCTCTCCAATTTCGTGGTATCCAATTGTTTAGTAGCTACTATCTTGTCTCATCGCTACAACTCCCGAACGGGCTCAGGAGAGACAAAGGTTGAAAGTCATGCGTCCTCCGATACACAACCCAACCAAGCCGCACTGCTTCTTAACACAGCGCGCATCCAACCCGGAAGCCAACCACACCAATGTGTCGGAGGAAACACTGTGCACCTGGCAACCTTGGTTAGCGCGCACTGCGCCCGGCCCGCCACAGAAGTCGCTGGTGCGGATGAGACCAGGATATCCCAACCGGCCAATCACTCCCTAACCCGGACTAGGCCAATTGTGCGTCGCCCCACGGACCTCCCGACAGAGCCTGGGCGCGAACCCAGAGTCTCTGGTGGCACAGCTGGCGCTGCAGTACAGCGCCCTTAACCACTGCGCCACCCGGGAGGCCTCAATTAGATAATTTAACAAGACAGGACAGCAATATCCTTTCCCTTCTGTTTTGTTTACATAGAGTAACTTCAGTATAGGGAGGTGTGGTGTACCAGGGGAAATGACGCCTAGTCAGTCTGTTAGGCACGGGGTAGAAGAGCTAACCAGTCATGTGACCCTTCCATGTTGTCGGCTCTCCCTCGGCAACTCCACAGCCTGCGTCTCCACTGGCAGTCTCTCACACTCACTCACAGGGCTTCAGTCCCTTCCACCATCATCGTAGAGAGAGAGTTAGAGTATTGGGCATGTTCTCGTTTGGAAGCTGCGCTGGCAACTATCCAGAGGGTCGCTCTCGTGTGGCTACACCGTCGCCACCGCTCATTGACTTTGGCTGCTGTGACCATGCTCTGCTCTGGGCTTACAGTGAAGGTGGAAAATATTCCAGCACATATTTGCCTTGTTGCATGTATAATATGGCCACGGGGTCTGACAATGGGAACCCACAAAGACAACCCAGTAACCTCCAAAATGTGTAGCCTACTGTAGGCTCTCCTCAGATGTTGAAATTAGTGGAATATACCATCTTGTTTGGTGATTTTGGGGGGGCATTTTAATAGCACCATTCTCAAACATTAATGTCTTAAAGTTATAAATATTGAATCCTCCTAGTCCAATTAAACTGTGAAGTTGCTATTTTGAAACTAAACCTTAGAAAAGAGAAAATAATGTTTCTGACAATTATATTCACTTCTGAGAATTGAAAGAATGCCTGGAGATTCACCCAGGTGTAACAGCTAAATGAGCATGGCTCTGGAGAGACCACGGCATCTTTGATCATGCAGAAACACATCACTTGCAGCTTCTGTCTCCAACAAGATCACACTGACTGCTGCATAACTCTCTCTGTTAGGTTTTCTCTTGAATTCTCGCTTGTCTTACTCTTTCATTTTAGGTTTTGTATCTTGAGTTCTCTCTTGGCTTAGGCTCACAGTTGCCGGTCTTTGGGTGTGTGGGGGTCAAAAGTGTCTGTTTCATTGTGCTGTGGAGTTTTGACTCTGGGAGACCATTTTCCCAAGCTTTCGCCTCGCACCATTCCTCTGGGAGCAGCAAGGGAATTATACAAATCTGTTCTTGCACAGACGTGCAGGGATGGGATCGGGAGCTCTCTGCAGGGAATTCTCAGGCGGAACCCCAGAAATGTGGGTGAAAACAGGAAGAGAAGGAGAATTTGGCAGCGAGTTCATTTGGGAGAGGCTGGCTAGGAGGACAAATCTGATCCGGTGCCAGAGAATAAGTGAACATGTGCATTGCAATAGGTCCATATACACTGAGGCCTATTCAAGACTAGCCATGTCAGTTGCAGTGAGAGGAACCGGCGAGAAGGGGTATGTCAGTAGTGTTCAAGTCATAAAGTAACGCTAAACTTATTTCATGCGACGGTTCCATGTGAATAAAACTAGTTTTTCCATCAGCTGTTTGATCTTGGGTTATTGAATAGCACATTTCCTTTGTGGAGCTGACAGGTTTTGGTGTTCCAACAACAGATCCAAGCATTAGCTGAAGTACAAGACATGTTCTCGCCCCACCATCATTGTGGTTGAGGACAAGGTGAAACCTCATCTAGCTTCATCGGCTGTGGTGTGTGTGTGTGTGTGTGCGTATTTTCTGTTGCTACATAGCTTATTCCTCACCCTGTGAAACCCTTCGTCAACGCTTCAGCTACACACAGGAGACTCATAGCAGGGGCACTTTCATGATTTCCAGAGCTGCTTTTATTTAGCAAGTCTAATAGTTAATGGCCTGACTTAATCTGTCACTGGTTGGTTTATTGCAGCTGTATGCACGCTTCATTTTCACTTACTGTATGTATGGCTTGATGGAGTTGTGCAAGAGTTTCTGATTGTTGTGCATCTAGAGAAGGCCACGCTGAAGAGGTCTGATGAAGTGAACACGAGCAGGCTTGGATCAGCTATGAAGATTTGAGTTTATGGTATTCAGCAGGCTTGGATGAACTAATGCAGATTCATTAGTTCATTAGTTTGAGCTTTATTCAGAAAGCTCGGCAGGTTTGGATCAGCTAATATATGCCAAATTTGTAACTATTTACATTTGAGTCATTTCGCATGTGAAATTATCCAGAGCGATTAGGTTTAAATGCCTTGCTCAAGGGCACATTTTTCACCTATTCTGCTCAGGGATTTGAACCAGCAACCTTTCGCTAGGCTACCTGCCGCCTTAAAGAAGACTTGGATCCTAGCTGTTCTCAGTAAAGCAGGCTTGGATCACTTAATATAGTGGTAGCTAGCTAGCTGTTCTCAGTAGAGCAGGCTTGGTTCATTTAATATAGTGGTAGGTAGCTAGCTAGGCTGTTCTCAGTAGAGCAGGCTTGGTTCATTTAATATAGTGGTAGGTAGCTAGCTAGGCTGTTCTCAGTAGAGCAGGCTTGGTTCATTTAATATAGTGGTAGGTAGCTAGCTAGGCTGTTCTCAGAGCAGGCTTGGTTCATTTAATATAGTGGTAGGTAGCTAGCTAGGCTGTTCTCAGTAGAGCAGGCTTGGCTCATTTAATATAGTGGTAGGTAGCTAGCTAGGCTGTTCTCAGTAGAGCAGGCTTGGCTCATTTAATATAGTGGTAGGTAGCTAGCTAGCTAGGCTATTCTCAGTAGAGCAGGCTTGGCTCATTTAATATAGTGGTAGGTAGCTAGCTAGCTAGGCTATTCTCAGTAGAGCAGGCTTGGCTCATTTAATATAGTGGTAGGTAGCTAGCTAGCTAGGCTATTCTCAGTAGAGCAGGCTTGGCTCATTTAATATAGTGGTAGGTAGCTAGCTAGCTAGCTAGGCTATTCTCAGTAGAGCAGGCTTGGCTCATTTTAATATAGTGGTAGCTATAGCTAGCTGTTCTCAGTAAAGCAGGCTTCGAGATTAGCTGGCATAGGCCATGGTCAGTGGAGCCAGCAGGGTAATTGGTAGCAGATTGGGTTGAGGGGAAGCACATGTAGGAGTCTCTTCCTGGGAGGAGGAGGGGAAGACAGGTCTGTAGAGGAGGGGATGAAGGGAGTATGGAGGAGTAGTGTGCTGTTGAAATCCGATCCTTCTTCCCAGATGGGTTGAATGGTGATCGTTTACTCCTCTGCCTCCCTCACTGCTCATTGATTCATCTTCTCCTTCTCTTCACTTATATTATTTTGCTCTTCTCTGTTCTGCCGTCTTCTCCCTGATTCTATTCTCACCTCTTCTCGTCTTCTCTCAAGGTTACTCTTTCCATAGTTGAGTTGAGCCCAGTCCAACAACTGTCAACCTCTTTAAAAGTAACCACACTAGTTTCTTAGTGAGTTTTTGCTCTGCTTTCCAGACTGCGGTGTCAGTAGCTTCACCCTAAACACCTGGTTTTGGAGCCTGGTCGTATCACTGCTAGTCCTTAAGCACATCGTTAACATACTAGCCACACCATTTGCAACGTCAGTGGAATGGGTTTCACTGGGAAGAGAAGGAAAGCCCTTACTATTAAAGGCTTGCTGAGGTTACCGATCGGCATGCTGTGGGGCTTTCAACCCATTTACAACCTCCGCTCTGACAGGTGGATCGGTTGTAAGGTTGTTTTCATAAAGACTGGTGCTTCTTGTTTCCGCCCTAGAGTAGAACAGTGGACTTACTGTGGTGAAAGGCAGAGCAGAGGAACTGTCAAGAGTTCTCTAGGTTTTTACAGTTTATCTGCCTACACCACAGTGAGGTGGGATGGAGAGGGCACAGGAAGTAGTACACTTGACCCACATCCTGCCATTCACACTTTCTCTGTCTGTATGACTGTCATAAAAAAAACACAAGGGCAAACAAGACAAATGTTTGTCATAGTGTTTGCCCAGAACAGTAAGAGGTTTCTGAGTAGCCGTGGTAACCCTGTGGTCATGCACCATAATTACTGTATATCCTGTGAGGTTTGCAATTGGGGACCCATTGTGGTCATATTTAATTCAGTCCTACAGTCCTTTGTGGGGTAGACGGTACAAACCCTTGTTTTGGAAGCAACTACTTACAGTTGTATACAAACCACACAATAACAAGAAATGCTATACTTGGGTGTGAAAAATGCATGACAATACATGTCAAGGTTATTTTTAGATTGGATTGATACAATTAATTGTTTGTGGTATCCCCTTGAGTTCCTGTCTCATTCTGTGGCTAACCCCGTTTTGTTTCTGTCTGCTGTCCATCCTTTCCCTACGGCTAACAATGGAGGAAGAGGGGCAGGGCGACTCGGCTGAGCAGAGGCACGCCATGCTAAGGGGGAGTCCCGCTGGGCCTGGACGGGACGTGGGCAGCAGGGCGGCCCCTGTGTGTCTACTCGTTCTGGGTTCCCATGGGTCGCCTGATAGGGATGTTTACTACATCTAGTGAAGAAATGCAGAGACGGTTGGCGCTAAGGGGTGATTGCAAGGGAGAGAGTGAGAAAGTGAGCACGGGAGAGAGATGGTGAGCGGGAAACGGGTGATAAAATAAGAGAGAGGGGAAGGACCGGGAGCGAAATCCAGAGGCCTGTTGCACACGCAGTCGACCTGCTTGGCTGCTAGCCAGACAACCTGCTATGGAATCAGCATGGGAAAGAGGCTGGGACCCAGGATAGGCAGTGGAGGAGGGAAGAGACAGAGGGAGAGAAAGAGAGATAGACTTACTGCTGAGCCTAGATAATATTCCATTGTTCATTTGCCAAACCCTCCTTCCCTCCATACAGCCTTCACGTCTCCCAAACCCCACCCCCCTCTTCTTTCTCATGAATCTTTGTCAGACTGAAGCAGGTCAAGTCAGCATGTGAGCAGGTGAAATCCCTAGCACATCATTTGAACCAGCACATTGTTTCATATCTGGCCTGGGTCCCTACAACATCCTGCAGCAGGGCTGACAACAAATTGGCTTCGCATTACCTCTGACATACTCTGGAAGTTCCTTCAGAGTAAAAATAAATTCCTCCATCTCTCTCTCCCTCCAGCTCTCATCATATTGCTCTCCAACAGCAACGGAAAAGGGAGGGAGAGAGTCTGCAAAGTTCGCTGTTCCGCAGAGAGCTTGCTAAATGTGAAGTGGCGCATTCAATTGATTGCAGACGAGGCTTTAGCATTTGTTAAAGCAAACCTCACCGTGTGGGGATAGACACGGCTCTACACTTAGCCATACAGGGAGAGCGAGAAATTTTAATCGGAGCGTCCTGCACTTAAGTTCTCTGCCGCAGTTTTGAGCAGCTCTCTCCATCTGCTGCTTTGCTTTCTGAAGGACTGTATCCTTTCTCCTTGGGCATGAAGTAGCAATTTGAGTTTAACCACTGGTGAATTATCATCCTGGACAATCACTCTTTGGTGTAGCGTCCCTTCTTGCTAGCTGTGATATCTGGGGCCGCCGTGGGCGACTTGTCCTTTTTTAGGTATGTGGAAATGACTTAGCGCTCCCCCATTCCGGAGGCTCCCTGAGAAGACGGATGATGTCATGTCTTTCTGAGAAGCAGCTGTGAGGAGCGGCTTGCAGGCCTCCACAGCTCAGAGAGACCTGCAACACTATTCACAACAGCAGGACTTATCACTGACAGTACTACTGACAACACTACTGACATTCAAGACTTCACATTGACAACAGAACTGACACTGATAATACCAGGTCTAAAGCAGAGGAGGCTGATGGGAGGAGCTATAGGATGGGCTCGTTGTAATGGCTGTAATGGAATTCATTGAACGGAGGCCAACATGAGGGTTCCATATGTTTGAGTTTGATACCGTTCCATTAATTACATTCCAGTCTTTACAATGAGCCTGTCCTGTAGCTCCTCCCACCAGCCTCCTCTGGTCTAAACTCTGACAACACCATGGACCTCAGCACTGACAACACCGACGACCACACAGGACCTCAGCACTGACAATACCGACGACCACACCGACGACCACACAGGACCTCGGCACTGACAACACCGACGACCACACAGGACCTCGGCACTGACAACACCGACGACCACACAGGACCTCGGCACTGACAACACCGACGACCACACAGGACCTCGGCACTGTCGACGACCACACAGGACCTCGGCACTGACAACACCGACGACCACACAGGACCTCGGCACTGGACCTCGGCACCATCACATCAAGTCATAAATGCTGATTCCGCACCAATAAACACACCACTTAGACTGGTACTAACAAAATGAATGACAAGTCCATGTCTAATTCGCCATGAGGTGCTGTGAGGCTAGGAATGCAGACTCTTATTTAGTCACAGATGCCATGAAAAGCTGAATTCTGAAGTCGACAGTGGATTGTTTGTAGCTGCCCTATTGTTGTGGAATGTCATGGTGCCTCCTCTGGGCTTGCTAGTCTGTTTCCTTGACCCGGCTGTAGCTAGGTTGTGAATCCTGCTTTGTTAGTGTCCTATGTAAAGCAATCCAGGGTCCTTGGGGCTCTGTCAAAGGCTTCCAGGGCCGTCAGTGTGGGGCTGCTATTGTCCACAGAGCCCAGCCCCGGCCCGGTATCAGGCTCAGTGGCGTGTTTGTGTGGGTTACAGCAGTTTGTCTACAGATCTTTGTGGAACAGGGATTTATAGCATTAACGCAGATGGTCATAGTCCCCCAGCTCCTCCTTTAACACATCTTGTGCTCCTCTTCTGTTCCCTGTCTTTTTGACTCGCATGCACCAGTGAATATATCACACACTCTTACAATGCTCAAACATTTTTTTCTTCCACGCACACTTGAATACATCTTGAACAAACATGCTAAAAACATGATAACCACCCTACTTCCCTATATTTAAATGTGCATACCATCTTCCCTGTTTTACCGTGACACTGTCCCCTTTGCAGTTTCCTACTTGGCTCACCCCTGTGTTTATGTAACTGTATATGTGTCCAAACACCCAGTGACCAGCCATCTGCTGATAGGAATCTCCTGCTGTCCTGTTGGGTTTATTATGCAACTGATGGGGCCCTGATGCCCTGCTGCTGACCCTTTGGCTAAAGCTCACTCACGCTCTCTCTCACACACACACACACTACACACACACACTACACACACACATGTTATGCTTTGGTCTTCTTGCAGGGCCAGGGGTTTACTGATGTGTTTTGATGACAAGGTCTGGGCATTATCAGTCAGTCCTATCTATCTTCAGTCCTATCTATTCTCTCTCACACATCAACAGTCCCAAACCCTTCTGAACAATGCTCATTCCCATAGTTCCTCTGCCGCAGCGTGCATCCGCTGTCACACCAATCAGATATGTCAGAGAGCAAAGGTCAGTGGGGTCACATTTCCCTGTGATGTTTTTATTGGCCGGAGCAGATGGCGTCCCTTGGCCACATCATTGTGGAGGTTGTCATCTCTCCCTTCCTGGGTCAGGGTTAACGGCTGCCAGGGACAAAGAGGTGGCTAAGGCCCTATGTCTCTCTCTCGCGCTCTCTCCAAGAGCTCTCTCCCAATTGTCCCAATAAAACTCCCTGGCAGCGCTGTCAGGTTTACAACTTTACTAGATACGGATTCATTGGCTGTCACATTGAGTTAAAGGTGTGGGGGAGTGCATCATATGGAGCTGTAGTGCCACTGTAGTGCCAGGCTTTGTGATTCATTTGGAAACCTGGAGCCTGTAATGGTCAGTCAGTTACACTCAACAATGACGTGTTCCTCAGTTTGAGTTGTGGGACTGAGTCCACGGAACACGTTCAACTGTGGAGAACGCAGTGTCGCAGTAAAGCAGTCGGCGTTCCATCACAGAACTCCTAGAACAGCACTTTGCTTTCACCCTGGGGCTCCCAAGAATGAATGACAGCTGAAAGCCTCAACCTCTTTCACTGCGTAGCGTTATTCTTGTATTACAATTCACAAGATCCACTTTCCTTCCCTCTTTTTCTCTCACTCCATTTGCTCTCTCCTTTCCTTCCACTCCCTCACTTTTCCCTCGGTGATGGGCACCACCCCGTCTTGCTGACCCATAAAATAAATTAAATGTAAAACTGCACTTGATCTTTCTGGGGATGCATAAATGTTCCAGCCCTTATCCACTGGATTTCTGTTTTTAATGGTCCTGTAGCGAGGGAGGCGGGGGGGTTGAAGTTTCTCCTCAGACGTGTGAATAGTGCTCAGCTGAAAGTCATTTGGGCTTGCAGGCGAGGGCCTGACGCAAACCCCTCCTCTCCCTCTCTGGGGGTACTTCTCCAACAGACGCCAGAAGGGGAGAGAGGGATGGAGGAGTAGAGAGACAGGAATAGAGACGGACAGATAAAATGCACTTCGTCACGGTAAGGGGTTTGTCAGCCAAGAGCATCATTTCTCCAGTGTCAAGTTATACTTAAACACTGAAGTGGAAAAAAACAACCCCTGAGATGTGCAGTTTCAAAACGCTGGATGAACCCCCTGGGCCAACTACACAGTTGACTCCGCCAAGGAAGAGTTCAGAAAGTCAACAACTTTTGTAATTCAGCCAAATTGGGACATTTTCTTCAATGACTTGTTCAGCTACTCTGTGGATAGCAATGTATGGCATATTGCCCGACTGGGCAGGCATTCCCTGAGGGCTGGGGTGAGGGGTTGCAGCAGGGTTAGCTAATGTGTGCTTATTGGGGTTGAGGGGGCGTTTGTTGGAGTGGGCAGTGCTCAGGAAATGTTTAAAGGCTCATGGATGCCCTGGAGCCCTCTAGCACATCTGGGTGAGGTCACACGCACATTCCCCCATCTGTTGCTTCTGGGAACTGCTTTGTCTAGCTATGTGTATGTGTGTGTGTGTGGGACGTGTGCGTCTGTCCAGCAGTCTGTCCGTCTGTCTAACTGCTAACAGGCGTTTGCCCAGATGCGTCCCCTGATGCTAACACCTGAGCCAAATCATGCCAGGACGCTTGACCAGCATTTATTGGCCTGGTCGCTGAGTGTTTGTCTAGTCTGCGTCCCAATTGGCACCATATTCCCAATATAGTGCACTACCTTTTGACTATGTTTTTAGCATAAAGTACAGAGGAAAATGTCAGCTGGGGAATGGGAGGGGAGCCACGATTGATGGAGGGTAACACGGTAAACAAAATGTTTCAGCACTGCTCTTGAGCAGGTTCCACGTCTTCTTGGAGAGGTAGTTAGTCCGTGAAGAGGATCGATTGTGTGATCTGTTGTCAAGTGAAAAAACATTCCTCTCAAGTTGAACTGAATACTGCTTCTTTTGTGTTGGAATGTTGCTGATGTTTTCCTAATAGGCCTTAATTGCATTACGGTAAGCTACATGAATGGAAAACACTGCAAATTCCCCCATGTGCCACATGGACTGTCCTCTGTTAACTTCCGTGGGTTCAACATCATTTAAAGCATCATTTACAAGTGTATCCTCCAATTACTAATCGAGTAGGGATCTACAGTTTGGGGAGATTCCTCACAACCCGTGAGGTCTGTTCCTCTTTCTGCAGTTATGATTTACAGGTGTTTTCAAGGCTCACAGAACTCAGATGGAGGCTTAAAACCACCAGTATATAGCATACCCATTAGCCTGCGTGACTCTTGGTATTTACGTCTATCTCTGTGTGACAGTCCGACTCCAGCCTTTTGCTCCATGAGGAGAATAAGTCCTCCACAAATGATCTCCTCTAACAGACCCATAGCAATCTAATTCTACTACCTGGAAACAATTGTGTCTGACTGTTTTTCTCTGTCATTCCAGGATGCCAGCTGCTAGCACAATGACTGGTGGGACGGCCCTGCGATTCTGTACCAACACTGACAACTGTGTCTACCAATCAGTCAACGGGTTTGTATTGCACTACTTCCTGTCTACATTTTACAGTCCGCTCCACGGAACCCCTTAGAAATAGGCAGAGGGCAACGGTGGCAGGCAAACTGTCCCATGTTGTGCTCCCACAATGGAGGGCCGGCTGGGCAGAGGTTTCCGTCTGCCAGCTGGATACTGTTACTGGTCACCCTGTTGTCACTAGTGGTGAGTAAAGCCCTATAGCTCTGTGAGCTCCCCACTGTATCTGTGGTAACATTTTAACCAACGGACCTTCCTGACATGGCAGTGCATTCAAATGCATGCCTGTGCCTTTTGTAGACCCAACTACTGTTCATGATCTCTTGTTAGTGTCATGTCCTTTCTCCCCCCCCCCCTCCCTCCTCTCTTCCTGTCTCCTCATGCTCTGTTAGCTCAGCTGGCCAGAGATGGTTGTTGTAACCCTCTTCCGGCCCCATACCGCCCCCTCCACCCCCACCGTCCTACTCCCTTCGTCTGTGGGTGAGATACAGCCTTCCCATAGTTCCCTGCTTTTAGCCAGGCTCTCTTTAGGAAACAGGCCTTTCCCTGCTTTTAGCCAGGCTCTCTTTAGGAAACAGGCCTTTCCCTGCTTTTAGCCAGGCTCTCTTTAGGAAACAGGCCTTTCCCTGCTTTTAGCCAGGCTCTCTTTAGGAAACAGGCCTTTCCCTGCTTTTAGCCAGGCTCTCTTTAGGAAACAGGCCTTTCCCTACTTTTAGCCAGGCTCTCTTTAGGAAACAGGCCTTTCCCTGCTTTTAGCCAGGCTCTCTTTAGGAAACAGGCCTTTCCCTGCTTTTAGCCAGGCTCTCTTTAGGAAACAGGCCTTTCCCTGCCAAGAAGAAGAACCCTATTCATCCCCTTCTGCCTCCCCTCACTCCCTCTGTCTGTTCCTTTCCCCTCCCACTTTTTCTTGGCTTTGCAGTTTGACCTAGCTAGTTCTTCTCCTCTTCTGCTTCATAAAAACTACAGCCTCAACTGAAGGGAGAGGCATACATTTTTTACATCTGAGGGATCGTTGTTGCAGGTGCATGGTAACAGTTGATTGAGATGAGAGAAAAGAAGAACCCCGCACACTGCTCTTGATAGTAATCACTGCTCTTTATTGAGCTTTACGTATTGGCCTCAAGGCCTTCCTCAGAGCTTTTAAAACCAAGATAATTTGCATGTTTTTCCCAATTACTCTTCTATCTTGCTCATTACAACATTTTTTAAGGGAGCGAAGGGAAGTTGTACTGGCCATTTCTTTTAGGTTTCCCTCAAGATTGCTGATTTCTCCATTTCCTATATACAATAAAGCAATGTCATCAAAAGTTGCAGTCAGAGGTTGTGTTTCCTCTGTTTGTTTTAAAACCAAATAATTTGAACTGGCCTTGATCCAACATGGAGTCAGTATGTGGGTCAGCTTTAGTTTAGAAAAGATGCACGTCTGCTCTCTGCCGCCTCTCTCCTGGCTGTGTACACTTTCAGAAATGGTTGTTGCTTGTGAACTTTGACCTCGCGTTCAAACAGTCACGACCCAGTCATTGTGCAGAAACGCATATTGTTCGACAAGGTTGTTTTATGAGAAATCCTTATTATTTACGCCATCAAATCAAGTGGCAGTTATTTTATATCTGAAGAGCCTAGACAATACTTACACAGAGATATTATGTGGATATCCAGAATTGAGCTCGATGATTAGTGCTTTGTCTACACCTGTTTTTGTCTGGGATGGGTGTGGCACTGCTATACCTAATGTGTGTGTGTGTGTGTGTGCGCATGTGTTCCTATGCATGTGTGCAGGCTCCAGTGCTGCGGCTTGAAGGTTGGGGAGGCTCCGTCTGCGGTCCCCCAGCGGCCAGACGTGGTGTGTGGGGACAGGGACACCTCCAAGCAGCCCTTCTCCCCCCTGGTCTCCCCTGTAGACGGGACTGACACCATCCTGGCTCACAGGAGAGCCACCTCGGACCCTCAGACCACCATGGAGCACGGACTGGTCGGCTGCAGCAAACTCAAGACATCGGCATGTCTGAAGACCAGCGCCAGCATCCGGGACAAGATCTCCCAATGGGAGGGAAAAAAGGAGACCCTCCCTACCACCCCAGTGGTTGGAAGTGGTCCATGTCTGCTGACCACAGTGCACAAGGAACCAGAGTCTGTGAGAAAGAAGGAGATCTCGGAGGTCCACAGGCCGGACAGTAAGAGGTTGGTCAGTTGGGAGAGGCAGGACTCTGGGAAGGAGCATGCAGGAAAGCTGGGGGATTTATGGCCACCTGAGTCACCTGAGGGCCCCACTACCAAGGGGGACCGAGAGGTGATACTGGATAGAGGACCCCTCAGAGGCAGTAGTAAACCCACAGAGACAGCCAAGGAAAATAAGTCAGTTTTGACTCACATTAAGAAACTGGAGCAGGCCATGAAAGAGGGTCCCACCAATCCCTCCTTGGTGTTGCCTGGGAACTATTTCTGCCCTCCTTCCGAGGAGCTGGAGGAGGCAGAGAGGAGGGGGAATGAGCCCATATTTGGGACACTGGACGTTATGGGGTCAATGCCTGTGGGGTCATCGCGGCAGCGGAGGTCAGATGACCCTGAGAATGTGTACACTGAGCCTGGCGCTGCCAGTCCCTCCATCAACCCCTTACCTAAACCCCAGCGAACATTCCAGCACCACACCCCTCCCAGCACCCCAGCCTCAGGACTGAGCCTGGGCAAGGGGAGACGTGACCTGCCCCCTCTGCCCTCCATCCCCCCGCCTCCCCTACCCACCTGCCCCCCGCCAGCAGTCTGCAGGAGACCCTGGGCAGACCGAACCCGAGACAGCAGTAACAGGTAAGAGGCAGAGATCAGACGGAGATGAAATTAGACAATATGGGAGGAAATACAGCACCCTCCGATTCAGATACAGATTCATTCATTGCCACATCAAAGATTGGCGGTGTTGTCTTTTGGTACAGCAGTCTTTCCCTGTACATGTTTTACCCTAACCGCATACTTCATCCAGTAATCCAGTGCAGCGTCTCATTCTGCACATCTGCACTGAATCAGAGGGGGCGATGTCATTCTGCTCATCATAGCATTCTAGAGGGTGAGGTCATTGGTTGAAGCTGTGGAATGTACACATGGAACATGAACCTTGCCAAGAGACTCCTGGCAGGAAACAATAACATGTTGCACTGTGTTTTTGTGGTTGATTGGTCCTTGAATATCAAGGGCTTATGGTGGAGTCGTTTTATAGCCCTTACGTGGCATTGATTTACTTTTCATTTTCACTGATGAAGTGTGAGGCTATAAAGAGACGACGTTCATCCAAGGCTTCTAAAAGCACAGTACGTGTTTTCAAGCATAGAACTAAAGAAACCCCCTGTCTGGACTCAAGCGTTTGCATGTTTCTATTGTTGATTTCTTTAGTAGACTGCATTCTCGTAAGACGTAGTCTGGCTATGTAATGTTCCATACCAAATATGGAAATTTCACACAGCTGAGGTCTGTGTTTCCAAACTCTTTGTGAAGTTGGCCCAAGTTTCAGCCCAGCTAGCACTTAACCCTTTGACACATGCCAACAAACGGGTGTGATCATTCTACAGTGGTCCCTGCAGCGTACGCTCAAACCGGTGTGATTAGAATGTCCAGTTTCGATTGAAGCAACAGTCAGCATTTGAGCTGTCCCCACACTTTTTTTCACAAACATTTGGCACAAACACAGTCCTAACAAAGTTATCCCCTGAATTTGACCAGTTTATTTTTTGGATGCAATGTCCGGCCATGCTGTCGATACTTCTGTGAATAACACAATCATCAAAACCTGAAAATGTAGGCTACATTAATCCTAGCGCTAACTGAGAAAAGAGTGACATCACACAAACGGTCATATTTATCCAACTCTCTGCTGACAGAAACCATAATATTAATTAGCTAATAGCAATTTGTCGCATCACAGGTGAGCTCACCATTGGTCAAAATAATTGAGTAAAACACTTTCTAGAAATCAAAAGTAATCCGACGATGGATAGTTTGTGCGCGCCGCATGTTTCTTTTTTTGCGTCAACCAAAGAAGAGGAGTTTGGTCTGTTTGTAGACACACCCCCCCCCTTCCATTCATTCACTTCCCTTCATTCACTTCTGGAAGTTTACTCAAAAGATGAGTGAACCATTCCTTCACGTCATTTTATAACATCTTTGATCTGACAGACATTTACGTGACACCCAG
The DNA here is from genome assembly GCF_002021735.2 of Oncorhynchus kisutch. Taxonomy (NCBI): domain Eukaryota; kingdom Metazoa; phylum Chordata; class Actinopteri; order Salmoniformes; family Salmonidae; genus Oncorhynchus; species Oncorhynchus kisutch. The sequence continues at coordinate 18,092,331 of NC_034195.2, read as the reverse complement.
AATGTATTGTATAATGTCAACAAACATGGCACCACACATAGCTGGCAAATAGCTTAGCATTAGCTCATTATAATCAGTACAACTTTCAAAAAAGTATTTTACACACACATGTCCATTACAATCTATGCAATAATCGGAATGCATGATTTGTCACCAGTACTTGAAGATACATTATGCTAAAAAATGACCAGGGGCACAACTTTCATGCCCCCCCCCACACACACATTGAAATTGCACTTTTGTCTCCCTCAGTTTTATAATTGGAATGTGATTAAAACGAGGCATTGGTGTTCTTTAGGACCATGCGGACGCTTCCGAGTGTTCGGGTAGGCTGTTTGGAGTGTAACTTTAAAACAATAATAATAATATCCTGTCATATGTGTATATACCCCCCACTTCTAAAACCAAGGTTGAGCCCCTGGAAATGACATCATGATATACAGAAAATAATGCAGTTAGTTTGATTGGACACGTGTGCATTCCTAAGTTAGTATTTGTAAGGAAAACAACAATGAAGGCAATATGAGCGCCAGCCAGAAAATGTGCCAGGGGGAAAAAGTTTGCTCCTCACTGACGCCATGCCACAAAACATTTTAATAATGCATTTGCATGATTAATGCCTAAGCAAATTCATTGTCATGTGTCCTATCTGTGCTTGGAGTTCACAAGTTAAACTAAGCTAGCAGTGTTATTAAGTCTTATTGAAACATTCAGTGAAAGTTTACATTAAGTTTTTGAATAACTTCCTAATTTCTTTCTAAACAATTACAACATTTAGCAGCTGTTCTCAGAACATTTATTTTATTACCTTCAAATATCCTATCATTTCTGTTCTCAGAACCTTAACCTCCCAGGAAAACTTTCAGGGAACCATAGTAAAATCTTCTCCGAACCTCCCTGCAACCTAAAAATGTACATTCCCAGAACAAGTGTTCTCAGAGCGTAAAAAAAAAACACTTCAGTTTTACTGGTCAGGAAACTTATGGCTTCGTTCTGGGAACGAAGCCATAACCAAATACAACCAAACCAAATACATGTTTCCACAACTTCCAAAGAAACAAATGTGCTAGCTGGGAGAGTGTGCCCAACTGGGGCACTGGTAAAAAATAGTGCGCTAAATATGGAATAGGGTGAGGCTGTGCAAAATGGCAGTCTTTTGTGGGTTTTACAGAACAATAGTCCTACTGGAAGAGATACTGTCTGTTTCCCACTGGGCCAGACTGTTTGGCAGCAGTGGTACACACACAGAGATGGGCATTCAGAGCTGGCCAAGAGGAGTATCTGTCAGTCTGCCTACACACACCTTTACCATCTGGAGGGCTATAGAGATAGGCATTTCAGTCTAGAACTACCTTTCTTTGCTTCCTTTACCTCGGTCCCAGAGGTAGAGAGGGAGCATATGCAAACAGTTTATCTTGAATCTTCACCACCAGCCAATACTGTCAAGTCAGATTATTTGTGTTCCTTACCTTAAATCCACTACTTCTACTACCAATATGTTTCTCCCACCTGGCTGATCCGTGTGTCTGTCCTACAGGAAGTCCTATGAGTTTGAGGATCTGCTGCAGTCGTCAGAGAGCAGCAGGGTGGACTGGTACGCTCAGTCCCGACTGGGCCTCCCACGTACTTTATCAGAGGAAAATGTCTACGAGGATATCCTAGGTAACACACAATCTTCCTGGTCCTAAGTATATGTTCCTAACATAGGCTTGATGGCTCAGTTGGTTGGAGCTGTGTTGGTTTGTTTGCAACATCAGAATTTCTGCACAAACCACATATACAGAGTATGTTCTTATACTGTATGTTCCTAACACTGGATAGTGGAAGTGTTTAAGGGTTGACTCGTGTCATGGGCCCTTCTGCTCAGGGACAACTCAATGTCACAGAGTTCAGGGGCATGTTCAGTAGGTTACACTAGCATAACTCAGTGGAAAACAAAGCTGTTTTGTTACTGAACACAACCCATGTGTTACCAAGGTTTTCTTTTGTGCTTTTTAATTAAGAGGCATGCTGCTTCGGTATTGTTATTTGTAACAATGTGGTTCTCTTACCTACGTTTCTACATTCTGTCTACTGTGTTGAACTAACCCCACCTCCAGCCTGTTTAATATCATGTTGGTGTAATGGAGTTTTGCACATTTGTGTGTGTGTGTGTGTGTGGGGGGGGGGGGGGGGGCATATTTGTGGCTTAGTCCCCTGGTGCATTTTTGGCAACATTCTCCTTGGTTTCTATAGTTTTCTTCGCTCACACACTGAGTATTGGTCGTTACATCTAGGGTATATTCAGGTCCGTGCTTTAGAGCTCAACCATAACAATCAAATGGTGTATTTTATTGCATTTGGGTGCTGCCTATACTTAGTCTGTATTTTCTTAGTGTCTAAGTGGTGTACCTAGAGTGATTTCTACGACATGGTCTACCGAACCCCCGGCCCCCCCATGGGTCAAGTAACTCATGGCTCACTGTAGGAGCAGCTTTAAGTGCCTATGGGAGGAAGAGTTGGAGTTGGAGCTACAGAGAGGGAGGCAAAGGCGGGACTGCAGACTGTTAGAACTGGGTATGAGTGTCTCCACCATTAACCCCCCCCCCCCCCCCCCCCCCGAAAAGCTAAACACAACCAACTTGAGCTTGCTCTTTCAAATAGACAAAGCAGCAACCATCACTCGAGAAATCTCTACCACAGACAGTAGTAGGCCTATAATGATATAGATGTTTGCCAGTGAAATGTGAAAACCAGTATTCTAGCTGATCCCTTGTTTTTCTGAGGAGAGGAGGGGGAAGAACTGTCTGTCCCGGTCTGACGTCCCCCTCCAACAGGTCCATCTGGTAGATGGATCGACGAGGGAGAAGAGACCGGCCCCGGCTCTGGAAAATGGGCCTCACTGTCCCTGCCTCTCTCTCTCTTATCTGCGCTCACAGCAATGGTTGTAGTTACTGGTGCTGTAGTGTAAACTGCATCTGTGCTAGAGAGGGCAGTTTATCTTGGTGAAATATGATCTTGGTTGCAAGCAAGCACTGCTGCTGGCAGGTCTGTACATACACACATCTGGAGCAAAAATATTGGAAATGCAACCAAAACATACTGGCAATTAATTAGAGCACTCGTTTGGGTAGATTGCCGTCCAATTAGAAACGTAGGACATTAGAATCCTGGTTCGATAGCATGTTGCTGAGTTTTTATGTGGCGGTCTGTTTCCTTTGCAGACCCTCCGTCAAAGGAGAACCCTTACGAAGATATAGAGTTGAAGAGAAGTTGCCCTGGAAACAAGCGCTCTTTACCCATCTCCTCACCCTCATCCCTTGTCCCCGACACACCGGCCAAGGTGCATAATGTAGAATGTATTGTCCCTGCTAGTAATGTGCATTGTGCTTCTAGTGAATGTGACCATAGTAATCAACTGCTTGTAGTGATCAGATTGTGAACTAATCATAGATGTCCACTATACAATTTCAGGAGGAAAAAAACAACACATTAATACACGTCTCGGCCTCCCGCTCTTCCTCCTCTTCCTCTATTCTGTCTTCCTCCAGCTGTCCTCAAAGCCAGGTTTCTTCAGGCAGAACTCAGAACGCCGCAGCTTCAAGCTCCTGGACCTGCGTAAGACCAACCGGGACACCGGCATCTCCTCGCCCTCCCGCATCAGCCCCCCCTCCACCCCCAGCAGCCCTGACGACACTCCCAGTCTCTCAGGAGACCCCTACAACCGCAGGCGCAGAAAGATCCCCAAGGTAAATGGGGGGCCTACCAGACGCCTAACCTCCCCCATCCTCAGTGATTTACAGGCACAGTCTACTGCTTTGGGGTGCCTGGTGCTGTCAATCGTCCCAGTCTAGTGCCAAGGCATAGCCTGCCTCATGCAGTTGTCTGGGAATAACTTAGACAGGACGGAGACAGTTAAGAGAATGTCCCTAGACAGGACAGTTAAAGATTTATTTTGACAATATATTTTCATGGAGAGAGAATGTCTCCCAACAAGTGTTGTGTCCAACAACTCTCAGAATAGTACTGTATGGTTGCTGCCGGTCTGTTAATGCCTCTGCCAGTAATACTGTCGTAATTGCATTTTTTGGCAAGGCAATGACCAAAGAGCTGTGTATTAGTGAGAGGGTGGTTCTGGGAAGTTACGATGGAGGATTCTATTGTTGTGCTACTTCTCCTCCCTACAGATGGTGCTGAAGATCAACGGCATCTTCGAGTTGAGGAGAGGGAAGAAACGCATGAAGAGGGTGTCTCAGTCTACTGAGTCCAGCTCAGGGAGAGGTGAGGGGAAGGGGCTCAAGCTGCTTAAAGGCATACCCCTACACTGCTACACCTCTACCCCCTTACGACCCTATCCCACTGTTCCCCTAACCCCCTAGCCGTTAGTTTCACAGCTGCTTTCGCTACACAGTTTGGACAACACTGCCTCATATCTCCATAAAAGCAACAACACTCCTCCATATGTGTCCACTTAGCTTTATGGGCATGTTTACATTTTTGGGTCAGTTGCGTTTGACCCATTTTTCAGATGAACATTTTGTTGTTGCTTAATCAAACACAAATGTGGAAAGAGTTTGTTATTGTGAATGAGTACTATGCCATATGTGGAAATGTTCTGCCACAAATGTTATTTCACACTATTTACAATGTGGTGGTCACATTCACTCATTATTTTTTTACTTTGTTTCTCTTTGATGCAGTGACCGATGACAACAGTGAGTCCGAGAGTGACACAGAGGAAAAATTGAAAGGTGAGGACATCCTCAAGAATGTGTGAGCATGTGTGCATGAACTGAAATGTATTGTGCTCTCTTCTTTCTAGAGGAGGAATGATTGGATGAAATCTGCCATTCCTTTGGATTAAGTGTATTTTAATGTGTCAGCTCATAGCCAGCGTCTGTCATCGGTGCAGTCCATGTTGAGGCAGACGGGGCGGTGCCGGACCCTGGAAAGGGGCCCGATGGACCTACAGGAGAGGAAGCTGTTTGAGTACTTCATAGTGGTGGCACTTCAGAATACCAAGGCTGGAGCTCCTTATCTACCAGAGGTCACTCAGCAGTTCCCCATCAAGGTAGTCCAAGCTGACAGCTAGTCCTCAACCAACTGGAGTGTTCATGTGTTTATCTTATCAGTGAAAAAACGTTTTTTAAATGAGTGCACCTACAGTATGTGTGTGCACATGCATCTCTGTAGTGTGTGTGTGATGTAATATCAGACAAGTTTGGAGACACCTACTCATTCAAGGTTTTTCTTTATTTTTACTATTTCTACATTGTAGAATAAGAGTGAAGACATCACAGCTATGAAATAGCACATATGGAATCATGTAGTAACCAAAGTGTTTGTAATGCGATGCTCCTGGCGGCAGAGAATTCAGGCGCAGGAGAGCGGAAACTGATTTACAACGGTTGTTTAATAACCATAAACCACCGTCAACAGAATAATACAATAAATGCACAAGCACTACAACAAATAATTACGTCCAAGGACATGGGGGGGAACAGAGGGTTAAGACAAAAGCAATGGAAAATGAAAAGTGGATCGGCGATGGCTAGAAGGTCTGTGACGTCGAACGCCGCCCCCCAACCCCCCCCCCCCCCAAACCCGTTGACGTGCGGCTCAAGCTGCGCATCGACACCGGGTGATCCAGACGAAGACGGAACTCCTGCAGCATTGAACGTCCAACACGCCCTTGACCGGAACCCAGCACCTCTCCTCCGGACCGTACCCCTCCCACTCCACGAGATACTGAAGGCCCCTTGCCCTATGCCTCGAATCCAGTATGGAGTGAACGGAGTAAGCCGGGGCCCCCCTGATGTCCAGAGGGAAGAACCTCTTGCATTTCAGACTCCTGGAGCGGGCCAGCCCCCACCGGCCTGAGGAGAGATACATGGAACGAGGGGTTAATACGGTAACCGATAACAAACCTCGTTCACTCTCCTCAGGACATTAACCTCTTACAGCTACCCCCCCCCCCCACACACACTTTTTTCAATTTCCGCCTGAAGACATACCCAAATCTAACTGCCTGGCCCAGAACCAAGAATATGCATATTCTTGGTACCATTTGAAAGAACACTGAAGTTTGTGTAAATGTGAATTGAATGTAGGAGAATATAACACAATAGATCTGGTTTAGATAATACAATGAAAAAACCATACGTTGTTTCTCTTTATTGTTGTATCGTCATCTTTAAATGGCCCCACAAACCACGGACCCAGCTTCTGGGCAGGCGGAGGGGCAGGTTTCGGGACGAGAGCCAGACCCGGTCCCACTGCGGTGGCGATCCGCATTCTTCTTTTGGCACTTCACGGCCTGCTGAAGTGGACACGGATGGCTTCCCATGTCTGATCCGCGCGCCTGAACCAGTCGTCCACCGCAGGAACCTCGGTCTGACTCTGCCAAGGCACCAGAACCAGCTGGTACACCAGTACGCACTGAAAGGGAGAGAGGTTAGTGGAGGAGTGGCGGAGCGAGTTCTGTGCCATCTCGGCCCAGGTCACAAACGCAGCCCACTCCCCCGGCCGGTCCTGGCAATAGGACTGCAGAAACCTACCCACATCCTGGTTCACGCTCTCCACCTGCCCATTACTCTCGGGGTGAAACCCTGAAGTAAGGCTGATCGAGACCCCGAGACGTTCCATGAACGCCTTCCAGACCCTAGACGTGAACTGGGGACCCCAATCAGACAAGATATCCTCAGGCACCCAGTAGTGCCGGAAGACGTGTAAACAAGGCCTCCACAGTAGGTAGGGCCGTAGGGAGACCGGGCAGAGGGAGGAGACGACAGGACTTAGAGAAACGATCCACAATGACCAAGATCGCGGTGTTACCCTGTGAGAGTGGAAGGTCAGTCAGAAAATCCACCAACAGGTGCAACCAAGGCAGCTGTGGAACGGGTAAGGGGTGTAGCTTACCTCTGGGCAGGTGCCTAGGAGCCTTACACTGGGCTCACACCAAGCAGGAGGAAACATAAACCCTCACGTCCTTATCCAAGGTAGGCCACCAGTACCTCCACTGTCCGACCGGTCCCAGGATGACCAGAGGAGGGTGACGTGTGGGCCCAATAGATCAACCGGTCATGGACGACAGACGGGACATACAGATGCCCAGCGGGACACTGGACGGGACCGGGCTCTTCACGTAATGTAACGCCTGCTCTATGTCCATGTCCAGCTCCCACACTACCGGTGCCACCAGGCAGGAGGCGGGGAGTATGGGAGTGGGATCCATGGGCCGCTCCTCTGTGTCATACAGCCGGGACAATTCGTCTGCCTTTACGTTCTGGGAGCCTGGTCTCTTCGAAAGGGTAAACACAAAACGGGTGAAAAACAACACCTGAATCGACGAGCTGGGAATGCAGGGAAAAGAGACATAGACAAACGTATGAGCAACAGAGGGCTCTGCGTGAGAATGGTGCCGGCTCACCTGGGGTGACGCCAGAGCGCTCTGCCTGCTGCCTCAATCCCCAGAGGACCCAACCCGGCACCGACCGGCAGTGTGACCTCTGCGTCCACAGATGGTGCACAAGCTGGAACCCCCTCCGGTCTCCCTGCGCACCGCGCCTCCCAGCTCAATAGGTATCGGAGAGGGGGTGCAGGGGGATGGAACCACCAGATGAACTCCTCAAACTGGTGCAATGCCACATCTCCCTCTCTCCACACGACATTGGCCCACTCCAGGGCTTTCCCGGTGAGGCACAAGACGAGGGCGGACACCCTCGCATGAGCCGGGTGGATGGTGGCCGGGTATAGGTCCAGTTGTAGAAGGAACCCCTGACAGTTGCCAGCCTTCCCATCGTATTCCTGGGTCAGGGAGAGACGAATCACACTTGGACCAGGATGAAGAGGGGCACTCAGTGGAGACCCCGGTTGTGCTGGTGGAGGCACTGGAAAAACTCCCTGTCTCTCCCAGCGGTCCATTGCCTGGACAACGAGGTCCATGGCGGTGCCAAGATGTTGGCGTATTGCTGCGTGCTCCCAGACGCGCTCCTCCACCCCTATACCTGGGGTATCTGCTCCTGCTGACTCCATAGTATTGGTCCGTAAATTCTGTAATGCGATGCTACTGGCGGCAGAGAAGTCAGGCACAGGAGAGCGGAAACGGATTTACAACGGTTGTGTTGAATAACCATAAACCACCGTCAACAGAACAATACAATAAATGGGTCAAACAAAACCCGGTAAATACCAGCATACCGTGCACAAGCACTACAACAAACAATTACGGCCAAGGACATGAGGTGGAACAGAGTGTTAAATACACATGTAATTGATGTAATTGGAACCAGGTGTGATGGAAGACAAGACCAGACAAAACCAATGGAAAATGAAAAGATGTTTCGGCGATGGCTAGAATGTCGGCGACGCCTTCGGCGGAAGTCGTGACAGTGTTAAACAAATCAAAATACATAAAGGGAACGCTTAAACTACACAATTTAACTCCAAGTCAATTCACACTTCTGTGAAATCAAACTGTCCACTTAGGAAGCAACACTGATTGACAATAAATTTGACATGCTGTTGTGCAAATGGAATAGACAACAGGTGGAAATTATAGGCATTTAGCAAGACACCCCCAATAAAGGAGTGGTTCTGCAGTTGGGGACCACAGACCACTTCTCAGTTCCTATGCTTCCTGGCTGATGATTTGGTAACTTTTGAAAGCTGGCGGTGCTTTCACTCTAGTGGTAGCATGAGACGGAGTCTACAACCCACACAAGTGGCTCAGGTAGTGCAGCTCATCCAGGATGGCACATCAATGCGAGATGTGGCAAGAAGGTTTGCTGTGTCTGTCAGCGTAGTGTCCAGAGCATGGAGGCGCTACCAGGAGACAGGCCAGTACATCAGGAGACGTGGAGGAGGCCGTAGGAGGGCAACAACCCAGCAGCAGGACCGCTACCTCCGCCTTTGTGCAAGGAGGAGCACTGCCAGAGCCCTGCAAAATGACCTCCAGCAGGCCACAAATGTGCATGTGTCTGCTCAAATGGTCAGAAATAGACTCCAGGAGGGTGATATGAGGGCCCAACGTCCACAAGTGGGGGTTGTGCTTACAGTCCAACACCGTGCAGGACGTTTGGCGTTTGCCAGAGAACACCAAGATTGGCAAATTCGCCACTGGCGCCCTGTGCTCTTCACAGATGAAAGCAGGTTCACACTGAGCACATGTGACAGTCTGGAGACGCCGTGGAGAACGTTCTGCTGCCTGCAACATCCTCCAGCATGACCGGTTTGGAGGTGGGTCAGTCATGGTGTGGGGAGGCATTTCTTTGGGGGGCCGCACAGCCCTCCATGTGCTCGCCAGAGGTAGCCTGACTGCCATTAGGTACCGAGATGAGATCCTCAGACCCCTTGTGAGACCATATGCTGGTGCGGTTGGCCCTGGGTTCCTCCTAATGCAAGACAATGCTAGACCTCATGTGGCTGGAGTGTGTCAGCAGTTCCTGCAAGAGGAACGGATTGAAGCTATGGACTGGCCCGCCCGTTCCCCAGACCTGAATCCAATTGAGCACATCTGGGACATCATGTCTCGCTCCATCCACCAACGCTACATTGCACCACAGACTGTCCAGGAGTTGGCGGATGCTTTAGTCCAGGTCTGGGAGGAGATCCCTCAGGAGACCATCCCCCACCTCATCAGGAGCATGCCCAAGCGTTGTAGGGAGGTCATACAGGCACGTGGAGGCCACACACACTACTGAGCCTCATTTTGACTTGTTTTAATGACATTACATCAAAGTTGGATCAGCCTGTAGTGTGGTTTTCCACTTTAATTTTGTGTGACTCCAAATCCAGACCTCCATGGGTTGATAAATTTGATTTCCATTGATAATTTTTGTGTGATTTTTGTTGTCAGCACATTCAACTATGTAAAGAAAAAAGTATTTAATAAGAATATTTCATTCATTCAGATCTAGGATGTGTTATTTTAGTGTTCCCTTTATTTTTTTGAGCAGTGTATATTTTATATTCGGTAGTAGCCACCCTTTGCCTTCAGTAGTAGCCACCCTTTGCCTTGATGACAGCTTTGCATCTCAATTGGGTTGAGGTCAGGCGATTGAGTTCAGGTCATCTGATGCAGCACTCGATCACTCTCCTTCTTGGTCAAATAGCCCTTACACAGCCTGGAGGTGTGTTGGGTCATTGTCCTGTTGAAAAACTAATTATAGTCCCACTAAGCCCAAACCAGATGGGATGGTGTATTGCTGCAAAATGCTGTGATAGCCATGCTGGTTACGTGTTCTAAATAAATCACTGACAGTATCACCAGCAAAACCCCATCACACTTCCTCCTCCGTGCTTCACGGTGGGAACCACACATCAGAGATCATCCGTTCACCTACTCTGCGTCTCACAAAGACACGGCGGTTGGAACCAAAAATCTCAATTTCCACCGGTCCATTGATTCTTATTGGTGTCCTTTAGTAGTGGTTTCTTTGCAGCAATTTGACCATGAAGGCCTGATTTCATGCAGTCTCCTCTGAACAGTGGATGTTGAGATGTGTCTGTTACTTGAACTCTGTAAAGCATTTATTTGGGCTGCAATTTCTGAGGCTGGTAACTCTCTAATGAACTTATCCCTTGCAGCAGAGGTAACTCTAGGCCTTCCTTTCCTTGGGTGGCTACTGAAGAATCTCAAATATTAAATATATTTTGATTTGAACACTTTCTTGGGGTTACTACATGATTGTGTGTGTGTGTGTGTGTGATTTTATAGTTTCATAGTTGGTAGTTTTATAGTTTTGATGTCTACAATGTAGAAAACAGTTAAAAATAAAGAAACCCTTGAATGAGTAGGCGTCAACCGTTGACTGGGACCATAGCATTGAAGCTAACCTGTTTATTCTCTGTGTCAGCTGGAGAGGAGCTTCAAGTTCATGCGGGAAACAGAAGACCAACTGAAGGTCATTCCTCAGTTCTGTTTTCCTGACGCTAAGGACTGGGCCCCCGTTGACAACTTCCCCAGGTCAGGCTGCTCACACACACATCCACCCCACATAGATGTTGACAAATGAAGAATGGGAGGCTAGCGAGCTGTTAATAAAGTGCTTTAGGTATTATGAACCAACCTGTCACTTCTTCCTGACACACATTGCCCAATAGTACCAAGACCAGGTCAATCTCACAAGCACTACTTTGTTTCCAAAAGTGACTGTGTTTCTGGTGGGAGACAGGTAATAATTACCCTTTACTAAATGTTTTATGGGTACCGGCTTTTGGAATGTTAGCTCAAGTAGACCGAGGCAGCATCCCAAATGGGATCCTTATCCCTATTTGGTGCACAACTTTTGACCAGGTTTGAATGGGCTCTGGTTAAAAATAGTGCACTATATAGGAAACAAGGTGCTATTTGGGATGCAGTCAGAGCCCCATTACACACACCTGCAGGGCAGAGACGTTGAGCTGGCTGACACGGTTCCTGTCAGAGAGCCAGGGTTGGTCAATGCACACCTGTCAGACAGACTGGAGCTGTCTTTGTGTGGGTTATGCAGAGTAAGTCTGCCCTGAGGGGAGGACTGGAGAACAAAGTAGAGGGTAATTGGTTTTTACTGATATCAAGAAATGACCAGGGTGGTTGGATTTTTCCTTAAAACAGGATCAATGAGTTGTCGACACATCGAACTATCCTCGACGTTCTTAAAGTTGATAAGATAAGATTACTTTAAAATGGTGCACAGACAGTGACCCATTTTTTTTCAAATGTCTAAATAAGTAAATAATAGGTACGTTTTTCAAAGTTGGCTGGCTAATCTGAGGTTGTTTTGTGAAATACAGACAGGAGTTTGAGTGCTCTATTTTCAACACACAACTCATTCAATTTCTTAACAGTTTTATTGCTCTTACATATGAATAGTTTCCAACCTGTGTGAATTATCTTATTTTCCAGTGAAACTTTCTCCTTCGTCCTGACTGGTGAGGACGGGAGCAGACGGTTCGGATACTGCCGTCGTTTACTGGTAAGCTACTCAAATGGCTACTTTTGTTATTTTCACCACATCCACTTCCATGTGTGTGTCACCGAGTGATGATAGTGATTGGAAATCCCTGTGTTGATATGAATTCAAACTGGAGGGCCCTATCATTCCCTGCACTGTCCTGCTCTGGGTCCACAGCCCAGTGGTAAAAGCCGGAGGCTGCCAGAAGTCTACTGCATCGTCAGCCGGCTGGGCTGTTTCGACCTCTTCTCTAAGGTACAGTATACTATACACATATTGCCTGGAGTTTTTCCTGGTCAGGTCACATGTTCAGGCCAAACTCCCAGCCTTCAGTTCAGTATGGCCACATTAACTTGCGCAATTAAATATGGAGAATGGGAGTATGGCCACACACAGTGAGAGGAACTGGAGCCCACATGTACCCACAGAGCCCCTCCCTCTCCCTGTTTGTCACTTTCCCACCGCAGCTTTTCAAGCTGCAGCCCTGGCCACAGTACACAAAGACACATGTGAACCCCAGCTGATGTGGTTACCACAGTGGAATATTGGCATAGGCTCCCCTGTAATGAGCCACTGATTTATGTGTCAGCCTACATGTACTTATGTTATGTGAGTGTGCAGTTGCCCGTGCTGCTTGAGTATATTTGAGTGTATACAATATATTATAAACTGGGTGGTTCGAGCCCTAAATGCTGATTGGCTGAAAGTTGTGGTATATCAGACCATATACCATGGGTATGACACAACATGTATTTTTACTGCTCTTAATTACATTGGTAACCAGTTCATAATAGCAATAAGGCACCTCTGGGGTTTGTGGTATATGGTCAATATACCACGGCTAAGGGCTGTGTCCTAGCATTACTTAAATGTATTGTAGTGCATAAGCTTCAGTGTACTTTCTATACCATATTTAATTGCGTAAGTTAATGTGCTTTAGGGTATAGTGTACTTCCTATTCCATTGTGAATGTGTGTGCCGTCTTCCCCCTAGATCCTGGATGAGGTGGAAAAGAGGAGGGCCATCTCTCCAGCCCTGGTGCAGCCCTTCATGAGGGGCATCATGGAGGCTCCATTCCCCGCCCCGGGGAGAACCATCACTGTGAAGAACTTCCTGCCTGGCTCAGGCACTGAGGTGAGGGGGAATAACTTTACAGAGTAGGGGTGGCTAGAGTCGATTCCACCACTGGCCATGGGAGGTGGCCTTCGGCTTTACTGAAAATGTCATTGACTTGAGGTGTTTATCTTGTGCGTTATAAACTTTGAATGTGTGTACACTGTGCTGTATGCAAGTGTGTTTTGTGACGTTAGTAGCCTGTGTGTTGTGTGTTTATGTAAATACATCTCTTTCTCACTCTCTCCCCCACTCTCTCTCGTTCTCCATCTTTCTCAGGTGATAGAGCTGTGTCGTCCGTCTGACTCTCGTCTGGAGCATGTGGACTTTGAGTGTCTGTTCTCCTCTCTGTCGCTGCGTCTGCTCCTCAGAGTCTTCGCCTCTCTGCTGCTGGAGCGCAGGGTCCTCTTCACCGCTGACAAACTCAGGTGGGACACTACTGTGTGCTCTATGGCCACTGGTGATGGGGGATCTATACAGTTACTTTGACTCCAAGTATCGATTTGTCATAGGTGTTTTTGTTGTTGCTAGTTAGCGTCAGCTAGCGCTAGTCTTCTGTACCTGCGGCAAAACGCAGCTATTTTTCATCCTATAGCTTGTTCTCCAAGGTTTTTTCAGCATCCCCCCCAATGACTGATCAAAACTAATTTCCTCATGTTCTCTTTTGTCTCTCTACTGCAGACTTATACAGAGCAATATGTTTGGAACAACAAAATAAAATTGCAGTACTGAATCGCAATACATATAGAATCGTGAGAACCTCCATACGTATTGTATCGGCACCTAAGTATCATGATATCGTATCATGTGAGGTCCCTAGAAATTCCTAGCCCAAGTGGCCACGTCCCAAAACAAGCCCTAGCCTCTATTCGGCCTAGTCTAGTAACTAAGGTTAGAGGTTGTTTATGGACTGGCTAATGGCTATGTGTGTTGCTCAGTGTCAGATTCAGAAAACGTTAATGTCCTCAGAGGCAATTCATCTTGCAGCAGACATAAAACATATCACATCTAAAAATGTCAAATAAATAGCAAAGATATTTACAAGCATATAGGCAGGGTAAGTGCAGTTTCATAGTGCATGTGCTAAGTGTAATTAGTCCAACATTTTAAGTTGCAGAATTGCATTTGGAATAAAAGAGTACTTGGCCCCATTTTATTTTGTTAAAAAAAAAATACCTTTGGTAGTCTGTACCTGTGGCCAGAAGGAAGGAGCTGGAATTCAGGGTGGAGCTGGAATTCAGGGTGGAGTGGATGGGAAGTGTCCACCGCTATTATATTTACCTTCTGGAGGGATCTGCCCAGGTAGAGCGATGACAGTTCTTGCTGTTGCTGACCCATGATTTTTCCACAAGTCCTGACTATCTTGCTGTGCCACCTTGATATTCCCAATCCAGCAGGTCAAGCAGTAGGACAGAATGCTCTCAATGATTTATAAAAGAGAACCATGATGGTTAGATCAACATTAAAGTGCAGTTTCCGTAGGAAATAGTCTGTTGGCCTTCAAAATAGCGTCAGTACACTGATCCCAGGACAGCTTGTTGTCAATGGCTAGCCCAAGGTATTTGTACTCCACTATTTCAATGGGCTCACCTTATATCAGTGATGGTGTGTGCATGGTAGTGTTCCTTCAAAGGTCAATCACCATGTCCTTTTGTTTTTGATGTATTTAATATTACATGGATGACTCCGACCAGACAGTAAAATCATTCAGACGGTCCGTGTTCGGATTCATCCCCTTCAAGAAGACTGACCAAAGCAGTATCGTCAGCATATTTGATCAGGTGGCGCCCTGGGAACCGGCTCCGGCAGCTGTCTGTATACAGTATGTATAGTACTGCAAATTGGAGGGGGTCAAGAAGGTGTCTGGTGGTGGTTTATGTATGCCTTGATGATCTTTTCAATAGATTTAATCAAGAGAGGTAAGAGCGACAGGTCTAATCATTTGATGCAGATGGATGGGAGGTTTTTGGAACAGGTACAACAATAAATTTTTTCCAGGAACTGCTGAAATAGAGCAGAAGATACCACTCAGCTGAGTGGTAGTGTTTCAAGACACAACCACTTACATTATCAGGCCCCTGGCTCTTTCGTGCTCCAGTGCTTTTGAATGCTCGTTGTACGACTTCCTCATCGATGACATTCCCGCTCTCTGTTGCCATGACATCCTCCTCCAGACAGGCCAGGGGAGCGAGGGCGCCCCCTGTTGCAAAGCGAGTGAAGAACTTCAGTTCATTGGCTGTTGAGGGCACACCCTCTCATCCAGGCAGGGATCGATACGTTGCCTCGCTGTGAAAGGGGCGTTTGCCCAACCGGGCAGAGTCTCCCTGTAACATTATCTGTTGCACCTTATCCTTGTACTGGCATCTTGCCTTTTTAATCTCTTCGTTCACCTCTCTCTCTACCTCTTCGAGTGGATTCCCGGAGGAAAACACTTGTTTCTTCTTGTTAAGCACCACTTTCAATTATTTGGTCACCCGTGGCACGCTAAGAAATATCTTACATGTTTTTTGTGGGGGATCGCCAAATAAACACAATTCAATATAGTCAGATATTACGTTAGTCAACTCGTTCAGGTCAGCGGATGATTCTTCAAATCCACTAAATGAGATACAGTCAAAGCATCCCTGCAGTTGATCACTACTGTCGTTGTCCCACACCTGTGTTCTGTTTTTCCACCGCCTGCCCCCTTTTGACTAACTGTCTATAAGTTGCTCGTAGAAAAGTGTTATGATCTGATCCACCCACTGGAGGTCTGGCCAAGGATGAATACATTTTCGCGACCGAGCCGTAAAACAAATCCAATGATCTGATTGTTAGACAAGTCACATACTGGGTGAAAGTACTCGGTGTGTTGAGAGTGCAGCTATTGAAATCCCCCATGATGAATTGGGCGCATCAGGGGAAATCGCATCAAGCTCTTGAGTGAGGTTTGAAATTTTGTCTGCTGCAATGACAGTTTGCTCTTGGATAGATATAAACAGTTGTTATAAAAAGCTGGGTGGAATTTACAGGGGAGGAAGAAGGGGTGCAGTGACAATGACAGTAGTTCTCTATCAGGAGTGCATATTTTCTTCCCTTGACAATCTAGTTTTCTATCATTTATCAGAACAGACTCCGCCTCCGTGCTCCTTACCACTAGCTTCTCTGCCCATATTAGGTGAATCCGGTGAATCCGTCAGGGGTGACTTCAGTCAGGCACCGTTTCAGAGGCCATCACACAGGCCTCCCTGTATTCATATAGATACTGAGCAGGGTAGTTGTTTTGTTCCTCCTCAACCTCTGCCGCACACCTCCTTTTCCTCCTTCACCGGGTTGTTTTGTCTCACCATCTCTGCAGGTATGTCCCCTTTGATCCATTCTCCCAAACGTGCGGTATTACATTGTAAAAGAGCTATAGCAGATGTGTGGTGCCCACCGACTTTCTCAGAAGTTCGCATGCTGTTTCAGGTACCAGCAAAATGAATCAAAGTAGGAGAATAATCCACTATATGCACATCATGTCGCTCTACCATAGCCTAATCAGTCATCCGATGCAACATAAAACACTAATACACTACTATAGACAAAGCAACAAAAACAGTTTAAATGACAGACAAACGCTGCAGGGCACCACAGCCTCACGCTTTCAGTCACCGAAGTATTTTGAGTACATACTGTCAGCTATGGATCAGTACAACTTAGTACTTATCTAGCTACCTTTTTTTGTTATTCTGTATGAGTAAACCGACTTGAGACCAGTGGGCTCAGGTGAAAGGCAGAGGAGAGGGAACAGGATGTGACAGACAGACAGACAGACAGACAGACAGACAGACAGACAGACAGACAGACAGACAGACAGACGGCTCCTGGAATAGACAGAGAAAGAGTGTTAAGGAAGGAATGCTGTTGTGTTATACAGTCGTCTAGGGAACAATAATTTCTCTCTGGAAATATGTCATGGAAGCCAGATACAGGGTTGGTGTAGAAGTGAAAGCGTTAAGACTGCCGTGTGCAACCGATTTGACACACTAGCATCCACTACTCACCTGCTATTGACGGGTGCCTTGAGATAGACTATAAAGCATTTCCAGGGTCTTTCTTGGATGTGCATTTCCCTGTCACTTGGGTGCTGTTAACACAGGCAGCTCAATTCTGATCTTTAGTTGATCTGATTGGTCAAAAGCCTAGTTAGTGGAAAAAGATCTGAATTGGGCTACCTGTGTAAACTCTGCATCATTAAATGCTTCTGAAAACCCAGCAGGAAAAGCTTGTGAATCCACAATAGATTGTTGCTCCACTGTGACATTGTTCTACTGTTGCATTGAAATGAGTGGAAACTTGGCCTCACAATCACTGATTTTTGTTTTTGACTTAATTAAATGAAACAGACACGCACATTGGAGGCATTAAGTTAACGGCGCTGGATTCACTCCCGCAATATATATTGTAGTGTTAAATCACGCCCCCTAATGATTCATGAACAAGTTCTCAAAAAGCCATGCTTTACAAAGTGCAATGTTCAGTTTTATGTTCTAAAGCAAGTCTTGATAATAGCTGAAGAATCTGCTACTACCACCTTGTGGTGGAATATAGAACTGCATTGAATACAGTACAAAGCACGCTGACTTATTACGTGGCTATGTGTAGGCTACCACTACAGTCATATTTTTGCCGTTAGGTTTTGAATTAATGTTATAACAACTTGTTCTATTCTGTCAGTTGACATCCTATTCTCTCCCTCCCTCTCGCCCCTCTCTCTGCAGTACTCTGTCTCAGTGCTGCCATGCGATGGTGGCTCTACTCTACCCATTCACCTGGCAGCACACCTACATCCCTGTGCTGCCCCCTTCCATGCTGGACATAGTATGTACCCCCACCCCCTTCATCGTGGGTCTGCTATCCAGCTCTCTGCCCAGCCTCAAAGAGCTGCCCATCGAGGAGGTGAGACCAGGCCCCTGAGCCCAGCCCACTGTGTGTGTGAACCCCTAACCTCATCCCTTTCCTCAATAAACAATGATCTCTGTGGGTCTACTCTGAGAAAGAGCTGAGGCTGCCACACTGTACGGAAATGACATCCGGCTCTCTCCTCAGGTCCTGGTGGTTGATCTCGGCAACAGCCGCTTCCTCAGACAGGTATACATCCCTAACAACGGTACCCATAGCAACAGACAAAGAACATACTGTATGTCTCTTACATAATTGGCTACACCCATAGATGTAGATACAGCTCTCTGCTCATGGCACACGGTCGTCATTTCCTCTCACACCTCGGTCTTTCCACTCCTCCAGCTGGATGACGAGGACTCCATTCTGCCTCACAAGTTGCAGGCTGCTCTGGAACACATTCTGGACAAGAGGAAGGAACTGGCCAGTGAGATGCCCACCGGTGAGTCAGTGCTACTATATTAACACCTCTCGCAGAAAAGTCATGTTGTGACTAATACAGGCTTGACGGAGGTCTATGTGACTGTTGATATATGTTAATTACCAAATGCCTACTCATGACCGCCATGTTGAAACATGTTGAATCTGTCTCTCTCCAGACTCGAGCTCCCTCAGCACGGTGGTGTCGGAGACCTTTGTACGTTTCTTCGTGGAGATGGTGGGCCACTACCCTCTCTTCATGGGCGGGGGGGATCGAGAGGACGAGTCTGGAGCCCCCTCCTCGCCCACCCTGTCCTGCTTTCAGCGCGAGGCCTTCCGCAAGGCTGTCACTTCCAAGAGTCTGAAGAGGTTCCTGGAGGTCTTCATGGAGACCCAGATGTTCGCTGGGTTTGTGGCAGAGAGGGAGCAGCGCAGGCAGGGTCTAAGAGGTGTGGAGATGGGTAGTAGAGCGTTTGAATCTTGTTAGTGCCTGGTTGTGAGCACTCCCATAAGATACGTCTGCTTTTGGAGTCTGTATGCCTGTCTGAAATGCATAATTATGACAATTTTGCATAATTACCTGTCTGTCCAGGTTTGTTTGAGGTGAGGTCACAAGATTACCTGGACTCTCTCCCAGGGAGTGAACAGCGTGGGGTCAACAAGTTCCTCAAGGGTCTAGGTAAGTCCCAAATCCTCTCCCATACATCCTATCCACTCAAGTACCTACATACACCATATACCAAGTCACTCTGAATAACAGGTGTTGCATTCGTGAAACTACATTCCTCCATGTTTGAAAAGGTTGTCACTCACGCCAAAGTTATTTTGATCCGGTTCTGTTGCTTGTTTTTATTTTCAGGAAATAAGATGAAATTCCTGTCCAAGAAATGATGCCTCGGGACGGGACTCCATGAGAGGGAGCATGTTCAAAAGAGGTTGAGAACAAAACACTTTGTCTAAGGACCCAAACTCCCTGTGGATAGCATGAAGAAGGGGATTGTGTGTCCACAAGCTTATGGAGACATACTGGGCAAGGACCGAACACTCCTTGCAATATTTGGACTGAACATGAATGACTTTGGGGGCTGTTGGGGTTTAGCAATCGGACCAAAAACATTCATATTGTCGCAGCCCCAAAGACACAGACCCATCAAGGAACGTCGTTCTCCTTTGAGGTCTTATCATTCGCGAGTGTCTCTCTGTCGCCCCTGAGAGCTTACTTTTGTAAAGCTGTCTGCCTTTATAGTGTACATTGATGTACTGTATAGCACAGTCCATTTCCATTCCTAGAGTTGGGATAGAATGACTCCACCCACAAACCTGAAAGACTCCACTGAGGATGTTGCTGGGTGGGCCAAAAGACCATTCCATTTTGTACCGTTTAAACATTCCACATATTTCTATTGAGTACAACTTCTATGTTAACAGGAGGCTTAAGTTAATTTATACGGTGTACTTTTTAAGAGTAACTGTTGCTTCCATTTTCCCTCCTTCAAATGAAAGCAAAATAACATCCTGTAGTTTTGTGATGGGCTTTATGTAGTCTGTATGGAGGAGGGGTCGTAGACCACTGGGTTACTATTGAGGAAATATACCACTGAGACCGAGTGAACTATGGATTGGAATGGGTGTAAGGGAAATTATCAGAAAATCATACCTTGGAGAAGGCAAAGGAGGCCTAAAACAAATTGATATGTAATTGTCAAACACCACTAGTTTTGCCTTAAACCTGATTTGAAAATGTTATGAAATAATTAAAGTTCATTTTAATTAATAAATACAAGGATGTGGGCCTCATTCATGCCTGATTGCTATTATAACGTCATAAACTGATTATTAAATCACACATATTATCACTCATAGAGGGTTATTGACTTGATGTCACGAAACAAAAGGACAGTATTGTACAATTGAGCCCTTAATTTAAGTCATTTTCTACATTATCCACTGGAGGGCTCTCGCTATTACCCATTTCATTCAGTACTGACGCTCCAGTTGTTCAGAGTCCACTCTACCAGTGCTCAATTTATTATGGTTTCCTTAAAGATGAATAGCACAATCAATTTTCCTCGTTTGCTAAAACTAAATGACCATTGATATCGAACGAAAAATCATTATGAACGAAATATATCAACATATGTTGCCAAATGGCATTACAAGTTTTAAAAAATTGTATAGTTAGCCTATTTATAGTTAGTACCTAATATAAATAGTAATTTATATTATCAAATGTATTACTTGAATAGTGCCCTATAAACAAGATTTGTTTAATCTTCATTATAGGGTTATTTCACAACAAATCATTAGAAGAGGGCTGATAAGGTTTCACAATAGCGTTGTCCCTTTGTGTGTTTGTCCCACTGTAAAGAGGCAATGACTACCCCCGACCTCTGTTTTTCTTTGTGATTTCCTTTTCCCCTTACCAAGGCTGGCTTTCTTTTCCTTTTCGGTGCGCCGTCCCCTCGAATCCCCCTCCCTCATTACGTGTTGACCGGTCGGTCCTGCCTCCCTATTTCCCCTCGTCTTTTTCGCTCCCTTCCAGGCTTCATGTCATTACCACAGCTAATTCCTGACATTCCAGCCCTCTTCGCGCTTCAAACGACTCAGGAAAGGGGCGACAAAATTTAAATATATTTCTTCACAGAAATCTGACCCCAGAAATTCCACTTGCCTGTTTGACCCAGCGGTGTTGTCTGTGGCTTGACTTTCAACAGGTACGTTTACAACATGTTTATCTGTCTCTTTGCTTTGTTAGTTGAACATCTGTTTTCTTTCATAAACCAATGCCTCTCAAGTTGTTGCCAAACTTTCTGTTTCAGAGTTCGATGGGTCAGATGTAGCCGTAGTACAGTCGTCTGCCGGTTACATTGTTTATAAAACGCTGTATGAGGTACAAATTCTTTACATTTCTGACATTTTTTTTGTCGAATTTCTAAATTTGCACGGTACTTCCTGCGTTTCAGACGGAACTTTTTAAAGGAAACTAATAACGTCATAGACGCGCAGTTCAACGTTAGCGCTCCTCTGGGTGATGGGCTACTGATATTATAAAGTGAATAGATATGTTTACAAAATAGATATTTCAGTTGCCTCATTTGAGTGTCAGTTGTCCGAAAATCTGAGAATGTTTCCGAAATAATAGACATGACATGAGTGAATTTTGTTGTTGTGCCAAATAAAAATACCAGTCTACTATTAATAATAACTATTACTCTGAATTACTTCCACTAACAATAACTACAGCGATGAATACTAATTTAGCACTTGAGCTATATCTTCAATAACTATATCTAGAGAGAAATTAAAACAATTACATGTGTATTATGTGGCTATGATTATTAATGTGTTATATGCCCATGAAAGTAGTTCCCATGATCTTACATGTCAATATAATGTTTGAAATGTCCACATACCATACATTTACAGAATGCCTGTTAAGTCAACAACATGGGGTTTACTGTGTTGTCTGTGCCCAAGCAAAATTCAATTATCAGGCATACGTTTTATGTCGTTTTATTTTTTATTTTCGCCTTGTTTATGATGTAGTGTACTTGGTATGCTGTTTTTGAGTCCCCAAATCCAACCACTGCTACCTGGCATATTGTGTGCACTATGCGTAGCCAGTGATGACCAATCAGCACACACACAGGGTTTGGTTTTGTAGTGGATGGATAAATTCTGTAGAGTCTAGTCATGGTGGTGCTGACAGGCTGTGTGAGGGAGTATTTTTGGTCTGGGTCCCAGAGCAGGGTTAGTGTGTGTGTGAGAGTCCATCCCTCCCCTGGAGCAACAGGTGGAATGGGCCAAGGCCCTGGAGAGGTAGGGGGCAAGCACACCCCTGTTAGGGCACTCTCTTAAAACTACTGTATGACAGCCAAGGATTATTCATGTAATCAATCCTTTCTCACTTTTAGTTTTTCTGTCTTGATGTCTCTGAGTTCACTACCTTAGACTGTTTTTAAAATGTACATACTGTAGCCTATTAATGATGAATTGCTAACTTGTCATTCTGTCTCTGTCAGTGTGTCCGTATCATCAGGTCTCTGCAATTTATCAAAACTCATAAGCTGTCTGTATTGGTGTTTGCATTTCTTTTGCCTTTGCATGCCTGTGTGTGTGTGTGAGCGAGCATTTGTCTGTGTTTGTGTATATTGAGCTGCCCTGAGACTGTCCTTGTGCAGAGGAGACTATTCAGTGTGCTCATCCCACATAGCGAGCATTCCTCCTCCACTCACACGAGAAAGCAGAGTAATGCCTTGGATATGAGCCCTACAGAGCAAAGAAACCCCCTGGCATCCAAGCCCCAACAACCCGCGTCTACCAACAATCCTCCTCTCTCTACATGCATATGTCCAACAAGTCATTGGGCTGTATCAGTGCACATGTTTGATGGATCTCTCTGTAGGGAAAACCTTGGATTGAACTCCATCTTGACCCTGTAATTTGTGATTATTGTGAGTTATGACTTAAATATACTGTGGGGTTTTCATGATGGTTTTGATGTAGGGTTAGTCGAGGTGTATGGAAGCGTTAGTGGCATTGGCACAGGATGTTACGTGTAATTAGGCAGTGTGTTTGTGTGCACTCAGAGAGATTAGTTGATCTGCTCCTTACAGGGCAACACAGTGGGACACCGCACAAAACATGCCAATCAAATGTGTTCCTTTCTCTCCCGATGGTTTTCCACCTCCCACCCAGCCTGATCCTAGAAGACCATATAGCTGTGTCCCAAATGGCAATCTATTCCCTATCTAGTGGGACCATAGGACTCTGGTCAAAAGATAGATAGGGAATATATTGCCATTAAGGACACAGACGTGGTCTTCTAGGATCAGGCATTTTATGAGAGTATGTTTCCGAGCATTACATTCCGGTCCCGATTAGAGGAGACTGTCCAGTGGAGCACCCCCGTCTCTCCCCCTTCACCCCTAACCCTCTTTGGCGTTGACGCCCCTTGCAGTCCTACCCACCCCACAACACACTGAGTAGGCAGTGAGCACTGTGCCAGGGGCAAGTCGAAACTGATGCAGCTGTTCCCTCTTATGACTGGGGGTCACAGGGTGGCGAGGGAGTGGGCAACGCTGCATAGTTTGTATAGGTGTGTGTGGTGTAGTCCTATGTGTATTTCTGGTGTCTGAAGTGAAAGTGTCAGGGTGTGTTTGAGTGTACGTCTTTACGAGTGTTTGAGTGTGCGTCTTTACAAGTGCATATCGGATTTGTTCCATACTTTTGCGTGTGCATTTCTGTGAAGTACACACCTGCTTCCTGTGTGTGTGCATGTATGGGGGGGGGAGGAGATCTGTGCCCCCTGAGTGCAGCATCAGCTGGGAGATTATCCCATTGAGTGGGCCCAGGGGAGAGGGGCTGAGATGGAGGACTGGAAGGGGACACCTGATTTTAAGGGGCTTACGCCAATTAACCCTGTTGGACACTGGCTGAGGAACCTAACCAGCATTAATGGTTTATGCCCCACAGCTCTCTACACTAAACTTTATCTTTCTTCATCAGTGTTGCACTAGGGTTAATTACAGTTGCCCTGCACTCCAGGTTACTCTGTGAGCAAAATAAATACATGTACTCTCTTTGAGCACAGCAATGACCATTTCACCATAGACCCCTCATTTAAAAAGTTACTAAGATTTACCACCAGAGCAAAGAAAGGGTCTCTACAGTGTATGTTTGCCCTCCTCCATTGTTTCTCAGTGTTGTTAGGTGTATGAGCAGGGTTAACTGGCCAGCTCATTTACAGGAAGCCCATAGGAACGTCGGGAGGCTCAGAGGAAGAGATTGTTCCTCACTCAGACGTGACACCCTGTGACTCATCAGGACCACCCCTTCCCTCCTGTCCCACTCTTTGCCCCCCCCCCCCCAAACACACAGTTCAGCACACTGCCAGGCAGCCCAGATACAACCAGGCAAATCACACATTATAATGACTAACCATGTCAATAGCCTTAACTGTCAATTGGCAGCCCAGAATTGCCTCTACAGGAAAACAAACAACGATTGAGACAGGCCTCACCCAGTGACCCGAGCAGGAAAAACTCCAGGCCCTAATTATACATTACTGAGAAACCTAATGATATATTCCGGTCACATGGTCAGCAAAAACTCCCGGCCCACCCTAGTCATGTGATCGATACTGTACATCCAGCTTGAGTGTTAAAGTGTAACAACCCTGACATGATCTCCTTGATGTGTCTGTCCAAGTCTTTCTCTACCAATGGCGGTGTGGTGGGGATCTCAGTCGAATGTGATTCCCGGTCTGTTGGCTTAGTGACTCCTCCACCCTCTGTCTCTAGGTGCCATGCTGTTTGTTTTCATGGCTCCATAATTACTTTCTGCTCCGAGGTGCTTTTTCCACGTAGGATTAGCGACTCCCCAGTGATGTGGTCCCGAGATCTTATAGCCTACGCACGCACACCGCTCTTCATTGTGACGTAACTATCACTTTTCTAGATGGAGCGCCTCCTTGGGCGGACGTCAATGGACCTGAATATTGTTTTGTTTTATCTTAATTTCTTGATGTTTGAACTTCTTGAGGAAGATCTGGCAAGATGTTGAATAGCTGACCGTATGTAGTCACAGACCAGGCACCTGACCAGACCCCAAGAGATTTCAAAGTACCGAATGCTTAGCAGCATAATCAATATTTGAAACCGATCCTTGTTATCCTGACAATCGCATAATATGGTACTTCATTTATTTTACAATGGGTATTGCTTTCCTATGTTCTTGTTCTAACATCCTCCAAGCCAGCACTCCTTGACTCAACCTCCCCTTACCTAAATATTGTCTCTTGCTTCCTCAGGATCACCCTGTCCTACCTTGTCCTTGGCCCCTGGAACGCACCCTCTACCCCCTGCTCCTCCCAGCCCGGTCCTGTGGTCCTCCCGGCCCCCCACCACGTCTGCGGAGTGGGTGCCGGCCCCCTCCCCTGGGGGCACCAGTGAGGAGCTGAACGAGCCTCTGGACAAGCCTCTGGAGAACGATGCGGAGGGCGTGTGGAGCCCCGACATCGAGCAGAGCTTCCAGGAGGCCCTGGCCATCTACCCGCCCTGCGGACGCAGGAAGATCATCCTCTCCGATGAAGGAAAGATGTACGGTACGCCCCACCCTTTTCTGTCTATTCCCCGGTGTTATGTGATGGCTCTGCCGTCCCAACGCTCTTATATGGACATGCTCTCAGGCGCTGTCCCTTGATGTTCAAGATATTGCCTTTTTTTTCTGGTGATATTTGTACGTAGTGCTGTCCCTCACATATTTGTGCAACCTTTTTGTACAAATACACAGACTGACGGACAGACCCGGAGGGATGTTTCAGAGCGCTCTTCACACAGGTGTCCCTGTTTTTAATGTAGTTCTATCCTCGCTGTTCCTGTCTATTCATGTTCTGTATTATTTCATGTTTTGTGTGGACCCCAGGAAGAGTAGCTGCTGATTTCACAGCAGCTAATGGGGATCCTAATAAAACCCCAAAATACCCTTTCCCTCCATCCACGTGGCTGAGTAGCACGATTTGATGTGTGCCACTCTCCTCTCCAATGTTTCTGCTCACATTCTGATTGATTGATACTTCACAGGATCTGCTTAAATTCTCCACTTCTCCACTACTCCACTTCATTGGCCTTCTTACCTATGTTATGTTAGTATTCGGCCCCCTTGAACTTTGCGACCTTTTGCCACATTTCAGGCTTCAAACATAAAGATATAAAACTGTATTTTTTTGTGAAGAATCAACAACAAGTGGGACACAATCATGAAGTGGAACGACATTTATTGGATATTTCAAACTTTTTTAACAAATCAAAAACTAAAAAATTGGGCGTGCAAAATTATTCGGGCCCCTTAAGTTAATACTTTGTAGCGCCACCTTTTGCTGCGATTACAGCTGTAAGTCGCTTGGGGTATGTCTCTATCAGTTTTGCACATCGAGAGACTGAATTTTTTTCCCATTCCTCCTTGCAAAACAGCTCGAGCTCAGTGAGGATGGATGGAGAGCATTTGTGAACAGCAGTTTTCAGTTCTTTCCACAGATTCTCGATTGGATTCAGGTCTGGACTTTGACTTGGCCATTCTAACACCTGGATATGTTTATTTTTGAACCATTCCATTGTAGATTTTGCTTTATGTTTTGGATCATTGTCTTGTTGGAAGACAAATCTCCGTCCCAGTCTCCGGTCTTTTGCAGACTCCATCAGGTTTTCTTCCAGAATGGTCCTGTATTTGGCTCCATCCATCTTCCCATCAATTTTAACCATCTTCCCTGTCCCTGCTGAAGAAAAGCAGGCCCAAACCATGATGCTGCCACCACCATGTTTGACAGTGGGGATGGTGTGTTCAGGGTGATGAGCTGTGTTGCTTTTACGCCAAACATAACGTTTTGCATTGTTGCCAAAAAGTTCAATTTTGGTTTCATCTGACCAGAGCACCTTCTTCCACATGTTTGGTGTGTCTCCCAGGTGGCTTGTGGCAAACTTTAAACAACACTTTTTATGGATATCTTTAAGAAATGGCTTTCTTCTTGCCACTCTTCCATAAAGGCCAGATTTGTGCAATATACGACTGATTGTTGTCCTATGGACAGAGTCTCCCACCTCAGCTGTAGATCTCTGCAGTTCAACCAGAGTGATCATGGGCCTCTTGGCTGCATCTCTGATCAGTCTTCTCCTTGTATGAGCTGAAAGTTTAGAGGGACGACCAGGTCTTGGTAGATTTGCAGTGGTCTGATACTCCTTCCATTTCAATATTATCGCTTGCACAGTGCTCCTTGGGATGTTTAAAGCTTGGGAAATCTTTTTGTATC
Source organism: Oncorhynchus kisutch (assembly GCF_002021735.2). NCBI lineage: Eukaryota > Metazoa > Chordata > Actinopteri > Salmoniformes > Salmonidae > Oncorhynchus > Oncorhynchus kisutch. The sequence goes on along the minus strand of NC_034195.2, from coordinate 18,065,154 downwards.
CAAATCCGGCTTTAAACTTCTTCACAACAGTATCTCGGACCTGCCTGGTGTGTTCCTTGTTCTTCATGATGCTCTCTGCGCTTTTAACGGACCTCTGAGACTATCACAGTGCAGATGCATTTATACGGAGACTTGATTACACACAGGTGGATTGTATTTATCATCATTAGTCATTTAGGTCAACATTGGATCATTCAGAGATCCTCACTGAACTTCTGGAGAGAGTTTGGGGGGCTGAATAATTTTGCACGCCCAATTTTTCAGTTTTTGATTTGTTAAAAAAGTTTGAAATATCCAATAAATATCGTTCCACTTCATGATTGTGTCCCACTTGTTGTTGATTCTTCACAAAAAAATACAGTTTTATATCTTTGTTTGAAGCCTGAAATGTGGCAAAAGGTCGCAAAGTTCAAGGGGCCGAATACTTTCGCAAGGCACTGTATGTCATTGGCTTTTAAGTGTTGTAGTCCAATGAAAAGTGAAGAGCAAAAATTTAGACGTTGTACACGGAGTGTGGAACACCTGCTCTTTCCATGACCGACTGACCAGGCGAATCCAGGTGAAAGCCATGGTCCCTTATTGATGTCCCTGAGGGACGCTTTTGACAAATTGAGGCTGTTCTGAGGGCAAAGGGGGGTGCAACTCAATATTAGGAAGGTGTTCCTAATGTTTTGTGCACTCTGTATTTAGGGATGAGGTCAAATATTTAGGTTTTGTACACAAAGGATTGTATCGTCTACTATAGAATGCTAATAGTATAGAGTGCTCATAGACCCTTCAGATGGTCATACAGTGACTATAGGTCAAACTGTCTTGCTGATAGACGTCTGATAACATATGGCTAGCTGATAGACGTCTGATAACATATGGCTAGCTGATAAGACGTCGGCTTGACTGTTTGATAGCTAATCCGGACCCCCGGTGGTGGAAAATCGAGGGGCCCAAACAGAATGGGTGATTGTGTGCTTATCATATGCGGTCTGCCATGGCCTCTGTCACTGCGCCAGCTCCTCTAGCAATTAGCCATTAGGCACACGCTAGGCTAGCTAGGCCCGGTGAGGTCATAGCCGTCCTCTGATCAACTCTAAACCCTTATAAAGCTTGCAATAATGGGGGTGGAGGAGAGGGGGCAGGTGTCACATTCTGTGTATAAGGGGGAAAAAGAGGGGAAGGGTGTTGAGGGCTGGGAGGGGGGGTGATGAGGTACCCCTTCCTCCCCATGGGGGTCAGGGGTGGGTGATGTGCACCAGGGAGTACGATGGCCCGTTAAGAATGGTATGCGTTTGGAGCCGGAGTTCAAGGCAGCGCCACTGTAACCCTATACCAGAATAGACGTTTACCCTTTGAGCGCCTGGAGGGGGAGAACAAATAAACACCAAGGTAGTGGCGGTGTCTTATGGGGTGCTCTGCACCTGTCCCTGGTGTCTTTATGCCTCCCTCTGTTCCCTGCTATTTTTGTGATTTACCAGCCTCTCATACACTCTATCCCCGTCCACATCGCGCGCACACAAACACACACACACTGTAGGCCCTGCCAGAGTCACCGCCTCCCTCCGGGTCTGTCCGTCAGTCTGTCAGTGAGTCTGGCTGCCTTTCAGCTAACCTCCAGCTGCTCCCCAAGTTCACCCCAGCCTCGCGGCCAGCCCAGATTTACAACATGAGAAAAAGGACAAAACTAAGCTCGTATCCCCCCCCTCCACCCCATCAGCCCCTAAACAGCTAAAGCCCCCCCCCCCCCCCCCCCAGCTCTGTTAGGGTCACCAACAGCCCTTTTGACTCTTTGCTACAACTCTACTAATTTCAACCTATGTGACTCTCATGCTCATGTCAAAACCTCAACATGAGAAAATTGTTAGGTTTTCCTCTCACTTAATGTGTAGCCTATGAAAATGTCTGTTTTAAGATGTTACATTTACAAGGTTCCTAGAAATCAGGAATTTAGAGTGTGTGTTGGATTTCCTCTCTACAACACAGACAGGTTCATTTCAGAGGCAACAATGCCATACTAAGATGGCGAACCGTTAATTATATGGTGTGTGTGTGTGTGTGTGTGAATCCTCTTCAATCAAATAAATTCTTATATCAGAGAATATATTTCCTCATGCATTCATGGCATTGTTCTAGTAATAGCCTGCATAGCGCTGGCCGTCATGCCGATTTACACATTCAAGTTAGTAGCTTTTGTGCTTTTGTGTTTTTGTTGTTGTGCGGCAGTCAGTCATTCGACATGCATTGCCAATGAAAACATTTCCTATCTTCCATGGGTCCCTGTTGTGGACTTACGGCGTGTGTAAAGTAACCGGGGATCCACCGGGTAGACTGTCTTTTCAGAGCCTGGGTGACAAATGATGTGTGTTAAGGGAGGAGGGAGGGACTGTTGGATAAGTGCTTTGTCGCGAGGTATAGGATACCCATATGGGCCGTATATGGAGAGAGAAATGACATTGGAAATGTGATTATGTTGGCTGTTTATTCACAGTGATTGGATTATCAGCCATAACTCTTCTTGTAATCCCTTTTTTTATTATTTACATAATCAAAGTGTCTAGTCTTATGCCTAATGCAGAAATAACTGACATTATCATATTTTGTTCAGTCTTTCACACCTGCTCTCCCTCTGACACCTATAGTGATCATCTGATTTCCGTGTCCTTCATTACAAGGGTTTTATTGCAGATAAACATGTTGACATGTTTGTCTGTCTTGTGTACAAAGTCAAAGTGCCCTGCGAGCAGAGGGCAGCAGTTTCTCCTGTCAGCTCAACCCTTGTTAATAAAGTACATGATGTAGAGGAAAGGCCCAATGGAAAGAAATGGTTCTCCTCCTCACCTAGGTCCCAACTTCCCCAGTCAAGTGAGAGATTCACTGACCAAAGGCTGTGTGTGGCCAGTAGCCTTTTGAGAAAGTGCTTGTGTGTTATGTTTTTTTAGTCTTTGCAGCTGAGAGGACCGAGTTCTCTGTACGGTCATCATATAATTTGCTGAGTCTCCACAGTGTGTACTAGGGCAGTGGGGGGTCACTGTCTCCAGAGAGAGTATGGCCAGGTCAGTGGGTTGCTGGGTAGTGGGGTGTGTGGTGCTGGAGGGGACAGCCCTCACATGGGATGGTCCGGAGTCTGAACTGGACCCTGGCTGTGACCCTAGCCCCTGTCTTGACCTTCACTCTCACCTGGGATAGGATCCCCTCAGTGACTTTGAGGAACCATTACTGCCTTTCTGCTAAGGTGCCGCTGGAATTCAGACATGGCTGTCTGCTTGGCTCCGACATGCATCTCATTATAGGGCCCTGATCGAGCGCTCGCTCCCATAAGCGTAATCCAAGATCAAACATGACTGTATATAAAGATAAAAGCTATGTAATGAAATCCCTTGCTTGCACCTATCCAATGGTGGTAAATTAGTGATTACTTTTAGGACCTATTCACACGAGAGGAGATGGGGAGAATATTATGCAACCAGTGTAGATATACATACTGTATGGCCAGGATTCACTTCATTCAAATGAAACTGACGGTAAAAAGTCAGCTACTGCTGTTACCATGGTAACGCCTCCGAATGAATCGCAATGCTATGTGGACGTACCTTTTTTAAATCTCTTAAGTCTTTGTAGGGACGACACTATCAGACAGTGTCCCCGAGAGAGGGGTGAAATAGCCGAGTGGCTTTAGAGACGGGCCTGTTCGCCAGGAGTCTCCACGCTGCTCGGCTCACTCCTATCGGAGGGGAAATTGTACCCTGCCAACACATTCCTGCGGCCTAAATGTGATTATTAATATTGTTATTATTTTTTTCTCGCCTACAGAGGCACATGTGCTGGCGGAAGCCTTACGGCTGGAAGATGTGTGTTCAGAGAGGGGCTCGCTGTGTGTGTGTGCGCTCTCCCTGGCTGGCATATTTGGCCTCCTCCTATCGTGCCCATCGATTGCCACTTCAGAATAGAGAGTAGATGTAAGAAGCTTAGTCTTAGTCACACACACACACACACACACCCAACCCAGTATGCCTCCCTGAGGCCGGCAGTAGCAGAGAGAACAGATGCAGTGCTGGTGCTGCAGCAGGCAGTGTGTTGGTATGTGAGGAATGCTCGGGAGGATAGAGGTCAGAGGGTAGGGTAGGCCGTTTAGGGTCAGAGAGGAACCCATCCTTCTGAGAGGAAGCTACACCTTCGTGTGGCACAGTCTGCAACCACCGCTAACCCCCTCTGACTTTTCCCTGAGCCCAACAAACAGAACTGGAAGGGGGCGGTAGGGCGAGGTGGAGACCAACTCTCTCAGATGGTCCCAGAGTCGGACGAGTAGAGTATTGTTGTTGTGGTTGGTCACTGACTGCTCTTGAGAACTAACACAGGGTCCTTTGACCTGATCCCAGTCGCTGACTATTTATCCGTAAACAATGAGAGCGAGCTACACATTTCAAACTGGCCTTGGACCAGTGGTTAAGGAATTGACCGGGGTCGGGTTCTGTCTCTGTCCGTCAACCTCTCTGGACCACTCCCAGTGGACACGGTCACACGATGACGTCATTGTGTGACTGACCGACGACTCCTCTGATCTGTGATCTCACACTTGCCTGAATATTTTTTTTAATCATACCACCCGTCCATTTCAAGGAGTGGCAGGGACATCTGATATAAACACCTAAAGACCAGCCTCTTAACAGCTCATTAATGACTTGGTCTAATGGTCACAAATACAGTATGCTAATTTTGAATGGACTGGGAGGATGCTGTGTGTGTGCAGACTGTGTGTGACTGTATGTAAGCATAATCCTGAGTCATGGCTAAAATTATTTTATAAGCACGATGCTGAAAATCAAGATTCCACTGTCAGTGAATGGAAGAGATCAATAGTTAAGATTACAAATAAACGTTACACGAAACTTCCTGAAAATATATATTTTTTTTTTTACGCAGCACTTACAAAGTTAGAGGAAGATGGAACATAATGTAGTTTTTCCTCAAGTACATGTGAAGTACACTGCACTCACCTTTTTGCTACTTTTTAAGTAGCCTACGGTCACGGTTGTCGTAAGAACGGGACCAAGGCGCAGCGGATGTTGAGTTCCACATATTTATTGCAAAGTGAAACTTAGTGGCGGCTCCGGTGCTGGTTTTTGCCCACGCCCAGAGTTGGGAGCTGAGTTGGCCACAGTGCCTGGACTGGGCATCGGTGCAGAGGAAGGCTCTGGCCTTGGAGCGGGACTGGACGCCGTGCCTGGACTAGACATCGGCGCAGAGGAAGACTCCCGCCCTGGAAAGGGACTGGACACCCTGCCTGGAAGCCGTGGACCGTCGCCGGAGGTTCCGGGCCGTGGTCGCCGGAGGTTCCGGGCCATGGACCGTCGCCAGAGGCGCCGGACTGAATACGCACTGGAGACCTAGTGCGTGGAGCCGGTACAGGTGAAGTGCGTGTAACCGGACTGGTTACACGCACTTCAGGGCAAGTGTGAGGAGCAGGCACTGGACGTACCGGAATGGGGAGGCACACTGGAGGCCTAATGCATGGATCCGGCACAGGAGGCACCGGACTGGTGACACGCACTTCAGGGTGAGTGCAGGAAGCTGACACAGGACGTACCGGATGGGGAAGGCGCACTGGAGGCCAGATGCGTGAACTGGTGTCACGCTCTTCAGCACGCCTGTACGGCAGCATTCTCATCGCTACCACCTCTCTCCGGAATCTTTCATCAAATTTCTCCTCCGATTCCCAAACAGGCTCTGGCACTCTCCGCTGCTCGACCGCCAGCTCCATGTGCCCCCCCCCCCCCCCCCCCCCCCAAAAAAAAAAATAATCTTGGGGTTTCTGTGGCCGTGGTCCCCGGTGTCGTCGCTGTCCTTCCATGGAAGGGTCTCGTGTCTTCTCATGTCCTCCCAAGTCCAAAACTTCCTTACCTCATTTTCACGCTGCTTGGTCCGAACAACTAAACATGACTACGTGGTGCACATGCACAAACACAAAACAATATCCCACAAATGCAGGTGGGGAAAAAGCCTACCTAAATATGATCCCCAATGGGAGGCAACGATTACCAGCTGCCTCTAATTGGGAACCACACAAACCACCAACCTAGAAATCTATAAACTAGATGACCCCCCCCCCCCCACAGTCACGCTCTGACCTGAACACCATAGAGAACCGAGGGCTCTATGGTCACAGGGTGTGACACCTACATGTACTTTTCCTAACAACGTGCTTTCTAAATGATTAACTACTGGTGGCATCTAGAGTAAATTACAACAGAATAATGGGGATTTATATTAAAGTTGTTCATTTGAGGTAATGAAATAAGAGCTCTCTGCCTTCATCCTTACACCTTGTAGTCCGTCGCCTGACTAAGCATCTCTACGGAATCCAGAAGTTACCTCGGTGACCTCACCAAAAAGTATTCGCCTTCAGTCAGCATCTGCAAAAAGGGCACAAGAAATGTGGAACACGTTTCTCATCCAAAGGGATTAAAGAAATATGTATTCAGGTGCTTAAACGATTGGCGCGCGAGTGCACCTTCCGATATAAACACTGAACGCTTGAGCAATTCCAGCACAGAAATTCAAATAAGATTGAGGGTGAATGAGTGCCGTGACTGGGCCCTGTGTGGAGGCAGACGGAGACTGAGCGAAGGGTTTAAATCCACAAAAACCTGACACAAAGGGAGCCCTACTGCTCTGTCTGTGTTTGTGTGTGTGTGTGTGTGTGCTTGCGTAAAGAGGTTAGCGTCACCCTCCTTAATATTCCTCCTTTGTGAACATGTCACCACTTCACAGAAAACCATCACTGCCAAAATTGACCGCAATACCCTCAGATTTTTTTATATTTCACCTTTATTTAACCAGTTAGGCTAGCTGAGAACAAGTTCTCATTTGCATCTATATACACCGTGTGCAAATGAGGTAGGATAAGAGAGGTAAAGGCAATAAATAGGCCATGGTGGCAAAGTAATTAAAATATAGCAATTGAACACTGAAATGGTAGGATGTGCATACATACAGCTGCTACTTTCAGAAGGCGGTGAACTAGTCCCCTATTAAACTTGAATCTTTTTACAGTTTGATTAGTGGAAAGTAATGTCCTTACAAACGTCGTCTGCTTGAACCTTATTCCCACCAGTGTGGCTCAGAGGAGGGCTGGAGAAACCGTGTTTTGCATTCCACTCGGCGGCTGAGTCCCTAATGGCATCCTATTGCCTACATAGTGCACTACTGTTGACCAGGGCTTGTCAAAAGTGGTGCACTATATAGGGAATAAAGGGTGCCATTTTGGGACGCAAGCTGAATCTGATCACTTTTATTGCCTGCCAGCGTTTCTGGGCTCCTTAGGGTTCGGGTTGCCTTTTCTCAACCCGACCGGGCGTTCTGATTGGTCAGCGGCGTAGGGCAGGGTTTTCTGACCCAAGCATCACTATGTGAGGGAAGTCTTATGCTGGTTGTTCCAGGTTGCGATGTGTGACCGATCTCTGTTAATTCACATGGAGATGGACATGGAGATGTGGTGTGAGAACGAAAAATGACAGTGTTTAAGATGTGGCGCAAACTCAAATCTTCTGGGTGGCTGGCTGAGTGTGTTAAAGTGTGTGCGTGTACGTTGTGGGTGTCTGTGCGTGCCATAAATGTGCATGTATGTGCAGGGCCAAGAAGAGGTCACATGAGGTCACAAGTCCCTCGCCCTTGATGGTGAAACAAGCCCAAGATTTACTGCAGGCGTAAAGGCATATTCCATAAACATTGACACACACACCAGCTGCCGAGCAGCCTCTCCAGGCCTCCTTCATCGCGCTCCAGTGTGGCCGTGGCGTGTCTGTTCTGAGCGTGGCCGCTATACCTCTTCACCTGCTCAGCCGCTGTGACCTGTCTGTCAGCAGCATAGCCCCACAGGGCACATGGACCAGGGCAAGCACACACACACTCTTGGCCTTAAACAAAATTACACTTTTACTGAACACACACACACACACACACACACACACACATGAGCACACAAACTCACATAACACTCTCACCTCTGCAGCGAATTTGCCTAGCCAGGCACGTCCAGCTTGCTGAGGATGAGTTAGCTTCAGTAAACATTTTAATTCCTGACGGTTTAAAACATCCTCATCGTCTACAGTACCTTATCATCCCATATCAACTGGCACCCTATCAACTGGCACCCAGCTTGTTGTATTTAACTGCATTCAACTAGGATTAACACCGTTGGACGATGTGACATATCACTATGAAACCAAAATCAAGCTTTGTATCTAAACAAATCTACAAATATCACCTTTTTATATTGGATTATTTGAATTTTCTTCATGCCATTTAAAAAAAGAAATGTTAATTGTCTGGCTTTTACAGGACGGAACGAGCTGATAGCACGGTACATCAAGCTACGCACAGGGAAGACACGGACAAGAAAGCAGGTGAGTTTCACGTTGCACCAATCCACTCCTGCTCTGTGTTCCGAGCCCTGTGCACCCCGTACACAACACACCCCCACCCCATGTCTGTCCTAGCGGCCTACTCCAATCAGAGGCAAAAACAAAGACACAGAGAAAGCCATAGAACAGCTATGACGGGGAAGTGATGCTGCCTTCGCTCCTGCACAGTCCCCGAGCCCTAGCCCCCTTCTCACGCTGAAATGGGCCACTGCTGAGTGATTTTAGTGGGCCGGGGCCCAATGCACAGATGCTATAGGATCAGATGACGGTGTGTTTCTTCACTACCGCACGTAGCGCATAGCCCAACCTTGTTAGGAGAGCAAGAAGTACAGGATCTTTGCAGCAGAGAGGACTCTGTAGAGGGCTGGATGAGGCAGGGATTTGGAGCCCTATCTGGGACATGGAATTTGATATGGAGTGACTGACTGACAGGTTGGCACTGGCTGATGTTGCTAGACATGGGGGGGGGGGGGGGGGTTTAACAATGAGTTGAAGTGTCTAGCAATGTATGTGGACACCTGCTTGTCGAACATCTTAAAATCATGGGCATTAATATGGAGTTAGTCCCCCCCTTTGGGGCTACAACAGCCTCAACTCTTCTGGGAAGGCTTTCCACTAGATGTTGGAACATTGCTGCGGGTACTTACTTCCATTTAGCCACAACAGCATTAGTGAGGTCGGGCACTGATCTTGGGCGATTAGGCCTGTCTCGCAGTCTGCGTTCCAATTCATCCCAAAGGTGCTCGATGGGGTTTAGGTCAGGGCTTTGTGCAGGCCAGTCAAGATGTTCCACACCGATCTCGAAAAACCATTTCTGTATGTGCATGTGGGCATTGTCATGCTGAAACAGGAAAGGGCCTTCACCATACTTTTGCCACAAAGTTGGAACCACAGAATTGTCTAGATTGTCATTGTATGCTGTCGCGTTAAGATTTTCCTTCACTGTAACTAATGGGCCTAGCCCGAACCATTCCTCATCCACCAAACTTTACAGTTGGTACTATGCATTGGGGCAGATAGCGTTCTCCTGGCATCCGCCAAACCCAGATTTGTCTGTCGGACTGGCAGATGGTGAAGCGTGATTCATCACTCCAGAGAACACTGCTCCTGAGTCCAATGATGATGAGCTTTACACCACTCCAGCCAATGCTTGGCATTGTGCATGGTGATCTTAGGCTTGTGTGCGGCTGCTCAGCCATGGAAACCCATTTCATGGACCTCACCATGAACAGTTCTTGTGCTGACGTTGCTTCTAGAGGCAGTTTGGAACTCGGTAGTGAGTGTCGCAACCGAGGACAGACGCTACGTGCTTCAGCACTCGGTGGTCCTGTTCTGTGAGCTTGTATGGCCTATCACTTCGCGGCTGAGCCGTTGTTGCTCCTAGACATTTACACTTAACAATAACAGCACTTACAGTTGACCGGGGCATGTCTTGCAGGGCAGAAAGTTGACGAACTAACTTGATGTTAAGGGGGCATCCTATGACGGTGCTACTTCGAAAGTCACTGAGCTCATCAGTACGGGCCAATGTTTGTCTATGGCGATTGCATGGCTGTGTGCTCGATGTTATACACCTGTCAGCAATGGGTGTGGCTTAAATAGCCAAATCCACTAATTTGAAAGGGTGTCCACATACTTTTGTAGTGTAAATCAATTTGGCAAATTTACATTCTTAATTAGTAAAAAAGCTGAAGAACATGCCCACATCCAGGTACTTTTGCAGGTGCTGGAGTTGTAGGTTAATTCATGGATGTTTGATGAAGACCTAAGGGTTGAAACGTTGTTATAATGACATCCCCTTGGAGCATGAGCAGCAGTGCGCAGCATTTTCCGATTTATTTTCCATTCTTAATGAGTGCCATGTTGCTACCAAACGTTTCAAGACAATGACATTGCACTGTGGTAAGAATGAGAATATCAACCTTATTGTTTTGTCGCACCTTTTGGCGTCAACATGGAGATAGACACATCTACCAAAGACCTGATCTCCATCCTTCTCCAGGTGTCCAGTCACATCCAGGTGCTAGCGCGACGGAAGGCCCGGGAGATCCAGGTGAAGCTGAAGGTACGCTACGTGAGTCTCCCTCGTTTTTTGGATCTTCAACTGTTGCGCTGCATCATGGGTTTGCTCAATACAGCATTGGAATGGGTAGACAAAACCAATCACAGGGTCTAAATTCAGCAGGATCTGCCAATATGGAGGCGCAATTCAACCTTTCACGATTGCGTTTAGAACACAAGACATTCAAATTCCAATCCTCCTCACCAATGTATCTCGGTCGACATACCATTTGTCGGGACCTTGCTTTCAATGGGAATGTCTACCATTCTACCCATTCCAATTCTGTCTGCTACAGCACTAGCTATGCAGGTCATTTGGAGTAGCATGCTGATGTTTTTCACGTGTGAAGTTAATATGGAGGGTTGTTGGGGAGGCTGTGGGGGTGCTTGGCTGTAGCCGTGATGTTGTTCCTTTAAAGCCACAGAGCTGAGATCAGCAGGAACGCTTCCTATGGTCTTCATTGTACCTTAACCCATGTTATTCTCTTCTCATTTTGAGGCTTGATTCCATGACTAAATAACTAAATATACCATGGCGTTGATATCCGATAGGGAATTTCTAATGGATTCCCATTCCTACATTTCAGTGAAAACAATATGGAGAGACAAAACCAATTAGAAACAGAGAGAGAGTGGGTTGTAATAAATATCAACCCCTTCATTTGTATGAGCGTTTTATGCAATGCTCAGTACAGATGATGCATCCCTACAAGTCCCCACAGTCAATTTAAATATGCTCCAGCATCCCTGGCTTGAGGCTTGCTGTGCACAATATGAACAAATGCATTTGTCAGGATATAAATTAATGTTTGTAATGCATTGTTCCTTCCAGGCATTTCATAAGTATTTCAATAGAAGTGTTTCTGTTTGGTGGGTGAAAACTTTCCTTACACATTCCGTCCCCTGCGCTTCTGTGTTTACGTTTCTCACCACAGACACGCGCATGCCAGCATGCGCCCGTACACACACACGCCAGGTGACACAGCTCTCCGTCTCTCTGGACGGCGGCCACTGGGCCTCAGCGTTGGTCACAAGCCTTTGACAGGCCTTTTTAAATAGGTCTTTCTTGTAACTGAGAACATTAGCAGATGTACTCCGCATATTTCGGCTATGCCCTTTTGTCGGATGGTTCTGGGGAAAAGAATGTGCTGGTTGGCCTTGCATTAAAGGGTTGGGTTGAGAGTGTTTGTAGTCCCAGATGAGTTGGAAACTGCTGAAGTCAACATGATGGACACACGCGCTCACAGAACAATAACGCTTTGTTAGACAGGACAGGAATGACTCTGCCGTTTCTGGTAGCCACCATGTCTCCTGCTTACCGTTAGCATTTGTCCGCGAACCAGCTTGATTAGCATTAGCATGGCGCTAGCCCTCTGACATGCCCGGGCCAGCTCCCACTCTGACCTCTAGCAAAGACGTAGACTGCTTGTCAACACCTCCCGGCCTCTGCCAAGGCTATAAACTTTACTTTCGACTCCAGGGCCCTTGACTGCAATATCATCCAGCCTCCCAGACCAGCACCGGATGATGCAACCTTCCGCCCCTCTTTTCCCACCCAACTAACATAGTGGGGCAAGTGTTCCCAGGAAAACAGGTTGCTGACTAAAGTGGAAAGTGTGTTTGTCTGACCCCTGGGGCCTGCTGTGTGTGTCTGCAGGACCAGGCTGCCAAAGACAAGGCACTGCAGAGTATGGCCACCATGTCCTCTGCCCAGATCATCTCTGCCACCGCCTTTCAGAACAAGATGGCTCTGCAGGGGCTGTCCAGGCCGCCGTATCCCACTGCCGGCGGGGTGAGTAATGTGCATGGACACACACACCCTGTCCTTGGGCAACACTGAGGGACACATATAGAAGGAGAGGTAGTGTGTGTAATTAAAGATGTTTCCATGTTTTCTTTTCTTTAGTTTTGGCATGGCGGCCTTCCAGGACAGCCTAGGGGTCCTGAAGAGTAAGTTAAAACCCTGTGTGTGCGTGCCTGACTCTCTGTATGTCTGTCAAAAGGCATTGGTTTAGTGCAATGGAATAAATGGAAATCGCAATCCGTCCAAACTGAATATGAGAAACATCTTATTTAAAAAGCACTTTAGTTAATGAAGCTGAGCCCCCAGTGTGTTTAAGGATCAGTCAATTAGGTGTGTGTGTGTGTGTGTGTGTGTGTGTGTGTGTGTGTGTGTGTACGCGCGGGGTCAGGTGGGTGAGGGTGTAATGTGTCTACTGCCTGTCTCGTCTCTCCAGCATTAAGCCCTTTTCCCAGCAGAGTTACGCCATGCAAGCGTCCGGCCCGCCCCCCATAACAGGTGTGTTTTCCCAGCTTCCCTCACATCCATGTGTCGACAGATGCTGTCATGGTCTGCAAGTGATGAAATACACAAGATGCCGATGAAGAGCTCCAACAAAGCTCAGAGAAAGACAGAATGTAACATTTTATAAACCTTTGGTATATTTTGTTGCCCCTGGCCCCCACCCTTCCTCTTCACCAGGCTATGAGAGCACGGCGGGCCTGTCCATGTCGCCGGGCACCCCCCCGTGGCAGGGACGCAGTATCGCCAGCTCCAAGCTTCGCATGCTAGAGTTCTCTGCTTTCCTGGAGCAGCCTCAGGACCCAGAGACCGTGAGTAGTCACTTAGTAGCCCCTCGCCCTGCCTGATTAGCCTCCGTAATCATCTCACGTAGGCTGCGTTGACACCGACAACTAGTGAAAAAAGAATCCGAATTGAGCTGCCTTTTTTTAAACGCAGCCTTAGTTAATAGGGACACTGCAAATTAGTAAGCAACATTTCAGATCTCATCAATGTACAAGTGTGCGACATACAGCTTTAAATAAATATCTCACTTTCATCCAACAAGCCTCTTTCTAAAGGTGTTACTTCCTTCCTCAGGCCATGACAGCATCTTGACCATGAACTGAAGCAGCGCTTTGCTAGTAATCAACATCTCTCTCTCTCCCCTTTGTTTTGCAGTTTAACAAGCACCTGTTTGTGCACATCGGTCAGTCCAACCCCACCTTCAGTGACCCGTACCTGGAGGCAGTGGACATCCGGCAGATCTACGACAAGTTCCCTGAGAAGAAGGGAGGGCTGAAGGAGTTGTTTGAGAAGGGGCCGCATAATGCTTTCTTCCTCGTCAAGTTCTGGGTGAGTCAGAGCGAGGTGTGTGTTAGAGGCCAATTTATAGTGTTTGTGTGTGCATGCAGGTGTGACTCTGCTCGTGTGTGTTTTTGGTTAACTATCCTTTTGGGTACCAGATGTCCTTACAATTTTGACAGTCCCCGCAAGGAAAAATGCTATTTAAGGTTTAGGGTTACCATCAGGGTTAGAATTAAGGTTAGGGGATACGGTTTGGGTTTAGGGTTCGGGTTAGGGAAAATATAATTTTGGATGGGAATCAATTATTTGGTCCACACATGGGTTGCAGTAAAATAAAATGTGTGTTAGTGTGTTTTTCTGCTTTCTGACTAGAATCATAGAGAAGCAAAGCAGAGAATCACTCAAATGTGTATATATATTATAACATCTTTGTTTTTTTGCCTCTTGGGTCTCCTATGGGCTTGGGCCCAGCCCCTGACTCACACAATTGACCCGTCATATTGATTTATTATGCAGTTACATTTTTTTGTTTTCATTAATCAGTTACCCAATTAAGGCAGGTCCCCCCCCAGAATCCTCCTGAGGTTGGCGGGTGCAGTAAAAAAAAACCGAGTATTTATTGTTTGCCATGTGATTCAGCCCCGGTAAGCCGCCATTCATCCGGCCCTGCTTACTGTAAGAAGATTTCCATAAAAATGGACAAAAATAGCTTTTTAGCAAAATACTATTTCTTAAGCAAGCATTTTGCTCGGACTGTCTGAGTGGGGAGGGGAAAACTGAAAACCAGCTGTTATTGGCAGATCGGTTTAGAATTATCTTTGTTATTGGTCTATTAACTAATTTACCGCATGGTGATATCACCATGGAGAGCCCCCCCCCCCCAACTAAATCTGCTAATTAGAAGGTCCTGCATAGATTGTACTTTCAACCAGCAACTAGCAGTAAATAACCCTGATAAAAATATATACACTTTTAGAGTTTGTTTCATCAGCTGTTGTACAATATGATATGGAAAACAGAATTTTGACTCCACTGGGCCTTTAACTGTGTTAGGGTAGCTTTAGGACTGGAGCTAAAGGAATTTATTTGCGATTTCTGTTTGAAACAAATTTAAAAGTAATCTGTTAAGACCTGGCTGTTTTCTGCCCATGGGTACAGCGGGTATAGAGGACACATTGTGGTGTGTGTGTGACGGCAGCCTTGGGCAGGAGAGTGGCAGGGTTGCTCTTTCACTGGTGAAACCTGAGCCTGGGCACCTGTCCACTCGCTATTACGCTGAACCCACCCCACACGCATCCACTTATTTATAGATTCCCCCCAACCAAGAGAGAGGGAATGCACAGAGAGTGAGTGACCATCTTCTCTGGCCATTTCTTTGCGCAGAATGTGCATAACTTGCTTCAGAAACTTTACTTATACACGCTATATTCTACAGAATGAAGATTTTCAGAGTCGCACCTTTACATCCCAACTCTACATTCCCAAATATAGAATGTGCCCCTCCCCCCTAACGATCTCCCCCTCCAGTTAACTTGTACATGAGGTGTTAGTCAGCCTCACATGCTCCTCTGAAGCCTTGTTGAGAGATAAGACATTGGTGACACCCATATGAAGCCGCCATCTCCCCCCTTGGAAGAAGCAGCTGCTGAGAGCCATGGCATTTGATGCAGGGTTAATGGGAAGGAGGGAGCGAGGGACCAAGCCATATGTCATGAAAGTGGGAGAGAAAGGGAGGGGAACATGTCCAAGCCATTCATTACGGGCTCGTGCACCCATGATATATATATATATATATAGCTCAGACTGACCGCCAGATCCCTCACCACATCATATTATAGTGGGTCCGATTGTCTTAACCCTCATGGCACCCATGACAAAACACACAATCAACCATCTATGCATCCAGCCAGCCGGGTCATGACTTGGGGGCGTCCTGAGGCTCTGGCCGGGTTGTCATGGCGACGGTGACAGGCTGCTTGCACATCTCCAAAGCTATGACATTCTAGATTGAATTTCCAGCTCCACAGCCGGCCCAGCCTGCTCCCCCCGTAGTGCCCATGGCCCTGTCCTAACGTATTGTCTAGCGCCTTTGAAGTGCCCGGAGAATCCGATTTGAGACGGCCCTTGTAAATTGTTACACAGGAGCCCGGCCTGGCTGATCTAATCAGCCAATTGTGGGCTGTTGATTGTAATTGGATGAATTCCCTCGCAGGCCGTTAAAGAAGAGGGGGAGCGTGGGTTCTGGGAGGGTCACGGGGCCCCGGGGATGAAGACAAATGATAGAATTACAGGAGCGAGAGATGAAGACGAGGAGCAGGGCGATGAAGAGAGGCTGAGCGCTGTATTAATGGCCAATTAGGAGACAAGAGCCTGAGAGGGGAAAAGGTAAAGCCCTCTCAATGTTTGTCTGTCTTTCTCTACCATGACAGAGATGACACCTTGTCCAAATCTATAATCAGATCTAGGATCAGATTACCTTGACCCAGATCCTTCCCTTAACTGTTAGGGGGGAGATTCTACTTTCTCAGACAGACAGGAGGTTGGATGCACCTGACGGAGAGGCCCAGACGGGTCTAACGCCACAGCTAGACACAGCATCTTGGGAATGCCGTGGCTGGGGTGGCAGCCTAAGCTAAGTCAACACAGGCAACAGCAATAGAGGCTGCTGGGCTTTGCAGAGAATCAGTCGCAGGCTTTGTTGAGCTGTCACACTGGAGAAATACGTTTTGGAAAGACAACTAAGACATACACACACACACACACGTTCCCTGTTCCTTAAAATTAAGTATATTAACTGAGGAGAAGAACCTGACATTACTGAAAGAAAGCTTGATGTGTTACCACTGAAATAACATGCAGGTTTCTCTTCAGATTTTTGATTGAACTGTCGAACTAAAAAGGTCTCCTCTTCAAGACTGGCAGGTTGTTTGATTAATGCCTTATCGGCGCTGACAGAGATGGCCGCCTCGCTTCGATTTCCTTGGAAACTATGCAATAATTCGTTTTTTTATGTGTTATTTCTTACATTGTTACCCCAGGAAATGTTAGGTTTTATTACATTACATATCACATCCACCCTACCTGACACCCTAGGAGGAATTATTGAATATAAGAGCAACATTACGACCAGGAATACGACTTTCCCGAAGCGGATCCACTGTTTGGTCCACCACCCAGGACAATGGATCGGATCCCAGCCGGCGACACAAAACCACGGCACCGCAGAAGGGGCAGACGGAGCGGTATTCTGGTCAGGCTCCGTAGACGGGCACATCGCGCACCTCTCCCGAGTATACTACTCGCCAATGTCCAGTCTCTTGACAACAAGGTAGACTAAATCCGAGCAAGGGTTGCCTTCCTTAGAGACGGAAACATGGCTCACTCGGGATACGTCAGACTTGGTACAGCCACCTGGCTTCTTCATGCATCGCGCGGACAGAAACAAACATCTCTCTGGTAAGAAGGGCGGGGGTGTATGCCTTATGATTAACGAGATATGGTATGATCATAACAACATATAGGAACTCAAGTCCTTTTGTTCACCTGACCTAGAATTCCTTACAATCAAATGCCGACCGCATTATCTACCAAGATAATTCTCTTTGATCATAATCACTGTCGCATATATACCCCCCAAGCAGAAACATTGACGGCCCTGAAAGAACTTCATTTGACTATGTAAACTGGAAACCACATCCTGAGGCTGCATTTATTGTAGCTGGGGATTTTAACAAGGCTAATCTGAAAACAAGGCTACCTAATTTTTATCAGCATATCAAATGCGCGACCCCGGGCTGGCAAAACCCTGGATCATTGTTATTCTAACTTCCGCTATGCATATAAGGCCCTCCCCCGCCCTCCTTTTGGAAAATCTGACCACGACTCCATTTTGTTGCTCCCAGCCTATAGACAGAAACTAAAACAGGAAGCACCCAATTCGGTGAACGAGTTAATTAGCAAGTGCATTGGTACCCACAGCGTCTAAAACATTCCCCAAACAGAAACTGTGGATTGATGGCAGCATTCGCGCAAAACTGAAAGAGCGAACCACAGCTTTTAATCAGGGCAAGATGACCGGAAACATGACCGAATACAAACAGTGTATCTATTCCCTCCACAAGGCAATCAAACAAGCTAAGCGTCAGTATAGAGACAAAGTAGAGTCGCAATTCAACGGCTCAGACACGAGAGGTATGTGGCAGGGTCTACAGTCAATCACAGACTACAAAACAAAAACCAGCCCCGTCGCAGACCACGATGTCTTCCTCCCAGACGAACTAAACAACTTCTTTGCTCACTTTGAGGACAATACAGTTCCACTGACACGGCCCGCTACCAAAACCTGCGGGCTCTCCTTCACTGCAGCCAATGTGAGTAAAACATTTAAAGGTGTTAACCCTCGCAAGGCTGCCGGCCCAGACAGCATCTCCAGCCGCGTCCTCAGAGCATGCGCAGACCAGCTGGCTGGTGTGTTTACGGACATATTCAATCAATCCTTATCCCAGTCTGATATTCCCACATGCTTCAAGAGGGCCACCATTATTCCTGTTCCCAAGAAAGCAAAGGTAGCTGAACTAAATGACTATATAGCACTCACTTCCGTCATCATGAAGTGCTTTGAGAATGCAGGCAATGAGGACCATATCACCTCCACCCTACCTGACACCCTAGACCCACTCCAATTTGTTTACTGCCCCAATAGGTCCACAGACGACGCAATCGCAATCACACTGCACACTGCCCTAACCCATCTGTACAAGAGGAATACCTATGTAAGAGTGCTGTTCATCGACTACAGCTCAGCATTTAACACCATAGTACCCTCAACTCGTCATTAAGCTCGAGACCCTGCCCTGTGCAACTGGGTCCTGGACTTCCTGATGGGCCACCACCAGGTGGTGAGGGTAGGTAACAACATCTCCACCCCGCTGATCCTCAACACTGGGGCCTCACAAGGGAGCGTTCTCAGGCCTCTCCTGTACTCCCTGTTCACCCACGACTGCGTGGCCATGCACGCCTCTAACTCAATCATCAAATTTGCAGACACAACAGTGGTAGGCTTGATTACCAACAACGGCGAGACGGCCTACAGGGAGGAAGTGAGGGCCCTCGGAGTGTGGCGTCAGGAAAATAACCTCGCACTCAATTTTGACTAAACAAAGGAGATGATCGTGGACTTCAGGAAACAGCAGAGGGAGCAGCCCCCTATCCACATCGACGGGACAGTAGTGGAGAACGTGGAAAGTGTTAAGTTCCTCAGCGTACACATCACGGACAAACTGAAATGGTCCGCCCACACAGACAGCATGGTGAAGAAGGCACAGCAGTGCCTTCCAGCAACAGTGTGTGAAAACCTTGTGAAGACTTACAGAAAACGTTTGACCTGTCATTGCCAACAAAGGGTATTTAACAAAGTATTGAGAAACTTTTGTTATTGACCAAATACTTATTTTCCACCATAATTTGCAAATAAATTCATTCAAAATCCTACAATGTGATTTTCTGGATTTTTTTTCTCATTTTGTCTGTCATAGTTGAAGTGTACCTAAGATGAAAATTACAGGCCTCATCTTTTTAAGTGGGAGAACTTGGCTGACTAAATACTTTTTTGCCCCACTGTATAAGGTAGTTGTTGTGAAATTTTTAGGTTAGATTACTCATTGGTTATTACTGCATCGTCGGAACTAGAAGCACAAGCATTTCGCTACACTCACATTAACATCTGCTAACCATGTGTATGTCAAAAAAAGGGGGAGGGACTGGAAGGTTGTTGTTGCCTGGGTGTGTGGTTCCTCTCTCTGCAGGCTGATCTGTTGTTGCCTGGGTGTGTGGTTCCTCTGTCTGCAGGCTGATCTGTTATTGTTGCCTGGGTGTGTGGTTCCTCTCTCTCCATGCTGATCTGTTGTTGTTGCCTGGGTGTGTGGTTCCTCTCTCTGCAGGCTGATCTGTTATTGTTGCCTGGGTGTGTGGTTCTTCTCTCTGCAGGCTGATCTGTTGTTGTTGACTGTGTGGTTCCTCTCTCTCTGTGCAGGCTGATTTGAGTGCCAACCTGCAGGACGACAACAGTTTCTTCTACGGCGTGTCCAGTCAGTACGAGAGCTCTGAGAACATGATCATCACCTCCTCCACCAAGGTCTGCTCCTTCGCAAAGCAGGTGGTGGAGAAAGTAGAGGTGAGTGAGAAACAACTGATTGTTCCAGGTCCATGAATAGAGATCTAGTAAATATACATACAGTATACACTGAGTGTACAAAACATTAGGAACACCTTCCAAAATCTTAGTTTTACCCCCTTTTGCCTTCAGAACAGTCTCAATTCGTCAGGGTATGGACTATACAAGGTGTCGAAAGCGTTCCACAGGGATGCTGGCCTATGTTGACTCCAATGCTTCCCACAGTTATGTCAAGTTGGCTGGATGTTCTTTGGGTGGTGGACCACTGTAACATTGCAGTTCTTGACACACGCAAACCGGTGCGCCTGGCACCTACTACCATACCCCGTTCAAAGGCACTTAAATATTCTGTCTTGCTCATTTACCCTCTGAATGGCACACAGACACAATCCATGTCTCAATTGTCTCAAGGCTTCTTTAACCGGTCTCCTCCCCTTCATCTACACTTATTTGAAGTGGATTTAACATAAATAAGGGATCATAGCTTTCACCTGGATTCACCTGGTCATTCTGTCATGGAAAGAGCATGGGTGTTCCTAATGTTTAGTACACACGACATACCGTTTACGTTAGGGTTTGGTGGTGTCCAGGTATTCATATCTTCATACCGTTTCTATACCATACCGGGGTATAAGGTATTACCGGAAGTGCACACAAGTGCGGCTATTAAACTTATTTGTATACATTTTTTTATGTTACGCACAAAACTATTAAGGCAACAGGGATCTTGATCCAGGAGGGGATTGAATGTCTCTGCTGTAAACAAGAAACTTGATCTGGACATCTAACCACTTAGCAAGTTAGCAAACCAAATGCATAGCTAGAGGCCTGAGCTGGATATCATTTATTTGACACATCTTAGATTTCTTATAGTTATACTTAACTTATAGTTAGTTATAAGCAGTGGCTTAGCACCCACGCCTGAAATACCGATGGTATGATTTTGAATACCATTTATTTTTTGCGGTATTGGAAATCACATCGGTATTTCGAAATACCACGGTATAAGGTATAAGCGGTATTTCGCCCAAGCCTAGTATACATACAATATGCATATACAGTACAAAATGCATACCATAGATGTGTAGATAAAGATGATGTGTAGATAATGTGTAGATAAAGACAGACATACATGTAGGTTTACAGTACATAAATAAACAGAAATTTATATTGATTATTTCGAGATGGTCAACCAACAGTTTTTATGTAGACTCCGGGATTGGCATGAAAATGTTTTTGACCTGCGATCTCAACATTTGAGATCATGACTGTTCGTGAATGTAATGATTATCACTCTTAGAATAAATTAATAACCCAACCAGTGGGATTCAACTCATTACTCAACAATCTGTGGTCTAGAACAGACGGCCAAACAATTCACAAGACACCACTTAACTCCTCCTCACCCTGACTCACTGGTCGCGTCCCAAGGAACCTACCAGGTACAACCCTATATCCGTAACCATGGCCACCCTCTTATATCATCCTGACAAACTTGCCTTCTAAATACACCACTGCTGTCTTCAACTAGGATCTCAGCAATCATTGCCTCATTGCCTGCATTCGTAATGGGTCCGCGGTCAAACGACCACCCCTCATCACTGTCAAACGCTTCAGCGATTAGGCCTTTCTAATCAACCTGGCCCGGGTATCCTGGAAGGATATTGACCTCATCCCGTCAGCAGAGGATACCTGGTTGCTCTTTAAAATTACTTTCCTCACCATCTTAAATAAGCATGCCCCATTTAAAAAAAATCTAGAACTGGGCCTCCCGGGTGGTGCAGTGGTCTAGGGCACTCTATCTGTGCCATCTGTCGCAGCCGGCCGCGACCGGGAGGTCCATTGGCCTAGCGTCGTCCGGGTTAGGGAGGGTTTGGCCGGTAGGGATGCCCTTGTCTCATCGTGCACTAGCGACTCCTGTGGGGCGCACTAGCGACTCCTGTGGGGCGCACTAGCGACTCCTGTGGGGCGCACTAGCGACTCCTGTGGGGCGCACTAGCGGCTCCTGTGGGGCGCACTAGCGGCTCCTGTGGGGCGCACTAGCGGCTCCTGTGGGGCGCACTAGCGGCTCCTGTGGGGCGCACTAGCGGCTCCTGTGGGGCGCACTAGCGGCTCCTGTGGGGCGCACTAGCGGCTCCTGTGGGGCGCACTAGCGGCTCCTGTGGGGCGCACTAGCGGCTCCTGTGGGGCGCACTAGCGGCTCCTGTGGGGCGCACTAGCGGCTCCTGTGGGGCGCACTAGCGGCTCCTGTGGGGCGCACTAGCGGCTCCTGTGGGGCGCACTAGCGGCTCCTGTGGGGCGCACTAGCGGCTCCTGTGGGGCGCACTAGCGGCTCCTGTGGGGCGCACTAGCGGCTCCTGTGGGGCGCAGTGCACGCTAACCAGGTTGCCAGGTGCACGGTGTTCCCTCAGACACATTGGTGTGGCTGGCTTCCAGGTTGGATGCGCACTGTGTTAAGAAGCAGTGCGGTTGTGTTTCAGAGGATGCATGGCTTTCGACCTCGGGAGAGAGAACAAAAACATCCTGTGGTGTTCTGCATTAGCATCAAAAAGCTCTCGCGTAAACTGTAAAGTAAGAGCACCTCCTCCCAGCTGCTCTGAGGACAGGAAACAATGTGATATATCCACAATAATCGATAACTTCAATAAGCATTTTTCTACGGCTGGCCATGCCTTCCACCTGGCTACCCCTACCCTGGCCAACATCTCTGCAACCCCTGCAGCATCTTGCCCAAACCCCCCCCCCCCCCCCCCCGCTTCTCCTTCACCCAAATCCAGACAACTGATGTTCTGAAAGAGCTGCAAAATCTGGATCCCTGCAAGTCAGCTGGGCTTGACTAAAATTATCAGCCGAAATTGTTGCAATCCCTATAACTAGCCTATTCAACATCTCTTTTGTATCGTCTGAGATCCCCAAAGATTGAAAAGCTGCCGCGGTCATCCCCCTCTTCAAAGGGGGAGACACTCTAGCCCCAAACTGTTATAGACCCATATCCGTCCTGCCCTGCCTTTTTTTTAATCTTTGAAAGCCAAGTTAAACAGATCACCGACCCACTTCATCGACCTGGCCAAGGCTTTCAACTCTGTCAATCACCGCATTCTTATTGGCAGACTCAATAGCCTTGGCTTCTCAAATGACTGCCTCGCCTGGTTCACCAACTACTTCTCAGAGTTCAGTGTGTCAAATCGGAGGACCTGTTGTCCGTACCTCTGGCAGTCTCTATGGGGGTGCCACAGGGTTCAGTTCTCGGGCCGACTCTTTTCTGTATATATCAATGATGTCGCTCTTGCTGCTGGTGATTCTCTGATCCATCTGTACTCAGACGACACCATTCTGTATACATCTGGCCCTTCTTTGGACACTGTGCTAACAAACCTCAGACGAGTTTCAATGCCGTACAACACTCCTTCCGAGGCCTCCAACTGCTTTTAAATGCAAGTAAAACTAAGTGCATGCTTTTCAACCGATTGCTGCCCGCGCCCTCCCGCCGGACTAGCATCACTACTCTGGACGGTTCTGACTTAGAATATGTGGACAACTACAAATACCTAGGTGTCTGGTTGGACTGTAAACTCTCCTTCCAGACTCGCATTAAGCATCTCCAATCCAAGATTAAATCTGTTATCGGCTTCCTATTTCGCAACAAAGCCTCCTTCACTCATGCTGCCAAACGTACCCTCGTAAAACGGACTATCCTTCTGATCCTTGACTTCGGCGATGTCATTTACAAAATAGCCTCCAACACTCTACTCAGAAAATTGGATGCAGTCTATCACAGTGCCATCCGTTTTGTCACCAAAGCCCCATATACTACCCACCACTGCGACCTGTATGCTCTCGTCAGCTGGCCATCACTACATATTCGTTGCCAAACCCTCTGGCTCCAGGTCATGTATAAGTCTATGCTAGGTATAGCCCTGCCTTATCTCAGCTCACTGGTCACCATAGCAACACACACCCATAAAACGCACTCCAGCAGGTATATTTCACTGGTCACCCCCAAAGCCAACACTTCCTTTGGCAGCCTTTCCTTCCAGTTCTCTGCTGTCAATGACTGGAACTAATTGCAAAAATCACTGAAGATGGAATCTTATCTCCCACTCTAACTTTTCAAATTTTTCTATTACTATTGACTGTACGTTTCTTTATGTGTAACTGTTGTTTTTGTTGCACTGCTTTGCTTTATCTTGGCATGGTCGCAGTTGTAAATGAGAACTTGTTCTCAACTTGCCTACCTGGTTAAATAAAGGTGAAATAAAAAATAAATGGCACCCTGTTCTGTATGTAGTGCACTACTTATGACCAGAGCCCTATGGGCCACTAGCTATAATGTAATGATATTCAATGGGGACATCAATTTGATTATGGTAACCATTGCCGACAGTATATGTTTAATGCTATAGCAATCTTGCCATATCAGCTAAATTATACATTTATTTCCTTGAATTTCATTTATAAAACAATCTAATGTATGTTCAGTGTGACCATCATGATATATTAAACATACAGTAGCAGTCAAAAGTTTGGACACACTTCATTCAAGGATTTTTTTAGTTTTTATTTACCATTATCTACATTGTGGAATAATAGTGAATACATATAAACTTTAAAATAGCACATATGTAGTAACCAAAAAAGTATATATGTAGTAATCAAAATATATTTTAGATTTGAGGTTCTTCAACGTAGCCACCCTTTGCCTTGATAACAGCTTTGCACAAGCTTGGCATTCTCTCAATCAGCTTCACCTGGAATGTTTTTCCAACAGTCTTGAAGGAGTTCCCACATATGCTGAGCATTTGCTGGATGCTTTTCCTTCACTCTGCGGTCCAACTCAATTGTGTTGAGGTCGGGTGATTGTGGAGGCCAGGTCATCTGATGCAGCACTCGATCGCTCTCCTTGGTCACATAGCCCTTACACAGCCTGGAGGTGTGTTGGGTCATTGTCCTGTTGAAAAACAAATGATAGTCCCACTAAGTGCAAACCAGATGGTATAGCGTATCGCTGCAGAATGCTGTGGAAGCCATGCTGGTTAAGCGTGCCTTGAATTCTAAATAAATCAGTGTCTCAAGCAAAGCACCATCACACCACCTCCTCCATGCTTCACGGTGGGAACCACACATGGGGAGATCATCCGTTCACCTACTCTGCGTCTCTCACAAAGACACGGCGGATGGAACCAAAAATCTCAATTTCCACTGGTCTAATGTCCATTACTCTGGCTTCTTGACCCTTGTCACAAAACACAACTGATTGGCTAAAACACATTAAAAAGGAAAGGAATTCTACAAAATTAACTTTTAACAAGGCACACCTGTTAATCTAAATGCATTCCAGGTTGACTACCTCATGTAACTGTTTGAGAGAATGAAAAGGGTGGCTACTTGAAGAATCTCAAATATAAAATATATTTTGATTTAATACTTGATTCCATATGTGTTATTTCATAGTTTGATGTCTTCACTATCATTCTACAATGTAGAAAATAGTTTAAAAAATAAAAAAACTTTAATGTAAATCATATGTGTCCCCAGACGGAGTATGCACGGTTTGAGAATGGGCGGTATGTGTTCAGAATCCACCGGTCCCCACTGTGTGAATATATGATCAACTTCATCCACAAGCTCAAACACCTGCCAGAGAAGTACATGATGAACAGTGTACTGGAGAACTTCACCATCCTACAGGTACACAAGCACACACAAATGCACATTTTAAATATTATATACATAATTCATACAATAAGGATTCAAATATTTCTGGACAGGGATAGCTGGACATCTAGGGGAAAAGATACCCAGTGGTGGCAAAAGTAAAGATGCCTTCATAGAAAATGACTCAAATAAAAGTGAAAGTCACCCAGTAAAGTATTATTTGAGTAAAAGTCTAAAAGTATTTGGTTTTAAATATATACTGAACAAAATAATTCATGCTCAATGCAACCATTTTGAAGATTTTACTGAGTTCATGTAAGGAAATTGGTCAACTCAAATAAATAAATACATTGGGCCCTAATCTATGGATTTGACATGACTGGGAATACAGATGTGCATCTGTTGGTCACCGATACCTTAAGGTAAAGGCGTGGGTCAGAAAACCAGTCAATATCTGATGGGACCACAATTTGCCAAATGCAGTGAGACACATCTCCTTCGCATAGAGTTGAACAGGCTGTTGATTGTGGCCTGTGGAATGTTGTACCACCCCTCTTCAATGGCTGTGCGGAGTTGCTGGATATTGTCAGGAACTGGAATACGCTGCCATACAAATCTTTCCAGAGCATCCCAAACATGCTCAGTGGGTATGGGACATTTTCAGCTTCCAGGAATTGTGTACATGAGGTGGTCGGCGGATGAATGGCATGACAGTGGGCCTCGGGATCTCTTCACGGTATGGCTGTGCATTCAAATTGCCATCGA
Organism: Oncorhynchus kisutch; assembly: GCF_002021735.2. Classification (NCBI taxonomy): domain Eukaryota; kingdom Metazoa; phylum Chordata; class Actinopteri; order Salmoniformes; family Salmonidae; genus Oncorhynchus; species Oncorhynchus kisutch. The sequence continues at coordinate 18,039,002 of NC_034195.2, read as the reverse complement.
TAAAATGCAATTAAGTTCGTTGTCCGTAGCTTATGCCTGCCCACACCATAACCCCACCTCCACCATGGTGCACTCTCAGCAAACCACTCGCTTACACAACACCATACACGTGGTCTGCGCTTGTGAGGCCTGTTGGACGTATTGCTAAATTCTCACAAACGAAGTTGGTGGCTTATAGTAGAGAAATTAATATACAATTATCTGGCAACAGTTCTGGTGGACATTCAAGTCAGCATGCCAATTGCACACACCCTCAGTACTTGAGAAATCTGTGTCATTGTGTTGTGACAAAACTGCACATTTTAGTGGCTTTTTATTGTCCCCAGCACAAAGTGCACCTGTGTAATGATCATGCTGTTTAATCAGCTTCTTGATATGCCACACCTGTCAGATGGATGGATTATCTTGGCAAAAGATAAATGCTCACTAACAGTGACGTGTAAAAATGTGTGCACACATTTGAGAGAAATAAGATTTTTGTGCGTATGGAGCATTTCTGGGATATTTTATTTCAGCTCATGAAACATAGAACCAACAGTTGAAATGTTGTGATTATATTTTTGTTCATTATACTTAAGCACAAAGTGAAAGTATGAATAATTTCTAATTCCATATGTTAAGCAAACCAGACTGCACAATTATTATTATTTATTTTTTAATGTACGGATAGCCAGGGGCACACTTCAACCTCATTTACAAACAAATTATTTGTGTTTAGTGACTCTGACAGATCAGAGGTAGTGGGGATGACCAGGGATGTTCTCTTGATAAGTGTGTGAATTGGACCATTTCAATGTCTTGCTAAGCGTTCAAAATGTAATGTACTTTTGGGTGTCAGGGAAAATGGAGTAAAGTACATTATTTTCTTTAGGAATGTAGTGGAGTAAAAGTTGTCTAAACAGTAAAGTACATATACCCCAAAAAACGACTTAAGTACTTTACGCCACTGCAGATAGCATATTTTCCATACAGCAAGCCTGGGATGGCTACGTGCTAAACTAAGGCGTGAGTTGGTGTCCTCTAGGCAGGGTCATGAGGGTGTGAGTATTTGTACACACACACATTGTATCAATGCTACAGATCATGATGCAAGAAGTTTTTAATTCAGTGCTATGGGGAATAAAATTGTGACGGTATCATTCTCTGAAGGAGCTCATGCATTTTTGACAATTCAAACGTGTGTAGTTCGCTTTACATCTCTGTCATGTGCTTAGTGAGAATTGAGACCCACCTGTATGCAAAAGAATGAACATTTGATTTGTTATTTTTTCACAAAGGAAGTGTGCATTGTAGTGGTGATATAACAGGACAATGTGTGTTTCTCTCTTTAGGTGGTGACCAACAGGGACACACTGGAGACCCTGCTGTGTATAGCCTATGTCTTTGAGGTGTCTACTAGTGAGCATGGAGCCCAGCACCATATTTACAGGCTTGTGAAAGACTGAGAGAGCCCTGTGGACAGAACCACTATATAGCACAACAACAAACCCAACATTGGACAATCTCCTCTATAAGCTGCAAGCACCATACAATTGTCTGTCAGGACCCAAAGAAGCACTAGGAGAGTTGCTTACACAGTGAAACGACTGTGGAAGAAGTGGATTGAGAGCATTGGGAGCTAGAGTGAACTTTACAACTGTGTGATGTGAAAGTGAGGAGCAGAGGGTGGGAACCTTCATTGTGGTATATCTATATGTACCAGAGAAGCCAAACGTCAAGACGATGCATGAGAATGTTGATTTTCATCTCATTTTACTAGTGCTTGCTTGTTTGATTTAGTTTATTTTATGCAGCTGCATGAGCGGGATTGTGTTTGGTTGTCCATGGGCGACACCTAATGACTTAATGTATATTGCACACAGAAGAAAGAAAAGAGGGCAAGAGGACAAAAAAATAACTTTCAACCCCAAGACTGCACATCCATGTCATTGTTTTTGGTGCCAATATTTGTGTTATGAGTATAAATGTCATGTACAGTACCCATCTTCACTGAAAAAGAATCCCAATGGAAAATAACAGGCAAATTAAAAATAAATATTGTATTCACCTGGTTTAAATTAAATGCCGAACTAACCTTGTCTCACACCTCTCCAGCAGGTGGCGATAGCGCAAAATGTCTTTACTTGTGTCCTTCCAAGAGTTCAAATGTTTTACTCGTCCATGCAACCGGATACTGCCTTAATTTTGCCGGTCCCCAAGAAGAGGAGCTGTGTAGTTGCCTTGGCAGTAGCTAATGGGGATCCAAAAATACAAATACAAATGCTTTTGTCGCTGATGCAGCACATGATGAAAACACAGCTAGCTAGCTCATAAACTTTCATGATCTAAAAATGTCTAAAATACAGTTGAGGGGTTTCCTCAACGAGAGATCAACAGCTGCTACTGAGGAGATGTAATGGTTAGTAAAACAAAACGATAGTGTCAGGAGGAAGTTGTTTTCAGAGGCTGCTCGACATTGTTCTTCAACCAAAGATAAAGCTAACGTTGCACAGAGCAGGTTTGTTACTCATTACGCTTTACTCATTACGCTAACTTACTCAACCTAAAATGTATCGACATTCGAGTAATGTTAGTTTAACTTGTTTTTGAGACGAGGTGTAGGGTTACAGTTGGGGGTTAGTGTACCTATTAAGCCCACGTACCCATTAATATTTTTGCTTTAAAACATAACCTTTATTTAACTAGGCAAGTCAGTTAAGAACACATTCTTATTTACGACGACTGCCAAATCCGGACGATGCTGCGTCAATTGTGCGCCGCCCTATTGGTCACCCAATCACGGCCGGATGTGATACAGCCTTGAATTGAACCAGGGATTGTAGTGACGCCTCTTGCACTGAGACGTCACTCGGGAGCCGCTTCCATATTTGGATACAAATAAAAAATGACTTTTTCTACCATTTTAATATTTCAACCAGTTCATGTGGTTGTTGTATCCATACCCATTTGTATTCTAAGCCAATCAGATGTTTTAAGTTATTGACAGTTGTGTAAATTCCTACTAGTGTGGAGGTGACTCGCAGATAAACACATTTTCCCAATATTTTTTGTACCTTCTCAGATAAGTGATCATACTTCATGTATTGTAATTTAAGCTTACATAAGACATGTCCTTTTGTAAGTTTTTTGTAAGTTTGGAAATTCATTCATGTGTTATTTAAGAGGTGGGCTTATTCAGAACACCCATAAGGTTAAAGGGCATGTGTTTGATACCACCCCCCCCCCCCCCCATTAAAGTTCCACCAACCTTCTGTGTTAGTCTTACCCTAATTTCCCAGTATATTTTACCAGAAGGGTCGTTTCATTTCAGCAAGCCATGTCACACACCATCTTAGATTTTTTTCTGTAATGGTTTCTGCAGTTAGAAACCCATAGCTAAGCGTTATTGCAACATTATTTTGTTGAAAGACAATTTGACCTCTGAGAAATTAAATTCATTGCATTTCAATTTGTGATTCATGTAATATTCAATAAATATAGTACTCGAAGTCCGATTTGGACCAAACCTCTTCCTAACAATGACTAAGTTGTGAGGAATCTAAATGGTCAAAATACACCCACGGACCCCCCCCCCCCCCCCCCACAGTATCAGTTCTCTATGTTTGACAAGTAGCTGTGTTTTGGAAAATTGTTTATTCAACCTAGGTCTTTTGATGATTCCCCCCCCCCCCCCACTGTTCAGATACCCCTAACAACTTCAATTAGTAATTGATGTCCCATCATACACCCTGATATTACCAGGTTCTGACCACTAGGCTAGATGGGGCTGTTCCTGGTGTTCCAATATCAATTCAAAACTTCATCAAATTATGATTTATACACTACATGACCAAAGGTATGTGGCCCCATGATTGTCGAACATCTCATTCTAAAATCATGGGCATTAATATGGAGTTGGTCTCCCCTTTGCTGCTATAACAGACACCATTCTTCTGGGAAGGCTTTCCACAAAATGTTGTAACATTGCTGCCAGGACTTGCTTTCATTCAGCCACGAGCATTAGTGAGGCCGGGCACTGATTAATCCCAAAGGTGTTCGATGGGGTTTAGGTCAGGGCTCTGTGCAGGCCACTTAAGGTTTTCCACACCAATCTCGACAAATAATTACTGTATGGATCACACTTTGTGCACAGTTGCATTGTCATGCTGAAACAGGAAAGAGCCTTCCCCAAACTGTTGCCACAAAGTTGGAAGCACAGTATCATCTAGAATGTCATTGTATGCTGTAGAGTTAAGATTTCCCTTCCCTGGAACAAAGGGGCCTAGCCTGAACCATGAACAGTCCCAGAACATTATTCCTCCTCCACCAAACTTTACAGTTGGCATTATGCATTGGGGTAGGTAGCTTTCTCCATCGGACTGCCAGTTGGTGACGCGTGATTCATCACTCCAGAGAGCGCGATTCCACTGTTCCGGAGTACAATGGCGGTGCCACGTTGAAAGTCACTGAGCGCTTCAGTAAGGCCATTCTACTGCCAATGTTTGTCTACAGAGATGGCATGTCTGTGTGCTCAATTTCGTAATATCTGTCAGCAACAGGTGTGGCTGAAATAGCCAAATCCACTGATTTCAAGGGTTGTCTACATTTGTGTGTGATCGAGATAGATAAACGTCCCTTTTTCAGGACCCTGTCTTTCAAGATAATTAATAAAAATCCAAATAACTTCACAGATCTTTATTGTAAAGGGTTTAAACACTGTTTCCCATGCTTGTTCAATGAACCATAAACAATTAATGAACATGCACCTGTGGAACTGTCATTAAGACACTAACAGCTTACAGACGGTAGGCAATTAAGGTCACAGTTATGAAAACTTAGAACATTAAAGAGGCCTTTCTACTGACTGAAAAACACCAAGGGCAATAAACTGCAATGTCTGTACTGTGAGACGCCTAAGACAGGATGGACAGCTGACCGTCCTCGCAGTGGCAGACCACGTGTAACAACACCTGCACAGGATCGGTACATCCGAACATCACACCTGCAGGACAGGTACAGTATGGCAACAACAACTGCCCGAGTTACACCAGGAACGCGCAATCCCTCCATCAGTGCTCAGACTGTCCGCAATAGGCTGAGAGAGACTGGACTGAGGGCTTCTAGGCCTGTTGTAAGACAGGTCCTCACCGGCCACAACGTCACCTATGGGCACAAATCCACTGTCGCCGGACCAGGCAGGACTGGCAAAAAGTGCTCTTCACTGACGAGTCGTAGGTTAACAATGTAAATAGTCCGGTGGCCATTTGAATAATTGTTCAGCAGTCTTATAGCTTGGGGTAGAAGCTGTTATGGAGCCTTTTGGTCCTAGACTTGGCGCTCCGGTACCACTTGATGTGCGGTAGCAGAGAAAACGGTCTATGACTTGGGTGACTGGAGTCTCTGATAATCTTATGGGCTTTCATCTGTCTATTATATGGATGTTAGGAAGCTTGGCCCCAGTGATGTACTGTTTCCATACCAGGTGGTGATACAACCGGTCAGGATGCTCTCGATGGTGCAGCTGTGGACCCATGCCAAATCTTTTCAGTCTCCGGAGGGGGAAAAGGTTTTGCCCTCTTCACGACTCTCTTGGTGTGTTTGGGCAAAGTGGTGCAGTCGTCTAAGGCACTGCATCTCAATGCAAGAGGTGTCACTACAGTCCCTGGTTTGAATCCAGGTTGTATCACATCCAGCTGTGATTGGGAGTCCCATAGGGCAGTGCACTGTTGGTCCAGGTTAGGCTGTCATTATAAATAAAAGAGGTGGCTTTATGTTTTTGCTGACGTGTGACCCAATGACACTGCCCCCGGTTAGAAGGGAGTAAAGGCATCGGGACAGTTGTAAATCATGCAGCGCCTTGTATCAAGATCGCAGATTTTTGGGAAATAACAATGTCGGTACATATGTGTCATGTCGGCTGAAAGCTTAAATTCTTGTTAATATAACTGCACTGTCCAATTTACAGTAGCTATTAATGCGTAAAAATGCCATGCTATTGTTTGTGGATAGCTAACAACAAAACGCTTTTTTCACTACGATAGGTTTGATAAATTCACCTCTGAAGGTGAAATGTGTACTTAAATCAGAGCAATATTTCAGAATGTATCATCCAATGGTTCCCAGAGAAAACATGAAGTTTCGTTTAGTTAGATAAAATCCTTTTTCATATCCTAAAAAGGTCCATATAGCATGCATGATCGATTTTTGTATTTCCACTCATTCAATATGCAAAGAAAGGAATCTGTGAAAATCTCACCCTAAACGTTGATTCAACGAGTCAAATCACGTTCGTATGTATTCCTCAGAGATCCTAGAACGTAACGAGACTTGACTATATCATTAGGGGTGTAGTATATCCTATAGGACACCGTATTTGGTCAGAGAGCGATTCCTTCATTGCATGCCAATAAAGGGGGTGGTCTGTCAAGTAAGCACCAATCGGGGTCAAACAAAGCTAGCTAGATAGCCAATGAGCTTGGCTTTATGGGAGTATCCGGAAACCCTGTGTCTGTCGCAAAATGTAGGTCCTACCTCCTTTTGGACAAAAATTATAAGAATATTCTGAGTTTTGAAAACTTGTTGTTTTGCAAATGTTGAATTTATAATCTGGCTACTATTACTAGAAAAGCTAAGTCAAAGTATCCAGATAAAAAAAAAAAAAAAAGTTTTATTTAATTAACTAGGCAAGTCAGTTATTAAGAACAAATTCTTATTTTCAATGACGGCCCAGGAACAGTGTGTTAGCTGCCTGTTCAGGGGCAGAACAACAGATTTGTACCTTGCCAGCTCAGGGATTTCAACTTGCAACCTTTCGGTTACTAGTCCAACGCTCTAACCACTAGGCTACCCTGCCGCCCCATTTGACGATATTCTTGCAGAAAAATGTAGTATGAATGCCACTGTCTCCTTCATGATTTGCCCAAATGTACTTGGGTGACATCACACTAAATGTCATGGAGAACGCTCATACTTCAAGTTATCCGTCTGAAACCTTGCACATACACTGCTGCCATCTTGTGGACACCATCAGAATTACAAACAGAGTGATGGCTAGAACTGTGACCTTTCTCTTGCATTTCAAATATCAAGTTATCCGTCTGTATTTTCTTCTACCAGACCTATTGTGTTATATTGTCCTACATTCAATTCACAATTCCACAAACTTCAAAGTATTTCCTTTCAAATGGTACCAAGAATATGCATATCCTTGTTTCAGGGCCTGAGCTACAGGCAGTTAGATTTGGTAGGAGAAAATTGGGAAAAAAAGGGGGCTATCCATTCTGAAAAACTAATAAAGAGTGGCAATAGTACTGTTTGTCCATTTTGAGACATCGGAGCCAGAATACACTTCCTCAAAATATTCCTGATTAATCTAAGATAACAAAAAAAATCTGTCATTTAATTTTGAAGTTTTTGCCCAGGAGATCTTCCATCTAATTTTACATTGAAGATGTTTGGTGCAGTATTTCTCAGTATTTCTTTGCATGAAAATGAATCATGAATGACCACAGACTTATTGAAGAATCCCTACTGTTGACCAATCACTAACAAAGGGGCGTAGACTTTGGCTTGACTTGAGAAAACATTGTGTGCCCAAGCAGCTGGGAAAAAACTAAATGAACAAAAACGTCACAAAATGTCATCATAATACATACGAACTCTACCAAACTGTTTTGGCTGGGAAGCATGTGGGCTTCAGTCAGAACAAGAGTTAACACACACAAGGAATTCACACACACTGATGAAGATGTACATGGGGATGGTTTGAGTTCACGCATCCAATGCACAACTCCGCCCACCGTAACGCCGTCAGGCTCAGGGCAATATTTATACCTTTGCAGGAGTGCGCAACGGATCTGTCTGACAAGTGCAACTCAGTAGACAATGGACCTGATCGGACAGCTCAGAGCCTCTGCTCTTTTCTGTCCATAAGAAACAATTGGATTGGTGGAAGAGGCAGGGCAGGCCAGGCGCAAGGAAGGGGGGGGGGTGATCAAGCAGGGCATCCCCAGATGCTAGATGCCCTAAGGTTTTTTATCAGAACGGGCGTAGATTAGTTTCACCTTTTTTCTTTTCCCGACATGAGTTTGTGGTGTTTACTTTAAAAAATATATATAGAAGTGAAAAAATAAAATAAAAGGGATAAAAAACTTCATTCAAATTATAGCTCACAACTGTGCAGGGGGAGAGGGGTGGGGGCGCTAAGGACTGTATTCACATATCTACACATTTTCATACACACACAAATGATTTTTGTAAAAAAAAAAAATCTCCTCTAGGTCAGTTTCGGCATTATGGACATGGGTGTATCTGTGGTCCATTTGGCCTATCCCACGGCTTCCTTCAGTCACGGGTTGTGAGTGGCTCTGTTGATGAACTTCTGGCCAATGATTGACTGTCTTGTTGATTGACGTCAGTCCAGATATGCTGTTAATGTAGTGGTTGCTGATGTATCTTGGTAGTCTGTAAGCCATTTTTATTGCCATGTTTTGGACCCTCTGTAGCCGATTTAGCTGCGGTGAAGCTGTTATTCAGGCTGGCAGGGCGTATTCAAAGAGGGATCGGATGTAGCTGATGTAGACTTTCAGCACTGTCTGAGGTGAGGCTCCATATGTTTTTAGGTGTTTTGGTCTTTTTCGTCCCTCTCTCTCTGTTCGCTATATGGGTTGTCCAGCGCATGTTCTTCTGGAAGGTGACTCCAAGGAATTTTGCTTCTTTTTCTACTTTTATTGTTTCACCGTAGAGTTTGAGATCTATGGGTTTCCTGTTTTTTTTGCTGGTGCTTCTTGTGAAGAGGACACATTGGGTCTTTTGTGGGTTCAATTTTACTCGCCACATGTTAGACCATGATCCTCGACCTCGATCATTTCAATAGACTTTTGGAGTTTTTTTGCAGCAAGTTGAGGACATTTGGAGCTGGACCCGTAGCAGAGGTCATTGACAAACTGTGAGACTTGACCTATGGTGGGTGGAGGGTAGTAGATATCTGATATGTAGAGTAGAAAAAGTAGTGGGCTTAGAACTGCCCCCTGTGGGACACCTGCTTCCGGAGTGAAAGGTGAGGATATTGCTGTGGAGACCTTCACTTTAATTGTACGGTTGTGGAGAAAGCTAGTGATGATGTTTCTGTTGGAGAGCGGTAGTTTGAGATTGGAGTCTGCGAGCCGGTAACACATTCCATTGTGCCACATCTTGTCAAATGCTTTCTCTATGTCAAAGAAAACTGCCAGGGTAAGTTCTTTTTTCTTGAAGTTCCGAAGGATGTCTTCTGACAGTCTTAGAATGTTATCAGAGGTTGATCTTGCTTTCCTGAAGCCAGCTTGGTGGATTCCAAGGAGGCCCATTTCCTCAGTGTGGCCGCTCAGTCTTTGGGTGAGTACTCTCCCCAACAGCTTCCCGACATGACTGAGGAGGCTGATTGGTCTATAACTTGTGACGTTGTCTGGGTCTTTGCCAGGTTTGAGGATCATTATGACAACTGCAGATTTCCAAGGTAGGGGAAAGTAGCCTTCCGTGAGACATGCTGTGAAGAGGTTAGAAAGGAGGTGCAGGTATTCATCAGGTGCTTGTTTGATGAGTGTGCTGTCAATGTTGTCTTCCCCTGGTGCTTTGCTTTTTTTTTTTTTTCAGGTGAGTCTTGATTTCTTCAATGCTAACAGAGCGGGTGAGACGATGGTCTTCTGGTGTCGGATTTGAGGTTTACACTGTTTTCTGCATTTCTCTGTCGACGATGATTTTCCAGTCTTTGTCAAAGAGAGGATTGTCGGGACAAGAATTAACATTTTGTAGGTGGTTTCTGAATAATATTGCTTTTGTTTCGTTGTCTTCGATGAGTTGGTTTTGAGACTTTAGCACAGGTATGATGTTATTGGTTTTGTCTCCGTTGATTGTTTAGATTTTTTGCCAGAAGGTCCGGGGGTTGGTGTCTGCATCTAGCTGGTGATAGAAGGCAGTCCACTGTTTCTGTTTGTGGAGGGTGAGTTGATGTCTGATGTGATTCTGCAACCGATTAACTTCTGTCTTCAGGTTGGGTGCTCTTGTTCTAATAAAGTCTCTCCGGATCTTTCTTTTCTCCTTGATGAGACTGAGGATATGTGGTGGTGGTTGTTGTTGTGGTGGTCTGGTGGTGGTAAGTGAGATGGTCTCTTCCCGGGCCTGGATGAGGATACTCCCTATTCTCTCCGCCAGCTGGTCCAGATCTTTGGAGTTCTGTGTTGTAACGGCAATATTTGTTATCTTGTCTGTAATGCCATTTCTGTATTTTCTGTATCCCATTCTGCTTTCTTGTATTTATATATTTGCTTTTCAGGTGCTTGTTGGAGTTGGAGAGAGAAGGAGGCAAGGACAGGAAGGTGGTCACTTCCCACGTCTTGGCTGACGGAGAAGCTAAGAAGTTTAGCAGCCAAGTCCGGGGAGCAGAGGACAAGATCAAGGATGTCTGCCGTGGAGGTTGAAGAATGGATGTGTGTGGGCTCGTTGGTGTTGAGGATGGCCAGGTTTGTGCTGTCGAGGATATCCCTTAATACTCTTCCCGAGTGATTTGTAGTAAACTACAATCGATAACTCTCACCAGAGGGGGAGAGCTAGACTACACGGTGCCAGACAAATGTAGACAACATACACGCTGGAAATTAGACCCACAGCGGCCTCGGCACGGGGATTCTGTAACACCTTGGATGCTCTACTTCTTGAAGTTTGCAATTTAAAAAATATATACATTTAGTTCTAAACATTCTTTTTTTTACCCTTTAGTGTGTGTACTTTATACTTAGGATATCGCTTTTTAACATGAAAAATTACAACAACATAAACAAAATTGCTAGAAGATGTCTTTAAGATTTGAATTAACATGGGGTGTGTTCTTCACACCTTTTACCCAAAACCAGTAACAGCACCATCTAGTGGTCAGAACCTGGTAATATCCAATTGTATGATTGAATAAGCAATCCTCCAAGCCACAGCTTTATACTACTTGTCAAACACAGAGTATTGTATACTGGCCATTGGGGTGTGGTTTGGAGGGGTCTGTGGGTGGATTTTCCTCATTGTTAGGAAGAGGTTTTGTCCAAATCGAGCTTTGGGTATTATAGTTATTGAATATTATATGAATCCTATAAACTGAAATAGTCCATTTGGGTGCAATCAATTAGCTTAATTTCTCATATGGGTAGCTTTCAACAAAATAATGTTTCAGAATGCTAATCTTGTCTGTTTCTAACTACAGAAACGATTTTAGAACAATTTGAGATGGTGGGTGTCAATTCTCTTTCTTGTGCTTGGAGATGGAACTACTCAAAAGTGAATTATTGCAGGATTACCCCCCGCCTGGTATCAGCATTGAGTTCTCTGTTTTGTTCTTCCTCCAGTAGCTCACTCTCTCTGAAGCAGAGATTCCCCCTGAACAGCGGCACTGTGAGCAGAAGTAGAGACTCAGTCTAGTGCAGGAGGACCCAGAGCCCACACAGATCAAAGAGGAACAGGGGGAACTCAGTCTTGAGACTCATACTAAAGACTCCATATTCACTCCTGCTTATGATGAGGACCCAACTCAACCCTCACATCCCTATCAAGTCCAAAAGGAAGGAAACAGAGAGAGAGAGACACTCTATCCAGCACTACAACTGAACAGATCAAAACAGAACCTGATGGAGAGGACTACGGAGAATCAGAACCAACCAGTGTCTTTTAGCCCCTCTCTGCAGTAAATCCATAACGTTCTGCAGCTCAGAGTGAAAACGGTGAAAGTGGGATGGAGACTGGCGGGCCTCCGTCAGGTTAAGTCAGTCAAATCACAGAGAATAAAGATGGTAAAATTACAAAGCTCCCTTATCAACACTAAGGATAACAAATCCACACAGTTGTCCCTCCTGAAATCACCCAGTCAAAGTCACGCTAATCCCTGTTGTAATTGTGTGGCACATCTTTTCATCACATGGGCTCATTGATTAAACATGTTCAAACTCATACTAAGTATAAAGAACAGCTTTGTGGAGTGTGTGGAAAACATTTTCAGTCCACAGAAAGTATGAAAGATTACCTCAACTCACATTGCACCTAGGTTTTGTTGTTGTGTTTGTAGTGAATGGTTCACCTTCAACAATAAGCTGATAATGCACATGAGAAGCCACACAGGGGAGAAATCTTTTCCCTGCCCTGATTGTGGTGCATCCTTCAATCCAAATGGTCTGAAAATACACCTGAAGAATTACACAAAAAAGAAACCACATCACTGCCCTTATTGTGGAAAAGGATTCAGCAACAGCAGCGATCTGAAAGAAAAACACATTACAATTCACACAGGGGAGAAGCCATGGCTGCCCTGATTGTGACAAAGGATTCAGAGTTGCCAGTAATCTGCACATGAAGATTCACACAGGGGAGACAGAAGAATCCTGAAATTGCACATAAAGGCACGTGTCAAACTCCTTCCTCAACTGGCCGAGTGTCTGCAGGTTCTCTCTCCTCCCTTGTACTTGATTGATGAACTAAGTCATTGATTTTTAAATAACTCCCCTCAACTGGTTGTCTAGGTCTTAATTGAAAGGGGGGGGGGAAACTGCAGACACTAGGCCCTCCGCAGAATGAGTTTGACACACCTGACATGAGGACTCACCGGGGAGAGACCACACTGATGTCCTCATAGTACAAAATGCATTTCCTAATCAGTTACATTGAATAACAATCAAAGGCACACGGAGGAAGCACAGTGTATCATACAATGCTTTCTCCGTGTCTGATTGTTATTCAGTGTAACCAATGAACATACAAGTGCAATGATTGCAGCTTTTTTAAATGATAGAACTCCTACAGAGGTACATCACTGGGGCTGAAATTCCTGCCGCCCAGGACCTATATACCAGGTGATGACAGAGGAAGGCCCTAAAAATGGTCAGACTCCAGCCACCCAAGTCATAGACTGTTCTCTCTGTTACCGCACGGCAAGCGGTACCGGAGCGCTAAATCTGGAACCAAAAGGCTCCTGAACAGCTTCTACCCCCAAGTTAAAAGACTGCTAAATAGTTAACCAAATAGCCACCCAGACTATCTCCATTGACCCTTTTTGATTCTATGCACACACACTGGACTCTACCCACATTTTATTTTTTTATTTCACCTTTATTTAACCAGGTAGGCTAGTTGAGAACAAGTTCTCATTTGCATCAAATAAATGCATCACAGTTCAAGTAAAATACACATCTCAACATCAACTGTTCAGAAGAGACTGTGTGATTCAGGCCTTCATGGTCAAATTGCTGCAAAGAAATCAATCCTAAAGGACACCAATAAGAAGAGACTTGTTTGGGCCAAGAAACACGAGAAATGGACATTAGACCGGTGGAAATGTTAGATTTTTGGTTCCAAACGATGTGTCTGTGAAACGCAGAGTAGGTGAACGGATGATCTCTGCATGTGTTGTTCCCACCATAAAGCATGGAGGAGGTGTGATGATGTGGGGGTACTTTGCTGGTGACACTAAGATTTACTTAGAATTCAAGTCACACTTAACCAGAATGGATACCACAGCATTCTGCAGCGATACGCCATCCCATCTGGTTTGCGCTTAGTGGGACTAGCATTTGTTTTTCAACAAGACAATGACCCAAGACGGCTCCAGGCTATGTAAGGGCTATTTGATTAAGAAGGAGAGTGACGGGGTGCTGCATCAGATGACCTGGCCTCCACAATCACCCGAACTCAACCCAATTGAGATGGTTTGGGATGAGTTGGACCACAGAGTGAAGGAAAAGCAGCCAACAAGTGCTACGCTTATGTGGGATCTCCTTCAAGACTTTTGGAAAAGCATTCCAGGTGAAGCTGGTTGAGAGAATGCCAAGAGTGTGCAAAGCTTTCACCAAGGCAAAGGCTGGCTACTTTGAATAATCTAAAATATATCTTGATTTATTTAACACTTTGTCAGTCACTACATGATTCCATGTGTGTTATTTCATAGTTTTGATGTCTTCACTATTATTCTACAATGTAGAAAATTGTAAAACTAAAGAAAAACCCTTGAATGAGTGTGTGTGTCCAAACTTTTGACTGGTACTGTATATAGTCAACCTATCATTGCTCAATATATTCCTCGTGTTACTATTCTTAAATTGTTTTATTGTATTCTGCATTGTTGGGAAGGGCCCATAATGAATCATTTCAATATTCGTCTAAACCTGTTGTTTACGAAGCATGTGACAATACTAATTTGATTTGATTTGAATAAAGGGTGGATGTCATGTTTTGGCTAATAAATGTACTAAAATGTGAATAAAGTTGATATTTCAACTTTCAAATGGTATCACAAAGATGATTTGGTGACCCACACATCAAATAATGTCGACTTGTGAGGGAATATCCATTTTTAGAAATTAAACTGTCAATCTTCCATGGGAACCCTATTGAAATCATAGAAATATAGATAATAGAATAGACATTCCCATTCAAATTGACATTCGACAGTGGGTGGACCGGTGGCCATCTTACTGGCATTAATTGGAAGTTAAAATGTCTAATTTCAATGATGTAGCGTCTAAATTGCAGTGGTCTGAAGGGATAGGTCCATTCTATGAATTATATTTCTATGATTGAAATGACACCCACCCTGTATTCAAGATAATGCTGTGTCTTACCTGAAGATGGGGCCCAAAAAAATATTTCAGATTATGTAAAATAGGATCTAAGCTACAGCATTTGTGAAAGAGAACAATTTTTTTTAAATGTTTGAACTTTTTGAAGATATCATAGAAAACTTTGGCAACAATCCTGTTTTGTAAGCTTTCAAATTAAATCAAACTCAACCGTTTATCTTTTTTTAGCGATGACGACATGGATGTCTCATGGTAGGGTTGGGTTTATGCAAAATCGGTCAACTTTGAGCACCTCTATCTCCTGAATGTTTTAGAGATCAGGTCAAAAAAGTCACTTTCTGTGTGCCTGCTCATTACCTGTAGAAAGACCATTTTGAACTTATGTCCTCGTTTTGCACATAAAACATGTTTTTGTTTTGGGAGTAAAATTTGTCAATATGTTGAAATAGGCTACATTATATCTGATTTGATGTTGTTACTTCGTGTTTATGTGCCCTCTGGTTTCTATATTTCTATTTCTATTTCTATAGCTGAGAGAATCTTAAACACACCAATTGTTTTGTCAGGATCTATGGCCTTGATGTCAATATCCACTTTGCGGGAATGTTCATTTTATAGAGTTTTTGCATGTTTTGACTAACATTAAGATAATTGATATGATGAGTCCAAGTGAACTATTCATATAAATGAACCTTCTGAAACAAGTTTTATTTTTCATCCAGAGATTGTAGGTTTTAAATACAAAGTAGTACAGAATACATGTTGATAATGTCTTCACATGCACTCTTCTCTTTCTTCTGACAGTTTTGCATGATTATATGAAAACTCAAAAATATTAATGTCATTGAAGTGTCTGATCACCAATTCATACAATGTGTTATGTTTCTAAAGCACTATAAAAAGGCCAATCAAGTTTCATTTAACTGAGGCTTAGTTGTTTGGGGTATGATTGGACTATTTTGATCATATTCTTGCGGGCCCTGAATATATTATTAATAATATACTATAATTATTTACTATAATATTATTGCCTATTTATCAAGGAAACGAGGATGCATTTTGCCCGTAGGCTATTTCAACAGGCTCTTCGAACTGACCCAGTCGCACTCCACTCCAGCAGGTGGCGATAAGGAAAAACGTATTGACCCGCGCACGACCAAGAGGGCACATTTTTTTCCTTGTTGATGCAACGTATTATTGTATCGCTGATGCCGCATGTGATGAACAAAACGTATCTCCTAAGCCTGTGTTTACCACAGACATTATTCGTAGTTTATACAAAAACGCCATTAATTTCCTCATAGGCTTTGTCCAACGAACCCTGGCGGAGTTGGTGCCTGCAAAAAGACACCGCTACTATTTCTCTCTTTTAGCGTCATGAAAGCAACATTAGTGTGCCGGCACAAATATTAACACTTCCGGTTCAGATTTTGCCTTCAAAATAAAAGTATGCGGTAAAACGCGGATTTCGTATACACAGCTAATCGTTTTTGCAGCTTTGCATAGTCTTAAAATATTACAAAATTAAAACTACATCGGGGAAAATCTAAACTAAAGGGAATTACTACTTTAAATAAGATAAATAGTATAAAGTGGAGAACAATGAGAAATGGTTGGAGCCTGTACATGGTGTTATTTAGTGAAAAAGTGTGGTCTAAATACCCAGCAGCCTTTTCTACTCCAACCATTCCGCTGGTCACAATGCTTGGAGGACATTAAAGGCCTATAAATTACATATTGGCTTATATTGAAAAATATTATATGTGCTGATGTAAAAGTGGGGTTGGTAATACTCAGTAGGGTCTGTGGCGTCATGTGTGTGATATATATATACACATACAGTACCAGTCAAAAGTTTAAAAAAATACATGAAACTATTTTCTACATTGTAGAATACTAGCGAAGACATCAAAACTATGAAATAACACATGGAGTCATGTAGTAAGCAAAAACAAATCAAAATATATATTATATTTGAGATTCTTCAAAGTAGCTACCCTTTGCCTTGATAACAGCTTTGCATTCCCTCTACCAGCTTCACCTGGAATGCTTTTCGAACAGTCTTGAAGGATTTCCCACATATGCTGAGCATATGCTTGTCCTTCTCTCAGCGGTCCAACTCATCCCAAACCATCTCAATTGGGTTGAGGTCAGATGATTGTGGAGGCCAGGTCATCTGATGCAGCAGACCTTGGTCAAACAGCCCTTACACAGCCTGGAAATGTGTTTTGGGTCATTGTTCTGTTGAAAAACAAATGATAGTCCCACTAAGCACAAACCAGATGGGATGCTGTATCACTACAGAATGTTGTGGTAGCCATGCTGGTTAAGTGTGACTTGAATTCTAAATAGATCAGCGAATCAGTGTCACCAGCAAAGCATCCCCACACCTCCTCCTTCATGCTTCACGGTGGGAACCGCCATTTTGGGGTGTCTGACGAACAATTTTGTGCCAAAAGTTGAACATCGCCAAATGCATCAGTTAAATGTGTAATTAAATGTGCAATAAAATATAGTGCCTAGGCCAATTTAATGAAACCCTGGCTGTTGCAACAAATCGCAAAACAAGGAATCTCCGATTCCCCACTGAGCTCCTTTTTGAAAATGGCAAGTTCCATAAACGCATATCAAGGGCAAGTGCACTGCCCATAAGCTGACATCAGCAAGATGGGGGGGCCTTTTCATTAGGAGGGACGTCTAACGTGAGAGAGAATAAAGTAGATGTCACGGGTCAAAATTTTGATTGATGACCCTATGTGAACCTATGTGAACTCTATGTGAACCCTATGTAGTGATGACGTGTGCATGTCTTCTGGTCAGGCAAGCCTGGTTAGGTGGGGGCTATGGGGTGAGTAAGGGTCCATTTGACAGGCCGTTAATGATTGATGACCCAAGCCTGATTTATGACCCTATGTAATGATTTATGACCCTATGTCATGTAGAAGGGTGCATGCCCAGGGGGGTTGGTGGGGTTGAGTAAGTGACCATGTGTCAGGTCAACCTGTTACTGTTTCTCACGGTTTGGGTTGGTTAAGGCCCCTTATAAAGCCGCTGAACAATACCTGTTTAAGAGTGCACAAGATCTTAAGAATAACCATGGAATTTGGGATCGGTACCAAAGCAGTGATGACTGTAACAACTGAAACAGGCCTTCGGGTTGCCCATAGAGCAAGGGCAAAGTATCAACCAGCAATATATGATGCGCCAAAAAAAACGTTTTTTAAATGTGTATAGAACCCAAATACCGCCAGCAAATGCTCTGACAGATCAAGTGTTGATGTCTAATGGCCAGCAGTGGGGGTATCGGTTTGATTACCTGGCCTGTAGAGTGACCCTCTATACGGTAGATGAAGGAGAAGAATATACAGACCAGACTGTAGGCTTGGAATATGGTGTTGAAGACTGGTCGGTTTTTCGCAAGGTTGTGTGTCCTGAACTGAGCCTTATCACCAAGGGGTATAGTGTGTTCACGGGCCACGAGACCCGTTGGGAAGGTACCCCGGACTCCTCAGGACAAATATTTCACAGGGTGAAAATACAAAGAAAGAATGGCCGACCGTGCGGCAGCGTGGAGTTCTATATCGGCACCGAGGCAATCCGAAACCACAAACTTAGGGGTGGTGGCCTGACTGGGGATACCCGACTGCGTCTGCTTATTCCTTTTAACAGTTGGGATGTACTGGAATTGAAAATGTTGCAACCGTTGGATGCTCTCTTTGTACAGAGCCAACAGCGTCAGAGCCTTGTTCATTTAAAGAAGTGCATAATATATACGAATCGTAAAGATTACGATGCAAAAGAGCCTCAAGAAGATACAGCGTCAGAAGAAAACTAAGTAAGCGGATGCTTTAACCCCGCCCCCCCAGATACCCAAGGGTCTTGTTCTACAATAAAAAGAAAAAAGCAGCCAGTTCTTCATTTCAGCATACACCATGGATCTCCAGACCATCTACGAGGAAGCCACTACGTCATGGGGGCCCGACACTAAAGACTCTATGCCACGAAGCCCTACACTCTACGCACCCCTGGCAAGACCCGTGACACCCCCGACATTTACCCAGCCTGAGGATGTGTTTGATGGGGTGGCCAGTACTATTTTTGTGGATACAATCAAGGCCTCTGTAGCTACACTTTTAAACGTGGTGATTGGCGAATATATACGAGAAAAATGCATCGGCTGTGAGATCAATCATCCCAGCCAGCGTCGTCATCCTTGCCTCTACGACCCTCCTAGATACTACTTTTTCAATCATTTTGAGGAGCTGGTGAAAAGACTGTGGTCCTGCCGTTTTATACCAGCGCTGGTCATCGCCCTGGAGTCTATGGGTATTGCGCCGTCTATCCCTAGAGTTTACGGGGTAACCGAAGCCTTCCTACATGAACTGAAGGAGGCCCTCTTCATCCATGAGAAACTCAAAGAAATCCGACACACCCTGGTGGACGACAACAAATACAGGGAAGCTGTGATGGCTGATGTGATGCTTTTCTGGCTCAATAAATCCCAAGAGACCGAGTGACATTTTGTTTATTTAGAGCTATGGGTAACTATGTGTCTACGATGTTTGAGCGAATAAATACATTTTTTCTTTTGAGAGACCTTACAAATGTTATGCATCAGATTATTGAAAATAAAGTGAACAATGTAAAGTTCTACACAACCCACAATACAGGGGTTATTGTAGAGCGTGTGTTAAAAATGGAGCAAATCATGAAACATGTCCGACATACGGGCGAGAGTTTACAATGGTCACATATGGTATCAAGGCTTGTTGAGGATTCTGAAGAACTAGAAATAACTTTGGCTAAGATTTTACATTATTTGTTTGAACCACCCTTTAATGTGAATGTGTATCATATTTGTTGTTTATATACTTATATATCAGACGTGTGTGTTTTAAAAATTCAGCGAAACAAACCTGTAAATCTAAACAATATATACAGGGTGTTGCATGCTGTGATTGTTGAGAAAACGGGGACTTGTATCTTGCAACAAATCCTGAATTGTCTGTATACGTAATAATTGTTGCATTCTTAAAATAAAAATTCACAAACTGAAATGTTGTCGTTATATGAAAGTGGCTCATTACAGTTATTGTACCTCAGAGAGGCAAGAAGGATGGCTGAGCAGCTGTTGAAAAACATATATTATAATCCCTCTAACCCCGGGTCTTATGGGGGTAAAGAGCGTTTACAGAGAGCTATAGTCGAAGAAACAGGTAGTCTGTTAAGCGATGCTAAAGTGAATGAATGGTTATCAGAGCAAGATGCCTACACTCTACATAAACCTGTAAGAAAACATTTTCCAAGAAATAGAGTTTTTTCTACGCATCCATTATCCCAATTTCAGGCGGATCTATGTGACATGCAGTCCCTTGCCGATAAAAATGATGGAAATCGCTACATGCTAACGGTTATAGATATTTTCTCTAAATTAGCCTATGTAAGGGTGTTAAAAAATAAGAGCGGGGCAGAGGTGACCAGGGCCTTTGAATCGATCTTGAAGGCAGGAGGCGCCCCCAAGAAAGTGCAGACGGATGGCGGAAAAGAATTTTTTAATAAAACATTTCAGAAGCTAATGAATAAGTATAATATAGTACATTTTGCTACAGGCTCTGATTTGAAAGCTTCGGTTGTGGAACGCTTTAATAGGACTTTGAAAGAGCGGATGTGGCGCTATTTTACAGCTCACAACACCAACCGATATACAGACATAGTTCAGGATTTAGTAAACGGTTACAACCACAGCTACCATAAGACTATACGTATGAAGCCCTCGGAGGTCTCTTCGGAAAACTCTTTTCAAGTCTTTAAAAATATGTATGGTTTGTTCCCACTTCGCCGTAAGAAAAAAATGACTTTTAAATTCCTAGTGGGTGACTTGGTGCGTATATCAAAGTTGAGGGGTGTTTTCGACAAAAAATACGAACAAGGCTTTAGCTCGGAGTTGTTTACCGTTACCGAATGTCTGCCACGCATTCCGCCGGTCTACAAATTAAAAGATTATGACGGGGATCTTATAGAGGGATCTTTTTATGAGAAGGAATTACAGAAGGTCCAGTTGGGTAAAGACAAAGTCTTTCACGTGGAGGAGATTCTAGATCAGAAGAGAGAAAAGGGTAAAAAATGGTTACTGGTCCGCTGGAAAAACTGGCCTCAAAAGTTCAACAGTTGGGTATTGGAGCAGGATGTGGTGGAGGCAACGGGGGTTAATTTAAACCCCTAGTCATGATAACTAGCGCATCATTCGCGTGTACACAGTTGGGCATCATGGAACACAGCGGCTTCTACCTGACTCTCCCCAGTAATGCGTCGGCACAGATATATCGTAATAATCAGAGTTCGAAGTATACAACCAATTTTCCAAAGCCTATAGAGTTATCAGAGGCTTGGGAAGTAGGTCTCAGCGAGATTACATACCCCCATAGTTGGTATAATATCAAAGCTAAGGACCGTGATTTTTATTGCAAAAGGTTCTCGGAACCTGCGAAACTTATTAAGCTTAAAAAAGGTTTCTATAGAACCGTCGACAGGATCGTCTCAGAGTTGAATGAACACCTAACCCTGAACAAGATGGAAATATTCCTATTCTACAATCCAATCCATAAAAGGATACAAATCTCAGGGCCTGCTAACGGAGGTATAAAGACCAGCGGTAATTTATCCTACATGTTGGGGATGGGTCCCAATAAATGGACGTATGTGAACGATAAATTATTCCCATTCCCTGCGGATATACATGCAGGCTTTTACAACATATTTGTCTATACCGACATCATAACCTATCAAAGGGTCGGAGACAGCTGTGTGCCCCTCCTGCGAACAGTTCATATAGACGGCAAGGATGGGGACATCGTCACTGTCAATTATGACAAGCCGCACTACGTACATGTCAGCAAGAACTATATTGAAAACATTCTGGTTGAGCTTAAAACGGATCAGAACGAAAACATTGAATTTACTTATGGTAAAACGATTGTAAAACTCCACTTTAGACCCACCAAAACCTCTCTACATATATAATAGCTGTATTATATTTATAAACATAATACAAATAAAAGGGTTATGGAGCACCATCAGCTCGACCCTAACCGTTATGTTTCATACTATGTGGATCAAGTGGGTAATGGACTACCAGGATATCATGGAGCGCCGACAATGTATGGTTCGGGGATAGGAGGTATATTCCGTAACCTCTTCAGGATGGTTTTACCGTTTATGAAGAGAGGCTTCAGCATAGCCAAACCACATTTAAAATCAGCGGCTAAAAATATAGTAAGTGAGGTTGTAGCCAATGCTATGACCCGAAGGGCGTCACCAGAGGTGGAGCATCAAGAAGGCTCGGGGCTTATGATATTGTCTCGAAGGCCAAAAAAGAGACCCCCTGGTTTAAGGCGTAGACCTGCACCTAAAAAGCGGCGGTTAACTGTTAAAAGAACCTCAGTAAGTCAAAGACGGGGTAAAGTGAGGAGGTCTGTACCAAAACAGGCTAAAAGAATACTAGGAAGTATTTTCTAAAAGAATAAGTGACATGGCTCTTTTACATCGAATGTCCTCTGAAGCTATAAAGACAGAACTTGATCTTTTCACGGCACCGTTAACGCAGCATTCAATAGATAGATCCAGTTATGTGGAGATAGCCCCTCTCTCTGCTATTACCGATAACGGGCCTATCGAATTTTTCATACCAGGCCATGGTGACAACTATCTGGACCTCAACAACACCTTGGTGCATTTACGTCTAAAAGTGACCAAAAGAGATGGGTCTAATATTGCAGACGATGCCAAAGTGAGTCTCATTAATTACCCCTTGGCCACCATTTTCTCCCAAGTTGATGTGACTTTGGGTGAACGCCTAATCAGTCAAAGCAGCGCTACATACCCTTATAGAGCCATCATGGAGTGTTTACTAAACTACTCCGAAGACACTCTCAAAACCCAATTTAGCGCCGGGCTGTTTAGCAAGGATACTGCAGGAGCCTCTATGGAATCGACAGACCCTTCCACCGGTGCAAACAAAGGACTAGCGGCACGAGCTCGCTACTGCGCCGAATCTCGAGAGTTTCATTTGCTAGGCCCTATACACTCTGACATTTTCTTTCAAGAACGGTTACTCTTAAATTCGGTTGATTTAAGATTAAAATTAACCAGGGCCAAGGATGATTTTGCCTGATGTCTCCCCAAGACGGGGATTTTAGTTTGAAAGTGTTGGGGGCAACCCTTTTTATTAAAAAAGTATCTGTATCTCCGGCCGTGCGCCTGGGTCACTCACATGCTTTGATGAAAGGAAATGCCCTTTACCCTCTCCAAAGAA